>NC_140582.1:80200304-81400304 GCF_964204655.1 Triturus cristatus | reverse complement strand
GCTTTAAACCGAACTAGCTCTGATTGTAGGGGTGGGAGGGACGTGGCTGGGTCCGTGAGCGATAACAGGTCATTACCAGCAAAGAGGGAGATTTTGTGTTGTTCCCCCGTGAAAGGAAGCCCCTGAATTGCAGGATTTGCTCTAATTGCTGTTGCTAGGGGCTCGATACTAAGGGCGAAAAGTAGGGGAGAGAGGGGACACCCCTGTCTGGTACCTCCAGCGGCGGTTTTCTGTAACGGGCGGGCGGGCGGCGCCCTCCCTTTCGTGATCGCCTCCCGCCCGTCGCCTCGCTCGGCAGCCGCGCTGCATTTAGATTTAAAATGATAAGTAACAGCAATGTTACTTATCATTTTAAATCAAAAGCGGAACGGTGCGCACGCGCCCAGCCTACCTGCCAGTACCAGCAGCAGTCAGTGTGATTCAGCCGCGTTGAAGTCCTGCTGCTGCTGCCTGCCAGTGCCTGCGACGCTCGGAGTCAGACTCCAGCGTCATTGCATCACGCAGGCCAGGCAGCAGGGTAGGCACTGAATTCATGCAGTGTGTGGGGCAACTTTGCGACACATGCGCTCTGCGCATGTTTCACAAAAGGAAACTTTCAATCTACCGGGCGGACATAATGTCAGCCCGGTAGTTATGTTGACAGCCCAGTTAGGGCCCGCGGCCCGCCCACTTATGACGCCAGTAAGGTGTCAATTCCAGAGCAGCCTCGGGCGGGTACTGTATAAGCCCGAGGCTGCATTAGTCACCACGTTGCCCTGCCTCAAGGATTTACACTTTACACTCACCCCTCCCTTTCACCAGTCGTCACTGGATGGGGTGGGGTCAAGCATAACTGATCCCACCCATCTCTATGACGAGTTGGGAAAGGTAGGGTTTTTTTTATTTTTCGTTATTACAATAATGATTTCCAGCATTATTGTAATAACTTTACATACAGTGATTAAAAAAATAATAAACTCACACACATTTCCTTGTGTCACAGAGTCATGAGACTTTACTCATGACCCTGTGAGGTGGAGTCACATGATACATGCTGCTTTCACTTTCAGTTCCTCTGAACCAGCAGCAGCTCTGATTTGAAGGTGGCAGGAGCAGGTCCAGAGACGCACAAAGCACACAGCAACCAGCATCGAGGCCATCAGCTAGATGACTAAGACAGAAGCAGCTGCCTGATAAGGTAAGTGTGAAATAATAATTTGTACTTTTAATTTTTTCTGCAATGTTTGCATTGTTTAAATATGCTGCTTTATATAATTATTTTAGCATATTGCCCAGTTGGTTGACCAGGTCTAGTATAATGCCTCATGAGTGCATTAAAAAAAAAATAGCAAGGGTTAAATTTGATATTAACCCTTGCAAGTTTTTTTAAATGCACTCTATGGGGCAGATTTATGAGGGACTTGCGCCCCTTTTACGCCGCCGTTGTGTCACTTTTGTGACGCAGCGGCGGCGTAAACCCTGCGCCATGTTGCGCCCCATTTACATTGTGACGCATCTATGGAGATGCGTCACGGTGTAAAGCCCTGCGCCACGTGAAACCTGCGTCAGGTTTCACGTGGGTGTTTCGACTCGGGGGGTGGGGGGGAGTTCCGTCGCAGGAACGCCCCTGAAAAGTGACTCAGTGAAATCTATAAGATTTCACGGAGTCACTTTCCCAACGCTGATGCGTCAAAACCCTGCGCCTGCTTGAAGCAGGCGTATGGCTTGACGCACCATGTTAGGGATAGGGTAGGTTGGAACAGTGCTGGAGTTGCGTCGCGCTTACGACGCAACTTCAGCACTGCGCCAACCTTACGCCGGCAGATGCGTCACGTATCTGCTTGCCCTTGCGCCACGATGCACCGCATTGTAAATGCGGCGCATCTGCGGTGGCGCAAGGGCAAACTTGCGTGACGCACCTTCCCTGGCGCATCCATGCTGATTTGCAGGGATGCGCCAGGGAACATAAATCTGCCCCTATGTCTGATGCAAAGCGGATCATGTAATATGCAGGTGACAATATTTTTACTTTATGTTGCCAGATAAGTGGGTCACTGCTTTTAACACAGAGATAGTTGTTATCGACAGTTCATAAATTGTAATCCTTCTAATATAGCACAGTGAGCTATAAACAACATGCAACTCTTACACCTTGTGTCCCTCACTCACTTATGTAACACAACCTGTACATTCATTTACACACTCATTTTCATAAAGCGCAACTCCTTCCCATAAGTGTTTCAAGCAGTTTGGGGGTGAGGGGAGCGGGTGAGGGGATCTGCGGTTCAGTCGAAGAGCCAGGTCTTGAGGTCCTTCCTGAATTGGTCCTTCCTGAATTGCGGACGTAATGGTGATTGCCGGAGGTGGACAGGCAGGGAGTTCCAGGAGTTAGGAGAAGGATCTTTCTCCAGCAGTGGTCTTGCTGATACGTGGTATGGTGGCCTAGGCCAGTTGGATGGAGTGGAGATGTCTGGTGTATGTGTAGAAGGAGAAATGGTGGTTGAGGTATCAATCCATCATGTGTTTGTTAAACGCGACTACTCACCAGTAAGGGTCTCAAGGAGGAGGGGATGTGCAGGTTCCAGTCCATCAAGGAGGGGGTCTGTCGAAAAGCCAAGATTTTTAGGTTTCGCGTGAAGATGGGAGTGATGGTGTCTAAGGTGGAGCGGTAAGGCATTCCAGGCTCTGGCCGCGAGGAAGGAGAAGGAGCGGCTTCCCGATCTGGTTTTTCTGGCACGGGGGACAATGGCGTAGGAGAGCTGGGCTGATCGTAGGGCACTTTTGGGTGAGTGGAATTTGAGTCGGCTGTTCAGGTATGCTGGTCCGGTGTTGTGGCGGGCTTTATGTGCGTAGGTGAGAATCTTGAAGGTGATTCTAGCCTCGATGGGGAGACAGTGGAGTGTCAGCAGGTGCTGGGAGATATGGCAGTGTCTTGGCAGGTTGAGGACCAATCTTGCGGTGGCATTCTGGATGTTTGATAGCTTGCGGGAAAGGTTTTTGTTTATTCCGGCGTAGAGTGCGTTGCCGTAGTAGAGTCTGCTGGTGATGAGGGCGTGAGTGACGGTCTTTCTGTGCTTGAGGGGGATCCATTTGAAGGTCTTAGATAGGAGGCAGAGGGTGTGAAAGGAGGATGCGACGGAGTTGACCTGGCGGTCCATTTTGAGCTCGGAGTCCAGGATGATCCCAAGGTTGCGTGCGTGGTCCATGGGTGGGTGGGCATCCGAGGGCGGGAGCCACCAGGTGTCGTTCCAGGTGTCGGGGTGTGGGCCCATGATGAGTACTTCTGATTTGTCAGTGTTGAGTTGTAGGCAGCTGCTTTTCATCCATTTTGCAACAGCTTTCATGCCTTCTTGAAAGTTGTGTTTGGCTGCATTGGGTTCGCTGGATAGGGAGAGAATGAGTTGGGTGTCGTCTGTGTATGAAACAATGTTAAGTCAATGGGTTCTGACGATGGGGCGAGCAGAGCTATGTAAACGTTGAAGAGCCTTGGGCTGAGGGAGGACCCCTGGGGGACTCCGCAGGTGGTTGATGTAGGGTCCGAGAGGAAAGGTGGGAGTCTGACCCGCTGTGTTCTGCCGGAGAGGAAAGAGTGGATCCAGTCGAGGGCCTTGTCCCGGATCTCTACGTCATGGTGGGGATGCACTGCAAGATCTTATGAAGTAGATGGAGCGTGTGGAAATAGGAGGATGAAACGGCGTTGATTTGGGGGTTTATTGAGAGCGAGGAGTCCAGGAAGATGCCAGGGTTTTGCGCGTGGTCAGTGGGTAGTGGTCATTGTGGGCCCCCTCTGTGTGTGTAGGGGGGTGCACTGGGGGGTACCATGAGTTCCATGCACCAAATGGCAGGCACTGCGCGGTGCCTGCCACGTGGTGCAGGGAAATGCTGGGCATGCTCTTTTGACATTGCAGACGGTGCTGCAGCCAGCAACACCGTCCGCAATGTTAAAAGGCTAGGATGCGCCCGCAGTATGGTTGACACATCCTAATTGCACTGGTGGGACTGCCGCACGTCTGGCGGGTGGTCAAAACCATCATAATGAGCCCCTTAAGTCTTGTTTGAGCTAAGCTTGAGGCAGCTGTCCTTCATCCAGGTGGAGACTGCTTTATCTCCTTGTGGAAGTTGCTCTTGGTGGCTGTGGGTTCTTCTGTGAGCGAGAGAATCAGCTAAGTATTGTCGATATAGGAGACAATGTTGAGACTGCGGTTTCTGACGATGGCTGCAAGTGGAGCCCTGTAGATGCTGAAGAGGGTGAGGCTCAGGGAGGATCCCTGAGGCCCTTTGCAGCTGATCTCAGTGGGTGTTGAGTTGAATGGTGGAAGTCTGACTCTCTATGTTCGGCCGGTGAAGAAGGAGTTGATCCATCCAGGGCTTTGTCGCGGATGCCAGCGACGTCGAGTCTTGCTCAGAGGGTTTGGTGGGAAATGGTGTTGAAGGAGGCTGTGAGGTCCAGGAGGATGAGGGCAGCTGCTTCGCCTCGGTCGAAGCATTCGCATCTAGGTGTGAAGCTCTAGATAGCTCCCTGGAACAAAAGGATGCCAATGGCCCTTTAAATTTGGCCTGAATCTGATAAGCCCCCCCCCACCCCCTTTGCACGTTGCTGCTTGGAATGAAAGCAGACAACCTGCAGACGCTGCTGAATGTGTACCTCTTACAAATGGGGATTTTGGTTGGCTAGGGTATACACCTAATCCAGCAATAACCCACCATTATAGTCAGGTTAATTCAGATACACATGTAAGACTACCTCTGGTCATCGTCTGGTAGCTTGGTGCAGAGCAGGCAGGCTTATCAAAGAGGCAATGTGTAAAGTATTAGTGCAACACATAGTAAAGTAACACAGTAAAAGACACCACAAAAAAACTTCACACCAGTTGCAGAAAAAGAGGCCATCTTTATCTAATTAAAGCTAAGCCTAAAGGACAACAGTCTAATCAGTGTATTAAGAGTTATGCCAGTAGTAAAGTTAATTGCTCATTCTCCAGGGGCATCACAAAGCAAAGATGCAGATGCTCCCTTTGAGGGAGTCATAGTAACATAGTATCCTCAAATGAGTCCACTGGTCACCTCTGCCTCGGAAAGGTCTTCAATGCAATGGGGGTTGAAGTCAGGCCGTGGGCCCTCGAGAGAGTACCTGGGGCTTGGAGTCGCTGCTCTGGCTGTCTGCGGTCTCGCACACGGAGTCCACGGGGCGGGAAGTTGAGTTGGGTGCCAGCATGGCCGAAGGAGCACAGTCAGGTCTATGGCCCCATACTGCTGTGTTGGCAGGCCTCACACATGGAGCCAATGTTGGTAAGAGGCACAGAGGCAGGCAGGGCTAGGGTTCAGCCACAGTAGAGTCACATGAGGTGTTCCCATAACTCTGCTCACTAAACCAACAGGATTCCAGAGTTCATGCACAGCGCCACAGGCACTCACTGCAATGCACACATACTAAAACATACACACACATTGGTTCACATATATTCGTTTAAACGTGTATGCACTTCTTTGCAGAAACCAGCAACTCTACACAAAATTACACAAATCACAATGCTTGCAGAGACCCAGGATCTCACTTGCATTCATGCACATTCCATTAAAACCACCTGAATTTATTATCTTAAATGTTTGTGTTTATTTGTTTTGTGTAAAACAGTATTGTACAGGTAGCACATTTGCTAGAAACATTACATTAATACAGTGCAGTAATTGTTGGTAATAATTCTTGTTTTAATTCTTTTAGCACATGAGAAATTGGAGTTAAGACTGATCATAATATAATCACATTCAAGATCGGTACTGCGAGATATCGAAAGAAGACACGTGGTGACTCCGGCCCTGCGGCGACAGAACCTTTATCGAAACTCAGCTTCCTGGTCCTAGACCTCAGGCCAGAAGGTAGGACATGCTTTTCTATTTCCCGCAAAGGTCCACATTCAGCTGTGTATGGGTGCCAAGTGTGTGGTCTTTAGGTGTGGAGGCCTGTTGGTTTATCCTAGCAGAACAGTGCAGAGAGTATGAGGTTGTGGCGAGTAAAAATTTTAAGGGGATAATTTTGTGTTTTTTCATGATTAACTATGAGAAGTCCAAAAATGTTGATTTTTAAATCTTTTATTATTGTATGCTCTCTTTCATTTATCTAACTAGCCTAATAATCCCTTACTATCCCTTAATGCTTACCGTCCCTAAAGATATTAAACCCCAAACTGCCCATACATTCTGTCGTTTCTTGATGCATAATAAATGGACTACTCTTTAATGCTACCCTGATTCATAATAGCCCTGTACTACTCCTTAGTGCTACCCTAAAATCCCGAAATTATCCATTAACGCTAACTTGACCTCAATCATTACAATTCATTGCTAGTCTCCTGCCCCTTATTTTAAATGCTCCTGTCTACTTTGGGAGGATGGCCCTTAGCCCTGCTACGAGTACACTTATGTTTCTTGTATAATGCATGAAAGCCACTACTTATTTTCATTCTATTTTTTCAGTCAACAATGTTTTTCACACCAATGTTTTTTAGTCTACTTTTTCCGTACCATGGGGCAGATTTACGTTCCCTGGCCAGGGAAGATGCGTCACGCAAGTTTGCCCATGCGCCATTGCAGATGCGCCGCATTTCCAATGTGGTGCATCATGGCGCAAAGACAAGCAGATGCGTGACACATCTGCTGGCGTAAGGTTGTCGCAGTGCTGAAGTTGTGTCGCAAGCGTGACGCAACTCCAGCACTGTTCCAACCTGCCTTATCCCTAACATGGTGCGTCACGTCTTACGCCTGCTTGAAGCAGGCGTAAGGATTTGACGCACCAGCGTCGGAAAAGTGACTGCGTGAAATCTCGTAGATTTCACTGCATAACTTTTCCGAGGCTTTTTCGACATAACGCCCACCCTGCATACATTAAACCTGACTCAGGTTTAATGTGGCGCAGGGCTTTACAACATGACGCATCTCCCTAGATGCGTCACATTGTAAATCTGTCACAGCATGGCGCTAGCTTTGCACCACCGCTGCGTCACAAAAGTGACGCAACGGCGGCGCAAAAGTGGCGCACAGGGCTTGTAAATCTGCCCCAGAGTATGTACAGTGAGAAGGGTATATAAAATCTATCTAATGTGTTGTGACAGTGTGACTCCTGTCCATTTAGTAATAGGATCACTGATATGACTAGCACTGTCTAAAGGATGTAATTATAGTCTGTCTTGTGTGTAGAATTCCTCCATCCATATATTTTTTGAATTTGGAAATAGTCTAACTGCAATGGTAAACTCTTAATTGGAAAAATATACATTTATTTTGCTGTGCTTGGTACAGACGGCTGCTGGATATATCAGAGATCTGCCTAGAACTCTTTTAAAGGGTATTGCTCAATGCAAGTCGTATGCTTTTTACAGAAAATTTCAACATGTTTTGTATTATTTGCCATCTAAAGTCAAGTCCAAGTGTATAAGTACTTTGTTTTAGGTTTACTCCTAACATATACTGATTTTATCCTTCTAATAGTAATTCAAGGACCCCATAATTGGAATATACCCTTTAAATTCTAGGCAGATCACTGAATTGACATGCTTAAGCTTTTCAATCGCCACTGGTGTTGTGCATGCAATGGCACCTAGCCTCAAAGCTTACATCATATTTTAATTATTAACAGGATCCCAGGAGGAATTCTGAACTAGTTACAAGGCTATACCGCTTGGGGGACAGCTGTACGTGCTGCTGCAGTTGCATTCCTGTCAGAATGAGGATGGATGACTAATTGCTGTTACTATTGTGTGCATGACAATTCATATTAGTGTATTCATTATTTTGCGTGATATAGTTTTTGTGTCTTCAACCTAGGGAATATTTAAAAACAGGTTAGGTTTTCTATTTCCAGTCTGATCTATTGCTAGATACAATGAACACAGTTGACAGTTTACTCGTACACCCCTTTTTGGGCTTGACACATGCTGATAAACTGCAAGCGAAAACATTAGGAGCTGATAAACCTGAAATTAAAATTGAGCAGTCTGCAAAAGATAGGGGACAGGGTTATACACGTCGGTTTACCAGAACATGGTATGATAGGATAGAGTTGCTTACTGGTAGCGCTTCTAAAAATGCTTTATTCTGTTTCCCTTGCTTCATTTTTGGAGGTGAAGTTGCCTGGACAAAAACAGGAGTTACTGACCTAAAGCATCTGGCTGAAAAAATAAAAAAACATGATTCCTGTAAATCCCATTTGACAAATATGTTGAAATTATCTCTTTTCAGAAAATCGGACATTGTACAGCAATTGAACGAAGCATAGCGTGTGGGAGTAAGAAAACATTATGCAGAAGTGGATAAAAACCGATACATTTTATCAAAATTGATTGACTGTATTCATTTTTGTGGTGCCTTTGAATTGGCATTACGGGGCCATGATGAAACTGAAGAGTCTCTAAATCCTGGCGTGTTCTGGGGCCTTGTTGATTTTGTCTCCAGCATTGACAGTGCTATGGAAACACATTTAAGAACAGCCACAGTGTTTAAAGGCACGTCTAAAACTATTCAGAATGAATTGCTGGACTGTATGCTGGAAGTGATAAGAGAATATATTACACAGCAGTTGAGAAGCACGGATTATGTAGCTATCCAAGCTGACGATACAACTGATGTCTCTACTAAAACACAGTCAGTTCTAGTCTTCCGCTACATTGATGGAAATTGCAAGGTAGCTGAAAGATTTTATTGTTTCACACATCTAAAAGACTCATCTGCAGAAACAATTGCCTCAGCCATTCTTAATGAATTAAACATTGTTTTCCCTGAGCAATGTGCTAAAGGAAAACTAATTGCTCAAAGCTATGATGGGGCCAGCGTCATGCGTGGTGCAACAGGTGGGGTGCAAAAGAAAATCAGGGATGTTTACCCAAATGCACATTATATTCATTGCTATGCCCACCAACTTAACCTAATTATGGAACAGGCTTCCTCCAAAATATCTAGAGTTAAAATTTTCTTTTCAGAGATTGGTGGTATAACAGCATTTTTTGCACGTTCCCCGAAAAGGACTGATATTCTTGAACAAATAGTTTCAAGAAGACTTCCAAGAGGGTCTGCAACTCGCTGGAACTTCAATATTCGAGCAATAGTGATAATTTATGAATACAGAGACGATCTTCTTGAATGCATGTCAACCATTGCAAACAGTGGTGATTTTGAGTCAAATACTATATGTGAAGCTAAGGGATTTAGTAGAACATTAGATGATAGAGAGTTTATATTCTTTCTGTCTCTTTTTCACTGTATAATGCCCCAGGTAGACATTTTATATAATCAATTGCAAAAGCGAGACATTGACACTGTATATGTCCAGAAAGCTACTACAGACTTTGTGACAAGCATCACCAAAGTACGGGAATCCATTGACAGTTTGGATTCTACACTGCCACAAGAATGTACATTTGTAATCCGAAGACTGCAAATAAATACTTTGACCCAAGAAGCAAAAGAAGTCTGTGACAATTATTGTGGTCCATGCCAGAGAGCGCTTTGCATTCACAAAGCATCTTGTAAGTGCAACACTATTGCGAAGTGACCTTTTTGAAAGACATGACAAATCTTTCCCAGCTGAGGCACTCGCAGAAACTATAGAAGCCTATCCTATGTTAGACAAGGCTAGATTGCGTACAGAACTTTCGGTTCTGTATGGAAGACTTGACTTCCGTCAAACTACTGGTGGTGCCATGGCTTTATTTAGCTTTTTGTGTGAAAACAACTTAGAGAAATCTTTTTCTGAGACCATAAAGCTTTTAAGAGTTGTCATTACTACACCCATGACAACAGCAGAGTCTGAGAGATGTTTTTCCACACTAAAGAGGGTAAAAACGTTTTTGCGAAACACTATGACTCAAGCTAGACTTAATGCATTGGCTATGCTGTCAATGGAAAAAGAGCTAATAAAGGAAATACCAGAATTCAACAAAAGAACAATTGAAAAGTTTGTTCATATTAAAGATCGACGAGCAAACTTTCTATATAAATAGAAAATATTAATCTGATGTGTAATCATAGTTTCAGGTGTTTATAGCTCGGTTTGTTTTGTTTGATAACATTAGGAAGTACTGTTGGACATGTACTCATTCCATTTAATATTCATACAACTCCTGTACAGTTGATATGTATTTATATATGTGTGTTTATGTATCTGTGAATTTATAGATATTTGTTTTCATATTTTATTAATTTTTAAAATATTTTTGTTGTTAGTGTTTAAAAATATGTTGGTTTTGAGGGTATATGTCTTTATATGTACAACATTTAGTTATTTTCCTAATTTATTTTTATTTAACCGTTTTCTACTGTACTAACAGGGACAAGAACCCTTCTACCTGTAATTGACATGCAAAGTATTTAAATATTATTATTTTTTTTTTATTGTTTAAAAATATCATATTGGTTTTGAAAGTTCTTAAAATGTACATTTATTTATTTTCATAATTTCTTTTAATTCAATTGTTTCTGCTGTGCTGGCTGAAGGGCACAAGGACCTGAGTGTGGCATGCAAAGCATTTATATAGTATTATTTAAAATAATTGTGTTTGTGTTTACAAATATCATATTGGTTTTGAAGGGATATTTCTTAAAATATACATTTATTTATTTTCATAGCGCTATATGAACTATTTTAAGTACAATATTTACTTCATTTTGCAAAATTGCCTCGCACAAAAATGCAAAGCTTTTGCTGACTTCCTAAAAATTAAATGTTTGTTTCGAATGGATATATTTCTTATACTTGTAGCTATTTAATGTCATGAAGATTACTGGGCAATCAACATTGAATAGCTGATGCAGAAAAGGAAGTGGCCAGCCTTCATTTCCGGTAGGAACAAAATTACAAGTGTGTTTCTTTGTGGATGTTTATGCACCTATGTTAGGTGTACTCTATTGGAATGGATAGAGACAAAGCGGTTTTGCTTAGTACCCCTAGCCCTCTTCAGAAGTCAGACTTGCTTGGCAACACAGAAATTCTCTGAAATGATGTATGAGTTTTCTTTTATGAATGCCTAGAAGAACTGATTTTTCAGTCCATTTATCACAGAAATAGTGCTGAAAATTGCACCAAAAAATGCCAATTTTTAAAAAATTTCTTCACGGGGGGAGAAGCCCCCCGAACCCCCCTTATTCCCGTCAGGCTCGCTCGCTACGCTCGCTCGCTCCCGTACGTTCATTCCTTATGAAATACGCCACACCAGTTTAAAATTCCACCAGCCGCCACTGGGTACCTCTGTAGTGGCAGAAGGAGGACAAATGCGCACCAATGACCATCACTTTAGAGTGGGGTTGACGATAATTAGCCCGAATCATAGTGAGGAATTTGGGTGCAAAGCCAAAGGCCATGAGGGTATGGAAGGGTATGGAAAAGGAACGTCCAGTCCACCCTGTCGAAAGCTTTTTCCGTGTCCAACCCCACCAAGACCCCGGGAATCCGACGTCTGTTGGCCTTCTCAATTAAGTGTACAATTCGGCGGGTGTTATCGTGTGTTTGGCGACCCTTAATAAATCCTGATTGATTTGGGTGTATGAGATCGGGCATGAGATCATTCAGCCGTTTAGCTAGGATGGAGGAGTATAGTTTCGCATCGAGATTGAGCAAAGCGATAGGCCTGTAGGAGGCGCAAGCATGGGGGTCCTTCCCTGGTTTGGGTATAACAGTGATCACTGCTTCCGACAGGGAACCGGTGGTTGAGCCTTCCTCCCCCGTCTTATTAAAGAGCCGTGTAAGATGTGGGCTAATATCGGGGGCAAAAGTTTTGTAAAATAGGGCGGTATATCCATCCGGACCTGGGGCTTTATGAATTTTGAGCACCTTAATAGCAGAGGTAAGGTCTTCGGAGGTGATGGGGCGGAAAGTAGCTCATTCCATTCTGGGGAGACCTACGGGAGATGAAGGGTGTGGAGGTAATCCGTTGGGCATCGGGATCTAAGTGGTCCCCAGTGTAGAGGTTTTTGTAAAAGGAACTGAAGATCTCTCTTTTTCCTCGTCGCTGTGGGTGAAGTCCCCATGTGATCCCCGGATACTGCCTATGTACTCCCTTTCTCGTTTATCCTTGAGCTGTCTAGCAAGGTGTTTCCCAAACTTATTGCCCTGAGAGTAGGATAATTGACGTAGTTTAAGAAGTGTGAATTCCGCCCTGTTGTTGTACATGGCTCGGAGTTTACCCTAAGCGCTGTCAGATTGCGGAGGGTTTGCCTTGTGGAGTTCAATTTATGAGCTTGTTCGGTGGAGGTCAGTTCTGTCTCCAACAGGTCTCTTTCTTTGGTGCGTTGCGAATTTAGTGCGGAGTTAAGGGAAATACATTTCCCCCGAAAGACCGCCTTAAAGGCATCCCAGGTGATGAATTCAAACGTGTCTTCCGACTTGTTCTTGTCAAAGAATTCAGGTATAGTTTCCCTTAGTTTAATGCAGGAGTCCTTATCTCGCGTAAGCGCAGTCGGGAAGTACCACCTGGGAGAAGCAGAGGAGTTTACCCTCCAGGACATAGAGTCTGCCAGGAGACTGTGATCAGATATTGAGAGAGGGAATATTTTGGCTTCCTGCAGGGCACCCATGAGCGACTGGCTGATAAGGATGTAATCGAGACGTGAATATGTACGATGAACATGTGAGTAGAATGTGTAGTCTCAAGAGTTGGAATATAAAGTGCGCCATGTATTTAAGAGTCCCATGTCATGAAGTTGTTGTCGTATGTCCGGTAAGAAGGAACCCATGTCTGAGCGTTGCGGATGAGTGCTATCTAAGTCTTTCTGTCAAGTTAAGTTGAAATCGCCTATGAGTACCAGTGGCCCCTCCATAAAGTCCAATAGTTTCCCCAAAAGATTGCGCAGGAAGATCGTCTGGCCAGTGTTGGGGGCATATACCGCTACAAAGGTGCAAAGTTTCCCCAATAAGCGAGCCTTTACCATAACCCAGCGGCCATCTTTGTCGTGTTGTACATCCAGGGGTTGGAATTTTGTGGAGGAACGAAATAAGAGTACCACCCCTCTGTGTTTCGTTGGTACTGAGGATCTATAAATCAGTGGGTAGTGTTTGTGTCGGAACTGTGTGTCCTCAGACCTAGCTAGATGCGTTTCCTGTAGGACCACTACATCTAGGTGATGATCAGTGATGTATTTCCATACCTTTTGGCATTTCTGAGGGGAGTTAAGGCCTTTAACGTTCCAGGTACCAATGGTAATTGTCATAGCGTGAGGAGGTAAAACAACATCTCAATGGAAACCCCACCAGCCTTGACATGCCATCAATTGTCCCCAAGGGCTAGCACACCCCCCTCTAACGAAGTGAAAAATTACTGTTTGATCTGTAAACCTATCCATACAAGGTGTTAAAAAGCCGTCACCGTGACCCACCCAACCCCTCCCTTCAAGCCCCAAAGAAAGAGAGAAACAAAATTCTAACCTTAAATACAATATCCAAAAACATTTTCAGATCCCTGCTAGGGGTAATGAAACCCCCAAGGAATATGGGGAGGCGATAGGTCCGAGGTCCCCGTCCGCGCCCATCCCGGAGCAATGCCAATAGGATTAACGGAGAAGCGTCTTTGAGGTGTTGAAAAGTTGTCGCTAACACAAGCCCCCACCTGTTATGGGTAAGACCTGTTCACATGCATCAGCCCCAGCAATACCATGGCGGTCCTTGAGAAATAGGAACTAGACAATATACAGATATAGAGCATATAACAAAGCAAACCTGACTTCGACAAGGGAGGAGCTCACTGTACCCGTTCACAATCGCGATGCAGGGTGCCGCATACCCTGAGCAAAAGAAACAATCAATGAATGGAATGCTGGGCAATGCAAACATTCACCCCCAGTCACAAAGATCTGGGTTTAATCCATCATTCTTTTGTTCACCACCCCACCCCAGTTTGGACCCCGACATATGCAAATCAGTCTTGACCCTGCTCCTTGTGGGAACAGTCCAGCCCGAACTGCCAAGCCAGGTCCTCCCTGGACCGGAAACAAGCATCCTGGGACCGGTTTCAGGGCATCACCCTTCCTCAGCCAGGCTAGCTTGAATCCAGTGGTGTGGTGAGCACGGGACCCACATCTGGGCATACCCTTACCACATAGGGTGACAAATGCAAAAGAAACAATCAATGGACGGAATGCTAGGCAATGCAAACATTCACCCCCAGTCACAAAGATCTGGGTTTAATCCATCATTCTTTTGCTCACTACACCACCCCAGTTTGGACCCAGCCATATGCAAATCAGTCTTGACCCTGCTCCTTGTGGGAACAGTCCAGCCCGAACTGCCAAGCCAGGTCCTCCCTGGACCGGAAACAAGCATCCTGGGACCGGTTTCAGGGCATCACCCTTCCTCAGCCAGGCTAGCTTGAATCCAGTGGTGTAGTGAGCACGGGACCCATGTCTGGGCATACCCTTCCCACATAGGGCGACAAATGCAAAAGAAACAATCAATGGACGGAATGCTGGGCAATGCAAACATTCAACCCCAGTCACAAAGATCCGGGTTTAATCCATCATTCTTTTGCTCACCACACCACCCCAGTTTGGACCCAGCCATATGCAAATCAGTCTTGACCCTGCTCCTTGTGGAAACAGTCCAGCCCGAACTGCCAAGCCAGGTCCTCCCTGGACCGGAAACAAGCATCAAATATGGCTGGGTTCAAACTGGAATGGCATGGTGAGCAAAAAAACGATGGATTTAGGTCCAGATCTCTGTACTGGGGTGAATGTATGACATTGTTCTGCATTCTGTCCATCAACTGTTGTTTTTGCATTTGTCACCCCGAGTGGGACGGGTATGCTCAGACGTGAGTCCCGTGCTCTCCATGCCACTGGAATCAAGCTATCCTGGCTGAAGAGGGGTGCAACCCCGAAACCGATTCTAGGATGCTTGTTTCCAGTCCAGGGAGGACCAGGCTTGGCAGTTCGGGCTGGACTGTTCCCATGAGGCACAGGGTCAAGACTGATTTGCATATGGCTGGGTTCAAACTGGAATGGCATGGTGAGCAAAAAAACGATGGATTTAGGCCCAGATCTCTGTACTGGGGTGAATGTATGACATTGTTCTGCATTCTGTCCATCAGCTGTTGTTTTTGCATACCCTGAGCGGCAGACACTTACATGAGGTCAGTGAGGGTAAGGCAGCCAGTAAGAGTGAGATACCGCCCCCCTCTCCCCTCGAGTCTAAGCAGTGCCCAATTCAGCATCTGGTGATCATGGTATTGCTAGATTCAGTTCCAACGAGGTACAGAAATGGTACAGTTCCATGAAGCACTCGTCAAGGGTTCATTGGCGGCCTCTGCGCGAGCCCGCAGACCATGCAGACGCGTTCAACGTGGCCCTGCGAAGTTCGCTGGACTTGTCCGGGGCGGAGTCGTCTTCTGTGGAGAGACCAAGAAGATCCAAACCTTCCTGTAGATCAGAGATATGGCGCTGTGTATTACGAAATTCAAAACTGAGTCCAAACGGATAAGTCCATCGATATCTGATCCGGTGCAATGCGACCTGAGATGCGCCTCAGGGGAAAGCAGCGAGGGCGCCCCGGCAGTCGCAATGAGTCCCAGCCTCACCTCTGGTGATGATAGTAAGATTGAAGGCCAGGGCCCCCAAGCGGCACCCCCCACGGTCACCAGCAGCGTCCGGCGATCAGAGCAGCCCAGCAGCAACCATTTTGCCGCATGGCTGCAAGATTCCTCCGAGACCGAACCAGGAACGATCTTGAGTGAAATAAAGCAGGTGAGGGCTCCCCAATAGCGCGCTACATCTTCCGCTGCGTGTGGGAGCCGAGCTCAGCCCCCAGTACTCCGAGGGACAGCCAATATCAGCTCCGGAACAACGCGCGGACCGGGAGCCGAGACGGGTTACGTCCGTTCGGCCATCTTGCCCGGCATACCCCCCTTCAGCCATAATTTTAAGTAGTTTGCACTCTTGTTATGCTAAAGTGACATACACGAGGCGTTGGTGTAATGCCAATGCAGCTGCTTCCTCTTTAACATTATTTAGTATCACTGAGGATACTGTAGTAAAATTGCCAATTAATTTCATCCCCAAATCCAGGGCAGGGGATGCCAGGTATTAATTTTAAATCAGTTTGAGAACATCAGGCAAAATAGCTATGGATGGTGTACCATGCTAGATGGTATGGATTGCAGCAAACGCTGCACCCCATGGGCACACTCTTCTACTGAGTGAACCATCCCTAAAGGTATCTGTCCATCAACTGTTGTTTTTGCATTTGTCAGCCCGAGTGGGAAGGGATGCCCAGACGTGGGTCCCGTGCTCTCCATGCCACTGGAATCAAGCTATCCTGGCTGAAGAGGGGTGAAACCCCGAAACCGGTCCTAGGATGCTTGTTTCCAGTCCAGGGAGGACCTGGCTTGGCAGTTCAGGCTGGACTGTTCCCATGAGGCACAGGGTCAAGGCTGATTTGCATATGGCTGGGTTCAAACTGGAACGGCATGGTGAGCAAAAAAACGATGGATTTAGGCCCAGATCTCTGTACTGGGGTGAATGTATGACATTGTTCTGCATTCTGTCCATCAACTGTTGTTTTTCCATCCCTAAAGGTAGGCACATTGAGAAGATTCAGTATTTATCTTTGAATCCCGTATGGTGAAACATTCCTGCAAGCTGATTTGTTTTTTGTGCAAATCTAGAATTTAGACTAATTGCTGACATTGCTAAATGCAGTTGTGCAGCTTGAACAGCCTTCGCTGGGTTTGTTGTTATTATTCGCATACCGAACTGTGTCATACATCTGTCTAATCTAAGTAGACCTGTGAGGTTAATGTGGTATTTTAGCTGGAGGAATCTTCATGCTCCAGCTTATGAATGTCTTTGTTGAGGTTCAATGCGGAGAAAAACTGCATACAATTCGATTTCTGAATCGTTGAGTCTCTTTCACGGTAAAGCCTGAATTGGTTGGTACATATATGCAGATCAGCCAACCAGAATATCTTTTCTACTTGGCAACAATGAGTTAAAGCCTTAGAGTGAGCCTGTCCACAGGCCTTATGATGTTCTGCTCCAGCAGATGATTAATTTCATCTTCAATTTGCTTTTGGATGCAGAAGAGAATGCTTTTGAAGTATTGTGCTACCAGCTCGATTGATTGACCAGTGTGCAAAAAAAACCTCTCACTTTGTAAACTCCCCAGCTCCGGTGAATAGGTTTGGAAACCTTTATTTAACATTCTTTCTCTGACAACGTCCATTTAGCACTTAGAGAACTGCGGCAGATCCAATTACACAACAGACCTGAAACTTATTAGACAGACCTTGTCAACAGCCAGTTTGATGACACGTCAGGTGCACCACGAAGACCTTCACGAGACAGCAGTAGTCTGAAATAATGCTTGAGTGCAGGAGGGTGTATGATGTACATATGTAGATCTGTATGTTGCTGAGTTGAAAACTGGGGTTCTCTTGTAGGCAAGCAAAATCTGCAACAGTCATGAAATTAAGGGAGGGGCCTATAACAAACAGAAAGGATGCTTTGCCACCATCAACATGTATGTGTGTCTCCAATTCAAAATTATTCTTCACTGTCAATATCATCCAATAGGATCCTGGCCCTTGAAACTTTTCTTTGCAATCGACTTCACACACTCATATGATGGAGATTCCTCCCAGGAGATTTTCCTGATTATTACTTCTCATGCTTCGTGCCTTGACCAGGGGGTATATCAGGCTTCTAATGTGACACCCTTTGCAGGTATCAATGGGCATACCTTGCTTTTCCACATTTGTGGCACATACTGTGAATTTCTGGAGAAGTAGCTATATGATTGAGAGGCTGAAGCTGCATCATGAATGTAGTTTACTGGCAGGACATTAGAAACATGTATATTGCATGCTGCATAATATGTTGTCTACACATTTTAAGGTCTCGGTTACATCAAACTTTCCATATATCAATTGGCAAAACCAATTAGTTCCAATACATGTACATAGGTTTAGGGTGGCATTTTTTGTCTATCTCAGATGTCTGTTTTTGATAAGATGTCTTTCTTACCTATTTTGACTTTTGTGCCAGGGTCGGATTGGTAAGGCAGGCACTCAGGCAATGGCCGAGGGGCCGGTATCCGAGTTCCAGCTGTGGGCTGCATTTTTGGGCAGCCTGGGGGGGACGATTGGGTGGTGTCTGTGTTTATTGGATGCAATCCAATTGTTCTTTCTCCTATCTTGGCCCACGACTGTGGAATTCTCTCCCCCTTTCGATGCGAAAGGAATCTGTGTATTTAAACTTTCGGAAACAACTAAAAACGTGGTTATTTAATCAATAACATTTCTTACTTCGTTATGTTTCTCTTAAGAGTCTCCTTTTAGCCCTGCGCCGGGAAACCCTTTTTGGGTAGCTGTGCGCATTATAAAAATAAATTAACATAACATAACATCAGCGACCCAGTGGGGGCTTGAGTGGCCTTTCTGGAGGCAGATGAGCGTTCATTACCTCCCTTTTATCAACGGGCAGAGGTGTCACTCCCTTTCTTTCGCTAGGCTGGCCCATTAATGTATGCCTATTGAGCGGGGGCAGGGGGCCTGAGCAGAAGTGGCCTCACTTGTTTTCAGGTGTGTTTCACCAGTGTGAACTAATCCATGCATTTTTTTAAATCTAAGTAAAGTTAAGAAAACATGCCTCTGTCGGAGACCCCCTCCCGTCTTTTTATAAAACTTCGCCCATCAGTGTTTTGCGGAAAGGCAATAAGCAAATGTGGGCCACTATTTTTTAGCAAGCCTGTGCCGATTTTGAATCCCAATCCAGCCCTGGTTTGTGCCACAATAGAGGATTTTGGCCTCACAGTGTTCTGATTGGATGAATTATATCTTTCCACCACCAACTTGATGGGACCCTTTTTTTTAAACTTTGGATTTAGCACTGCACGGTAGCGCATGTCTTTCCTTGCTTTCTCCAATGCTTGTTTTTGCATCCACTCACACACACTCTTTTTATTCCCATCTCCTTCCCACGCTCTGAAATGCTGTCTGGGCCACTTTTCATTTTACAATTATTTATGTTTTCATTTATCTTTTTTTACAAGGGCCTCAGAGCTGCAAAGTGCCACCAGGCCAATCGTGGACTTTATTTGCTCTTGTACGCATAGTGTTCCACTACAGACGTCTAGTTTTTCAATTCAGCCTTTAGCACACTTTGGAATGTGCACATTTTCTGGCTCTCTCCCTGCTTGCTTTTGCATCCCTAGGGCAAACTCTTTTTAGGTCTCGCCTGACCCAGCGCATGCGCTGGTCTGGCGAGACTTATTACTTCTTTCTCCCTGGTCTACTCTCCAGTGATGCCCAGCCAATCCCCACATTACATTTATGTATTTAGTCATTTATTTCCAAGGGCCCATGACCTGCAAAGTGCCACCGGGCCACTCGCTAACTTTATCAGCTTGTGCATGTACATGGACCTCTACCATGTTAGAATGATACATTAATGACAGTCATGCACCACTAGACATGCATGCTTGTGGCCATGTGTTATGACGTGTGAGGGAATTGGCGGCCTCGCATTGTCAAGGATGTCTTTCAGCTTGCAGTGTCTCTGCAAAAGTTTATTTTAAAATGACAACCATTCCCACCTGGCGAGGATCTATAGATTCACAGTGCTTATTGTTTTTTTGTGTGCTTTAAGTATGTGAAGAAACAGTTTTTCAGGCTAGCATATGTATCTGTGGCCCCATCCTCAAACTCAAATCTAATATCTTCTGGACCAGTGCCTCACAAAGTGTATCAGCCGACCTCTCAGACACTTTTTATTTTCAGGGTCAATCGCATCAGTGTAAATGTCAAAGTACAGGACCAACAAAGCAGAAACACACTCCTTGATGCTGTCTTCACTCTGGAAGCCTTGCACCAAGCGACCCCCGCTAATCCAAGCAGTAAGTGGCTCCATGGCCATAATAAACAGCAGGGGGCTTACATGGGCGTCTCTGCTGTGTGCCCCTCTAAATGGGAAGGGTGCAGATAAAGTGCTGTTCACTCAAACCCGGCAAAGGGGTTATTGTTAGGGCTCCCTATGTTCAGTTTTACCTGATTTTTACAGAAAAATGCAGTCAGAAAAAAACATGTATTTTCCTGTATGTATTTATTTTTAAGTGTGGCTAAAAATGGAAATTAGGTTTTTTTTTTTGAGTGATTCTAAATACTGTCAGTCATGACGTCCAGGCTAATAGCTGTGCGGATTGACAGGTAAGGGGGTTACAAAAGAAAGTCATTTTAGTAATTAGGCAGTAGATATGCACTGGGTTGCTTCTATAATGTGCATGTTTTTATATAAGTGTATTAATTTATTATCTATGTGTGTTTATTATCATTGAGACCTTTCAAGCATGAGAGTTAGTGTACATTTATTTGGTAAATAAATGTGGAAATACACTAGCTTCAGCTTCATTTTTCACAAACCCACAATACGTGTGGATAAATACGGATACAATTAGCAAAAAATGAATATGGATAAACAAAGGCGGAAACGTCAAAAACATAAATATCACAAAACCGGGAGCCCTAATTAATATACAGGATCTTAACATAAGTGATGAATTGGTGTCCAAAGTTTATTTTATTAAGTAACTAGTAGATGGGGTCCTAACTAAAGGAATCAAAAGACTTCTCAAAGTCAACTAAATCACTCCGTTAGGGAGGGAGAATTTGTGAGCATGGGCAAAGGCCAACTATACCTACTAAAATCAATGTTGTGTACTTTGGCCCATCATGAAGTGAGTCTGGTCTGGTGCATTAAGGAGGTAATGATTTTAAGTAGCCTTTAAGGTAATATTTGAGCTGAAATTTGACTTCAACCTTAATAAGAGCGATTGGATGAGTGGCACTTATCGGAGGTCTTCGGACTTCAACTAGACCAAGACAGTAACACCAAGGAGGTCATTTGGGAGAAGCCATCCTTTGAGGCCGAGTTAAATATGTTTAGAAGGAGGGGAGTCAAAGAAGAGGCACATTTCTTAAAGAACTTAATATGAAAGCAAGTGGGCGTGGAGTTTTTCCTGACTGCATCACACTTATCACTACCCTCACCTCTTCAATTGTCAAGGGGAGGTCAAAAGTCTCTTGATCAGACCTTTGCAGGATCTGTATCGACAATTCCTGAGTCAAGGGGTTAGGGAACTTCAGGCTCCATGGCCACCATCACCAGGTGTTCCACATACAGGTGCCTGTAATAAACAGCAAATGAGAGTTTGAGCTCATGTACATCTGCTACAGAGTCCCCCGAAGAGTCATGCACCAGCGCACAGACTCTAGAGGCTTCCCCATGATTAGTCAGCCAGTAGAGGAGATTGCTGGGCTTTCTGCTGGTATCATACATGCAACACTGTAATGCCACCTAAGAAAGCCTGGCCATATCAAGTGCCATTTGCTTCAATTGGGACTTAAATGATTCAGGCTGGTAAAGTAATGTAGCTCTCCAAGCAGATTTGAACACCTGCTTCAGGGTAAGATGCTTCCCCTCCAGGCTTGGAATAGTCAAGCTTTCCCTCCTTTATAATATTACCCCTCGCGGGTGTTGGCTAGTATATCAGTAAAAATGCTTTGTACATCTAGCCCTGAGCAAAACTTCTATTAAAGACCCCTTCAATTATTACGAAGGAGCCTCTCTACATAACTACAATATAATAATTTATTGCAGTAATCTTCAAACTTTGGAATGCTGCGCCCCACCAGAGTCATGTGGGCCCCCCTCAGAATTTTTCACAATTATTCTATCCAATTGGCAATGTTTAAATATGCCTTGAGAGACATATTTAAACATTGAAGTGAAATTCTTTTACCGTTTTAAAAATGCAACCAAATACATTATTGCTAGACATACTGTTCTGGTCAGACAGGCCTTACTAATGTGTAAACGTATCCACAGTGTGATTATTAGAAATGGGGGGTTTGAAGAATATTTGTAGTCCCTTCCCTTTTGGCACATACTCCTAGCTAGGATATAAATGACAAAACATGTTAGTGATGGCCCATTACAGAGCAGCTTACTGATGCTCATGTTCCCCCCCACTTAAAACAAAGCACTGCTATCAGTATAATGCTTCTTTTGGACAGACCCTCCCCCCCCCCCCATCATTGGGATTTCTTGAGCCCCCCCCACCACCAGTTTGAAGACCCCTGGTCTACTGAGATCTAGATTTAAATGATCCAGAACCAGTTCGAGATATTCAAGAATTATGCTTGCTTTCCAGCTACAACTCCAGTCCTCTATCTACTACAATATACTAAGCTTCAGTAGCGACTAAAATATAACCAAAACGGTTTACCTTTTTTACCTAAAATAAAGGTAATTTCGCTGGAGCATCAGAACAAGTACGACCATTTAAAAAACTTTGACCATAACTAGATATCAATGACAAACACGTTCCAAGTCTACAATTTCTAGTGCACATGAAATCTCAGGAAAACCTCCATGCAAAATCCTCTTCTACTAGTTTGCTGCCTTTCATATCTTTAGTAGGGGAAACATTAGTCACCTCACACTGATATAATGCGGCAACCGGTTGGTCTCAGTAATTTTCAAGATACAATGGCTTTTTCTGCCAAAGGATTGGGCAGAAAACACCGACCAAAAATATAGTTTAGCTTGGAGGAGATGGTACCATTGATGTATGGAATGAAACTTTGATCCCTTTGAGAGGGATGTGACCAATGTTACTAATTTTCTTTCAAAACTTGTGGATGAAGGATTGCATTAAAGATGATAAATTCCTTTAGGTCTGCTATTTTGCAGCCGCGGTGCGTCCATTGGGGCGTAGGGGCGTAGCCCCACCAGCCCTGGACCCGCGTTAAAGAAATAAAATAAATAAAGTTTTAAACTCGAAATAATTAATTACTTACCAGGCATTTACACGGCGCCGGGCAGCACCCGACTTTATCGGGAGTGTGCAGGGGGGGGGGGGGGGCGGGCCGGGCTGGCTGGTGACGTCTGTGTTTTATCCCCGCATGTATGCTTCGGGCAGCAACTTGCCCGAGCATGCGCACCCAGGCCGGCCCCATTAGCTAGGGGGGGGGGGGGGGGGGTGCAGGACCTGCTGGCGGCAGCGCTGGCAGCAAAAGGGCGACAGGGCGAGGAGTCACTGTGCCCTCCAAGCCAATCCTGGTGCTGCATGCAGCGCCACTGCGCCAGGATTGGCCGGTCACCGCAGGGGCGGGCAATCCATATTGGATGCCGAGAGCGTGACGTAAGTAACGGTCGGGTTGGTTCACTAACTTCACTCTGTCTCCACTCTCGACAGGGACGGTGTGTGTGCTGTGGCTACTGCTTGCGCAGGACCTTCATTAGTTCGTTGAATCGTTCCCATAGGTAAGATACAAGTATTTAGTATAATACTATATTGCTGAGGGCCCCCGCACATTAATATTGCAGGAGATGAATATTTCAACATATCAGACTGACACGTGGCTCTTTCTCCAGTCTGTAATAGATTAGTATGTGCGCAGCACAAACCATCGCAATGACGTGACCTTTTTGAGTTTTAACTTTTAAAATGTCATTTTCTAATTCTATCTGCTCAGAGGGAGCCACTTGCGTCTTGCTGATGCGGCCCTGTCTGCCGCGGAAGCGGCGTCCAGTCCCGGTGCATTGTGGGGCCGTGGCGCGCGGGCAGACTGTGTGAATCCGTGGCACGGGCAGCCGCAGACTGTGTGAATCCCTGGCGCGGGGTGTGTCCTCAACCCGGTGCTGTCTGTGCACGGCTTGTTAGCATCAGACATGACCCCTTCATGCCTCACTCATGTTATCTGGCCTGGCAGTGACATTGCATGCTTGCGGGAACCCCCCCCCCTCCCGACCCTTTAAAGTGTGAGACGACGCCAATGTACAGGCGATTGCTTAAATACCAACCTGTAAAATTCCTTTATTAACTTTTATTATTCCACTGTGTAGCAGCCCTGATTCATAAAGTGTTTTTTTTTTTTTTTACAAGTAAGCATGTCTTGTTCGCGAGTAGGTCACGTGTGGGTCGGTAGGAAGCACGACTATCACATAACAACGCTGTCATTCCGGCATCAGAATTCAAGAGTACTCTGGGTCGAACTGAAAAAATAAAATCGGGCCTGCTAAAAAAAAAGTGTTCACCAAACCATGAGGACTTTACCAGACTAGGGCCATGGAAGCATGGTTAGAGCATGGCAACTTATTCTTCTCTAAAAACAACCCCGAGTCCTGCAGCCCACTGGTAAACGTCAGCATGGCAGAAGGCAGGCCCTGCCATTAAACCACTCTGTACCCAAGAGAGGCTTCCATGACTTCATACTCACAGAAAAAGTTTTTGTGTATCTGGCTCATAATTACTACCAGGTGGAAGGTATCCGATCTGGAAAGTAGTCCTTCTGGGTCAAAGGTCACTCCCACAGGGCAGAGTATCTCAAAGCCCAGAGTTAGCCCCTCATCGGGGTTATAGGGGGCACCGCCACCTACTGTTCCGTGCCAGTGTGGATAGAGCTCGTGGAACAACAGGTAGCCCCGAACTTTCTTATAACAACATAGAATGGACCATCAGTAGCGAGAGACCCCCAAGGTGGTTTTACCTCCCAGAAGCCCAACTGTTTGCAAAAACTAATATAGAAAAACACATGGTGTTCCTGAATAATCCTTTATAGTCTCAGTGAATAAACGCGCCACCAGGCATTTTAAAATGGGCCCTGCATACTATCTGGGATGGATCGGAGCCCTGAAGGTTGGTCGCTTCCCCCAGAATGAAGACCGGTTGGGTGTTCGGCTGCATGCAGCAGCTTTGTTTCGCTCATACTGCTTTATATTTCTGCATTGAAAGCAGTCTGGGGTCCTCACCAAACAGAAGGATAAGACAGGCTTGCATTTACAAGCGGAACTCAGAGGCAGACCATCACAATGACTGGTAGTGCGCAAGGCTTTTCTAAATATTGTCTGCAATTTCTATACTATGCCAAGCAAAGAACTGCACAGAACACAGAGATACAGCTTTCACTTTGTGACATGCAAACTGCAGCATTAGGTGAAAAATGAGATGGAAGGACAAAGGACAATCTCCTCAAATTCAGCATTCTTGTGTACTTGTACTTATGCAGTTTCCGCCAAGTGCGTAATCATCTTGCTGGAGGGCCAGCTGAACTTTGGTTGTAGTGCTTTTTGTGATTCCACCCCTATTTTACCTAAAGTGAGTGACACTTGTGTAAATCAGTGCAGGGGTAGTTTCTCCTTCTACCACTGAGCGACCATCCAGCTCCCCAGAGCTAGAGAGGAGCTATATATATGTGACATTAACAGTGTGGCATGACTTCGCACTGCTGTGAGATACTATTGACATTGTGAGAATATACAACATTGTACCTTTTAGACAAAAACATACCCTCCCCGTGTTTATGGAGGGTTTATTTCTAGCTGTAAGTCAACAACTAACTACCAGGCATAATTAATGATCACATCCTTACTGTTTATCAGTAGGATATGAGTATATTTTGGATTACCAATTTAGACTAAATGTGACATTGATTTAATTGCCATTACTGATTTGCGTTCCAAGAAATCAAGGCTCTTTCCAGACAGATCACATAATTTACTGCAGAACAATAGATCAGAAAAAAAGCATAATGTCGCGTTGTTACTGCTTAGTCCAAAACTTAAACAGAAAAGATGACTTTGCCCGAGTAATTGTTCCGGTGAAATTTGACTCACGCTCAAGTAACTTTGAATGTTTGATGTTATTGCTGATTAAGGGCACTACATGCTAATATTTTATTTTAATATGAATTGTGTGCGTCCTTCTTTCCTCCTGCCCCAATACAATAACCCAGATGCACACAGTAAAGTTCATTGTGTCCTCAGGAGGACTGGCCCTTTTACTTCTGTTGTTACACGGTATGTCTTATTTAGTCTGTAAGCACTATTTTCTTTAATGAATTTCACCTACTGCAGGCACGATATGCTTTCCTGCAACATTCAGCGCGCACTTTCCAAGCAGCCCGGGACAATGGCGTCCGTTTCTTTGAAATGCAATAGGTCTCGCATTTACAGGACTTTGAGTTATTGGCATTGTAAATGACAATGCCTTTTATGTGTTAATTATCAAAACAGATAAATAAAAGGCATTGTCATTTACAATGCCAATAGCTTATACTCTCGCAAATGCGAGACCTATTGCTTTGCAAATGCTAGTTAAGAAGGACTGTAAGTCTGTTATTTCATCAGTGTGATTGCTTCTGAGCTGCTGCCTTTGTCGTCATCCGCCATTTCAAACTGCCAATGAAATTGAAGCCAACAGTCCCTCCTATGCTTCTAACTCCTAAACACATTTTGTGATCATTTTTCGAAGATAACATTTGCCATGGTGCAAATGTGCCTGTGCAGGCGTATGGCAGCAGTTTGTGCGCCAGCACAGGGGGAAGCACAGAGATGCAACATATTGTTGTAAATATGTCGCATCCCTGTGCTTCGAAAGTGACTCAGTGCGGCGCAGCCAAATGGCTTGCGACACACAGTCAATTTTCTTGCAAATCTGCCCCATGGAGACAATGATTCATACGTGTAAATCAGTGTATAGAAAATGTTACATAAGGCAAATGCGACTACAGGGTGTAGGATTCACATGTTATTCATACTGGTAGGCATTTTTAAAGAGTGCTTGGTCTGGAGAAGCACAAACTCAGGATTCAGAACATAACAGTGGTTAGCATTGACTTTAACAATAACAATGTATTTCCACCCAAATAAACCTTTTTAGCAGGATTAGGATAATGAAAGACTTGAAACAAACATATGTTTCTAACTTGTATCATGCAGCTTGCAAGCAGCTCTTTGATGACAGTTTATAGGTCACTGTGCTAGATTACGGTTGTCACTTATGAACTGCACAGTAACAAAAGAATCTGTGACTAAAGCAGTAACCCACTAACCTAGGCACATAAAAAATGTTTTTCAAAATGCATGGTACACGTTCTTTGCAGTAGGCATATTAACCCTCTGTGCTACATTAGATAAGTCAAAGCTGCCACTTGACACAACTCTCATCTCTCTCCAGCAGGTACATTAATCACCGACGTAATCTTGACACTTTTATTGTTGCTGGAAAACTGCTGATTCTACAAGGAACTTTTTTGTGCTTTTAAAATTACTGCCTGAGGACCCCCCTGGGAATGTGACCACAGTTTGGGAAACACTGCTTTATACCATTTATATTTGGGGTACTTGCGTGGACCTATGTGAAGTGTGTGTACAAAGTTCAGCTCAACCAGAATCACGGTAACAGCGCATTGCGCTGCCTCTTTTATA
Organism: Triturus cristatus; assembly: GCF_964204655.1. NCBI lineage: Eukaryota > Metazoa > Chordata > Amphibia > Caudata > Salamandridae > Triturus > Triturus cristatus. The sequence goes on along the minus strand of NC_140582.1, from coordinate 81,373,088 downwards.
TTCAGTATATTGTAAGACTGTTTTTCTTCCCCCGCCTTTCCTTGTTTTGTTTCCCTGTTTTCCCCTTGCTTGCCATTCGTTACTCTAGAGTCTTATTCAGTATGTTGTTTGTAAGACTGTTTTTCTTCCCCCGCCTTTCCTTGTTTTGTTTCCCTGTTTTCCCCTTGCGTGCCATTCGTTACTCTAGAGTCTAATAGAGTCGGAAGGCCGTAGGGGAAGACTGTGGACTTTTCTTCAAGTTCCTGACGCTCCTGCGGAACGAGCCTGGCAACCATTACACTGCTGTGCAACTTCTTCTACTCTTAGAGCTGAGATTTCCATGAGTCTTATAGTCTGAATTCAGCACCTGAGCATAATAGGACAGAATGTATGAAGCTCTGTGGTAATACTGAATAAGCAGCTACCTATGTTATGCCATCTATTAATGTAATAACTGCACTTTCACAATTGCTTTATTAACCTTCCTGCTTTCTCAAATTTGCTTGAAAATGCACGATTTTTCTTCTTTTTTTTCAAAATTTTCTTGGGGGGGGTTATCCCCCCAAACCCCCCTTTTGGGGTTCGGGCTCGCTCGCTGCGCTCGCTCGCTACGGTGCTGTATGCTAATTCGTTTGCGCCCCACCACTTTAAAATCTCACCCACCGCCCCTGCTATTTTGGCCAGACGTAATCTGGTAGACGATTTGCTAGTGGAGGAGCACTCTCTGGTTTTCAGATTACTTAAAGCAGTAAGCATTCTTCCATAGCCAAGATATTATCATTTAATGGATGTAGATTAGGTGCTGTATCTTTCATACCTGGATACCGAATGAGGATTTTTCCTGGAAAGGGCTGTCAGCACAGTTGACAATGGTGTTGTGCTTGATTTCGTGCAATAGAGTGCCTGCTAAAATAGCATTATATTTGACAGGTAGGGTGTTTACTTAAAAAAAGCTTATGTTTACCATGTCACGTAAATTGGGTAATAATTGGGTACTGAATGAGGATTTACTCGGGGAAGAGCTGTCAGAACAGTTGACGATGCTGTTGTACTTGATTTTGCTCAAGAGAGCCTCTGAGATGATAGCATTGCATTTGGCTGGTAGGGTGTTTACTCAGGAAGGCTCATGTGTACCATTTTATGGAAAACCAAATCATGAGAGGTCTCTTATCCAGGTTTCCCAGATAATGAGCAGCTGCGCACGGTATGCTCCCTCAAGGTAGATAAGGAGATGTAAAGACTGCTGAGGTTAGAACCAAAGGTATTCTGAAACCATTGATTTTATTGCACGAGCGGAGTCGCTATTATTCTTAGAAGTCGCTTTATTGCCAGCACACAAACTATAATAACCAGTAGTCCCTGCTTTAGGCAGAGTGGGCAAAAACAATTAGCAAGTGCCATAAAAAAAATCGTATTTGTAAAGCGCGAACTACTCATCCTTACAGGTCTCAAGGGGTTGGGAGCCGTCGTGGAAATTAAGTGAGCTATTGACCAGAGTCACATGGTGCTGGGCTGAACTGTCACCAGGGCCGGGGATCGAACCGTGATCCAATGCTCCGAAGTCAGCTGCTCTGGCCGCTGCACCACACCTCTCCAATAGACGATAAGAGGCCGCCTTCAAATCAGATAGGGCGCTTTTCTTGCTGAGCATTCTAATTACTAATTAGTTACTGAGTTCTGAATTTATGATAATTAGTTGACTACTGAAGGGTGGTATCTGGTTGTCGGTGACATTTGTGTACGTCAGCTGCTCGCTGTTTTCTCAGAAGTCGTGTGGCAGCTCGCGCCTGTTTGGGGTGTTGGAGTCATCCTTCATTCCACCAGCATTGTTCTGTGCCCCGGCCTGAGGCCTCAGGGTGGTTCGTGTTCTTTCTACTTTGTTTGTCTGCCCAAAATTTCAAAGCCACGCCATGTCTGCTCATGTCAGGAGCACTGTGATTGTTTGTTTTGCCTGTAAGTAACTTGTAAAAAGCTGGCATCGGCGGAGCACTGTGATTGTTTGTTTTGCCTGTAAGTAACTTGTAAAAAGCTGGCATCAGCGGAGCACTGTGATTGTTTGTTTTGCCTGTAGGTAACTTGTAAAAAGCTGGCATCAGCGGAGCACTGTGATTGTTTGTTTTGCCTGCAGGTAACTTGTAAAAAGCTGGCATCAGCAGGAGGCTGCTTAATTTCTTTCAATTGCCCGAGGCTCTCCTTTGTGATCAGTAGCGTGCATTCTTGTATCTGTCTATTTAACTTGCATAAAGCACATGCTTTGTTTATCGAAGCAGTGTGTAATGTCATTAACTGGACTCGCTGTTAGTTCCTTTCTTAATGGGTGGTAGCAAATTAGTAGGTTGTTTTTGCGTTTAGGAGCATATTTCAATTTCATTTTGTTGTGTAGTGTCCCTCTTGTCTGGGATTTCAGAGGTTCACATTTTTCTTTCTTCAATATGGAGAATGCTAATTCAAAGCATAAGGGAAAAATATTGGAGATGGAAGAGGAGAAAGAATTGCTCCAGAGAAATGTATGTTTGTCTGGCTAAATCCGTAGCTCAGTCCATTCTGAAGGCATTCTCCTAATTTCAATCGTTTGCATCTGATATTTCTTGGCTGTTCTGAGGCTAAAGCAATAGCACAGGATTTGACCCTCTCTCCTGGTAGAAGCACACCAGACACAAAACATGACGATGTAAGGTTTGCAGAAGAAACCAACCTACAATAGGCAGGGCTAGACACGCCCCTGCTCAGTGACAGGATGCCCTAGGGGGTGCTAGTGCAATTTATAAATCCACATAACAGAACAGTAATGGATATAAAGGGTTCTGATGCTGTGGCTGGTGATTGTAAGCACACTGCCAGATCAAAACACCTACCCTCCTCACATTCTTTTGGATTGGTAATTTAGAGCTGTTCTCAATCACCCGATGAATAAGACTTGCATCTAAAAGTGAGACACTCAGGCCTAGAGCTACAATACGCGACTAGAAAACACCCTGATGTGGTTTTGAAGAGCCCTCAATTGATGGCTGTGGAGGGTGATGATTTTCAGAAAGTTTATTTTTAGGACTCTGAGAGTTATGAGGATTATAATTAATCTGATTGGATTGATAGGCCTAAAAAAGGGAAGTTATCAATACCTGAAGCTACGAATGGTGAAAATGAGAAATTATTGACAATCATTTTTAATACTGCTGGTCAAACTATGTTCGACCCAGCCCTCATACAGTAGCCTATCCCTCTATGACTGGGTCTGACCAGACAGTGGCAGAATATATTATAAATAATCTGAGACTTCCATTGGACAAGCTAGTTAGATCTAAAATGAAGGCTGACTGTCCATGACTTATTTCAAACATGGTGGCAACTACTCTGGTTAAAACATAGTTATGTATTTGGATAGGAATGGTTGTGGTTCTTCGAGTGGAACAGACAGAACATGGTCCGTGGTCAGGGTGCGTTGCTTGATGTAGGCTGGCCCTTTGGCTAGGTCGTTGAGCTTTGCTGGGCAAGCTAAAGGGTCAGGGAAACAGGTACATACTGATATTTTTCTGAATGGCCATAGAGGGTTTAGGGCAATGCAAACTCAGCTATAGCGACAGGACGAAGGAAGGGTCTGTTGACAAAAACAGACCCAAAGTTGGGAGAAATGGTGACTTCAGAACCAGGCCCACAAGGGCAGGGTCTACTTTGGAGGCCAGTTTATCAAGGAAACTGGCAAATATTACCAGGTTTGTGCCTTGCTGGATAAGGCTCAAACCATTTTGATACACATGTTTTTGCAAATGGCCGGCAGATTCAGGGGCCATTCTGCTGGCCGCTTCTCTTTCAACAACAGGTTCCAAAGGGCACCACGTTCTCCCAATACCAGTGACATTGGTTCTTACCTCAGAGAAGGAAGGGAGTTTGTTTAGGTCTTAACAGAGGTCAAAGGAGAGATGAAGGGTCTGAATGTAAGAGGAGCTCCCTTTTCCCCAAGCTATTGGGGGGAGAATTGCACATTTCCTTCACAATGGTTCATAATATCTGAAGGGTTCTTCAAACAGTTTAGGGATATCAAATAGAGTTTGTTTTATCCCATTCCCAGTTTCTTTTCCAAATCCTATAAAACAGTCACATTTAGTATGAAAAGAAGTATCAGAACTGTGATAAAAAAGCAATATAATTCTGTGCACATGTTCCTCTTGGCTACTAACATTTTTCTGGTCAGTTAAAAGAAAAAGTTTTGCCCGGTCATAATCTTAAGGTGATTCGATCAGTTTTCCTCCCTCACCATTTCAAGATGGAGGCTATTGTGTAACTCAGGGAGGTATTTCTTCCTGGGGATTGGATGATGAGCCTGGACGTCAAAGATGCTTAACTTTCTGTTCCGATTTGCAAAGACCGCAGTAGATGCCTTCAGTTTCTATGACAGTGTTGGTTGTTCAGGTTCACTTTCACTCCCATTTGGTCTGTCCTCCACTCTTTGGTACTTCAGCCTTTGGTGGCGCATCTAAAAGCGCAGGGTCTACGAATGTTAGTTTATTTCGACAACAGGATTGTTATGGCAAAGGATCACTTTGCACTTCTGGAGCAGGTTCAAAAGACAATAAGCTTATTACAAGATCTTGGGTTTGTAGTAAATTGGGAGAATTGATCCCTTGCTCTTTCCTAATAGAAGTATTTTCTAGGGGATTAAAAGAAGCAGGTCTTACAACTCCCACAGGTGACGTTTCATCTGATCAGGAGGGAGCAGTGGCAGGTTCAAGAACTTTGAATGCATACCATTACTATGCAGATTTTACACCCCAATACAATCACAGCGCGGTCGTTACAACGACCGCGTTGTTACCATGCAGTGCCATTACAACACAAGTCGTTACAACAACTTGCATTAGATGGTGCGCTGGACTTAGGAAGAGTATGATTTACAATTTCCAACTCCAGTGTGTGCAACAGTAGGGAAGGTGTTGGAATAGAAAATCATACTATTCCTTAGTCTAGAGTGCCATCTAGCGCAAATCGTTGTAACAAATTGCGTTGTAATGGCACTGCATGGTAACAACGCAGTCGTTGTAACTACCACGTTGTGATTGTAATGCGGTGTAAAAATCCGTGTAGTAAAGGTTGTTTCCTAACAACTTTTGATACTATCCCTTTATCACTTGGCTAGCTTAGTAGGTTTGTTGGCATTTTCGTACAGGCATATCCTCTGAACTATTGAGCTCTCCAGAGGTTGAAGATAAAGCATCTCAGGTAAGATCTCTCCTATTCAGACCTGGTGCCTCTAGATAAAGAGACAAAGGAGGAGAGTCCCTGGTGACTAGGTTATTTAAATGCCTGGATAGGCACACAATTTTCACTACATCCCCAGATCTCATCTGAGAGTCAGATATCAGCCAGTGGGGATGGGAAGCTCTATGTGGCTAGTTCTTGACTGGTATGGTCCAGGAAGGAATTATCCACAGGTATTGCATATATAAACTATTTAGACCAGGCTTTTTTGCACTCGAAGCAAAGGATAAACTGTACCGTATTGCTATGTGTTATGCCTCGCACCATTGGCGTGAGTCTCCCTTCCATTTTTCGCTGTGTCTCCTCTGTTTTTGCTGGTAATAGAGGCTCTGGGCACTGTGCCACTGCCATTCAGTGCCACAGCGCGAATGCTCCCTGTGTAAAGATGACATGTGAATTGGTATATCCATGATTGGCTTATTTGGTTTACCTGTTAGTCCCTAGTCGCGTGGCCTGTGTGTGCCCAGGGCTGGTAAACCAAATGCTGCTGGTGGGCCTGCAGCGCTGGTTTGCGCCACCCACAGAAGCAGCTTGTAAAGTGTGTCTCAGACCTGCCACTGCAGTGTCTGTGTGCAGTCCAGAACTGCCATCTTGGCTGTGAAGTGCACCCACTTCCCAGCCCCTGAACCTTCCCTTGGCATCATGTAAGCCACCCCTCTGGTAGGGTGCATTGTATGTGTAAGGTAGGACATGCTCTGATGTGTGTAGCGTGTCCTGGTAGTGAATTACACCCAATTTCGTTTTTCACTACTGTAAGGCTACCTGTTCTCCATAGGCCAGAATGGGAGGTTTGGCTATTACATTCTATAGTCCTAACTGACCCCACAGAACACGGTAGAAAAACGAATTTAGTATGCCTGAGCTCAGAATATTAAAATACATCTTTTAGTGAAGTTTATTTTTATATTCGGTGTTTGAAAATACCACTTTTAGAAAGTAGGTATTTTCTTGCCTAAAGCCTTCCAGTGTGCTCTGCTGTTATGTGTATTGGCTGTCTGGTTTTGGAGGGACAGGGCAGGCTGAGTCAGACCTGGGTTGAATAGAGACATCTGCATTGGAGTATGGGGAGGGGTAGCTCCTGGACCTGAATAGGGCTGTGCCTGGCAAGGTGAATGCTGGATCCACCTCCCACAGTGCATCTGATGGCAGAGCCCCTCTTTCTGAAAGGAAGGATGCAGCCTGGTAAACAAAGTGCTCCAGGGCTGGGCAGAACAGGTTCTGGCTGGGTTCAGTGACTTGTAGCTTCTGAGAACAAATGCTTTTGGGGTATAAATATCTGTGCCCAAACCCTCAAAAATTTGTATCGCTCCTGGACAACAAGAAGAACCTCTGTCCGTGTAACTGAAGGAATCTGCAGGAGAAGGACTGTCCTTGTGCTTGTGTGCTGTTTTTTGGTCTGGCCTGCAGTGGTTACTACTGGACTTGGAAGAAGAGGAAAAGGACTTTGAAGGAACTTTTATTTTTGCTACAGCAATCACCCAAGGGCTAGAAGAGAGCAAGCCACCTGCAGGAGTCTCAGGCACATCAGACTCCACCACCAGCCTCCTGTTTCCTCCCAGCGAGGATTTCGATCTGCAAGTGAGGCTCCTGTGAGTTCCTGGGCCTCTAGTTCTACTGTGGAAAATCGTCGCTAACGCCCGTTAGCGAGCCGCTGCAGCTGAAGAGCGTAAGGAAAATCGTCGCTCTGCTGCCGCCGAGTGCTCGCTACCGGAGATCATCGCATCACCTGTTGGTGGGCTGCCAAACGCTCGCTAACCCGAAGATTATCGCATTGCATGTTTGTGGGCCTGAAAGCGCTCTCTAACCAAAGATCATCGCATCGAGTTCATCGCTTCACGACATCGCAGAGCGGACGCCGAGCGTTCGCCATTTTCATCGCATCGCACCAGGATCGTCGCTCCCTCGTGGAGGGCCATTTTCTTTCATCGCAACAAGATCGCACACGCAACAGGCTCGGGGCATCATCCTCCCTTCGTGGCAAGGATTTTCTCGCATCGCTGGCTTAGCGTGCAGAAGTTTGTCACTTTGTCCTGCCCACAAACCAGCGCATCATCCTCCCTTGCGGCAAGGATTCAACGCATCGCTGGTTAGCGTAAGGAAAATCATCGCTAAAACTCCTTAGCGACATTTTTGTTGCTTTGCTACAGAATCCAGGTATCTTGTGAGTAAAAGGGTCACAGAGACCACTGCCTTGAACTGAACTCCTCTTTGCACACCTTGAACTATTTTTGCAGCATTTTAAGAGTAAGCCTAATTTTCTAGTATTGTGGATTTTTACTGTTATTGGTCTTGTGTTAAGTCTATATATAAAGATACTTATTTTTATAACTACTTAAGAGGTGTCCCTTTGTAGTGTTCTTCACTGTGTTACTGTGTATGGTCATAAATGCTTCACACACTGCCTCTGAGATAGGCCTAGCTGCTCGTGCTACGTTACCACAGGGTTGAGCAGGGGTTATCAAAGGCTGTAGTCTGCTTACTCTGACTTAGGAAGAAGGGTCCCTACTTGGACAGTGGCTAGCCATTGCCAACTAGAGACCCCCATTTCTAACATTGGTGGTCAGCGGTGAGGATCTAGACTTGCATTTATGATCGCATACAGTAATTATAGTGTACACTACTAGTGAGTGCAGACCATAACGCAACTACGTACGTTTTTGAGGTTTTTGTTCTATTTTTGATTGTTATTGCCAGTTATTGCTACAATGGGAAAGCCCAGATCCAATGCCTCTGAGGATCTCTCCTGGGAAGAAGAGAAATTAGAAACCTACAATGCCAAGCAGCTCAAATATTTTTGCAAACGCTTCACAGTCCCTATCACAGGTCTCACTAGAAGGGAAGAGTATTACAAGGCGCTGAAGGACTGGTTAGAAGCCAGGGATGCCTCTAGGAATATGGAAGAGCCTGTGGAGGGGGGAGAGAATGCAGGAGAGCAGCAGGATGAAGTGGTAGATTTGGTAGGGGATAAACCAGTTTCCTGCCCGGGCACTAGTGTGTCCTCAAGGGGTCTGGCTCCAGAAGAGATGGAGGACAGGGAGAGAGATAGGCGGCATAATATGGAGATGGCTAAGCTTAAATTGGATGGTCAGAGAGACCTAGAGAATAAGAAGTTAGAATTTGAAATGATGAAAGTGAAACTTGAACATGAGAGAATTTTGAGGGAGTTGGAGATTAAAACAAAGAGTATAGAGATCTCCCCCTCTGGTGGCAGCATACCAGTAGGGCATACTGAGAGTAGAGTGTATATACCTAAAGAGGTTATTAAGGATTTCCATAAAAGTGAAGATATTGGGCAATGGTTTGCCGCTTATGAATTAGCTATGATGTCTCACCGGGTCCCTGAGAAGGATTGGGGAGCGGGGTTGTGGGGATGCTTTGTGAGTGAGGGGAGGGATACCTTGTTGGACCTACCCCCAGAAAGTAGGATGGTTTATGCCCACATGAAGGAAGCTTTGATTACCCGCTATGGTTTGACCCCTGAGATGTATAGGCAGAGATTTAGAACCTGCACGAAGTTAGAGGGTACCACGTGGGTTAAATATGTGTCTTTTTTTTGCAGAGCAATGGAGCGCTGGGTAAAAGGTAGCAAAGTAGAAACTTTTGAGCAACTGTATGATTTGATTGCATGGGAGCATTTATCTAGTAATTGTTTTCCTGAGCTACGCCAGCATCTGATAGATTGCAAGCTAACTAACCCTTGGAAGCTTGCTGAGGAGGCGGACCGCTGGGTGAGCACCTGGGTTCGCAAGGGTCCAGTGGGAGACTTCGCCAAAGGTGGGCAGGGTCCCCAGCAGAGAGGTGGGGGGACATGGGTAAACCAAGGGAGTTCCACAAAGTGCCCCAAAGTAATTCCCAAGGGAACCAAGCAGTGGTGTCCCAGCATCCCCAAGATAAGATGCCAGGGGCCCCAACAGGTAGGCCTGTTCAGAGGGGGCCCCTTACTTGTTTTAAGTGTGGTCAAGTGGGCCACAGATACTTTGATCCACAGTGTCCTCAAAGGGATGCTCCTGCACCACCCCGTGCACCACCCCGAAAGCTTGCTAGTGTAGCCCTGGGAGGGGAGGAGATGGGTGCCCAAGGTGGGTGGGATCCCGTAGAATGGACCCTTGTCTCACTAGGAGACTTTGAGATGGTCCCTAAGCCGGCACTGCCAGATTACACTAAGAAGTACAGGCAGTGGGTTACCATCAATGGCCATAGAGTGGAGGCTCTGAGGGACACAGGAGCCAGTGTAACTGCTGTCAGCTCCCGGTTGGTGTCCAAAGAGCAGGTTGTTCCCCATGTATTCTACCCACTAGTGTCCGCAGACAACTCAGAGAGCCAATGTGAGGTGGCTCAGGTTCCCTTTGAGTGGGGGGGGGGTCTCAGGAACTCTTCAAGTGGCTGTGAGGCCCGCCATGCCTGTAGACTGTCTGTTGGGCAATGATTTAGAGAACTCCCCGTGGGCTACGGTAGAGAGGAAATCTCACTTGGAGATGTTGGGTCTGCCTGAGTGGGCGTGTGCTACCACTCGGTCCATGGCAGCCAAAGAGGGTGTTGAGAAAGACCTGGAGCCTGAGAGTATGGCCCAGGTCCCTGCCTTAGAGAGAAGGGGCAGGGGGCGCGGGAAGCCGCCCCCCTTGGTTCCCACGGCCCAGGAGGGAGCAGACCCCGAGGGGGCTGCCCTGGAACCTACCGGGGAGCAGAGTGCAGACCTGGGGGACCTGCCTGAGCTGACCCATTGGCAGCAGGAAGGAGGGCCCACCAGGGAGGAGTTTTGTGAGCAGCAAAGTGTTTGCCCTTCTCTTGAGGGTATGCGGCGACAGGCTGCAGCCCAGGCAGCAGGTGACATGTCTGGTTCACATCTGATTTATTGGGAGAACAGTCTCCTGTATAGCGAGCCTAAGGCTGCTGAGCCGGGGTCAGCCCGTGTGCTGGTGGTACCCGAGTGCTTCAGAGCCTTCCTACTGGGGTTGGCTCATGACATTCCATTGGCAGGACATCTGGGGCAGACCAAGACCTTTGAGAGGCTGGCCACCCACTTTTATTGGCCCCAGATGCGGAAGAGCTCAGATACATATTGCAGAACCTGTGAGACTTGCCAGGCAAGTGGGAAGAGTGGGGGAAAGATCAAAGCCCCACTCCAGCCCTTTCCAGTTGTGAGTACCCCATTCGAGTGAGTGGGCATTGACATTGTGGGGCCTCTGGACCCCAAGACAGCCATGGGCAACAGGTACATCCTGGTCTTGGTGGACCATGCCACCCGGTACCCTCAAGCCATCCCGCTTAGGACAGTGACGGCCCCCGGGGTGGAACGTGCACTGATGGGGATCTTCTCCCGTGTGGGGTTCCCCAGAGTGGTGGTGAGCGACAGGGGGACCAACTTCATCTCCCAGTATATGAAGTCTCTTTGGAAGGAGTGTGGGGTAACTTATAAGTTCACCACCCCTTACCACCCCCAAGGTAATGGTCTGGTTGAAAGGTTCAACCGCACCTTGAAGGGCATGATCATGGGCCTAGAAGAGCCCCTGAGGTGTAAGTGGGACGTCCTCTTGCCATGCCTGTTGTTTGCATACCGTGAGGTGCCACAGAAGTCCTTAGGGTTCAGTCCCTTTGAACTGCTCTATGGCCATCTGGTAAGAGGGCCTCTGAGTCTGGTCAAGGAAGGCTGAGAGCAATCTCCCAGGAAACCTCCCCAAGATGTATTTAGCTACATCTTGGCCTTCAGGAACCAGACTCGGCGTTTCAGAAAAATTGCTGAGGCAAATCTGGAAGCCAGCCAGGAGGAGATGAAACGTTGGCACGACCAGTATGCCACCCTGGTCGTGTTTCAACCTGGTCAGAAGGTTTGGGCACTGGCCCCAGTGGAGCCTTGTGCGCTCCAGGATAAGTGGACCGGTCCATTTGAGGTGGTGGAGCGCAAAAGTCCAGTTACCTACTTGGTGGACTTTAAGTCTCCCAGGAACCCCTTACGGGTCCTGCATGTGAACCGCCTGAACCCCACATTGAGAGGTCTGAAGTGGGCATGCTTCTTGCCACAGATGCTGGAATGGAGGAGGAGAGTAAGCCTCTTCCTGACCTCCTGTGTGCAGGAGAGAAGGATGGGTCAGTGGAGGGTGTGGTCCTCTCCACCACACTGACCTCTGAGCAGCAGAGAGATTGTGACCAGCTGTTGGGGCAATTTTCTGATTTGTTTTCCCTGGTGCCTGGTGTCACTGATTGGTGCGTCCTTGAGGTAGACACCAGGGACAGTCCTCCTGTCAAGCACAAGGCTTACAGAGTGACTGAGAGGGTCAGGACCTACATTAAGGTGGAGGTCTCCAAAATGTTTGCCCTAGGGGTGATTGAGTCCTCTAGTAGCCCCTGGTCCAGTCCCGTGGTCTTGGTACCAAAAGCTGCAGCACCTGGTGACACTACAGAACTTAGGTTCTGTGTGGACTACCGAGGTCTCAATTTGGTCACGAGGACCGACGCGCACCCCATCCCAGAGCTGATGAGCTCATAGATCGGTTAGGGGCTGCCCGGTACCTCAGCACGTTCGATCTAACATCTGGGTAATGGCAGATCACCTTGACTGATGGGGCAAAGGAGAGGTCAGCATTCTCCACGCCAGATGGGCACTACCAGTTCCGTGTGATGACCTTTGGGATGAAGAATGCCCCTGCCACCTTTCAGAGGTTGGTCAACCAGGTGTTGGCTGGGCTGGAGGATTTCAGCGCCGCCTACCTGGATGACATTGCAGTGTTTAGTTCCTCCTGGGAGGACCACTTGTACCACCTCTGGGAAGTGTTGATGGCGCTGCGCAGAGCAGGCCTCACAATCAAGGCCAGTAAGTGCCAGATTGGGCAGGGTTCTGTGATGTACTTGGGACACCAGGTGGGGAGTGGCCAGGTGGCACCCCTGCAGCCCAAGATTGAAACCATCCTGGCTTGGGAGCCCCCAAGGACCCAGACCCAGGTGAGGGCCTTCTTAGGACTCACGGGTTACTACAGGAGGTTTGTCAAGGGGTATGTCAACATTGTTGCACCCTTGACTGAGCTGACTTCCAAGAAGCGGCCAAAGATTGTGAACTGGACTGACACCTGTCAGAAAGCTTTTGATGCCCTCAAGACTGCCATGTGTACAGCACCCGTACTCCAGGCGCCCAGTTTTGCGAAGGAATTTATTGTCCAAACAGACGCTTCAGCGCATGGGGTTGACCATTAATGCAGGTTTTAGTATTAGCAATCATAGACATATTCTAATGGCCAGAAGAGTATCATGGATTGGGAAAAGTAGGAAGGGGTCCCTGGGAGATTGTGTAATTTTAAATTTTAGACACCCGGAGCTGGTAAGGAACCTACTCTACTACCAAAAGAAAGGTATCCAACAGGAAGAAAGTGACTCCAGGGAGATTGGGGGGGGGGGGATTTAGTCCCGCTTTTTAATCGATACGCCCCCCTTCAAAGTGTTTCCGCCCTAAGTGATCTAGATTGACTCCCCAAGGAACCACCCATAGTCCAAGGAGGTCTTCTGGAGGATGTGCATCATGTTAATGGCAGTGGAGGATCAGGCGGGGGATTAACTCACACACTATCACAGTCCTCATCACAGCCAGCCCATAGTGGGATTAACAATGAATCCAGTCCCCCCAGAGGATCAGCACCTCATAAGGAGTATGTTGACCTAAGTGTTAACTCCTCAGCATTAGGAGGATTGGGAACTTTTAATTGAATCTGCTGGAACATAGCGGGTCTGTCGAGTAAACTAATAAACAAGGATTGGCTAGAATACATAAGGACATTTAACATCATCTGCTTGCAGGAAACATGGGAGGTAGATTCCTCAAACCTTGCAATAGAAGGGTACAAAATGTACTTTGTGCCAGCACGGAGATCCCCGGCAGGACGAGCAAAAGGAGGCCTCATCACTTATGTGGACTTGAGGATAAGGGGAAAATGGGAGGACCTTGCCTGGGACTCCCCTTGTTCCCAGGGTATACAATTCACAACCAGGGGACGGAATCTGATTTTCATTAATTTCTATAATGCCATTAATGGCGGACAGAAATTGGCCAGTTTGGCAGAATTGGACCATAGGCTGATAGGATTAGAATTAAATGGGGCAAGTAGCGCACAGTTGGTGGTGATGGGTGATTTCAACTGCCACCTGTGCAAACGTTTACTCAACTGCAAGGGGGAATGGGCCTTATGTCCAAGGGAAGCAGGATTACATATGGAACATACTAGGGAGGGATTGGAGTTAAGTAAGGTGCTGGGCACTCATACCCTAACACATACATTGGATCTGATAAGAGTAGTTGGGGACCCGGGCATTGCCCCAACGTTTAAAGGAAATGGAAGAGGCTCTATTATTCATTTTATTTTTGTACCTACCACCTTAACTCGCTGGATTTTGAGTTTTAATGTTGAACCAAGCATCTTTAGTGATCACAATCCGCTAGTCCTGATTTTACAGGACTCTGATCAAGTTAGGCATCGCCCCCGTAAACATACTAGAGGCTCCATCAAAGCCACGGACCAGGGAAGGAGATTAAGATGGGCAAACATTAATCCTGATAAACTTTACAAGGCATTATTAACAGAGGAACATCAACAGATATGGAAGTGCTTAGACCTTGCTATCGTGGGGGCGGGCTTAATTACCGCTTTTGAGGGGGTTGCACATTGTATAGATGGACAGCTCAGAAGTAGAAGTATAAAAGAAGCAGACGACACCCCCAGGTGGTTTGACCAGCATTGTTCCAGCGCCTTGAGAGACCTAAAAGTAGTGTTAAAGATCGTCCCCAAGGACACTACCAGGGTGTCCAGGTGCAGGGGAAGATATAAACAGGCTCTCAAACAACGAAAAACCTCACTGCAAAACGAGGCATGGGAAAATCTGAGGGAAGCAGCCGAAGCGCGGAACATGACTGCCTTCTGGAAAACTGTCAATGACCCATTCTTCCAAGACAAGAATACATCTAAAATCGCATGTCATATTTTACCAGAGGCCTGGGTGGAGCATTTCAAAGGACTTTACAATTATGAATGCTTAAGTATGGCATCTCCACTCGAGGGGGTAGGAAATCGAATAATTTTGAAAACCCCTTTCTCGTTAAGTGAAATAAAAGCAGGAATTAAGGGCTTGACTCGTAATAAGGCCCCAGGCCAGGATGGGATCCCCCGGACCTTTTGCTTTCTCAAGTAGACTTATGGGCGCCTATCTTAGTAAGAGTAATCAACACAGCAGTGGAGGAAGGTATGCCCTCTTCATGGTCCACTGCGACAATTGTTCCAATCTTTAAAAAGGGCAACAAAGACAACCCACAATGTTATAGGCCAATCTCCCTTATTGACGTTTCAGTGAAAGTCATGGGGAGAGCAATTCTTAATCGCCTCATGGATTGGGCGGACGAGCATGACATCATCTCGGACATCCAATATGGTTTCAGGCCGGGTCGTTCAACATCTGACCAATGCCTGAATCTTTATCTCCTTGTTGCCAAGTACACTGTCGCTAGTAAAGAGACAATGTTCCTGGCCTTCATGGACTTGACAGCAGCCTTTGATCGGGTTAATCGTACAAAACTGTGGGAGTCATTAGGGGCCATGGGCGTGGATCCAGGTTTGGTTAGTATTTTATGTACGCTACACCAGCACACCTCAGCCTGAGTCCGATATAATGACGAGGGTGACATGTCGGACTCCTTTCCCTGTTCCAGGGGGGTTAGACAGGGCTGTATATTGGCACCCTTTTTATTCACACTATATATTAATGACCTAGAGAATTCACTGGGGGGATTGGGGGCGGACAGTCCGAGGATAGGCAATAGAGAAATACCGGTCTTATTGTATGCGGATGACCCGGTGCTTCTGTCACGCACCGCGCGGGGCCTCCAGCAACTAATTGATGGTTTCGTCATTTTCATGGAGAAACTGGAGTTGTCCGCTAACCTCTCCAAATCTTACATCATGGAGATGGGAAAAAGACCAGGCAGGAAAGTCACCTTCAGGATTGGCTTCCACCCCATAGAAAAAGTGCAGGCATTTTCGTATTTGGGAACTGTATTTGATACTAGTATCAGATTTAACAAACTGATACAGGAGAAATGTACATCACTCACTAGCTCTTCGGGGGTAATTATGAAATTTGCACATAGGTTGGGACGATGGGCCCCTGAACAAATCGTGAATCTATACAGAGCTATCTGTAGGGCAAAAATGCTATACGGTAGCGAGGTATGGGGATTCGCAGATCCATCAAGGATACAAGTAGAAGAAGACAAATTTATGCGAAGGTTACTTAGAGTCCCACAGAGCACGCCATCCTACTCAATTCACAAAGAGCTAGGTCTCTCTTACATCAGAGATGAGATTCAATTAAAACCCCTATTGTGTTGGTTAAAAATATGGATTAATCCAGAAGCCAACTTGGGTAGGCAGATTGTAACCGATTGTATCAATAGGGAGTATGGGCATAATATTCACTGGCTGAAATATGTAAAGGAAACCCTTTCTGGTTTGGGTCTTGCCAACTAATATAATAAACCGGAACTGTTGGCAGCAAGAGATAAGACGATCATTAAGTTGGCATTTTTAAACCAGAGGGCATCTGCCAGAGAAGACACAGAGATGGGTAAACCCACTGTGAGAGCCTACTTACTCACAAAATCTAGCCCAGGCTTGGAACCATACCTGGGGTACCTTTATAACGCCCATGACAGATTCCTGATGACTAGATTTAGGATGAACCTACCCCACCAAACACTGGGGAGCCCACCAGGGTTTTTTACGTCAATCGAATTGCGGGGTCCATGCGGCTGCGACCATAAGTCTCCGCAGTACACGCTTCATTTTGTTTTATTGTGCCCTTTCTATGGTCACCCCAGGAGGCTGTTTTTAAAGAGTATTTTAAAGTCCTTGAGGTTCAAACACGCAAGGGTGGCGTTGCTATTTTTAAAACTGTCCAAGGAGGCTCTTACACTTTATTGCACTGTGAATTTTTTAAGGATGGCTGCGAGATTAAGAAATACAATAGATTCTGGTTGCTGAATTGGGTAATGAAACTCCCCCCTTGTAGGTTGAACTTATCGTTGTTTTGGTCCAGAAACCCATATCCTTGCTTTCTATTGTGACGTGGAGCCTCATTTAAAATAATTGTTAGTCTGTCCTAGTAGTATTCTTACGACGTCTCGCACTGATATTTGTACAAAATGTTATTAATTATTTAAACAAATGTAGAGTGTTTTATCTATGGTGTTTTTATATAGTAGTTTTGTACTTTTATGGTATTGTCGGATACCAAATAAAGTAAATTTGATTTGATTTGATTTGATTTTGAATGAGGAGGGACTAGACCAACCTGTAGCCTTCATCAGTAGGAGGTTACTTCCACGGGAACAGAGGTGGAATGCAATTGAGCGTGAGGCATTTGCTGTGGTCTGGGCACTGAAGAAGTTGAGGCCATACCTGTTTGGGACTCACTTCCGGGTTCAGACAGACCACAGGCCCCTCAGATGGTTGATGCAGATGAGCGTTGAGAATCCTAAGTTGTTCAGGTGGTCCATTTCCCTACAGGGTATGGACTTCACGGTGGAACATCGCCCTGGTACAGAACACGCCAATGCTGATGGTCTGTCCAGATTTTCCTGCCTTAGTGATGAGAACTTCCAAGGGGATAAGTAGTTCTTCCCACATTTCAGCTGGAGTGGACGCTTGTTAGACCTGGCACCATTGGCGTGAGTCTCCCTTCCATTTTTCGCTGTGTCTCCTCTGTTTTTGCTGGTAATAGATGCCCTGGGCGCTGTGCCACTGCCATTCAGTGCCACAGCACGAATGCTCCCTGTGTAAAGATGACATGTGAATTGGTAGATCCATGATTGGCTTATTTGGTTTACCTGTTAGTCCCTAGTCGCGTGGCCTGTGTGTGCCCAGGGCTGGTAAACCAAATGCTGCTGGTGGGCCTGCAGCGCTGGTTTGCGCCACCCACAGAAGCAGCTTGTAAAGTGTGTCTCGGACCTGCCACTGCAGTGTCTTTGTGCAGTCCATAACTGCCATCTTGGTTGTGAAGTGCACTCACTTCCCAGCCCCTGAACCTTCCCTTGGCATCATGTAAGCCATCACTCTGGTAGGGTGCATTGTATGTGTAAGGTAGGACATGCTCTGATGTGTGTAGCGTGTCCTGGTAGTGAATTACACCCAATCTAGTTTTTCACTACTGTAAGGCTACCTGTTCTCCATAGGCCAGAATGGGAGGTTTGGCTATTACATTCTATAGTCCTAACTGACCCACAGAACATGGTAGAAAAACTAATTTAGTATGCCTGAGCTCAGAATATTAAAATACATCTGTTAGTGAAGTTTATTTTTATATTCTGTGTTTGAAAATACCACTTTTAGAAAGTAGGCATTTTCTTGCCTAAGCCTTCCAGTGTGCTCTGCTGTTATGTGTATTGGCTGTCTGGTTTTGGAGGGACAGGGCAGGCTGAGTCAGACCTGGGTTGAATAGAGAGATCTGCATTGGAGTATGGGGAGGGGTAGCTCCTGGACCTGAATAGGGCTGTGCCTGGCAAGGTGAATGCTGGCTCCACCTCCCACTGTGCACCTGATGGCAGAGCCCCTCTTTCTGAAAGGAAGGATGCAGCCTGGTAAACAAAGTGCTCCAGGGCTGGGCAGAACTGGTTCTGGCTGGGTTCAGTGACTTGTAGCTTCTGAGAACAAAGACTTTTGGGGTATAAATATCTGTGCCCATACCCCTACAATTTGTATTGCTCCTGGACAACAAGAAGAACCTCTTTCCGTGTAACTGAAGGAATCTGCAGGAGAAGGACTGTCCTTGTGCTTGTGTGCTGTTTCTTGGACTGGCCTGCAGTGGTTACTACTGGACTTGGAAGAAGAGGAAAAGGAGTTTGAAGGAACTTTTATTTTTGCTACAGCAATTGAAGAACCAGAACCTTTTGGACCTGGCGGCACAGGGTACGCCTTAATCTCCTGGGTTTCTCCTGCTCAGCTACACAGAGACATGGGACACTCTGTTAGGCGTTAGAAGATCAGATTTATTAGCTGCAGCTAGTACAGTTGTCCCAGAAGTACACAAGGTAGGTTCTCAGGAGACTGCCACTTCACTCTGTGGCGCACAAACTTTTATACTATATAGATACTATATACATTAACCAAGTATACACCCAGCAAATACAAGAAAGAGCCAATAAGGAAAGTTGGAAAATAGGACAGAACCAATAGGAGAGATTTGAAAACAAAAGTGTCAGAAGACTCGAAGAAACCTTTCCTCCAACTGTGTTTGTCACCCCTCCCTCAAACTAATTTATTAACGGATTTGTAACAAACTTGCAGGTGGCGAGATACGTTTGTGTGTGTTGGAGGACAGTTGTGAAACGAGAGAATGCTAGCAGAGGACAGTGAAGGCCAGACGATAAGATAAAGTCAGGAAAGAATAGTGTGAACCAACAGATAATTGAGACGGGGATTAGAAAAACCAGACAGGGATTAGTGTACTCGGCCAGACCTAACACCAGCTTTGCAAATAGAGGCAGAAAGACCATTTTAACACGAAGCTGCAGAAAAAGCAGAATAGACTTTGTTCGTCGTGCTGCCTGAGTGATGGCAACACAAAATGGCGGCGGAGCACAAGATGGCGGGTCGATTCGATCACGATCGAAAATCGAAGTTCCTCAGACCCTCCTTTTGCCAGAACTCAGGCAAGGTAGACTCATGTTAATCTGAGTCAATGTCGATAGCCATGAGGTCATCGAGCTGTTGCTGTAACATCATTCTTATGTTTTCTGTTCTTGGCGATATGGGCTTAGGGATGCACATAGTAGCACATAGGTCACAGATGGCGGGACCACAGTGCATACAAAGGCAACAGGAGAAAATAATGGTCAAAATTATTCCGAGAAATGTCAATGCTTTCCAACCCCATTTGGACAGTAGTCCCCAAAACCACTCCGAAAAGGACCAATCTCCTTCGTCCTGGTGAATTGACTCAGAGATTATATGCAACTTGGAGATAGCTTGGTATACTGCCGGAGCGTCATTAGGTATGAAAATACAGCAACTTGACCCGATCAATTTGCACACTCCACCACGATCTGCAAGAACAAAATCTAAGGCAACTCGATTTTGTAAGGTCATAAGACGGTCCGCCTGTAGTTCTGCCGTGATATTACTTAAGGCTCCTACAGTGATGTCTATTGTTGTCTCTACGACACGGACCAGTTGCCTTATATTTCTGCTGTTGGCCATTGGACCCCAAAAAGGAAGAAATCCTTTGAGGAAATCTCCTCCCTCTTGTCCTGTTGTGTCTTTCGAATCAATAATCCCTCTGCCATATCTGTTTCGATGATAGTTTGCAGAAGCGGTGTATGTAGGGGGAAGAAGGAAAGCTATATAACAGGTGCCAGAAAAACCCGTGGGTAACCATGTGTAAGCTCTATTATAGCAAATGAAATAGGTGCCTTGAGAAGGCACTAGAGGAGGCGAGTTTTGAGAGGAATAAACGTACGTGTGGGAACAGTTATTTATTTGTATGGTGTCAGAAGAGTGATCATTAATTTGCAGACAGAAATTTCCCTGATGAGGAATCGTCCAAATGGGCGGAGATTTTCTTTGTTTGATTTTATCACTAAGACTAGAGACATGATGGGTGACGTTCCAATTTGTATACGCTTTTCTTTCATCAATGGAAATCTTACTATTTTCCATGATTTTAGCCATAGCTACCATTCCCTTAATTAATGAGCTATGACTAAAATCTGGACCACCAATATATGAACTAATGGAGCGTTTGAACTTACTTTGGTAGGCATTCGAGAAAATGACAAAATAAGCCCAAGCGGAACCCTCATAAGAGATCGGGAGAACCAAATATGGCATTCCTTTCTCTGTGGTATGTGGCATAAGTCCACACACCCAACAGTCAGTCGTATTGACCACTAACTGGTGTTGATGTAACAACTGGACAAAGGAATTGTTGTAATATTCATTTCTTCTAATGAGTTCATGTTGAGGAAGGGTATGAAAGAGATGTGGAGAGACAGTAGAAGAAGACGAAGAGGAAGAAGGGGAGACAACTTTTTGCTGCAGAGCATAAGCAATCCAACCTATAAACGCCAAAACAATACACAATAATATAATAATACATAAGGTTATATTAAAACGACTGTACATTGATCTACAGGATTCTTTCTTCATTTCATCCTTTCTCTCTCTTTTGTCTTGTGTAGTTTCCATCTTTCTAATGGATGCTCACGGCAATCTTCCTCGATCACTCAATTATGATTATCTGCCGTCCTATGACACTGCAAGTCCTGCAGGCCTATTGCCACTACTCAGGTCACAATTAAGACTCCTACTGTGACCCTGCAACCGGGACAGAATACTACATAAGAGAGGGAAAAAAAAATCTTAAGTGTTCTTTTGTCTAGGTCTCAGATTGTATCGTTCCTTTTCAGGAGTGCTCTGATTTTGAAACAATGTTCGTGGATTGGTTGTATCTAATCGACGATGCAATGGTATTGCTTCCTGTAGAATATCGTCGTCCTCTTTCTCAGACAGTGTCCCATTCAGGGGTGCATCACTAAAGGGTACGAATCGTGGAACCTTCTCGCTATCAGAGTCACCAATGCCCCTACGCACCCATTGATCGTAAGGTAAGGTCAAAGGCACTTTCTTGCAATGCACGCCGTGAATCCAATTCTTCTTTCCTTCGACTTTAACTGCTGTTCTCGTGGTGAGCAAAACCATTCGGGGCTCTCTCCATCTGGGCTCCAAATTTCCCGTTCTTTGGAAATTTTGGTGCAGACCCAGTCACCTGGTCGGATGGAATGACCTGGGTCTGTGGAAGCCTCTGGTAAAGCACTCTGAACCTGTTGATGGAGAACACGCAATTTAGTCGTGAGATCATGCAAGTAATCAATCAACATTGGATATGGCAAGTCTGAGTATTTTTTAGGGCGAGGGACTCCCCATACATTAGCCGGGCGTCCAAAAACCACTGCGTAAGGGCTAAGTCCCAAACGAGAGTGTACTGCAGTTCTGGTGGATAGTAGAGCTAATGGTAAAGCATCGGGCCAACTGAGTCCTGTACTAGCCTGAACCTTTGCTAATTTTAACTTCAATGTACCGTTGTAGCATTCTACTAAACCCGCTGATTGTGGATGATTTGCCGCATGAAACTTTTGTTTGATACCAAGACCCGCACAAACTTTCTGCATGACTTGGCCAACAAATTAGCTCCCATTGTTACTCCAGACAATGCGCGGCAAACCAAATCTGGGGAAAAATTATTTCAATAGAATTTTAGTAGCTGTGGATAAGGCTGTGTTGTCTTTTAGAGGGTATGCTTCTATCCATCTTGAAAAGGCGCATACTACCACCAGAACATATTTGAGGTTGTTGCATCGCTCCATATGAATATAATCGATCTGCAACACCTCAAATGGATATGTTGGAGGAGCAAAGTGACCCGCTGGAGTTGTGGTTCCCTTTCCCGGGTTGTACATTAAACAAACAATACAATGTTTCACTATATTGTCTGCACATTTTGGGATTTGTTCATTTAGCCACACTGGAGCTAGAAGTTTGCATATACCCTTTGCACTTAAGTGGGCTGGACCATGTGCCATAGTGACCACTGGGAGCACATAGGCATCTGGTAACAGCCAACGTTGGTGTTCAGATAATTCCACCCAACAACCCATCTCATCTAACATTCCTGTACTTTCTTTCCACTTGCTCAACTCTTTCTCCGAAGCCTCGTTCTGAATTGCTCGTACACTTTCCACTGTATCCTCATACATTCCTCTCTCTCTAACCCAATTTGCAGGACCCGCCACATACATTCGACTTGTTGCATCTCTCGCTGTCTTTTTCGCTACTTCGTCTGCAAATGCATTTCCTCGACCAACGTCATCCGTAATCTTTTTGTGTGCACTACACTTCACAATCGCTATTTGGGTAGGTAAGGCAAGTGATTCAAGGAGATCAGTCACTAACTGACCATGTTGTATTTTGGTGCCATGTGAAGTGAGAAATCCCCTTTCCTTCCAAAGACGCCCAAAGCTGAACGCTACACCAAAAGCATACTGGCTGTTGGTGTACACGTTTACTCTTTTTCCTTTTGACAACACACATGCTCTTGTTAAAGCTATCAATTCTGCTGCTTGAGCTGAATTATGCCTAATACGTGCTGTTTCCACAACTGTATGCAAAGTAGTTACAGCATAGGCTGAAACTGTATCTCCATTAGGCATTTTAAAACAAGAACCATCTACCCATAGCGTTCTATCCGGATTCTCTAGCGGTGTGTCTTTCAAATCAATTCTTCCTTTAGTCTCTTCCTCAGTACGAAAGAAACAATCGTGTTGCTCCTCAACACTTTTCTCATCTGGAAGGGGCAACAGAGTGGCTGGATTTAGGGTATTACATCGTTTGATGTGTACGTGACTAGCCAACAGTGTCAGCTCGTATCCAGTTAGACGAGCGCTCGTAAGATGCTGCGTTTTTGTTCTATTTAGTAAGGTATCGACTGCATGTGGTACCATGACAATGAGAGTGTTATCCAACACCACTCCAGCAGACTGTCGAATGGAAATTGCTGCTGCTGCTGTCGCTTTGAGGCAACTGGGCAATGCTTTAGCTACTGGGTCTAACGTAGCCGAAAAATAGGCACATGGCCGCTGTTTGTCTCCAAAATGCTGCATTAAAACTGACAACGCACAACCTTCCCTTTCGTGAACATAGAGCGTAAAAGGCTTAATGTAATCAGGGGTACCCAATACAGGAGCGGAACATAGAGCAGTACGTAAATCGGAAAAACTCTTTTGGCACTCATCAGTCCATGGAAGGGGTTGAGGCGTATCTTTCAAAGTGAGGGCCAACAGAGGTTTGGCTATCAGAGAGAAGTTAGGGATCCATTGCCTACAATAAGAGGTGATACCCAGAAAGGCACGTATCTCCCTTTGTGTGGATGGCACAGACATTTGCGTAATCGCCTGAATTCGTTCTGGCGTTAATCGTCATCCCTCCTTTGATAGGAGATGACCCAAGTAGGTAACCTCTCTACGAATGTATTGTAGTTTGGAGGGTGAAACCTTATGATTCAGATCAAACAAATGGCGTAACAATGCAACAGTAACATTTTTGCAAATCTCTTCTGAATCAGCAGCTATTAACAAGTCATCCATATATTGGATAAGAGCAGCGCCAGACGGCAAATGAAAAGTATCAAGATGACTTTTTAAAGCTTGGCTGTAAATAGAGGGACTCTCACAATAGCCTTGAGGTGCGCGCTTAAACCGGAAGCTTCGGCCTCCAAGAGAGAAGCCAAAAATGTCCCTACTCTCTTCTGCAATAGGAATACTAAAGAAGGCATTCTTTAGATCGATAACAGAAAACCAGGTCGCTGTAGAAGGTATCATTGTCAACAAAGCAGTGATATCTGATACTACGGGAAACTGTGGCACAACAATTTTGTTTACCTCCCGGAGATCAATCACAAAACGATATACAGGTGGTTGAGAAGGATCAGTGCGTTTAAGAACAGGAAGAATAGGACTATTGCATGTGTTACCTCTCGTTTCCTCAACCATACCCTTCTGAATCAAGTCATGAATGATTTCTAAAAGCGCTTTTTCACCTTCAGTGGAAATCCTATACTGCGGAATGCGTGGCAATTCAACATTAGGCTTGAGAGTGACAGCATAAGGTGGAATCTCAAGACAACCCACATCGTTCGGACCCGTGGCTCAAAGTGTTGCTGGAAGAGAAAGCAATTTAGGTGGAAACTGATCTTTGGATAAATACATTGGAGAAGTCAGTTTTTGTCCTAAAGTAAGATGTACACCAGAAGGAGAACAATATATCGTAGCATGCATTCTTTTCAATAGATCTAAGCCCAACAGATTCTCACCGCAACCCTTCGTCAAGAGAAGTGGAGCTTCCAAGTCATAAGGGCCAATTGTAATAGGCAAAGGACAAGAAACCGGTTTACGAACAGGGGCGGCAGAGAATCCTACAGAAACATTTGTTAAGCCAGACAAAGGTGCCCCAGGGAGTTTGGAATGAATGATAGAACTTCTCATCGCCCCAGTATCTAGAAGAATTGGCTCTGAAACACCCATTGTAGTGACGTTAACATAAGGTCCATTCTGATCTACTGGAATCGACATAACTCCCTTACTTTGTCCATGGCTTTCCTAGTTAGCATGAAGATTTTCATTTCCATTTTCAATATAATGATCTTCATTATAATATTGCGTAGACCTAACATTTTGCTGATCGAAATAATTCACAGAATTGGGAGAAGGAAGAGCGCGCTGTTCTTTAGTCAACACACCTCGACCTCTACCTCTGCTTGCTGATTGAAGGCCAGCACGACCTCGTGGAGCAGATAATGCTCCATTGCGCTGTAATAAAACTGGACAACTATTCTTAAAATGACCTTCCTCTCTACAATAGGCACATTGATTAGGACCCAACAAAGGTCGCGGAATGTATGATTCAGGTTTTTGATACAACCTCTGAAACTGCGGAGGTTGTTGAAACTGAGGCTGAACATAACGAGGAGGATAAGCTTTTTGCAAGAGAACCCTCGTTTTTAATTCTTTCGTCTTTTTCTCTTGCTTTTCCTTCTCTTCTTTGTCTCTGTTTTCATAATATTGTGCAGTAGCCAATATCTGGGCAGAAGAAGAACAGCCCATGAACTTTCAGAATCTTTTAATTTGTGCGACAGCTCGGGAAGCAAATTAAATACGAATTTGTCCACAAATAATCGCTGTCCACCCTCTGTAGCCATATCCTGACCACTGTGATCGATAAATGTCTCCTCAAAACGAGTAAAGAAATCAGAGACACTCCCGTCTTTCTTCTGTTTGCATGCTGCTAATTTATCCCAGTTAACTCTCAATGCAGGCATCATAGTTTTCATTAATGTAATAATCCTACCAGGGAGTTCCGAAATCAGAGCTTCAGGCTTTGCACCACCCACTTGGTCTCTATCTGTGGTAGTTATAACATCCCAAGTAGCACCTAATTCTTGTGCATGATCCTCCTTAAGAATCTTAGCCCATATTGTCTGTGGGACCACATTTCCCATCAACATGTCGATATCAGCTAAATTCATGATGCAAGCATCTACTGTCTGCGATAATTCTTTGTAATAACCTGCAGGGTTCTTATGGGGATCTGGTAGAGTCTGCTTAAGGGCCAAGACTTCAGATCGTTTCCATGGAACATGTACCCATATACGTTGAAAGTGAGCAGGAATAGCTGCATTAGCACCTACTGCTGCAACCTCTTCCTTCCATACTGGAGGAACCTCTCTCATGGGATAGCTTTTCAGTGTTGGTCTAACCGACAGATCAGAATCAAGAAAAGCCTGAGAGAACAACAAGGACCTGTAAGAAATAAGTGTCCTTACAGCTCTCTCAACCTTGGAACCCACAACAAGTCCTTTCTCAAAATCAGTCTGGACATCTAACAGATCTTGTGGGATCGGACTCGAATCCACATCTTCCCATTCTTTAATGAGAGTATCGCACATTACATTAAAAACATATCTTTGCGTAGGCGCATTCCATTGCGAGAAAGTAGGCATAATATCGGACACACTGTATTGAGGACCCTTCTTGATCCATTTACGTGCGAGAGAGTCTAGCCTTTCTCGTTCTTCAAAATCTGGGAACTGACTACGAGACTGTCTTCGAGCAAAAGCCGGAGACACACTTAGAGCTCCAAAGAAAGGAGATAGAATACCAGTGACAGTGTCTGTGAGACGTTTACGCACAAACAGAGAATTAGACATAAGAATTGGAGACAAAGTATTAGGAGAACTGACAGGAGGAGAAACGATAATTGCAGGAGGAGCAGAAGGCAAAAGAGATCTAAGGTCAGGAGATGAGGGCAAAGAAGTTGAAGTTAATGGTAAAACTGGCGGAGGCAAATGCGGAAGAGCCGGAACAGGCGGAGGTACCGCTGGAGGCTGAACAGGCTGTAACAATTGGGGTGCATTGGCACTTTGTGCATAGGGCGGAGGCAACCTCAATAAATGGGACATTAGGGGATCTTCTTCTATATCTTTCTTGTTTTCAGAAGGGGAAACAGGCAACACCGGATAGCATTTATCTATCGCCATTCGATGCTGTCTTTCTGAAATTTCAGTCGCATTATCAATTTCATCATCTTTGAATTGTTGAGCAGCCTGTGTAATCGTCATACCCTGTGCTTTCCTATCTCGTTTTGCTTGCTTAATTTCTTTCTGTTTGGCTTCCTTACGCCAAAGGCGGAAAGAGTCAAACATTGCCGGCCGGGCTTTTCTTTTGAATAGGACTGATTCCAAATTATCTAGCACATTAGAATCGAAACTACCATTTTCTGGCCATTTTAAAACACCATCTTTCTTCGTATATCGGGTCCATGTCTCGTTAAAGGCAATGGGGCCAATCCCATGTTTCGAGTGGAGCTCATATGTGGGAGTTCCAACTGAAGGAATCGGACAAGAGTCCTCAAGTCAGGAATCCCTATTACAACCAAAACAACAACATTTTCCAAACTTAGTCAGACCAGGCATCTCACGATTTTTTACCTGACTGTTCACAAACTTCAAGGGAGTAAAACTCAGTTTACGCAGCACAAATGCACTTACCCTTGGTTTCGATTATTGCAATAGTCGAGACTAAGGACTACAAATACTAAGAAAACAAAGGACAAAAATTGTGGGCGCGACCCACGAACATACTTAACTAAGGACGTCTTCTCACACCAACAGAGGCCCGTCTATCGTCTCACCTTACCATACATCATCAAAGAAAGGGCCAAGGCAGGGCAGCAGTCAGGGCAGCGGTCGTTAGTAGCCGTCAGGAAGGAGTAACCGCGCTGCAAGAGACCTTCGGACCACTTTCGACATACAGGGGTCGCTTGAGGTGTCTCGCGAACCCTCCGGAATTTGCTTGCGGGGTTCCTCACGACCTTCAGGCAGAACCAGTACCACTGAAGCCGCCCAACGTTGGGCGCCAGTTGAAGAACCAGAACCTTTTGGACCTGGCGGCGCAGGGTACGCCTTAATCTCCTGGGTTTCTCCTGCTCAGCTACACAGAGACACGGGACACTCTGTTAGGCGTTAGAAGATCAGATTTATTAGCTGCAGCTAATACAGTTGTCCCAGAAGTACACAAGGTAGGTTCTCAGGAGACTGCCACTTCACTCTGTGGCGCACAATCTTTTATACTATATAGATACTATATACATTAACCAAGTATACACCCAGCAAATACAAGAAAGAGCCAATAAGGAAAGCTGGAAAATAGGACAGAACCAATAGGAGAGTTTTGAAAACAAAAGTGTCAGAAGACTCGAAGAACCCTTTCCTCCAACTGTGTTTGTCACCCCTCCCTCAAACTAATTTATTAACGGATTTGTAACAAACTTGCAGGTGGCGAGATACGTTTGTGTGTGTTGGAGGACAGTTGTGAAACGAGAGAATGCTAGCAGAAGACAGTGAAGGCCAGACGATAAGATAAAGTCAGGAAAGAATAGTGTGAACCAACAGATAGTTGAGACGGGGATTAGAAAAACCAGACAGGGATTAGTGTACTCGGCCAGACCTAACACCAGCTTTGCAAATAGAGGCAGAAAGACCATTTTAACACGAAGCTGCAGAAAAAGCAGAATAGACTTTGTTCGTCGTGCTGCCTGAGTGATGGCAACACAAAATGGCGGTGGAGCACAAGATGGCGGGTTGCTTCAATCACGATCAAAAATCGAAGTTCCTCACAATCACCCAAGGGCTAGAAGAGAGGTAGCCTCCTGCAGGAGTCTCAGGCACATCAGACTACACCACCAGCCTCCTGTTTCCTCCCAGCGAGGATTTCTATCTGCAGGTGAGGCTCCTGTGAGTTCCAGGCCCTCTAGTTCAACTGTGGAGAAGAGAGCGCTGAAAATCGTCGCTGACGCCCGTTAGCGAGCTGCTGCAGCTGAAGAGCGTAAGGAAAATCGTCGCTCTGCTGCTGCCGAGTGCTCGCTACCGGAGATCATCCCATCAGCTGTCAGCGGGCTGCCAAACGCTCGCTAACCCGAAGATTATCGCATTGCATGTTTGCGGGCCTGAAAGCGCTCGCTAACCAAAGATCATCGCATCACCTGTCTGTGGGCTGCCAAACGCTCGCTAACCCGAAGATTATCGCCTTGCATGTTTGCGGGCCGCAAAACGCTCGCTAACCAAAGATCATCGCCTTGAGTTCATCGCTTCACGACATCGCAGAGCGGACGCCGATCGTTCGCCATTTTCATCGCATCGCACCAGGATCGGCGCTCCCTCGCGGAGCGCCATTTTCTTTCCTCGCAACAAGATCGCACACGCAACAAGCTCGGCGCATCATCCTCCCTTCGCGGCAAGGATTTTATCGCATCGCCGGCTTAGCGTGCAGAAGCTTGTCGCTTTGTCCTGCCCACAAACCAGCGCATTATTCCTCCCTTGCGGCAAGGATTCAACACGTCGCTGGTTAGCGTAAGGAAAATCATCGCTACAACTCATTAGCGACATTTTTGTTGCTTTGCTACAGAATCCAGGTATCTTGTGAGTAAAAGGGTCGCAGAGACCACTGCCTTGAACTGAACTCCTCTTTGCACACCTTGAACTATTTTTGCAGCATTTTAAGAGTAACCCTAATTTTCTAGTATTGTGGATTTTTACTGTTATTGGTCTTGTGTTAAGTCTATATAGATACTTATTTTTATAACTCCTTGAGTGGTGTCCGTTTGTAGTGTTCTTCACTGTGTTACTGTGTATGGTCATAAATGCTTCACACACTGCCTCTGAGATAAGCCTAGCTGCTCGTGCTACGTTACCACAGGGTTGAGCAGGGGTTATCAAAGGGTGTGGTCTGCTTACTCTGACTTAGGAAGAAGGGTCCCTACTTGGACAGTGGCCAGCCATTGCCAACTAGAGACCCCCATTTCTAACACTATGCATGGACAATCTCTCAGCAATTAGGTGAATTGATTAGCAGGGACGAGGCCTAGACCGCTGCTGAAGATAGCGAAGGTCTTATGATTTCTCGATCATAAGATTTTGGTCAGGCTAGAATACTTTCAGGACATTCACAACTCAGTGGCGGATTGGTTCTCCTGTCATTTAAGGGACTACCATGAACAGCTATTGGGCCTAGGAGTATTTCAGGAGTTAAGTCTGTTTTGGGGTCCATTCTTTATAGACCTGTTTCGTTCCAGACTGAACCCGCAGATGGACAGATCAGCAGGTTTTAGATTCAGACGCTTTCTTGCAGGATTGGTACGCAGGTCTCCTTTATGCTTTCCTACCTTTTGTCATAATATCCACATGCCTGGCTCACATTCAGATGCAAAAAGAACAATTGATGGACATAATGCAGAACAATGTCATACATTCACCCCAGTACAGTGATCTGGGCCTAAATCCATCGTTGTTTTGCTCACCATGCCATGCCAGTTTGGACCCAGCCATATGCAAATCAGTCTTGACCCTGCGCCCAATGGGAACAGTCCAGCCCGAACTGCCAGGCCAGGTCCTCCCTGGACTGGAAACAAGCATCCTAGGACCGGTTTCGGGCTTTCAGCCCTCATCAGCCTGGATAACTTGGCTCCAGTGGCATAGAGAGCATGGGACCCACGTCTGGGCATACCCGTCCCACTCGGGGAGACAAATGCAGAAAAGAACAGTTGATGGACAGAATGCAAAACAATGTCATACATTCACCCCAGTACAGAGATCTGGGCCTAAATCAACTGCATAGCACTTTTCACCCTAAGTGGGATTTGTTCTGCATGCCATTCAACAATTGTGTGTCTTTTGCTTTCTCGCCCTAAGTGCGCCAGGTATGCCCAGACGTGGGTCCTGGGCTTACTGTGCCACTGGAATCAAGCTATCCTGGCTGATTAGGGGTGAAACCCCGAAACCGGTCCTAGGATGCTTGTTTCCGGTCCAGGGAGGATCTGGCTTGGCAGTTCTGGCTGGACTGGTCCCATGAGGCACAGGGTCAAGACTGATTTTCATATTGCCAGGTCTAAACTGGGGTGGCACGGTGAGCAAAAGAATGATGGATTTAACCCAGATCCCTTGATTGGGGGTGAATGTTTTGATTTGTTCTGCATTCCGTCCATCAATTGTGTGTCTTTTGCTGGCTCACATTCAGAGGCAGTCAGCAGCCTTGTCTCTCTCTCGGCGTTTATCAGCAGCTTCTGACCTCATCTATTACAAAATAATGGGGTAACCCAATAATCGCCACAAGACCTGGATACAATGCGATATGAAAAAATATGGTCCGTGACTGACTTTAGAAAATCAAACTACAATTTGTCATATATGTATTGTATTGTAATTGCATTTGTATAGCGCTTACTACCCCTGACGAGGCATTGAAGCACTTTTTTCGGCAAGTAGCACGCTACTCTGGGACCCATAGAGGATTAGTGTTGATTTAGTATAGTGAAACATGCAAGTAAATTTTAAGTGATGGATAGGTTAGTCAGTTATTTGGATTCGTAAGGATAGAAGATGAAAAAAGGTTTGTATTTATATAGTGCTTGTTACCCCTGATGGTGTCGCCATACCCGTCAAACACTAGTAATCAATACAATTTGAATGCAACTTCATGCCCTGGAAGGGAAATTACTCAGAACATACAATACATGTGAATGAAAAACAAAGAATGCGCCAACACAAGGACGCTCCCCACCCACCCAGGGCCTGTACCGCGTTTCATCCCTACCATCTGATGTTGCATTTATGCAGCTACAAAATACTGTAAAATATGTTGTAAATAACTTGCTTTGGACAGGCCGCTTTGTACTGGTCTACTTAACCAGTTCTTTGTTGAAACAATGAACAGTCTGTAAATTCTGAACCCAGTGGCTTTCACTTCTCCTTATCCATCATGAGCTCACTCCTCCCCCCTTTCTTAAGCAACCCTTCAATTACTTTGATGATAAAGGATTCACGTTTTCAGTTAACCTTAAGTAAACTCATATATATATAAAATGAATATACTAAACTAAAGTGTTGGCACGTTCTTTGTTTTTCATTCACATATATTGTATGTTCTGAGTAATTTCCCTTCCCTTCCAGGGTATGAAGTTGCATTCAAATTGTATTGATTACTAGTGTTTGACTGGTATGGCGACACATATATGACAAATTGTAGTTTGATTTTCTGACCATATCTAGGCACACTGGGTTGCTGTAAATCTAGGGATTACAAGTCGGCTTGGAGTCTTTGAGCTTGGTGCTGCATGGAAAAAGACATTGATCCCAATTTGGCAAATTTTCCAGGAGTTCTTGATTTTTTTTAGCATCTATTGCCTCAGAAGGAAGATCATTCAGCACATATCAGGTAAACTGCAAACCACTTGGGAAGCAACCGTTAATGTGCAAATTAACAAATGGTATCAGATATTCTTCCTGTTGGGAAGTGAATTTGATTTTGCAGTTGTTTCAAAGTCAGGAGGCGGGTAATGTATTCCTGTCTTTAAAGATGCTTTCAGCAAGCTTACAATGTTACATTGTCTGATTTCCTTAAGAATGCAATGCCACCCTGGTGGAGTTTTCTTCTCCATAACAAGACTTATAAACTATTTACTAGTTTTGTTAAAGTATTCATATTTACCTTTACATCCAAAACTCTGTGTGGTACATAGTCTTGAAGAATATGGGCCTAATTCACAGCAGTAAATGTACACTTTTGTGTAAGTTTAAATTTTTTTGGTATTCACAACTACAAGTTAATAGTAAGTTTACGACCGGGGACGCTCTGCAGCTGGGGCGGAGAATACCACACATAAAATATAGGGCAGGTTTATCTTTTTATGTGCAGAGTTATCGGCCCCCACTACGGAGTCTCCCTGGTCATAAACTTACTGTTACCTGATAGTTTGTGAATACCCCAAAAACTTTAAACTTACACAAAAATATACGTTTACCTTTGTGAATCGGGCCCATTGTGCCAAAGATTGCTAAGCTGAGGATTCCATCGCCTCAATCACTAATTTAATTTAGGAAGCCTTTTGCTCCAGTTTCTGCCCTGGCATTGACAAGATGGGTATTATGACCAATGGCAGTCGTTGATGGCAACTGTTTTGGGGGTGCAGTCAGTCAGGAGTGCTATGGGGTCTAAGGCTTTTTGGGCTAAAGCAAGGCTTGAGGATATTCTATAATCAGCTGATTGGTCCAGTTTGTCTACTTACTGTATGTTTTATTGTAAAGCGGTGGCATAATAGAGCCTCTGTTGGTCTTGCAATAAAATGTTGATTTTCCTAGCCGTTTAGCAAAGGAAAGTCCTGATTTTATTAAAGACCTACTTTCTGTATGTTTTATTGTAAGCTGGTGGCATATTAGAGTCTTTGTTGGTCTTGCAATAAAATGTTGATTTTCCTACCTGTTTAGCAAAGGAAAGTCCTGATTTTATTAAAGACACTGAGGCGAATAGTATCCCACCGATATTTTATGGATCTACTACTTTGAGTCTGTTACAGTCTGTATTGTCATTGATTTGTTCCCTCCCATGATATCGTAGTAAGCGAGGTGCTTTTCTTTCATTCGTTCCAGTACCTTCAACTGTTTATTCAGGAACAGTCTGGAGTGGATTCAGAGAGGAAGCCTGTTAAATGTCCAAAGTCAACCGTGAAAAAGGTTTCCCTGAGGAAAGAAAATAGTGAAAAGGCCCTTTTGTTTTTTTTCCCCATTGTTTGTGTTTTTTTATTTGTGTATCGACTTTAGTGGGCTTTGCATGAAAAAAAGATGTTGATCTGATTTAAAAGTGACCTCTTATGGTCTGTGTTGATTGCTGATTGGTTTGTTTTTCTCTTTGCTTTAAGCAGAGAGCTTTTATTATTGTAGTTTGTGTGGATGCTGGCAATAAATACACATTTGGGAAGGCATAATATTTGCATCTGTGTCTTTCACCCTATCCGTGCGTCGGACGGCCGGGAGCTGTCCGACGTCACGGTGAGCATGTGTGTTGGACGGCTCCCGCCTGTCTTAGCACCAACCTATGGGGGAAGCACTGGCGCTCCCCCCGTGGGGGCCCTTTATGATGCCCCCATCGGGAGGGTAGCGTAAGCCCTTCTTCTGCCCCCCGCATGCCCTCTACGTCATCTAATGATGTCAGCGTGCACCGCGCACCAACGTCACAAGATGCATCCAGAGGCGCTGGAAGCCATGTGCTTCCAGTGCATCCAAGGAGGAGAGGGGAGTTTCTCCTTGGGGAGGGTGGGGGGATTTAAAAAAGAGAAATCGGAGGAAAGGAAAGGGTTTTCCTTTCCTTCGATGTCTGTTTTCAGCATTCCTGCTGCATGATCGCGTATGGGGCACGATCCTGCAGCAGGAATGCCCACAAGACCCCAGGAATTTTTTTTATTTTCTTTAAATGCCTTGGGTTTAGGGGAGCGGTCCCTTAGGCAAAGGTCGCTCCCCTTTGGGGAGCAATTTGTTTGGTCATTTCTGCCCCAGCTCCAAAAAAATTATTCATTTTGTTGTGTGCCTACTAGGCCACCAGGGATTTTATATATTTTTTTTTTTGAAACCGTTTATTACAGAATCCAAAAAATATACAAAGATGGGCCTACAACCTTCAGGCCGGCCGCTAGCAAACAGAAGGAGCATATAATACAGACAGTAGAACGCACGCTGCGGCAGAAGGGAGTTCACAGGAGTTGAAAGAGGCGTTGGCAGCCACACCATCCGGACCCCACACGACGGTTTCATTTTTATATAAATAACAACAAGAAACAAGTCCACAAGGCAACCCACAGTCGGAAACAACAGCATGTGCTCCCCTAGGGAGGGGACCCCACCGATCCATAGGAATATCGAGGGGGGGAATAGGTCAGGACGGGGACTAAGTAGACTCATTGCCCAGAACCGGGAAGACAAACAGGCTAAGGAGACGGGGCCGGTGACGGATCAGGCAGTAGCGGCGGGGTACAGATTCCCCCACGGTAGGCGTTCCAGGGGCCCCATACTTTCACCCATGTCCCAGGCTTACCTCTCGCAACATACACCACCTTTTCCCGAAACATACACCAATCCATGTTGTCCTTCCACGCCGAGACAGTCGGCGACCTCTGGGAACCCCACAGTTGCGCAATGTCACGTTTGGCCACCATATATCCCAGAGTCGCCCACCACGTCTGCGGCACTGAGTAGTCGGTTGGCTCCCATACATTCAAAAGACATCTCCTCGCCTCAGGCAACAGCGGCACATGCGTAACTACCTGCAAAACCTCATGCACACCACGCCAGAATCGCACCACCTCCGTGCATTCCCACAAAATATGGAGAAAGGTCCCCAAAGAACCACACCCACGCTTACACAACCCGTCCACAGCATAGCCCATACGCATCAGCCTCGGCCCCGTAACATAGACCCTATGGAGTATCTTGAGCTGGACGAAGCGAAGGCGGGCCGGTATGGCCACCTCTTTCGGGGAGGCCACCGCAGACACCCAGTCCTCGTCATCCAGCTCCAATCCATCAGCCCCCCACGCCTCACGAAGGCCGGTCAGCAGTCCCGAACGGTCATTGATGAGCTTTTTGTAAATTAATGAAATCGCGCCGTCCGGGACATGCCCATCTAGCACTCTATCCTCCAGAGGAGAGTACTCCGGGATGGAGGCAACGTCCGGAAATACGGAGCACAACGCATGACGGATCTGCATATATCGAAAGTACTCCCTGTCCTGCAGCTGGAATTCTGTCTGCAGCACATCGAACGTTTTGAATCCCCCCCTCGTCCAGAGATCACCCACCCTGCTGATGCCTATCATGTCCCACCTCTCAAAGCCCTTCGAGGTCCACAGGGAGCCCAGCCGCTCAGATGCGTATAGTGGCGTCGCCCGGGTCAAGCGATCCTTCCACCCCATCGCCACGTTAGCCGTGTGCCACACCCGTACCATGACCCTCGTGGGGCCCGTCAGCCGCGCGTCATGCGAGCTAGAATAAAGCGCCCGATTATAGTCACCACCCGGCAGTAACATTTTATCCATCTCAAAGGCCGGGTTTAGGGCGGGCCCGTAAAGGCCGTGATTGATCGCAGCCAGCTGGGAGGCCCAGTAATATCGCTTGATATCTGGGAGGGCAACCCCCCCGTCGTACCACGGGAGCGTCAGCTTCGCCAGGGCGATACGCGGCCTACCCTCCCAGAACAGTCGGCGCTGCAAACTCTCCACCTCGCGAAAGTAGCGCCCCGGGACAGCGTCCATTGTATTCTGCAAAGCGTACAGGAAACGTGGCAGCGACATCATCTTAAACAATGCCGCCCGGCCGAGCGGCGAGAGCGGCAAGCGCCTCCAACGCGCGACGTCCTCCTTCAGGCGCTGGAGGGGGGGAAGCAAGTTCTCTTTATATCGGGCCTCCGCGTCCAGGGTAATGAAGACACCCAGGTACCTAAATCCCCGCGGGGCGATCTGGATAGGACAACCCCGCGGAAGGATAGGATCCTCCCCAGAGAGGACATACACACACGATTTAGCCCAGTTGATGACCAGGCCGGAGTAGAGGCCAAATGAGTGCAATACATCAACCAGTACTATCAGTGATTTATGTGGGGAAGCCAGGTACAGAAGAATATCATCAGCGTAAAGAGATACGCGGTCCTCATACTCGGGAGTCCATCGGAGACCACGAATAGAAGGATGCCACCGCAGCCACTCCGCCAGGGGCTCCAAGGCAAGCGCGAAGAGGAGCGGCGATAATGGGCAGCCCTGGCGCGTGCCCCTGCCCAGCTCAAACGGAGCCGACACTCTACCGTTCACAACCACCTGCGCCAGCGGTCCAGAGTACAACAATTTCACCCAACCGATGAATCCCGGGCCAAACCCAAACTTCGCCAGTGTCGCCCAAATATATGGCCACTCAAGTGTGTCAAACGCCATAGTGGCGTCCAAGGATGCCAAAATGGCCGGTTCCCGTATAAACGGGACACGCGCGAGCACCCCATGTAAGCGCCGCAGGTTAAGCGCAGTGTTGCGATGAGGGATAAAGCCGGACTGATCCTGGTGAATCAAATCGCACACCACGCCAACCAGCCGATTAGCCAACACCTTGGCAAGAATTTTGGGCTCCGCATTCAGCAGCGAAATAGGCCGGTAGGACGTGACCTGGTCCCGAGGCCTCCCCTCCTTGTGAATAACCACGATAGTAGCCAGACGCTGGTCTAGCGGGAGGGAACCCGCCGAACGGGCCGCGAGGAACATCGCACGGAGATGCGGCGCCAGCGTATCCGGTCGCAGCTTGTACAATTCGATGGGAAGACCATTAGGACCCATGGTCTTGCCGGAAGCGACCGAGCGTATGGCGAGGGCAATTTCCTCAGAGGTTGGGGCGGCGTCCAACAACACTCTGTCCTCCTCCGAAAGGGAAGGCAGCGCGATATCCCTAAGCAGGGCATGGGAATCCTCTTCCGAGCGGGAGGACACCGGGTAATACACCCCACGGAAATATTCTGCAAAGCAATCGACAATTTCTTCCGGTTCAGTGACACACACACCATCCAGTTTCTCAATCGACGGAACAACTCGACTCGCTCTCTCCTTTTTATCCAGCCACGCAATCAATTTCCCAGCCTTATCACCCACATCATACAGTCTCCCCTGTTGCTCTCTGCTGAGGCCCCTGGCCGCCTCCGTGACGAGGGCCTTATAGGCCGCCTGCTTGAGTCGGAGAACATGTAATTTGTCATCCGTCACCCCACATTCGAGGTCGCCCTCCAACTCAGTTATTTCAGTTTCAACACGGGTCACCTCCTCCCGCTCGCGCCTCCGGGAATGGGAAATAAGGGACAGGGCATCCCCCCGAATCACCGTCTTAAATGCCTCCCATAGCGAGACCGCCGATGACACCGACCCCACATTATCATCAAAATATTGCTTAAGGGACTTAACCAACTCTGCGCGAATGGTGGGGTCACGCAGGTACCAGGGATTAATCGGGACCACCCTACCCTCTCCCCTCGGGAGAATATCGAAGTGCAATAAGAGCGGGGAGTGGTCTGAAATACCCCGCGCCAAATGGCGCACCTCCCCGATCCTCCCCGCATGCGCCGCCGGCACCAGGACATAGTCTAGCCTTGAGAGACTGCCATGGGCCCCGGAATGAAAGGTGTACTGTTTCTGCGTAGGATGTTTCAAACGCCAACAATCCACCAGCCCCAAGGTATCCAAGAGGCCAGACAACCACGCTTGGGCACGGGGGTGATCCCTAGGGGGGTGACGGTCCTCAGTTCCGGAAACCACAGCGTTAAAATCCCCCCCAACCACCAGAATCCCCTCCGGAAGGCCAAGGAGGAGGCGCCCCAGATCCGCAAAGGTGGTCGTCTGCAACCCTGGCGGGACATAGACAGAAACAAAAATAATCACTCTGCCCTCCATTCTACCCACCAGAACCGTGTAACGTCCCCTGTCATCATGGAGCACCTCATCAACTTCCAACGGGAGCGAGGTCTTGACCATGATGCCCACACCCCTTGAACCAGACGTGAAGCCCGAATGGGCCAGGAGGCGGTAGCCCCGTCGGTTCATAGCACGAAAGGATTTGCCAATGAGGTGCGTCTCCTGCAGAAAAACTATGTCAGGTGAAATTCGTCTCAGGAACTGCAGGACCACACCTCGTTTTATCCTGTCCCCCAGTCCATTAACGTTCCAGGACAAAAGACTCAGTCCCCTACCCCCCATCATAAACGAAAGCAATCACTCGTCCCCCCGAGAGCACTTTGGGAATAACACAACGATACTTTTGCCTTGTGGTACAAATGAACAACACCCCACCCCAACCCAACCGCCCCAACAAAACTCCCCCCTCCCTGCACCCCTGCATGAGCCCAAACAGCCCCCCCAACTTGCAGTGTGCCTGTCGCCCCTATATAGTTGAAACTAGGTAAACCCCCTAGAGGAGGAAAGAGTACCCCTTCGAGACCCCGCACCACCTACAAAGGAGGGGGAACGAGTACAAAAAACGAGAGACCCTAAGCTTGGCCGAAAGCGGCAGCATCTTCGTCCAGAGTGAGTCCCAGTATCAGCACCTCAGTCCCGGTCCAGTGGGCCTTCTCCTCCCGCAGCCCCCCCCCACCCCCGCCATCCCGATCCCGACCCCCAGACAAAGTGTCCAGCCAGTCCCCGGCCGTTTCAGGACGGTCAAAAAAGTGAGTGCGACCATCCACCTCCACCCGCAGCCTGGCCGGGAAGAGCATGGCGTATTTTAAGTTCATGTCCCGAAGCCGCCGCTTGACGCCCAAGAAGCTCAGTCTCTGCTTCTGGACCGCTTGGGTGAAGTCATGATAAAAGTTCACCTCCATGTTCTCCAGCTTGATCGGCCCTTGCAGTCTGGAGGCTTGCAGAATCGCATCCCTGTCCCGAAAATTAAAAATACGGGCAATAGGAGGCCGCGGAGGGGCTCCGACCTTCGGCCTTCCCCCGGGAACTCTATGAGCCCTCTCCACGGCAAAAAACTTAGTCAGTCCCCGAGGCTGGAGATGGGTAGTGATCAGGTCCTCCACAAAAAGATCCGCCGCCGACTCCTCCCGTCCCTCAGGTACTCCGATGATGCGGATATTATTCCTCCGGGCCTGGCTCTCGGAATCCTCCAGGCGCCGATCCATGAGCGCACTCATTTTGAAGGGCCGCCACCTCAGTCGTGAGGCCCGACGCGGTGTGGGCCAAAGAATCGACCCGGTCGTTAGTCTTCGAGAGATCAGCTCTCACCAGGTTGACATCAACGAGGACCGCGTCGATTTTATGTGCTAAAGTGTCAAACCGCTGGCCCACCGAGGCCTTCATCTCAGCAATGGCGCCCATGACGTCTTGCAGAGTCAGATCTGTGGGCAAATCCGGGGCATCCGGGGGGCACTCAGAGGACTTGTGCGGTCCACCGGGAGATCCCTTCGGGAGGGTGTAGCGGTCCATGATGTTGGCCTGATGTGCGGCACCACGCCGGGTCGACTTGGCCTTCAACCGATCTCCATCTTGTTTCGTGGCCATCGTCGCGGGTCTCACACCCTCACCAGCCACGCAGTAAAAAGCAAGCAATCAAGGCCACGAGCTCCGGGGGGCCACCCCAGGATGGCGGAGCGGGCCACAGCAGGCAGGCAGGCAGGGTCTCCCAGCGAGGCCACCCCAACACAAGGAGCGCCGCGATCCCACTTGCAAAGACAGCAAGGGGGCGCGAAAGTGAAAGTGAAAGTGCGGGGTACGCGACTCGCCAGGCCCAGCCCGCCGTTGTTGTTCACTTTGCCACCGGGTCGCCCCCAAACACAGATCCGGGGTCAGGAGAGAAGTAGGCCGCAAACTTCAATCGGTGCTCACTCCGGCACCCGAGGTCCGATTCGAAAACGGGAAACGGGTACCACCTCGGCTCAGGCTCACCGACACAGTCCCCTCAACCGATGCAGGATGAAGACAGGATAAACGTAGGAGGTTGCGGAGGTCCTCGGGAGCCTCGCACCTACGCGGCCATCTTGGTTGCGCGCTAGGCTCCTCCGGATTTTATATTTTTAAATATGTTTGTGGGGAGGCAAGGGTCTCCCCTTTGGGGAACATTCATTTTGGCCATTTCTGCCCCCCTTGGGGGCAGATTGGCCTTATGTTTCTAGGCCCATCTGGGGCAGAAGCCATTAGACACCAGGGATTGTTTTAGTGTTGTTGGGGAGCAGTCCCTCGGGCAAGGGTCTCTCCCCTTTATGCGGTGAATATTTTGGCAATTTCTGCCGATCAGCCTTACGTTTTAGGCCTATCTGCCCCCAAGGGGGGCAGAACTCATTAGACACACAGGGATTATTTTTGTGTTGTTGGAGAGCGGCCCCTTGGGTAAGGGTTGCTCTCCTTTTACAGGGTGCCTATTTTGGCTGTTTCTGCCCCCCTTGGTGGCATATCAGCGTTATGCTTTTAGGACCACCTACTCCCCAGATTGGCTGGTGGATTGTGTGTGGACTGGTGCAATATTTGCATTTGTGATTGAAATATTTTCTTTCTCCTTTTTGTTCCAGTCAAAGCTTTGTATTCTTGTTTGCGGATTCAGCAGTGGTAGATCTGCTGTTTTGCTTAGTTGCATTTATTTGGTAAGAATTTTGTTGTTGTTGTGTTTACTCCAAATGATTATTATTGTAATGGATGAATGAATTTTTTGTAAGTAGTGTCATAATAGCAGCATTTAGTTAGTGTTTTGAGCGTGAAATTCTTTGCATTGTTCTATGTGTAATTTTCTTTTCTTTTTCTTTTTTAGGGGGATATTGTTGGTCCTTGCTGTTTCTGTGCAGAGTAGGTGGCAGTGAGTCTAGATGCTTTTGGCAAGTGAGTGGTATAGTTTTGGAGTATATAGGTCTTTGTGATAAAGCCACATTTTGTTTATTACTTATTTCACAAAGTGTTTGTTGTTGTTGACTTGTTTGACAAGTTGCCTTTATTAGTAAGGATTATGGCTAGCCATAGAATTACTGCTCAGCAGGTGGTTGGTATGCTTTTTTAATCTTTCTCTGACCATGATTATGAGACTGACAGTGCGTCTGAGGGAGAGGAGGGAGTGCAAGATTCTGGAAGTGAGTTTTCTGTCCACGAGGAATCATGTGATGATAAAGCTACTCTGCAGATGAAGCTACTATCAGTGCGGAAGAAGTGCCTGTTTTAGAGGAGAACACTGATGTGTTGATGGTTCAGCAAAAGGCATCTGGATTGCAGCCTGGGGCTGCAAGGCTTCTGATTGGAAGTGCTGGACTCGGGGTTGATCCAAACATGGTGCAGCCGGTGTTGCCTGCCTTTAGTTTTGATGCAGGGTGTAGAGTGAATTGTGAAATGTTTTTGTCTATACCGTTTTTTGAGTTATTTATGGATGATGTATTTTTGTCTGAGATTGTTGAGCAGTCTAATTTGTATGTTGAACAGTATTTGAGGGACAACATTGCCAGAGTTAGGCCCCGCTCTAGAGCTACCAGGTGGTCCCCCACCAGCAGCGGTCCATGGAGGGAGTTCCGTGGGGCAGAAAGGCAGGGCGGGGAGGGGCAGGGTGGGGGTACTAAACACCGGATAATGGATAATTGGAGGTAAGTAAACAATTAAATAAATAAAACGAATTTCGTAGCGCGCGCTGCACCGCATTTTGTGATGCAGGGCGCGCTACGAAATTCATTTTATTTATTTGCATCAACCCAAAATCCAGTCGGTAAAATACCGATTCGCTAATAGCTCCCGGTATTAAGTTAAAAATACCCAATCCCAATGCATCAACCCAAAAGCAGAAATCGCTATTTAAGGAATCCTTAAATAGCGATTCTTTAAATAGGGATTCCTTAAATACCGATTCCTTAAATACCGATTCCTTAAATAGGGATTCCTTAAATACCGATTCCTTAAATAGCGATTGCATTTAAGGAATCCCAAAGTGAGATTCCTTAAATGCAATGCATCAAAGTTAAAAAATTAGCGATTTCGCTAATAGGGGGAGCAAATTACCATGAAGATGAACTGCATGGTAATTTGCAAAAACTTTGAAAAAGGCACTTTTGTGCATTTTTCAAAGTTTCGTGTTGCGCACACACATGCCCTTAGAGCATGTGTGTGTGCAACATATGTGCACATATCATTTTCAGGGGTGCTATAGGGTGTCATTTTGACACCCTTGCACCCTTGAAATTGCATGAGCAATTAGCGAGAACGTACTGGTACTCGCTATTTGCTCATGCAATCTCCGATTCATTCCTATGGGCCTGGAGGCCCATAGGAATGATTGGGACGGCATTCCTTAATTGCTACTCGCTATTTGCTAGTAGCAATTAAGGAAAGTTAAGGAATCGCTATTTGAATATCGATTCCTACATGCATAGCCTTTTGCTATTCCTTATTAGCGAATCCTTATTTTTCGCTAATAAGGAATCGCAAATGCTAATGTTGATGCATATGCCCCTAAATTGTTTACTTACCTCCAATTATCCATGTTCCGGTGTTTAGTACCCCCCGCCCCGCCATTCCGCCCCACGGAACTCCCTCCACGGACCGCTGCTGTCCCCCACAAATCTGGATAAGGTGAAGACGTTTTTGGGTTTGACTTTTTTGGTGGGCTTGGTAAGTAACCTCTCCCTGGATTCATATTGGTCTACCAGTCCATTGATGGCATCTGCCATATTTCCTGCAATTATGAGTCATGATCGGTATTTACTCTTGCTTCAGATGCTGCATTTGTTGAAATGCTTTGGCGTTGCCACAAGATCACCCTGACTGTGACCGTCTTTTTAAGATGCGGCCCAGTTCTTGATCACTTTGTAGATCAATTTTCAGAGATCTATACTCAAGGGAAAGAAATAGCTGTTGATGAGTCTTTGGTCCTGTTCAAGGGTCATTTGGTTTTTAGGCAGTACATTCCTAGCAAGAGGGCACGTTATGCAATTATGATGTATAGGTTGTCTGAGAGTAGAACAGGATATGTCTATAATTTCCGGGTGTACACTGGTAGGGATTCT
Organism: Triturus cristatus; assembly: GCF_964204655.1. Classification (NCBI taxonomy): domain Eukaryota; kingdom Metazoa; phylum Chordata; class Amphibia; order Caudata; family Salamandridae; genus Triturus; species Triturus cristatus. The sequence goes on along the minus strand of NC_140582.1, from coordinate 81,330,409 downwards.
ACTATTGACCCCCCTGGTTGTCTGTCCACTTTCGGAGTTTCGGAAAAAATTGTTTGGGAACTTGCTAGAGGACTGTTTAACAAAGGTCACCATTTGTACCTAGTTAACTTCTACACGGGGAACATCCTTAACATCGCGGTTAGTAGACCGCGATGCGGTTACATCGCAATCGTTACAACGAACGCGATGTAACCAAGCTATGCCATTACAACGCAAGTCTTTACATCGACTTGCACTAGATGGCGTGCTAACATTACAAATAGTGTATTTTACTATCCCAACACCTTCCCTACTGTTAAGTGGACTGGAGTTGGAATAGTAAATTACACTTTACTAATGTTAGCACACCATCTAGTGCAAGTCGATGTAAAGACTTGCGTTGTAATGGCATAGCGTGGTAACATTGCAGTCGTTGTAACGACCGCGATGTAACGGCACGCGTTGTACTCACTCGCGTTGTAACATCATACATCCCTTCTACACTGCTGTGCAATTATTTAAGAAATTGTTCAAAGTGGACACTCCTGCTTGTGGGACAATCCTCTCTAACCGTAAAGGTTACCTAAAAGAGCTTGTTTGCAAAAACCTTCAGAGGGGACAGTGCAGTGTCTTGCATAGTGATGAACTGCTAGCTGTGAAATTTGTGGACATGAGGGATGTGTACATGCTGACTACCATACACGATGACAGTACTTCACCTGTGACTGTTTGCGGTCAGGTTGCTGAAGTGCGCAAACCTGTGTGCATTGTAGAATACAATAAGCACATGGGTGGTGTCGATAGAGTAGATCAGAGGATGGAACCTTACACTGCTGTTCATAAGGCTTACATTTGGTATAAGCAGTTGGCCACCCTTCTTTTCACTTTAGCAACTTTTAATGGTTTTGTTTTGTTCAAGGAGTGTTCTCCATCGTCAAAGATGATTTTTGTTCAGTTTCAGGAGTCTGTGATAAGCAGCCTTGTTATAGTGGAACAGGCAAGTGTTCCTAGAGTTGGAGTGGTGGAGGATGTGGCTAGATTGAAAGATCACCACTTTCCCAATTTAATTCCTCCCACGCCCAAAGAAAACAATCCCTGTAAGAGATGTAGAGTCTATTTACGAAGAGGTATGGAGAAGGAGAGTCGTATGCACTGTGCTGATTGTCCTTCTAATACTGGGCTGTGTGTGCCCACATGTTTCAGATTGTATCACACTCAAAAGAGTTTCTGAAAGCAACCGTGAGTCTAATAGTGTAGTGCAGGGACTGTGTGGTTTTATATTTGTTGTTCACGGTTGGCATTAGAATGATGTCTTTAGTTACCACTGTTGTGTTTGTAGTTATAGTTTTGTATCTACTTCCAATTGGTTTGTGTCTTCTTTCTTGTTAAAAAAAAAATTATATGATGGTGTGGGTGGACTGGTGCTTGGCTGGCGGTGTGTTTGGACTGGCGCTTGTCTGGCGGTGTGCATGGACTGGCCCTTGGCTGGTGGTGTGCATGCACTGGCGTTTAGCTGGTGGTGTGTGTGGGCTGGTGCTTGGCTGGCAGTGTGCATGGGCTGGTGCTTTGCTGGCAGTGTGGGTGGGCAGGCATTTAGCTGGCAGTGTGGGTGGACTGGCATTTGTCTGGTGTGCGTGGACTAGTGCTTGACTGGCAGTGTGTGTGGGCTCGCATTTAGCTGACAGTCTGTGAGTAGTGACTTGCTGCTGGTAATTACACACTCTGCTAGCCAAATGCCACTGCACACACTATGTCAACCACCAGCCGGTGTGATTGCTGTGTCAGTCATGTGGGCATATGAAAGTGATGGGCCCTTGAATGGCACTGTCTGTTAATGTGAATGTTGTATTGTGCTGGGCCCGCAGCTGGCTGTGTGAATGGTCTTGTGTGTCACGTATAAAAGGTGTGTGAATGGCCTGTAAAAAAGGTTAGTGCCTTGCCATGGCTTTACAGCTCACGAGCTGGAAGTCATTGGTTCGGGTTTTTAACCTTTTAATTATTAACAGTGCATTTCCTTTTCATGGAATCTCTTGTTAATAACATTTTATGCTCTGAACTTTCACTCACTCTCGTGCCAAATCCAACCAGTATGTGTGTGTACTTAAGGAATAGTTCTTTTGAAGTAATATTTGTCTTTTCTGTCTTTCTCTACCAGAGTGTTCATTGTCTCTACATTGTCTGTTGATGTGAGTGTTGTATTGTGCTGGGGCCGCAGCTGGTGGTGTGAACGTGTGCGTCAAGTATGAAAGGTGTGTGAATGGCCTGTAAAGAGGTTGGTGCCTTGCCGTGGCTTTACAGCTCACAAACTGTGAGTCATTGGTTCAGATTTTTAACCTTTTAATTATTAACAGGGCATTTCCTTTTTGTGAAATCTCTTGTTAATAAAATATACATTTTACACCTTTCACTCACCCTCGTGCCAAATCCAACCAGTATGTGTGTGTACTTGAGGAACAGATGGATAGGCAGTCATATTTGTCTTATCTGTCTTTCTGTGCTAAGGTGTAGTTTGACTCTAGGGTAAATTTACCAACTTTATATATTTTTGTAAACCAAAATAAAAATGGGGAGTACTGGGTCGTGTGCCTCTCAGGGATCTAAACACGTTTTTTTACTCACAATGCCATGCAAACCTCAAAATGTGACTATAGTCACACATCTTTCTTACATTGCTGTGTCATAATCTTCTGGTATCAGAAAAAACACAATTTTCATACCATCCAGCATTCCCCCCAGGTCTCCTGATAAAAATAGTACCTCACTTGTGTGTATCGGTCAAGTACCCGCGACAGGCAGGGGCCCAAAATGTATTCTGGAGACATCAAAATGACCTATCACAAAACAACCTGGTTTTGCAAGGGGGTCACCTGGATTTTTGGCTCTGGGCTCGGCGGCCACCTAGGGAAACCTACCAGACCCACACATTTCTGAAAACTAGACACATGGGGGAGTCCAGGGAGGTATGGCTTGCGTGGCCTCCCCAAAGCTTTCCAACCCAGAATCCCCTGCAAACCTCAAATTTTGCTGAAAGAATAAAAAATGGCACATATTTTTACGTGGGATCACTATGCCGGCACAAATGTCCTACCACACAGTGTTCCCCTCAGTCTCTCAAAGCAGTGAAGGGTTAGGCTAAAGGCAGTAATTGAGTTTCTTATGATGATTTGTAAAATCTGGGTGTATGGTTGCAAAATCGAATTTAGTATGCCTGAGCTCAGAATATTAAAATACATCTTTTAGTGAAGTTTATTTTTATATTCGGTGTTTGAAAATACCACTTTTAGAAAGTAGGTCTTTTCTTGCCTAAGCCTTCCAGTGTGCTCTGCTGTTATGTGCATTGGCTGTCTGGTTTTAGAGGGACAGGGCAGACTGAGTCAGACCTGGGTTGAATAGAGAGATCTGCATTGGAGTATGGGGAGGGGTAGCTCATGGACCTGAATAGGGTGGTGCCTGGCAAGGTGAATGCTGGCTCCACCTCCCACTGTGCATCTGATTGCAGACCCCCTCTTTCTGGTAAACAAAGTGCTCCAGGACCGGGCAGAACTGGTTCTGGCTGGGTTCAGTGACTTGTAGCTTCTGAGAACAAAGACTTTTGGGGTATAAATATCTATGCTGAAACCACTACAATTCGTATTGCTCCTGGACAACAAGAAGAACCTCTGTTCGTGTAGCTGAAGGAATCTGCAGGAGGTGACTGTCCTTGTGCTTGTGTGCTGTTTCTTGGATTGGCCTGCAGTAGTTTTTACTGGACTTGGAAGAAGAGGAAAAGGACTTTGAAGAGAACTTTTATTTCAACTTGCTAAAGCAATCACTCAATGGCTAGAAGAGAGCTAGCCTCCTGCTGGAGTCTCAGGCACATCAGACTCCACCACCAGCCTCCTGTTTCCTCCCAGCGAGGATTTCTATCTGCAGGTGAGGCTCCTGTGAGTTCCAGGGCCTCTAGTTCTACTACAGAGAAGAGAGTGCTGAAAATCGTCGCTGACGCCCGTTTGCGAGCCGCCGCAGCTGAAGAGCGTACGAAAAATCATCGCGCTGCTGCCGCTAAGTGCTCGCTACCGGAGATCATCGCATCACACGTTTGCGGCTGCCAAATGCTCGCTAACCCAAAGATCATCGCATCACACGTTTGCGGACTGCCAACTGCTCGCTAACCCAAAGATTATCACATCGCAAGTTTGCGGGCCGCCAAGTGCTCGCTAACCAAAGATCATCGCATCGAGTTCATCGCTTCATGACATTGCAGCGCGGACGCTGGGCGTCTGCCATTTTCATCGCATCGCACCCGGATCGTAGCTCCCTCGCGGAGCGCCGTTTCTTCTCATCGCAACAGGGTCACACAAGCAACAGGATCGGCGCATCATCCTCGCGGCAAGGATTTCAATGCATCGCCGGCTTAGCGCGGAGAAGTTTGTCGCTTTGTCCCGCATGCTTCTGCAGATCAGCGCATCATCCTCTCTTGAGGCAAGGATTCAACGCATCGCTGGTCTCGCGTGAGGAAAATCATCGCTACAGCTCCTTTGCGACATTTTGGTTCTTTTGCTACAGAATCCAGGTACTTTGTAAGTAAAAGGGTCGCAGAGACCACTGCTTTGAACTGAACTCCTCTTTGCACATTTGAACTACTTTTGCAGCCTTTCAAGAGTAACCCTATTTTTCTAGTATTGTGACTTTTTACTGTTATTGGTCTTGTGTTAAGTCTATATACAGGGGCGTAACAAAGGCCCCTGCAGCCCCCGCTTTGCGGGGGGCCCCTGAGCTCGAGGGGCACCCTCAGCACACAGTAGTCGCTGCATTAGTTTGACTGTACTCAAATAGCATTTGTTAAATAAAACAAAGGTTTTTTTAACTGAAACTCGAAATCATGCAGTAGATTGTACCACCAGTAGTCATTGAGAGCAGAGATGCAGAAGTAGTTTAAATGTTACGCCAGCGCGCGCAGCGCTCCAGTCCAAGAACGCCCACCCGGAGTACGTCAAGAGGCTCCTGCAGGTAAAGACGTCACACTTGCGCTCCTCTTTTGCACTGTCGTGCGTGCTGCTGGCTGAGACCCCTTACAATGGATGTTCCACTTGCTGCGTACTTTGTAAAACAGTCTTGAAGCTACAAAACACGCCATGTCAGATGGGCTTGGTGTGGATTGACCATGGAGTGCTTAAAGGAAAAAACTTGGCGTGTGAATAAGGCACGTGAATCTCTACAGAAGCAGCAGGGACCAGGCAGATTAGAAACGCAGCACTAAACTAGCAAGGGTAGCTGCCAAACCCTTTAATGCAGCCTCTGACATAAAATCACAGAGTCCTTAACTCTCATGAGCTACGCAAACAAGAGCAAGAAACTCGAGCTCAACAGGCAAGGTAGGAGAAGCGACAGGCGAGCTTGGGGTGAGAGGAAACAAGTGAGGCCAAACTGTTGTGCCCCGGCCAGTGTCGAGCGGAGATGGAGCCAGTTTGTTACGATAGGCCGGAAGATAAATCCCTCTGTTTTTATTAACGGACTTGGTTGTTAACGTTATTTATTCCAAATGCGCAAACTGCTTTCATAAGACGTGAGTGGCTGTTTGCGATTTATTCGGGCACACGATCCCCTACTCCATCCATCACTAAACCCCATGACTACAAACCTCGCTCTCCTCCCCTCTTCCAGACATCACAAATGTAATGCCCGGAATAGCACCAGAATTTAAGAACCACTCTCCAGCTAATGCGAGGTAGGCAGATGCTTACTTTTTTGTGTGCTTGGTTTTGCATAAAATAAGTTGGTCCCATTTTGACTGATTCCAAAAAAAGCCCACCCCTTGCCTACGACGAGACTATATTGTGGACTTGACTTTTCCTTTAAATGTTTATGCTGTCGCTTATTCTGTTTTGTTGCTGCTGCTGGCATGGTTCATCAAATGTATGGTTTCTGTGTAGATACACTGCAGTTATCAGTGACCAGATCATGTCAAGTCTTAGCGGACTTTAGTAGGCGCAGTGGTAGCATGGACACCTGTTTACTGTGTTGTGAAAGCCGTTCATGTTAGATAATAATACGTGTTTCGTCACACTGCTCAGAGCTCAAGGCAAATCGTGCAGCTATTGTTAATTGAAGGATGCTAAAGAAAGGCACCAATTACATTTTTTAAATCGTTTCTTTAAGTATATCGTGTATACTTTGGTTACTGTAGCAGAGAACCTTCCAAACTGATTTGCAAAATGCACGTTGGAACTAAACATGGTATAACAGATAGTGGTTTTAAATGGCTGCATGTAGAACTCATGCAATAATGTTCACAGATGTGCGTGCGTGATGTGGCGACAAGGTTCGTAGATTGCAAGTTCCCAGATGACTCAATGTTATCAAGAACGCTGGGTTTCAGGTGAGCGGCCTAATGCCTTCTTGGTGTTGTGGTCCTGGTGCTTTTCAGTTGATCCAGTTGTATTAACACACCTGAAAATAATGATTTGTAAAATAAAATAAAAAAATGAATTGTCTCACTTTGTTGACGTGGAGTCACACTTTGCAAGGATATGCCAAGAGAAAGATATAAGCAATAAAGGTGCATATTGTTTCCCTTCAATTAACACCGTGCTGTATAAATGGAAACATACCTTAGGGAATACCATAGAAAAAGGAAGAACCTGGGAGACACAAACATTGGAAAACACAGACAAAGGAAGACACTAGGATACACAAACACCGAGAGGCACAAACGTGGGAAAACAGGGAAGACCCTGAGAGACACATGAAAACTGAGAGATACAAACACTGGGAGACACGAAGAAAGGAAGACACTGGGGGACACAAACACTGGAAGACATTGGGAGACACAAACACTGGAAGACATAGACACTGTGACACACAAACAGACACTGGAAGACACCTACATTAGGATTCATGGATTGACACAAACATGGGAAAACACTGGGAGGCACAGACAAGTGATCCTGGGAGACAAGAACACTGAGCGACACAGAGACTGAGAGTCACAAACAGACACTGGGAGACATGAACACTGAGAGACACAGACAAAGGAAGACACTGGGAGACATGAACAATGAGGGACTGGGAGATACAGGCCCTACGAGACACAGACAAGGTAAGACACTAAGAGACATGAATACTGAAAGACACAGGGAGATACCTATACTAGGATTCATAGATAGTCACAAACATGGGAAAACACTGGGAGACACAGAGAAGGGAAGACCCTGGGAGAGACAAACACTGGAAGACGTATACACAGGGAGACACGAAGAGATACTGGGAGACACGAAGACTGGGATTTACAGACAGAGGAAGACACTGGGAGACACGAACACTGAGAGACAACGACAAAGAAAGACATTGGAAGACACAAACACTGGAAGACATACAAAGAGGAAGACCCTTAGAGACATGAATACTGCAATACACAGCCACTGGGAGACACCTACACTGGGATTCCTAGATAGACACAAACCTGGGGAAACACTGGGAGACACAAGCACCGGAAGACACAGACACTGGGAGACTCGAAGAGACACTGGTAGACACGAAGACTAGGAGATACAGACAAGGAAAGACACTGGAAGACATAGACACTGGACAACATTAACGGACACTGGGAGACACCTGCAGTAGGATTCATGGATTGACACAAACATGGGAAAACACTGGGAGACACAGACAAGTGATCCTGGGAGACAAGAACACTGAGCGACACAGAGACTGAGAGTCACGAACAGACACTGGGAGACATGAACACTGAGAGACACAGACAAAGGAAGACACTGGGAGACATGAACACTGAGGGACTGGGAGATACAGGCCCTACGAGACACAGACAAGGTAAGACACTAAGAGACATGAATACTGAAAGACACAGGAAGATACCTATACTAGGATTCATAGATAGACACAAACATGGGAAAACACTGGGAGACACAGAGAAGGGAAGACCCTAGGAGAGACAAACACTGGAAGATGTATACGCAGGGAGACACGAAGAGACACTGGGAGACACGAAGACTGGGATTTACAGACAGAGGAAGACACTGGGAGACACGAACACTGAGAGACAATGACAAAGGAAGACACTGGAAGACACAAACACTGGAAGACATACAAAGAGGAAGACCCTTAGAGACATGAATACTGCAATACACAGCCACTGGGAGACACCTACACTGGGATTCCTAGGTAGACACAAACCTGGGGAAACACTAGGAGACACAAGCACTGGAAGACACAGACACTGGGAGATTCGAAGAGACACTGGTAGACACGAAGACTAGGAGATACAGACAAGGAAAGACACTGGAAGACATAGACACTGGGCAACATAAACGGGCACTGGGAGACACCTGCACTAGGATTCATGGATTGACACAAACCTGGGAAAACGCTGGAGATACAGACAAGGGAAGACCCTGGGTCCCCTTGATGCAAGAAGAAAGGGGGATTGTTTTACAAAACATGCTTTATTTTTTTTGTATATTGCTGGAGTGTGATCGCTTCATTATGCACTTTGAAAGTATTTGCACTTTTTCCTTTGCTTTACCAACTACAGTTTGTATAGATTCTGTAATTAGGTACTTGCTGATATGGTTTGTTTTTATTCTACATTCTGTGCTATTTATGGTGCTGATTGCACTTGCTTGTAATACGTAGGCCTTCAATCTTGTAATTAGCATTGCTTACAATAGAAATAATAACTTCAAACTGAAAAACACCTGCATAAATGTTCTGAAACATCCAAGCAGTTTTTATCCTCCGTCTCTTGCTTGCCTGTCTTTGTCCTGCTTACTCATACAGACATGATGGTTGAAATTGCCTCAGTTGACGTTATTATCATGCACAACGCTTGACAGTCACAAGTGTGTGGCATGAAGATAATTTGCGTTTATTTCTCTTGGAGTTGGCAGGATACTGTTTTATAGCTTGTGTACTCCTGTATATTGTCAGTCGAGTCTGTGTAATTGCAGGTTTAGGTTAGACTTTCAAAGTTTCAAGATTTGTCCATCAATATAAATTCTAACTCAGACCCTTCATGGTTGTTCTTTAGCAATAGGAAGTTCCTGAGACAATAGGATCACTCCTTGGCATTGCTCTGATTGCTGTCTCAGTTAAATAGTCTACTCTTGGCAATGTTACAATTAGGGTATTTTATATGTTAAGAGTGCTTCTCACTTTCTTATTAGAACTTTGATCAAGACAATATAGAAGCATTTCATTAAATGTTGGAGGTTTCAAATCAAAATAGATCAGATTTTTGGGCTGTGGTGTGAAGTGGTAGGTGGTGGGCCGGGCGGGGCCCCTCTATGTACTTCGCAGGGGGGCCCCCTCAAGTTTTGTTACCCACTGTCTATATATAAAGATACTTATTTTTTATAACTACTTGTGTGGTGTCCCTTTGTAGTGTTCTTCACTGTGTTACTGTGTATGGTCATAAATGCTTCACACACTGCCTCTGAGATAAGCCTAGCTGCTCATGCTACGTTACCACAGGGTTGAGCAGGGGTTATCAAAGGGTGTAGCCCGCTTACTCTGACTTAGGAAGAAGGGTCCCTACTTGGACAGTGGCCAGCCATTGCCAACTAGAGACCCCCATTTCTAACATGGGTTTTCCGAATTTCCCATTAGATGACTGCAGCAAAGGCTCATCAGGCCAATGGACAAATCAAGGCAGGAGTAAGAAAGAAGAAAAAAAAGTTTTTAAAGGTTCACAAAATTTGAGTAACCAAGGTCGGGGTCCCATGACACCTGAAGGTGGTCAATAGGGAGGAAAGAAACGTTTATATGACAACCAGATAAAGCAGTTGTGCTGGAAACACGTCTGCCAAGATCTTGAGAGGGTACATACAGATGGCCCAAGACAGCATCCACTGGTGGGGTTTCCAAGGAGATAGCTCTTGAGGCACTAAAATATGACCCGAGGGAATTTATTGGGAGAGAGACCTCTCTAGTCTTCAATAGAGGGGGAGAAATAGATCATGAGGCTCAGAAAGGGAAGCCTATGAACACAGGAAGATATCCCTAGAAGACCACATTGAATGTGGTCCCAGTGACTGCAGCGAAGCAGTGATGTAACATAGGCCCCCGCCGTCGTTGCGGGTGGGACTGAGCTGCAGAGGGCCTCTTCAGCACAGTACTCTGACCTGAGAGCTCCTGATTGAGTCCGGGTGGGGTGCTTCATGTACCTTTGAGGGAGGGGGGGGGGGGCATCAAGTTTCGTCATGCCACTGCAGCGAGGAACAAATGTGTCAATCAGACTATGGCGAAGAAGGGGTTGGTGCCCCAGAACAGTATAGAATTCTAAGATAGTTAACATTCATAATATTGAACTTCACCACCCACAGCCTCGGTAAACCTTGAATGGAGGGGAGGAGATAGTTGCCCACAGGAGAGCATTTATCGTCTAATGTTTGCCAGTAGTTTGCCTCTTTTGGCAGCGTCATGTTGAATTTCGAGTTCGACCTGTGAAGGAGCCAAAACTGCTTCCCAGAGGATTTCTAAGTTTCACAGATTTTGATTGTGATAGTAGGGTTCAGGGAACCGAGAGGAAAATAATAAGTAGCAGACCCGATCGACCTTTAGTGGAGCGGGGTGTCAAGGTAGCCATGTGTTGCCTGCTCTTATAGGAGGCTACCCTAAAACTGGCAGCGTAATTGCCATTCTGACCTGATGGTACTACCAATGAGGCAGGTCACTGGAGACTCAGACTAGTCAGACCCCTACATGCCAAGGACTGAGTGTGCCCCCATTGTGTTTTCATGTTGTGTGCCAGACCTGAAAGTACTGGGTAATGAGGCAAGTAATCTGCCTGAGTTGTCTGAGTGCAAAAGCCCAGAGCAGAAGAGACAGGCTGAGTATACATCCCCTGAAAGGGTGGAGTTAAGTGTGGAAGAAGGCTTGAAGCTGCATGACCCTTTCCTCAAAGAAAATGGTACTCTTCTCAGATTGGAGTGTGCCATGAGTTTCTAACATGGCCTCAGGGAAGACATCCAATCACCCACATAAGCTAACTTGCCCTTGGGTGGAGACACTGGACCTGACCTTAAGGAGGAGGAGGGGGCTGTGTTCTCAGGCACTACCCCTTTGTGCATCTGTTGTTCCCCTTAAGAATGTAATAGCATCTTTTGACCTACAGTATGGACTGTATTGGTGCTATTGAAGCACAGTGAAAGGTAGGAGAATGTTCCTTTGGAGTACAGTGGTTCCCTGTACAAGGCGGAGAGAGCAGTGTCCTCACCTGAGGACACACCCACTCTATGTGCTCTTGTGGATCCCTGGGTGGATTCCTTAACAAACAGAGTTTTGGGTGATTAGCCACACCTTGTTACTGCTGTCTTTTCAATGTGAAGTATGGATGCCACAGTGCTGGGGGTACTAAAGAGGCCTAGACTATGTCTCAATATGATCAATTCACAAAGTGTGACATTCCGCAAATGGTATGTAAGGCATGTTTTCATTTAAGTAACCATCACCCAGGTCCAAGGAGTATCCTCTATACGATGCACCTACCCTCACCCACCTAGGTGGCATGCTTCATCTTCAAGTTGTGAGTGGAGTGTGCAATCCAAGCGGGCTCGATGAAGGAGCTCTTATGGAGACCTTTTTGTTATAAAGATCAAAGAACCTCAAACTTGAAGTACCTACACACTTGTTTTAGATAGGGCTATAGTAAGTGGTTACAATTACCTGCAGTTAGGATTCGAAGAGTTTTCCCAGGAAGATGTTACTTACTTACCATGACCTTGACTATGAGTTTTGTGGTACAGCCACCAAACACACACAGTACTGATTCCACTGGGTTTGGTAAATAACATGAGTGCTAAAGAACACTGGGTGGTATCTTGTGTACATGTTATTATATCAAACCTGGGGGGTTTATGATTAATTAGTATTCCATGTACTCCCATTGGTTCTTTGTTAGAACAGCTATGTTGTCTTATGAGCTCAGTGGCAGTTTATCTGGCCTGGGCTTCTTTAATACTGCTGTACTCTTTGGACCTGATTCACATAGGTAACTTACACTTTTGAGAAACTTATACTTTTAAGTAAGTTTACTACTTTTTGGTTATTCATAAACTCCGAATGTAAATCTACTCCAAAAATATAACTTACATGTCAGAGGGCTATATGCTTTAGAGTGATTTACACTTTTGAGTATGTTTTCTACTTTTTAGCTATTCACAATATCCGAGTGTAAATTTTCTCCTCATTTTGTGAATAGCTATACAGTAGTGCACTTACTCAAAAGTGTAAATCACTCCAACACGTATAGGCCCCAGACCCTTTAATTTGGTGGGGATTTATAAGTTACACTTTTTTTTATTAAATTTTGACTCGGAGTTTGTGAATAGCCAAAAAGTAGTGAACGTTCTCAAAAGTGTACGTTACTCAAAAGTGTAACTTATCTTTGTGAATCAGACCATAAATATCTTGTAATAAACTTCATTCTACAGATTAAGAATCGGGTATCATCATTACATGAGACGTCCATATTTGGTGACGAGTTACATTTAAGTTATCATGGCTTTCTAAAGGATGTATTTAAAGAAAGAAAGTCAAGGTCCTGTACTTTCATGTTTCATGGTAATACACGGTCTAACTTTCTTTCTCTTACATTACTGTAGCCCAGTAATTTCATAGACGGCATATTCCTAAAATTTAAACTTCATTTGAAGAGTCATATTTCATACTCCACTAAAGGAATGGCTCTGGAAAGCTCGAGCACTTAATCCTCAAACTCCTCTGCATTTCAACACTTTAGTGTGGCACGTGCTCAGCGGAACGCTCATACTTCGCTCTGAACGGTTCTTGCTACAGGCTCTATCTACAGCCCTCGATCTATTCATACCTACAGTTTGGGACTGAGTGCGCGTCTTTTCATGTACAGGTATGATTGCTGTGTCCCCATAAGTTAGAGATTTTGAGTTTCTCTAAGGGTTCAGTTCAAAGGACTCACTAACAGCGCAAAGTGTAAAGGACTCAATGTGTAGGACTTGGCTCCATCTTCCGCATAAAAACTTTCCCCAACCTATTCAACAAAACCGGGAATGAATTCCTCCTGATTTACTTATTTACATTTCTCTCTGACTTCTTCTCGAATGCTGGTTCGTACCACAGTCCTTTTGTGTTTTTTGTTGGTGATCTTGAACACATGCTACCTAAGCGACCTTGCATTGTTCATTAAGAATTGCAATTGGAAATACAAATCCTGCAGAGAGTATCAGGTGTGCAGGACTCCCGCTGTCTCGCTGTCATCCCTGCAATGGCCGCCATGCTGGTGTTCCCATAGCAACGAGACAACAGCCGCTGACAGCGGCGCCCGGGACAGAGCCGGCGCGGGCTGTGGGACCCGGGGTTTTATCGGCGTCTTGATCGTCCTTTTGGAGATCACGTCTAATCCCGCGAGTGGCGAAAGCAAGGGAGAGGACGGCTACTTCCCTCGGTAGGTAAAAAAAAAAAAAAATGAAAAAATAGTCCTGTCTTTTTTCGGCTGTGCACAGATCACCATCAATGGAGGAGAAAGAATGGGAGGGACAATTCAATTGTGGATAAGAAAAATAAACAGGTAGCCGAAACAAAAACGGAAGCGGAGATAACAATCAGGCAGACTAAAACCACCATCAGGAAATTACAACCGGGCGCACATCCCAGCATGCACCATTTCAAGAGAGTTTGTTTTTACAAAGCAACAAACTTCAATTTTGTATGTGCTTGTAATCCTTTTAGCCCCTCCCCCCACACACACCATAAACTCCCAATTTTCAAATATTTAAATATGTCCTAATGTCCTCTCATAACTTTGTGGAGAGAAATTTCAGGGTGAGAAATTTGAACCACGCTAGGGGGTCTCTGGCTGAACTATCTATCTATCTATCTATCTATCTATCTATCTATCTATCTATCTATCTATCTATCTATCTATCTATCTATCTATCTATCTATCTATCTATCTATCTATCTATCTATCTATCTATCTATCTATCTATCTATCTATCTATCTATCTATCTATCTATCTATCTATCTATCTATCTATCTATCTAATGTTTTCACTGAAAAAAATAAAGGTTACAGGAAAGTTATAGTTAGGAAATAGTATTTAAAAAACCATAGAAATTTACTGAAAAAAAAAATAAAGGTTACAGGGACTAGTTGGGCTCAGATTTCACTCCTATTAAACTGTTGAAAATCAGCAGTGATAATAGTTACCCGAGCTAACTACAACTTACGCCCCGTATTGCACTGCTTATGACCTCACATATTACATTACTCACGACATAGTCAGTAACATCTCAGATCACATCACTGATGACATCACAAATTACATCACTGATGACATCATCAAGTGAGTGTAGGTGTTTTTATGGGTGTTAAACATATATACTACCCTACAAAAGTTAGATTAGTATTCTAGTTGTACTACTAATGAGTGATACTATCTCTAACATTTGTAATCTGAGTGGGTATGTGACTGTATAAGTCTTTGACTGGGTGTGTGAGTGGCTGTATGGTTGTGTGAGTGCATGCATGAGTGACTATCGGTGAGTGAGTAGATTTCTGACTAGGTCTGTAGGTGTGTGAGTGGTTGGAGACATTTGTAATGGAGTGGTTTATGGATGTGTGAGTTGTGTGTTGGTCTGTGAATAGCTGTATGGGTTAATAAGTAGTTATTTGAGGAGCTGTGCGGGTGAGTGAGTGGGTGTGTGAGTAACTATGTTGGTGAGCGAGTAGGTGTTTCATTGGCTGTATGTGTGAGTGGGTGTGTAAGTGACTGTATGGGTGAGTGAGTGGGTGTCTGAATGGCTGTATGAGTGAATGACTGGGTGTGTAAATGGCTGCATGCGTAAACGAGTGGTTGTTTCAGTGAGTGTTTGATTAAGTGAGTTGGTGTTTGAGTGGTTGTATTGGAGAGTGCGTGTCTTGTGAATGAATGTATGGGTGAGTGAACAGATATGGGAGTGCTTGTATAGATGAGTGAATGGTATGTAAGTTGTGTGGGTGTGTGATTGAGTGTGTGGGTGCTTGTATGAGTGGGGATTGGCTGTCTTGAGAGGCTGTATGGGTGTGGGCATGCATGTGTGAGGGGCTGTGTGGGTGTGTATTACTGACCATGTCATGAGTGATGTAATATGTGGGGTCATAAACAGTGCATTGCGGGGGCGCAAGGTATAGTTAGCTCAGCTAACTATAACGGCTGAATTTCTCTGGTTTTGTACGAGTGAAATGTCAGATTAACTATAACGTACCTCTAACCTTTGTTTTTTTAGTGAATTTCTAAGGTTTTTTAAACGCTAATTTCTAACTATAACGTCCCTGAAACCTTTGATTTTTTCAGTGAATTTCTATGTTTTTTTAACTAGCAGTCACGTTTGCACAGCTGTGGAGAAAGGGGGCTCGGCATCCAACCAACGCTCAGGAATTCCGCTGCTTAGGACTTACACGAGGTAGCAGGAGGGCTTCTTGGCCCCCATGGGCCCTCAGAAGTAAAGTGGACTTTATTGTCCAACCAGTAGCACCTCAGGAGGCGTGTTTGCAGAGTGGTGGAGAAAGGGGGGCTTGGCCTCGGAAGACCTCTTAGCAATCCCACTGTGTGGGACTTACTGGAGATAACAGGAGGGGTAGTTGGCCCCCAGTGACGTCCTTGGGGGCCAACTACCCCTCTTATTACCTCCAGTAAGTCCCTCACAGCCAATTTGCTGAGTTCTGATAGAATGCAATGTCCCCTTTGTCCACCACTCTGCAAATGCGCCTCCTGGCACACTCTTGGTTGGGGAATGAAGCTCCCTTTGTTCCTGGCGTTCCTTAGGGGCCAACTAGCCTACCTGTTACCTCCAGTAAGCCCCACACAGTAGGATTGCTGAGAGCTGGTCGCAGGCACACCCCCTTTCTCCACCATTCTGCAAACATGCCTCCAGGTGCGCTCTTGGTTGGGGGATGAAGTCCCCTTGCCTCTTGAAGGTCCATGGGGACCAACTAGCCCTCCTGTTACCTCCAATGAGCCCCACATAGCTGCATTGTGGAGAGGTGGTCAGAGGCCACGCCCTTTTCTCCACCACTCTGCAAATGCGCCTCCTGGTGCACTGCTTCTTGGGAGATGAAGTCTACTTTATTCTTGAGGCCCTCAAGAGACAAGGGGAACTCATTACCCCACCAGCAGTGCGCTGAGAGGCGCATTTCCAGAGGGGTGAAAAAATGTGTGTGGCCTCTAACCACCTCTCTGAAATCCAGCTGTGTGGGGCGTTCTGGAGGTAACAGGTGGGCTAGTTGACCCCTAAGGACCCTCAACAGCGAAGAGCACTTCATCCTCCAACCAAGAACGTGCCAGAGGCACATTTGCAGAGTGGTGAAGAAAGGGGGCAGAGCCTCGGCAAGTTGCCAGCCTCAGTTTTTTTGTTTTTGTTTATAATTCTAGAAAGGGGGGCTGTGTGTCCCCCCTTCTCTTGATACTTTTGGGCCCCAGGGACCACCATACGCCGGGGCCTGGCCCATTTTTTTTAGTAATAAAGCAGGAGGGGGGCCACGTGGCCCCCCTCCCGAGGCTGATTTCTGCCCCGGGAACCCTATCCCCAGGGGCTAGCCTTTTGCTATTTTTTTTAAAGAGGAGTGAGGCCGTGGGGCCGTGTGGCCCCCCTCCCCAGGCCGATTCCGGTCCTGGGGACACCATCCCTGGGGCCCGGCCTTTACATTTTTTTAAAATTTAATTGTAAGGAAGGTGGGCCGCGAAGCCCCACTTCCCTGGGCCAGTTTTGGCCCCAGAGACCCCATCTCTCAGGGCCTACGCGACCCCCTCCTGAGGCCAATATAGCCCCAGGGACCCCATCCCTTGGGGTATGGCCTGCGCGGCTCCCCTACCTGGACCATTTTCAGCCCCAGAGACCACATCCCCCGGGGCATGGCCATGTCCTTGGGGACCGCGGCGGGAGCCTCAAGGCCCCCGCGGTCCCTGCCGGCTCACCACCTCCTGCGGGAACTGGCATTGCTTTTGGGCAAAGGGAGCTGCATGTGCTAACATGCAGCTCCCTCTTCCCAAAAGCAATTCTGCTTCACTTCATGGAAGCAAGAGCATTTTTCATGCTTTCTCTTCCATGAAGTGAAGCAGAGTTCGCTATGGCATGACAGGAGCAGTGTTCCCGCCATGCCATGAAATGTCCCGCGGGTGGGCACTCTTGGACATTGCTAGAGCCCGTCCTAGGGGGTGGCGGTCCCCAGGGCCATGGAGGGCTCCAGGAGGGGGGCCCACGCAGCCCCCTCCCATCTTGGAAATAGCCCCGGGAAGGTGGTAGTCCCCAGGGCTGTGTGGGGGGGCTCGGTGGCGGTCTCCTGGGCTGCGTGGGCAGGACAGGAGCCCCCCCACACATTTATTTGAAAAATAAAGCCCCTGGGAAGGTGGCGGTCCCCGGGGCTGCGGGGCCCTCGCGGCCTATGCATGTATTTTGATGATTACCCCCGGGACCTGACCCACCCAAGGACCTAATTAAGCAAAGCGCGGGAAAACGCCTTCATTTATAAAAAGTGTTTTGGGCCGGATTTGCGGACCCGACGCGAATCCCGCCGGTTTTGTTTTTTTTAAGAAATGCTTGTTCCGGCACAGGGACCCCTTGAGCAGGCCTAGGGGTCAGGGTGTTTCTACCCTGGCCTCATTTCTTGATTTTTAACCTTTTTGTTCATTTTAATAAATCTTTCTATTAAAACAACAAGTTGCCACTCATGGTGAAAGATTTACATCACGATAGCTTAGAGAGTCCCAAAATAATGATAAATCATAAATATTCCTAATATAGTAGTTGATTTCCCTCAAATCGCCCCCCCCCCCCATTCTCTCCTCCCACTCCTTCGGATATGTTGTTTCTTGATCATGTCTAAGTCTATCAACCGGTCTGCACAGCATCCCTCGATATTCGTTCCATTTCCCCCAAATCTTCATCTATTTTTGCGGGCAGGGTCTACTCTCATAGACCGCCCTCTCTGCAAGCATACACCAGTCTAAATCAGCCTTCCATTCGTTAAGAGTCAGGGCAACCTCTGCTCTCCACCTCTGAGCGATATTACGCTTTGCAACTATGAATCCCAATGTTACCCATAGACGCTCGCTGTTGGTGAGGTCTGAGTCTCCCCATATATTTTGCAAACATCATCTTGGTGATTTAACCTCCCCCACTTTATACATTTCCCTCATGTTCATCAATATTGCTGTTACTCCTGAAGTGGTGGGCAATCCCACAGCAGGTGGAAGAAAGTACCCTCCCGTCCACACCTCTGGGACGGAATGGTGAGGTCAGCACTCCCATTTTCACCTGGGTAGTACATGGGTAATAGGCTCTATGTAGAATCTTGAGCTGCACTAACGTAAAGCCTAGGCGTATGGCCATCTCCTTGTGATAGGCATTAGCTTTCAACCATTCTTCATCCCCTAGGGCGCCCAGATCTCCCACCCACTGAGTCCTGAGCATTGACAGGGGGTCTGGGAAGTTGTTTATAAGTTTGCGGTACACCAGGGAATTTGCTTCTTTGTCTAAATAGTCATCCAGTAGTCTATCCTCCAGTGGAGAAGCTTTGGTCAGCACTGTCCCCTTAGATATTACCGCTCTCAATGCATGGGTAATCTGGAGATACCTAAAAGTTTCTGACTGTGACATCTGGTACACCTTTTGCAGGGCAGAGAAGGTTTTAATGCCCCCTCCCTCCCATAGGTCGCCAACCCTGTAGATCCTGATCATGTCCAATCTGTCAAAGCCTGCGTGTTGCACCATCAAGCCCAGCCTTCTAAAATCCCACAATGGAGTCATTAAAGAGATTCAGTTATGCCAACCTGATTTTTAACATTTTTTCCTGTGACCCAGTTCAATCGAGTCACAATATGGCTGCCAAAACTTCCTGGTTTGAAGTGTTGGCAGCCAATTATATTTCAGGCACGAGATTGGGAGGGTTCGTGGATTTTCCGTGGCCATATTTGTATATCTGAGAAATGTTTAAATTTCCAGGAACTACTGAACGGATTTACACCATTTAACAAAAGAGTGCTTTCTGGACCAAAAGCTATTTTTTCCCCAAATTTGATGTAATTCCGTTCAGCAGTTCGGGCTGTAGCCGTGTCTAAAATTTCCTATGGAGATTAACATGGAGAAAACGTGTTTGGGACCCCCACTTTTTCTCGGCCCCAGTTTTACGAATCACCCCGAGATTTTCAACACACCAGCTGAAGTAAGTGAGCCATTAGTTTTGAAAATTGAAACTGTGCCAAAAATATTGGCAAAAGAAAAAATGCTTACTGCCAGTAGGATATATATATATATATTCAGACACTCTCCCCCAGTCACAGATCTAGGTTGAATCCATCATCATTCTTTAGCTCTCTTTGCCACCCCAGTTCAGATCCAGCCATAAGCAAATCAGTCTGGACCCTGTGTCTCATGGGAACAGTCCAGCCCAAACCGCCAAGCCAGGTCTTCCCTGGACAGGAAACAAGCATCCTGAAAGTTTTAAACAAAAAAAGGCAGAAATTCACCAGTTATAGTTAGCAGAGCTAACTGTAACTTGCACCCCCTGCCATGCACTGCTTACGACCTCACATGTTCTATGACATAATTTATCACATCACTAATGTCATCTTTAATAATACACCTGACAATTGTCACTGATGACATCATCCAATGAGTGTCTTTGTGTGTTTTATAGTTTACACAGTGGCATGTAACTACCATACTGCTTTTCTTCCTAATTGTGTACAGCCTGTATCCATCATAAGTGTTTACAAAATGCATGTGCTCCTAATGCACCATAGGTGTGTGGAGGTATTGAACACATTGCAAATCTTTGTATTGAAGAGTAACTCTGTGTGCAGGTGACAATTGACAACTTCTGTTCATAAAATTCCATACAAGTTTTTTGGTACTGTAGAAAAAGTTTCAAGTGGGGCAAAGATTCTACGTACTACATACTAAGTATTGTAAGCAGCCTTGAGTTATTAGAGAGAATCGTCACAGCATGACATTTTCTACTTACCATTGAAGACTGTGTGCACCCGGTACTAACTTAAGTACGTTTGCTTGTTGTATTGCTTCAAAAGGAGGGCTAGCTGTAAAGCTTTCACCACAGTATGAAGGCTGTAGGTAGTATGATCTTTAGCACCTTCAGACCTTGATTATTTTAAGTGAATAGTCGCTCTTTGGACAAGTTTTGCATTGAGTGTACACTGTTCTTAGTAGATACCTTTAAATACTCTGTGGTGTATTTCTCATGAAAGTTTCACTGTCTGCAAACAGTGTGGTACAGAGTAAGCTCTCTCTATTCGGCAAACAGTGTTAACAGTACCCATTTCTACTTGTATCCACTTCTTTTCTTAATGTAGGTTCAGTGACTGTCAGATGTTTGATGCAGGTAAAGACTGTCTGTAGTATGGCATTAGTTATGTAACATAGTTTCAGTATCTGGAGGAACTTGATTTTCTCTGAACAGTTACCCTTTCAGCTCTGGTTTATAGTCGACCGCAACCCTCAGGGACTTTTTTAATGAAAGGGGCTGCATGGTCAGGGCCGGCTCTAGAGCTTGTGACCAGTGCCACTGCACCTGGCACTGACTAGTCAGTCAAAATTACTTTATTCGGCTCATATCAAGAGCCATAAAAGTGCAAAACATTACAATAAATACAGTATATATTACATTTAAAATAGACATGTGCACATGATTTAAAAACACTACATTAAAATAAGACAAGGTCGGGTTTGCTCATGAATCACAATCAATTTTAAAAACAAGACTAGGACCACTTGATTTTTTTCCTTAATCTCATCGCGATAGTCAAAAAATTAGCAATATTAAAAATCTCCCAAGTGGTACTTAGCAGCTGGAGATACAAAAGGGCAGGTTTGACTTGTCTAAATCCCTTATTCTTGATAAGGGGGATGATGAATTTTCTGCGGAGAGGGGACAAATGTTTGCAAAAAAAGATAAGATGAACAGTATCCTTAAGAGAGTATCTGTCACATGAACAGATCTCTAAGTCCCTGTCCTTCATCCATCCTGCGGAATCGGAGAACAAAAGATGATATTTGTTCAGTCTAAACCTTGTCAATAAAAAGCGATGATTCATATTGTTCACAATGGTCAGGTAAGGCTCAATGCTGCATGTAGTAATTAATAGCTGATGGGCCTTTACTGTAGGTTTTATTAGCTCCCTTTCTTCTCTGGCTAAAGTGGTTCTGCGCTTATATATATCTTTTACCCAATTAAGGTCTCCCTTTGATAGATTATTGGGATTATCGAATATATCTGGGCGACCTATATCGTCACTTAAGTTCTTAACATAACGGAGCCATGGGATGGCCCTTCCGAACTCAAGTGATAAACAGTCTGTTATGATTTCGCGATTTAAATCAAGTTCCGGATTTAGCCAGATTGAAAGCCATTTTAATAGGGGGGCTAAAGCTATCCGATCAGTTAGGTAACCAACCCCACATTCTTGGTGTACAATATAACCCGAGGTGGCCTGGGGAAGCGATAGAATCGATTTTAAAAACTTGTCCTCTACCACCTGAAGTTCCTTCACATTTTTAAAACCCCACAGGTCTGCACCATACATGGCTATGGAAATGCATTTAGCTGCATAAATGTTCAGTATGGCTTGCATGGGTTTCACCCCCAGTTTACGAGCAAAGTCCAGAACGCCTATGATCGATCTAGCAAAGGCATTACGTTTTGCAACTAATTGAGGGGCCCAAGATGACTTGTCATCAAAGATGACACCCAAGTATGGGAAGCTGGTGATTCTAGATAAAACGTGGCCCTCACATAGCATGGTCTTTATTTTCTTGGGTTTACAACCTACAGTCATAACGTGAGATTTAGAGAAATTCACGCTTAGGTCAAGTCTTTTCATGAAGTCGGCAAATGTGTCTAGAAGACTTTGAAGCCCTACTGCTGTGCGCGCTAACAGTGCAGCATCGTCTGCATATAATAGTGCAGGGATTTGATACTTCCCAGCCTTAGGAATATCTTTACAAGACTCTGTTAAGGCAGTGGCAAGGTCATTGATGTAAAGTGTAAAAAGGAGGGGAGCTAAAATACAGCCCTGTCTTACACCATTGGAGATTCCGATCTTACCAGTGCAGTTACCCAATCGGTCGTATCTGACAGTTGCAGAGAGATCTCTATGGAGATCTGCTAGGAAGTAGACAAGATTTTCGTCTACTCCCTGCTTGAGAAGGAGTTCCCACAATTTCGACCGATTCACTCGGTCGAAAGCCGAGGATAAGTCCATGAAGGCCAGGTATAACGTCCCTTTCTTAGCTATGGTGTATTTACCTATTAAGAGGTAAAGATTCAAGCTTTGGTCTATGGTGCCACGGCCCTTACGGAACCCATATTGTAGGCACGAAAGGGTGTTGGTATCCTCCAACCAATCTGTTAATTTGGCCAAGACTACTCGCCCCAGGACTTTAACTGCGGAATCGATGAGTGAGATGGGGCGGTAGCAACTAGGGTCCCCTCTGTTACCCTTTTTAAAAATGGGTATGATCACGGACTCGGACCAAGTGTCCGGAATGCCTGCGACACAGACCCTGTTAAAAACGTTCAGCAAAACTATAGACCAAGTCTCAATGTCTGATTTAAAAAGGTCCGAGGGGACGCCATCGGGACCCGGAGCCTTATTGCTCGTCATCTTGCCGATGGCCTCAACCACCTCGCCCTTGGTTACGAATAAAGTATATTGTTTTACAGTGGGAAGAGGGGGATTTAATCCACCGTTCATACCCACTTCGTAGACTGACTTGAAGTGAGAGTGCCACTGGTGAACCCCAATACCGCAATCTAATTGAGTATTACAAGGATCGCGAAAGAAAGGTTTATTGACAACAGACCAAAACTTAGCACTGTTGCGAAGGACGTCAACGGAAGAAAGTTCCTCCCAAGCGTCCTCCCGGATCTCCTTTTTCCTGGTATCCAAAATTTTAGTATAATCTTTCCTAAGTTGGACTATGTTAGACCGATTCAAAGGTTTACTGCTCAAGGCCGCCCTCAATTTTCTGTTGGCCAAGGAACAATTTTTGTCAAACCAGCCTAAATCTGCCTTGTCCTTTGTTTTCGCTGGGCACCGGAGATCAGCTGAGATCTGGGAGCAGATTGCGGAATACGCCCCTAATACTTCCAAGTTCCCTGCTTCCAGGTCAAGGCAAGTGGTCAACTCAGGGCCAACCTTCTTTTTCAGATTTGCAAAAAAATCATCGGGGATAACTTTATCCCATCTGATTCTGCGATCCTGATCAGTTGGACGAATGTGAGATTTGTCCGTTCTATCTTCGACTATAGCAGGCTGTAGAAAAAGATCAGACAGGATTAGGACCACGGGATTATGGTCACTAAAATGTGTCCAAACTGCCGAATATTCCTTGGTCGAGTTCCTCAATCCTGAACTGATAAAGATATAGTCGATCACAGAATATTTCCCATTCCCTTTAAATGTTGGGATGTTCTCATCCACCATGGCAGGGAGTAACAAGCCATGGTCAGCGAGAGTTGTTTCCAAAAATGCACCCTGTGAAGAGTGCTCAAAGTGGGCCTCCCGTGATTCAGTTGGGCCTAGAGGATCCACCAGATAGCATTTTTCTAGGCATCTGTGGATGTTAAAGTCGCCCATGATAATGATAGGACATGTTGTCTCAATTTTCTCTCTAAAATTAGTCAAAAAACAATGTAATGCGGTAAGATGGTCAACCGTGGTGTCTCTATAAAAGGAATTGTAAAAATTAACAATTAAAAAATTACTGCCCCCATTGAGGGAGATCTGAACTGCCAAACAGTTACATGAACCTGTATCGAGTTGAGTCAGCGAGCCGGGAATGCTAGCTGAGATCAGGGTGACCAAGCCTCCCTTGGCCCTCCCCATATGAGACGGTACAGCAGGAGCGAAGAAGCTTTTATATCCATCTAAACTCAGAGAGTTGTCCGTATCCCAGGTCTCTTGGAGACAGATAACTTCGCCTGAGGCGATAAGTTGTCTCCAGGCCGGGTCATCTGACTTATTTCTTAGCCCTGCTATGTTCCAAGAGACCAATTTGGTTAGAGGGCCTGTGGGACCGTTACAGGCACTATTAACTGTCAAAGAAACCATGTCTGGGGTTGCTGACTGAGTTTCAGGCACTATACTTAGTTCTAGCTGCCCTAGTCACTCATTGTCATCCAAGGAGGATAGGGCAGAATATCTATTAGAGATAGGTACGCGATAATCAGAGTGTGTGCTGCTCTTTTGGAAATTATCGGTCATCCTTGGGTCAGGAGCAGGGGGATAGAAAAAACCCAGGGGGAAGACATTAACATAATCATGATGAACTCTGGCAGAACCTGCCTGCCTTAGAATGTCCTCAACCAACCTGGGAGATCTAAAACTTATGACAATGCAGTCACCATCTAAGCACTTGTTAGTCTTACCCACCCAAGGTACACGTCTAATCATCAAAAAGTTATTGTGTAAATGTTGCCCCAATACAGTTTTGTTTGACAAATAGTGAAGGGCTTTGTTTTTTAATGAGGACCAGTGTTCGCTGTTCCCGTCCGCGAGCTTTGGAACATTAGCTAAAATTATAGAATAGGGGCAGGCCTCAGGAGGTAAGTGTAGTGTCAAGTCCCTCCCTGGGAGCCGATCCGCTGAACTGATCCTCCCCCTTGGGTTCAGCTTGAGTGTTACCCTACCCTGAGATATGGCTTCAACAGTAGGGGGTTGGGAAATGGTAGGAGAGCCTATAGCTGGTGCAGTACAAGGAAGTATAGGTTGCTGGTGTGTAGTAATCATAGAATCCAGCAAGTTGTCAACTATGGTTGTGCACGCATTAAGGGAATTAACTACCGCAGGTCTTGGATCAGCATTTAAAACCTTAGTTTGAAGGTGTGACTCGATTTTAGTGATGCGGTCCTCTATTCGTTTCAAGATGGCCATTAACGGTACAGTAAATAGCTTGAGGCGAGCGTCAATAGTAGACGCTATATCTGACCCTATACACTTGTTACCGATATCGGGGCCCTGAGGTGTACAATGGTTGACTCCCCCGCACGATGACTCACCAACTAGGCAGGGAACACTAAGGTTAACCTGGGGCAACCCCTGTTCAGGATTACTCTTTCTGGGGATTTTTGCCTGTTTCCGTGCTCCCAGGGAGTTATTAGCCTTTCTTTTACTTGCCGTGGTTTTACCCCCCTTAGAAGGCTGATTAGAAACGCCTCTTGATTGTCTAGTTCTGACAGCTACCGGAGAGGGGACAGGGCTAGGGTTAGGTAACAGGGCAGGTATAACTAAGGAGGTCTCCACCATTTCTGACCCATTTTGAGACGTACAAGGGTTGGCATCGTCGGGGGGTACAGCGGCTGCAATGGTCGTAGAAGGAGTGCATGATGCAACTAACCTGGGGGGTTCAAGTGATAGTCTACGTTCCACTGACGCTATTTCTTTTACTATGGCAGATTCAGCGTGTTTTAGGTAACTATCAAGGGTCCCCAATCCCCCAGTCCTTTTACATATTTTAGAGCTCATTATCCGCTTTAATGGAGTACAAATGCGAGCCGTGGGGAACACACCCTGCCCCTAAAATCTCTACTTCAATAAATGCAAAAATGTAGTCACAGTTTTACCTAATGGGTGAGGTCCGTTTGCAGATGATAAATGGTGTCCCACGATCACACGCCAAAGGGAAGGGGCCCAGCCCAGCCTCACTCGGCCTCTGAGGGCCTAAGAGGGCCCGCCCTTAAGAGGGCCCGCCCTTTGCCCGGGCTTCGCCCGGCGCCGCCCGCGCGCGTCCCGCGATGCGGGAGGAGCGTCGCGTTTTTATGCGCCTCCGGGCGCAAGGCACTCTGGGGGCTGTGGTCTCCGGTCTCCGGCCGCGAGAGATGGTGATGGCGGCGGGGAGACACACGGAGAAACGAGGAAGTCCCCGGTAGTGGCGTCAGCAACAGCAGCCCCAAGACACGAAGGAAGGTTCTCCAGCAGGTAGGCAGCGTATGGATTAGACAGGGTTCCCGCTCTATGTCACGAGCGTCGCGCTTTTATGCGCCTCCGGGCGCAAGGCACTCTGGGGGCTGTGGTCTCCGGTCTCCGGCCGCGAGAGATGGTGATGGCGGCGGGGAGACACACGGAGAAACGAGGAAGTCCCCGGTAGTGGCGTCAGCAACAGCAGCCCCAAGACACGAAGGAAGGTTCTCCAGCAGGTAGGCAGCGTATGGATTAGACAGGGTTCCCGCTCTATGTCACGAGCGTCGCG
Source organism: Triturus cristatus (assembly GCF_964204655.1). Taxonomy (NCBI): domain Eukaryota; kingdom Metazoa; phylum Chordata; class Amphibia; order Caudata; family Salamandridae; genus Triturus; species Triturus cristatus. The sequence goes on along the minus strand of NC_140582.1, from coordinate 81,304,213 downwards.
CTTTTATGCGCCTCCGGGCGCAAGGCACTCTGGGGGCTGTGGTCTCCGGTCTCCGGCCGCGAGAGATGGTGATGGCGGCGGGGAGACACACGGAGAAACGAGGAAGTCCCCGGTAGTGGCGTCAGCAACAGCAGCCCCAAGACACGAAGGAAGGTTCTCCAGCAGGTAGGCAGCGTATGGATTAGACAGGGTTCCCGCTCTATGTCACGAGCGTCGCGCTTTTATGCGCCTCCGGGCGCAAGGCACTCTGGGGGCTGTGGTCTCCGGTCTCCGGCCGCGAGAGATGGTGATGGCGGCGGGGAGACACACGGAGAAACGAGGAAGTCCCCGGTAGTGGCGTCAGCAACAGCAGCCCCAAGACACGAAGGAAGGTTCTCCAGCAGGTAGGCAGCGTATGGATTAGACAGGGTTGACTAATTTGGAAAGCACCTGCTGCCGCGTTTCTTGCCTCCAGCCATTTTCAGGCAACAATAAGTGTCAAAATATCTCTGATAATTAATGTTATCACTGGAGAGAGATGGAGTTTTGTCAAGTGGCAGTTTTGACTCATCATCAGATAGCACAGAGGGCTAATATGCCTGCTGCAAAGCATGTGTACCATGCAGATCACAGCGTACATATAATATGGTTAGTGCAGTGGGTTATTGCTTTTGTCAGAGAGACCTTTTGTTACTTGCAGTTTATAGGTTAAAATCCTAAAACAGAACACTTGCTATTAAGTGTCATCAAAGAGCTGCATGCAAACTGGACGGTATAGGTATAGGTCATAGGTAACAGGGTTATGTTTTTTTCCCCAGTCTTTCATTATCATAATGTTGTAAAAAGGGTTAATTTGGGTAGAAATCAATTCTCATTAATAAAGACAACCCCAAACCATTGTGTTACGTTTTTAAGCCTGAGTTTATGCTTCTCCAGACCAAACCTTCTTAAACTATACTGTCTACCATTATGGGTGACATGTGACTCCTACACCTTGTAGTCCTCTGTCTTATGTAACATTTCCTACACACTAATTTGCTCATGTATGATTCATTGTCTCTGTGTAATGTGTGCGTGATGTAAAGTGCTCTGACATCCTATACTGGTATGAGTGGCGCTATAAAACAAAAGAAATGCATGCTAGAGAGTGGTATTTCAGACTTAAGGGGCACTTTTAAAGGGGTGGTGGTGAGGGAATCTGCGGAGAAGAAGGTCATGGGGGGCGCCAACAAGCACTGTTGCACGGGGCGCCACCAGTGCTAAAGCCGGCCCTGTGCGTGGCCCCCCGAGCCTTTTGAGGTCCTGGGGACCCCATCTTCAGGGCTGTTTCTTTTAATTAAAGGGGAGAGGGACTGAGTGGATCACCTCTATAAGCCTTAATAGACCCTTGGGACCCCATCCACAGGGCATTTTGTTTATGAACAGCATGGGGGGCTGGGTGCCCTCCCTCACCAAGCCTTATTAGGCCATGGGGACCCCATCCCCAGGGCCATTATTCAAATTATGAGAAGGGGGTGTCACTCTGCTGTCCTCCTTGATCCTAGGCCCTGGAGACCTCATCCCCCAAGGCCACTACTAAAATGAAAGGGGACGTGGCCGAGTGGCCCTCTTCTACGAACCTTGTTATGCCCTAGAGACCTCATCCCCCAGGGCCATCACTAAAATTAAAGGGGAGGGGGTGCTCGGCCCCATCCAGAAGCTTGTTAGGCCCTGGGGACCCCATCCCAAGAGAGGTTTATTTTAATTGAAGGTAAAGGGAGGCTACAAGGCCCCCTGACTGAGCCTCGTTAAGCCCTGGGGACCTCATCTCCCAGGGCCCTTGCTAAAATAATGGGGAGGGGTGCCACATTGCCCCCCTCCCTGAACTGTGGTGGCCTTGGGGCTCCTCCCATGGCCTCCAATGAGTATATGTTGGGTGTCCTGGTTGGGCATGGGGCACCCACCTTTAAGTGATGAAGGTTTTGGGAAATGGGGTCTGCTGGGTCGATAACTGCTCTGGGAGGAGGGGTGTCACACAGACCCTCTCCCCTTTATCTTTAGTAATGGCCTTGGCAGATGGGGTTCACCGAGCCTAACAAGGCTTGGGGAGGGGAGCCATGCAGCCCCCAACACTTTCATACAAAAAAGGCCTGGAAGCTGTGGTCCATTGGCCCTAATGAGGTTCAGGAAGGGGGAATCAATAACGTGCGTGCACTGTTGGAATTTGCTGAATTGAGTTATCAAATGTCTGTGCTCCCTGGGTATCACTCTCTGAACCATAGTGTATCAATGAATAGACTAAATAGCATCCCCAAGAACGTGGGGTATGTCCCCTGGGCACTGGCAAATAGTCCTCCTATGAGGCTCCAAAAGTTCAAAGAAAACGATGATCCAAAAGTTTCAAATCAATCTCAAGTTGTATTGTTCATTCACAACACGTTGACTTCACTGAGAAAATTAAACTCCATTTCCCAGAATGCATCAATCATGAAAACACTAATTGCAAACTTCTCATATCCCAATGCATATCGGCCGACATGGCCTTCATCTGGGGATAATCTGAAAACATAGAAGGATGCGTTCAATATACAAGAAACACGGGGTTAAGTTAGTGATGTCCCGTGAAAGGTGAATGATGAAATACGAGGCATATAGTGGCGTGAGTTAAAAGAATTCTGATAAGTAATATCTGTGTGATTAAAACAACGGGTGCTGTGTGGGCTTAACAAATGATCAATGACATGGGTGTCCCGTAACATAAAAGTGCTCAGAAGGTGGACTGAACAAAGCGGAAATCAATCACGGTCCACATTAGTAAAAAGTTTTACCCTGAACGGGTTGTGCTGTTTAAACCAAAAAGTGAACCTGGTAAAGCAAAAAGCGAAATGCTGTGAAAAAATAAAGACGATAAACAAGTTAAACATAAATCATGCAGTAAAGCTAATAAAAACGATTGCCTGAGTTGAGTTGTCACTTACTCGTGAAGCTGAATGCTCAAGAGTGCAGGTCAAGGCGCGAGTGACATGTACACTCAGTAATATGGAAGTGCTTTGTGCTTCAGTTTAAATGCCGTGAGGGGCTACTCATAAAATGGAAATAGAACCAAGGCATGCACGCTAGTGATAAAAAACGGACTGGTTTGTGGAGTTAGTGGAGTCCCGATTGAAAAGGGCGCCAGGATGCCTGAAAGGTGATAGTGCGCTCGATAAATGAAATAAATAAATATTGTGTCTGTAAAAAATGAAGTACATAATAAGAAACACCGTAAACCAGACCAGCATGTGCGGTCATGAGGCAATGAGTAATAAATAAACAAGTAGAAACATGGCGGACAAAGATGAAAGATGAGAGATAAACAATAAAATTAAAAAGTCAGAATAAAGAAAGATGCAGAAAATGACTTAAAGTTATAAGGCATGTAAACGTGAAGATAAGAGTGAGATTACAGAAGTACCATCAGTACACTAAGAAATAAATCAAAGATAATATTGAAACTCCATGCGTTCGTTCATCCCGTGGGGGTTCAAAGAGTTCAGAAGTCGAATCCAATGATTCTCACGGTGTAGTAAATAATTATGATTGTCTCTTTCATCGCATCTGACAATTGTTTCCAACACACAGAATTTAAGTTGGCTAACATTATGTGCAGCTTCTGAGAAGTACAGGACATCTTTAAAGGCCAAATAACTACATTCCCTCCCTTGTCACGTAATTCTTTAATTGCCTTCTGCTGTTCAGTAGATAGATTGTACCTGGGAATTTCTTTTCTTATCCAACTTTTTAAATTCATTGTTCAACCCTCTTTCGAACACTTATATTGCATCATTGTGTACCTGGGGTAAAAAAAATGATTTTGGCCTAAATCCACTTGTACTTGCCTAAACTATTTCAAGTTCCTCTCTTGCTAAATTCAAAATTGGATCATTCATCCACCCATCACTACCTTCTCAATTCTCTCATTGTGTGTATAATCTCAATGTCACCCATAGTAAGAATGGATGAACTGCTACTTACAGACTGCACACCCTTGATTTTATATGCCTACCATTTTTTCAATTTTAAGTTTCTAGTAAATTTAAATAGATCAATCCTACTATTGGTATAATTAATCTGGCTGTTGGACAAAACATTAAGCCTAAAGATAAAACATCAATCTGACAATATGAGAGTGCAATATCAGATAAATTTACCACAGTGAGTTTGTCCTTAATTTTGCCTCTGATCGGCCTCTTGTGGTCATTCCCATGTAGCCGTCAAAATGTCCTTGTTTTTTGCACCTCTCAAGTTGCCTCCTCTGACGCCTCGTACTCGACCTTTGTGTTCCTGGGATCTTTGATTTCCTTGCGCCACCAGCCTTCCTGTCGCCATTAGGTCGAAAACCTTTAAAACTTCGGATTTTACTCCAGTTTTTTTCAGATTGTACAGATGTATCACTTTTACTAGTGTCACTTTCAATATGTTCTCTTTGTCCCACATTATTCCAGTTATCTGGATTGGATCCAACTGTGGTCACTGTATCTTCTTCCACTTGTTGTGTCGTTCCAGGTTTGTCTTGACTTATTTCTCTTAAATGGTCAAATGTTCTCCCAAATGTGAAAATCTGTCCCTTCTCATAATCTATTTGGTCTCTGTGGAACTTTCGTTGTTTCTTTATTTTAATTTCCTCCTCCGCTTTTTGTAATCTCATATTCAATTTGTTCATCTCCATATCAAACTCATTATCCATGTCTTTTTCTTTTAGTATATTTGTTAATTTTTCAATCTCTAATGACAATCTTTGCGTGTATTTAATGCATACTTTATTAGTAATTTCAACATAATGGTGGAACAGTTCTGATTATTTGTAGCTCATTAATATATTAGTTCTGGATCAGGATTATTGAATGTTGAAGTGATGAAAATTCTTAAGCCTCTCAAAAAAGTCTCTCAGAATCCACATATTTTATGTAAGGCGGTTGCCTCCCACCGTTTTGCCTGTTCCTGTTTTGCAGCTTTCCACAGTTTATCCCATAGCTGTTTTTTGGTTTGAAACTCACTTGTGCTGCTACCACTTGGCTTATCACTCTCAATCGTTTCTTTAGATAACAGAACAAACAACTTCTCAGCAGCTAGTCTTCTCTTGGCATCTCTATTCGCTGCCATACTGGTCAACTTTTATTGGTTGTCCATTTCAAATCTTTATTACCTGTGCACAGTGCACATCCAGGATTATTCTAGGCTGTACCTAAACTAGTTCAGCCACGTCGATTCTGCCAGCCTACCTGCGTTTCCTTATGCGGGTACGCGTACAAACTCGGAACTTCTATTCCCGCTGCGGTGGATCAGCTGATCAACGGATGTCCTTCGACCCCGCTGCTCACATCAAACAACTTTGCATTATACGGTTCCTTTACTTCATGCTGTTCCCCGATCCTTTAGTCTTCGCAGTGGCGGGCAGGATACTATTCTGTATTTAATCCAAATGAACAGCTGATTCTCCTGCCTCACTTGGCTGTGGGCTCACGGCGAGGTAGCGAGCTTCTCACATAATCCGTTGATTTCTTTTTCAAAGAAAGCATTCTGAGCCCTCTTCCTTTTAGCGTGAAATATTTATTCCATACTGCGAAAACACCCAAGGCGTTTCGGAGCAGCCGCTCCTTGATCACGGGTCAACAACGTTTGCTGACACAATACATAAATAGCTGTGCACTTATTACTTATAGGACTACAAGATCATGTACATCATCTTGCAAATTGGCAGCCATTTTAAAAGGGTCAATTTATCTTTCCAATGTTAAGCATTACAAATCTGATTCTTAATGTTGAGAAATTTGTTGATAATTCCAAGATAATTTTTATGAATATCATAAACGAGATTCAGTTATAAAGCTGTTCAGCCAATTAACTTCTGTTATGGACAAAATTTTATCGGGTTTTAAAGATTGTCTTTTTCTTAATTCATTCACACATTTCATAATCATGCCCCGGTGGGCTTGCCCCTCAATTACACTCTATTGGCCATATTAATTATGTTAACAAATTTCTGTTCTGGCGCAGTTTGATGGATGCTCACAAAACTTTCAAAAAAGCTTATCTTTTTTGCTCTGCTCCTTCATTTTGTTTTCAGGGTGATCTGTAAAGCAGGTGCCAAGAAAAAGGTGGGTTTCAAAACACAAAATTGCAGTGCATTTCCATAGGGATTTTGAAACAGCACTACAGCTAAAACTGCTGAACGGAATTGCAGCAAATTTTGCTGTAAGCTAGATCTTCGTCCAAAAAGCTTGCTTTTCGTGATTTGGTGTAAACCCATTCAGTAGTTTTCGAGAAATTAACATACAAACATATTTGTATATCTGGACGACTGAGTCCTAGAGACTCTCGGCACAACTTTAAAAAATAGAGCATTCTGATTGGTTCGCGGGGTCTTTTTTCCTTTGGGCTATCTCGCTCCAACTGGAGTGAGGGTCCTGCAGGAGTCAGCCCTCTGATTGGCTGTCTGCAGCATGAACAAACATGTTGCAGTGGTCATTACAGGACTCAGGGACTTGATCCCCTGTCCTGAAAATATTTTTTGTACAAAAATATAATGGATTAGGGTAGGAATACCATGTCCCCCTTGCCCATGTGGGGTTGCCCCAGATGGACTTCTCCAGGGCCAAAATAAAAGTGAAACAAAATTGTGGCGTCAATTTTGTTTTAAATTAATATGACCTCCCGGGGTGGGCCAGGGCCATGGGTCAATATATATTATTGTTATTGGTGTGGGGTGTGTGCATGAGGGCCCCCCATGCTGATTTTGGCTGTGGGGACCCCACCCCACACTACCCAACACAATAATGAAGGCTGCTCGCTTCCCCTCCCTGAGCCGATTATGCCTCCTCGGACATCATACCTGGGATCTGTCAAATAGTAAAAGGGGAGGGTGGCACATGACCCCCATCCCAGAGCAGATTACAGCCCCTGGGACCCCACCTCCGGGGCCTGGCATAATTGTGAAATGAGGGGGGGTGCACAGCCATCCCTCCATGAGCTGATTACAGTATAATTGTGAAAAGGGAGGAGGGCCCTTGGCCCCCCCAAGCAGATAACAGCCCTAGGGAACCCATCCCCCAGAGCCTAGCACTTCAGTGAAAGAGGATGGGGCACATGCCCCCCTCCCCAAGCCTAGACAGACCCTGAGGACCCCATCCCCAGGGCTGAATGTATTAAGGAAAGGGGAGGGGGAGGGGGACCATGTGCCACCCACCCGAGCCATTATTGGCCCGTGGACCCCATACCCTTGCCCAATACTGTACAGTGTCCTTACACCTGGAACACAGTGACATACTCTGCCTGCACTCTCCTGGGCAGGGAACATACTTTGCTCTTGTCTGGCGGGAGAGGTTAAAAAATGCTGTTCCGACTAGGTGAAAGTAAAGGAAAGGTACCATCTCCGGCCAGCACCCAGTATGGGCTCCCTGACTGGAAAGCATTGTGAGTCTCTCAGGTGGGCACCAGGGCTCCCACCAACAATTTAAAAATAAAGGCTGGCTCTCACTAGGGGAGCCAGCTAGGGCCTTAGGGGCTACCCTCACAGCTCCAAACAGAAATGGAGCTGTGGGTGCCAAGAGTGGGTACTGGGGCACCAACGTAATAAAAAACGTTGCTGGCTTCTGCCTGCACCCACTATGGGTGCCGGCTGAGGCGTCACAGGGGGTGCTTAGGTTCCCCCTGCGGCCTCCAAACCATAATTATATATGTGGGTGTCTAGGGTGGGCATTGGGACACCCACAAAAAAAATATAAAAAGAAAAAGTGAATAATAAATGAGCAGCAGCAGCCACTCATTTATTATTCACTGCTCCTTGAAGGAGCGCCTCATAATGCCCTGTAGGGGCTATTTACATTTTTTTTAGTCTGATGATGTTCCTAGAAGGGGTAGGCTCACAACCAAGCATTTTTTTTAATGTTGTGGGGGAATGCTGCAGCCCCACAGCAACATAAAAAAAAATCAGTAAGTCTCATGGGTGAGTAAATCCATGACCCCAGGAGAACTTACCAGATTTTTAAAACAAGCATTTGCAATGCAATAGGTCTGGCATTCACACGAGTTTGAGCTATTCGCATTGTAAATGACAATGCCTTTTATTTATGTTTTGGGTTTTAAAACATAGATAAAAGGCATTGTCATTTACAATACTAATAGCTTAAACTCTCTCAAATGCTAGATTTATTGCATTGCAATAAAGTCCCTTCTCGACTGCTTGTTAGATTGTAAATATAAGAGGAAGAGACCGGCCTGCGACATCTTCAAAGTAGTGATAAATAGTTCAGCGAAGAAGATGTGTAAATGTTGTAAATTACATAGACACAAAGGGTGGAGTGAGAGTTACATATGATCCAATCTATAAACACTAAGAAAGCGCTCCAGCACCTTTTGCTCTCTGATTACACTGTTGTGGTGAGAGAAGTTGTCCTCGTATATGCTGTCCACTAATTAAAGTGGGCACCCTGTACCAGTCCAAACAACACTTATAGTGAATTTAAGAGGTTAAAGATAACCTTAGAAAGCTATCAAAGTGGAAGCTGTGAAGAGCAACCTTCAGTCTTAGTCTTGAAGAAATGTTGAGCAGCTTATTTTACCAGAGTGCAACCTTATAGTATTGGTTAACTGAAAGGAGAACAACACAGTAGTTATAAAAATATGTATTTATTATTATAACACACCTTAAATACCTTACAGTATCTGCTACACGCAGATAAACACAAAGCACACAATACTGTAGCACAGAAACAATCATAAGTAGCACTAATACACAGTGGGCTCCAGGGGGAGACCAAACCATATAATAAATAGTGGTATAAGAGCCAAGACAGTGTCTAAAAGATGTAGAATTGCTGGGACCCCAAGGAACCACCCAAGGTGAGTAAGGAGGGACCCCACGAAGGACGGGTGCAATGTGAGAACACGACTGCGTGCTACACACAATTCAATGGGAGAGTCGTGTTTGCAGTTTTACAGTTTAAGGACCCATCCCAGTGGATTACGAAGAAACCCTTTGGAACTTAGAAGGTTGGAGAGCCACCCCACCCGTGGATACCAAAGTACCAGAGTAACCTATCCCAGGGAAGCTGGGTGCATAGGGCTGAAGTGGCATTGGAAACCGCTGTCATTCTCTATGGGAATCTTCAAAGAAATGCCACTGATGGAAAGGAGGAAAGTGTCTGGTGGAACCCACAGGTGGATTCTTGATGGAAGGAACCTGAAAGCAGAGGGGACAGAGTCTGGGTCACTCAGAAGTGAACAGGGGCTCGGTGGACGAATGCCCACCGATGTCGGGTGCTTCAGGTGTGAAGATGTAGACCTTGCCTTAACAGCTGCGGGTACCAGGAGATGTTGAGGACAACCAGGAGCCGGATACAAGCTTTCCCACAAAGGATGTCGAGTGCTGAGGGTTCAGTGTCCGGAAGGATAACCAACAAACTTTGGCAGCGGCAACCCACGAAGAGGGTTAAAGAAGGTTACGGTCTGGCCCAGCAAGGACCAGAGGACTTACCACAACAAAGGGAGTCAGGGCAGGCCTGGAGCAACCAGGGGAGCCCAACCAAAGTAGTTTTGTCTCTCAAACAAACTTACAGGCTGGAGGCACAAAAGTCGTGAGGGGACCGCTAGCAGTTTCACAGAGTAACAGCTTGCAGGGCACAGATTGCAAGGAGGCCAAAGTCCTTTGTCTGAAATGTGTGCAGAGGTTGGGGCTATCGATAGCCCAATGCACGTAGTTGGGGAGCGACAACAATAATATGCACTTGCAAAAGTACGCGGTGCACAAGAGTTCAGGTTATGCAGTTCCCACAAGAGATACTGGCCTCAAACTCAATGAGAGGGTAGCTCAACCTCACGGAACATAGAAACCACCTCCTGTGTTGCTGGAGCCTTCTGAGTCCGCAGGAGCTCAGGATCAGCAGACCAGTCAGTTGCATTACGGTGCCTGCGAATGCAGGGGAGTGACTCCTTCACCCCAAGGGAGATAACTTCTGCTGTCCTTGATGCTCCACAGGTCCTGCATGGAGCCTGTATGGTGCACGGGCACAGACGATGCTTTGGACGGAGAGGGAGACAAAGTCGGGCCCAGTCGAAGTCCAGCGAAGTCCAGAGTGTCCAGACGGTCAAAGGTCAGTGGTTTCTTGATCAGAATCTTGTCCACGTTGCATCTAGGATCCTACAGCCAGGTAAACCCTTAAGTACCCACTGGAGAGGGTTGGACAGATTCAGGGGACCTTCCCAGGGGAGGGTCAGGACAGTGGGAAGGATACTCCCTGTCCTGTTTCCAGTTTCATGCCAGAGCAGGAGCCAACGGCTCCCAGGACTGGTTTGAACTGGACTATGCACAGGGACACCAAGTGGGCCCCTCGTGAAAACTTTTAGGCACTTTGGAAGTGCACCCACCCAGCCACAATACACTAAATCCTGTCTGGGAGGTAGCCACACCACCCTGTGACAGGAAGCCTATTGTCCTGCCTTCCACTGCTCGAGCTTGGCTCAGCAGCAGGAGGGCAGAAATGTGTCTCTGGTCGGCAGCAACCATTTTGTGTTGCCTGGGTCAAGAAGGCTGGTACCGGGAAGACCAGGGACCCCACAAAGCTCGCTTCAGAAGGGAGGAATCGTACCTCCCACATCGGTTACCTGTGTGGAGGTATGATTCCAAAGTGTTTGATACCAAACACAACATGTTTTGTTGCAGCCGTTTTCGAAATAGCATTTTACGCGAGCATATAATGCACCTCTACCTATATGTCTGGCTGCGTCACGAACAACCCAGGAGAATGGTCCCTGAAGGCTGTAGGGGTGCTCTGCTCATGAAGGGGCACCCTCTCACATAAGCCCCAGCACCATGCCTTCAGGATTGTCACGGCCTGCTAGAGGGGTGACTGATAGGTTTTAAGTGTAGGGACCTATATAGTAAACCTATATTTAAAGTGAGTAGGGCATGCACCATCTTACACAGGCTGCACTGGCAGGCCTGTACTGCCATTTTGCATGGCCTCTCATGGGTGGCATAATACATGCTTCAGCCAATGGGAGGCCTCTGGTGTACCTATGCCCTGGGTACATTGGTCCCATATACTAGGGACTGACAAGGATACCCTAGTATCCAATCTGGAGTGTACCTGAGTACATGGCATAACATTTTAGTGAGAAAGCAGATAGACTGGGGTCCTGATTAGCAGGATCCCAGTCAGACTAGTCAAAAACAGTGTAACATCAAGCAAAAGGTGGTAGTACCCATAAGAAGCAGATACTACTTTCCTACATGCGGTTCAGGAGTAAGAGCGGGAGGGGAGACTATTTCCTACCCTCTCCGTGATTTGAGTGTGCAGTGTGCCATTGCGTAATGTCATTGCTATCTGTGGCTTAATAAAAAACACTCCAGCTGTAGTAGGGCCCTGGCTTCACCTCCTGGTACAGGGCGGGTTGTGCTTTATGGCAGTCATGGAGGAAGGGTGGGAGAGGCCAAGAGGTGTTGATATTGGTATTCGGGGGGTATTGTATTGTTGGTGGTGGTCTTGGTGGTGGTGGTATTGGAGGTGGTATTGGTGGTGCTGGTGCTGGTATTGGTGGTGCTGATATTGGTGGTGCTGGTATTGGTGGTGTTGGGGGTATTGGTGGTGGTGGCGGTGGCATTGGTGGTGGTGGTATTGTTGGAGGTGGTGGTATTGTTATTGGTGGTGGTAGTACTAGTATTGGTGGTGGTACTGGTATTGATGGTGGTGGTATTGGTGGAGGCGGTATTGGTATTGTTGGTGGTGGTATTGGTATTGGTGGTGGTGGTATTGGTGGTGGTGGTATTGGTGGCAGTGGTATTGGTGGTGGGGTATTTGTGGTGGTGGTAGTTTTTGTGGTGATATTGTTGGTGGTATTGGTTGTGGTGGTGGTATCGGTATTGGAGGTGGTATTGGTGGTGCTATTGATATTGGTACTGGTGGTGGTATTGGTGGTGGTGGTATTGTGATGGTGGTGGTATTGGTGGTGGTGGTATTGGTGGTGGTATTGGTGGTATTGGTGGTGGTAGTAGTGGTGGTATTGGTGGTGGTGATATTGGTGGTGGTTATATTAGTGGTGGTGATATTGGTGGTGATATTGGTGGTGGTGGTAGTATTGGTGGTGGTGGTGCTTTAGTGGTGTATTGGTGGTGATGGTGGTATTGGTGGTGTTATTGGTGGTGGTATTGGTGGTGATGGTGGTATTGGTGGTGGTGGTATTGGTGGTGGTGATGGTCTTGGTGGTGGTGGTACTGGTGGTGGTGGTGGTATTAGTGGTGGTGGTATTGGTGGTGATGTTATTGGTATTGGCGGTGGTATTGGTGGTGGTGATATTGGATTGGTGGTGGTGGTGGTGGTGGTATTGGTGGTGATGATATTGGTGGTGGTATTGGTGGTGGTCGAGGTGGTGGTATTGATGTGGTGGTATTGGTGATGGTGGTGGTGGTATTGGTGGTGGTAGTATTGGGAGTGGTATTGGTGGCGGTATTGGTGGTGGTGATATTGCTGGTGGTGGTATTGGTGGTGGTGGTGGTGGTGGTGATATTGGTGATGGTAGTGGTATTGGAGGTAATAGTGGTGGCACTGGTGGTGGGATTTGTGGTAGTATTGTGGTGGTGGTATTGATGGTGGTATTGGTGGTGTTTGTGGTATTGGTGGTGGTGGTATTAGTGGTGGTGGTGGTATTGGTGGTGGCAGAATTGGTGGTGGTAAGGGTATTGTCATTGGCAGTGGTATTGGTATTGTGGCGATGGTATCGGTGATAGTATTGGTGGTGGTAGTGGTATTGGTAGTGGTAATGGTATTGGTGGTAGTATTGATGGTGGTGGTGCTATTGGTGGTGTTGGTGGTGTTATTGGTGGTGGTCTTGGTATTGGTGGTGGTATTGATGGTGGTGTGGTATTGGTGGTGCTGGTATTGGTGGTGGCGGCGGCATTGGTGGTGTAGGTGGTATTGGTGATGGTGGTATTGGTGGTGCTATTGGTGGTGGTATTGGTGGAGGTGGTGGTAGTGGTGTTATTATTAATAAAACAGGCTTTTGAAAACAACCCGTCAGGTGGCTTTAGTACAGATGAAATGTAACACAGATGTGCTGTGTCAGCTTCAGCCGATTAGCACAAGATTATGTGCTACCTGGAATTCACATGACTTAATTTGCTAATCTTTAGGAAATCCATTTTACTTGGGGGAGGGTTTGAAACAGACACGAGATAATGTCCGGTTAAAGTGATTGCAAGCAGGCGCCCCTGTTAGAAACTCAATAAGGTAAATAGTGCTTACAGACTAAATAACAGGTCTCGTGAAACAACCGAAGTAAAGGGACCAGTCACCATGGGAGGGTACAAATGAAGACAAGGCCGTACTAAGGAGGGATTAACAAGCCTATTAACAAATCCGAAGGCAGCATTTACGAAAGACAATAACACAAGCCAATGAAAAATATGGGAGGAGAGTGGGCATGGCTTCTCTCCCATACTCTACTACAGCAGCCTCACTGTGAACAGTGCATGCGCGCTGCCGCTAGGCTCAACCTAAAAAACACTACTGTATGCTCTTCAGCTGGATTGCAAGGGCCTCCTCTGGTTATTTTATGATTGCGTTTTTTGGGCTAAAAAATGTTTAAAGAAAGACTCGGAGGCATGTTGGTTTCATTTTTTTTTATAAATGCATGTCTCTAAGCCTTTCTTTTAACATTTTTCAGCCCACAAAATGCCATCACAAAAGCTATGTTAAAAGAAAGACACAAAAACTATTTAAAATTATATGCGGACGACATCATGCTTATAATCAAAGGCAATAAGAGGGTCCAAGCAAAAGTCTTCGATGTTTTTGAGCAGTTTGAATTGTTCGGCGTGTATAAAATCAACAAAAAGAAAAAGGAAATAATCCAATGTGGATGCAAGCCCAATGTGTTACACTTTGATATTTTGTCCTGTTTAAATTCTAAACCAAAAAGATATCTGTAGGTTTATTTCTCGTCTGGAATCGCTGACTTGTATGATTTTTGTCCCATTTCTGCTGAAAGTACAGGACTTACTGCTTCGGTGGAACTCGCTCCGGTTTACTATTATGGGAGGGTCTCACTAATTAAGATGTCTGTTCTCCCGCTATTAATTTTTTTCCCCGGCAATTCCATGTGTTTAAACAGCACCTTTTTTTGGCCAAATTAGAGTTCATGTTTACATCTTTTCTTTGGGGAAATAAAACTCCTCAAATTACACTAAGCACTTTATATGAGGAGCTGGAGAATGGTGGGCTAGCTCTCCCTAATCTTAGGGACTATTATTCTGCATATTTTGCACAATATATGTCTATGTTTAAATCGGACTTGACTACAGGACTACTTGTAAATTATTTTATGAATTTAATCTGTAAAGAGCACCAGACACACTGTCCATAAACTTTTTGAAATCCCCTAAATGAGTGTGTTATAAGTGCATGATACACAATTCTAGTAATTAATTCTTCAACCCCGCTATCCAAACTCATTCAGTATTTGGGGTTAGAGAATCTACTGAGATCATTAAAAAAATGGGCTAAGGCCGGCTTCCGGAAGATCTCGGATTTTATAAGCATCGACAGGTCGCTAAACATTTCTGAAAAGTATGATTTAATCCCAAATGATTTCCTTCTATTTGGGTCAATTAATATTCTTATCAGGTTCCTTAGCAATCTGGATCTAATTCAGATTAATGAACGCAAAAATCTGGCATAGGATCTTTTTGGAAATAATCACAGTTAGGAAACCATGGGGGTGAATTTTTTTTAGCCCCTATCATGGGTTCGGATGTCTCTGAGAAAGCAATAACAAAATGGGAGAAACACAAAGATTTGGAGGTTACAGCGAATATGTGGTCCGAATTAAATAAACGGAACTTTGCTACATTAAGGGGAGCTAATTGGCGCCGAATGCTATTTTTTAGCATATGGTTCCTATATAGGACCTCACATTTTTCATCCATGGTGTACCCCAGCCAATCCGGTCAGTGTTTCCGCTGTTTAAATCATCCGATAGCCAATTCAACGCATATTATATCACAATGTCCTTCAATTCAGGGGTTCTGGAATTATATTTTTCGTCATCTAGAGGCTTAATATTTCATCACAATAGACTCCAAAAATTGGCTGAAAGTCCTGGGCTATGACCCTACCTTTAATCTCTCTGATAACTGGGTTAAATTACTATATATTGCAATGGCGGTTGCCATGTCACTCTTGCTTCAGAGATGGCGATCAGACCTGGTACCAACAAAATGCGAATGGGTTCGGAAAATGAAGCTGGTTAGAAATATTGAGCGCTTGTATGCATTGGGAATTGGGGGGATTAAGAAGTTTGAAATAGTCTGGGCAGCCCATTTCGACTGAATTTTAAATAATAGCTTACATTTTAAAGGTTGTCCTAATATGCAGAAGTCGTATCTAATGTTGTATGTGTTGACATATTTGTATACTCTCTTGCACTTTATTCACTATAGACACCTGAAGGAAGTGACCCGATTAGGGTCACCCGGGTCACTCACGACCACCTCTCAGCCTTCCATACAAATGAAGAGTCGGTCAGACAATAGAGAATACAAACCAATATATTTATTCAGATACACTCGAGTGGAGCCCAGTCTGCCCGGTCTCTTAGAATTGCTGCAGAGGGACTGACATCAGCAAACATGGTGATGCATTATGTACAATTCAGAACCAACGGAGGCACGCCCACAATGGAATTTTCCAGGCGTATGCAGCTACACAAAGGAGTACAGAAGGATAAGTTTTGATCCTGAGGCCGCGCACGCACTATCTCCTGCTCAAGGTCGTTCCGTAATTGCCCACCACTAGACTAGTAAGAGAAGGCCTCTATCTAGTGGAAAAGGTATTTGCTAATGAGAGCAGTGTATTCATTGAGAAAAAACAAGGCCCAACCTTGGAGAAATAAGACTTACCAAAAGCTGTGTTTTTGGGAAGGGAAAGATTAGTTTCGATCATGGTTCAAAATGCCGGCCAAACATAAAATGGTGCCGCGAATGCTAACTTACATAGAACAATACATAATCAACACAGCGAAAACATCTTCATTTTAACACACCTATTTTACAGAACTTTATTGCACTATAGACACTTTAGCTTCTTTTATATAACTAGTCAAAGTCAACAGGACAAAACATTTACTATGACACATATGTTGATATTTTTGCATAATTTATTGCATCTAATGAACTATAGACACCGTAGCTCGTTTTAAACCTGGCAGGCGATGTCGCATTCGATCTTTATAATGCCAAAACACCATTAGTAGCCTTATTTTGGGCAATACTTTCAGCTTTCCCTGGACTTACATTTCATTGCTTTATGGGCACTTTAGTTATTATCTTGTCAATGGTGAAAGAATACTGTATCTGGTCTCTAAGGTCATCCTTTTTTCTTCTGACTATGCAACCTGTTTTCTACTGACTTTTTATGCTCTATATGGCTATTGTAAAATGTTTTATTACTGAATATTTATATTGAATTATTTGGATGAATTTGTAAAAAAAAACATTTTTATAATCATCACTGTTATTAAACATTGCATTGAGTGAATTACTGAAATATACGTTGATTGAATAGATTGGTGATTTGTGGGCAAAGATGATAGATCTGCTTTATAAATATATTGATATACACACTCCTTGATAAAGCCAATAGGCCCAATTTTTATATGTTGGTGTTGTGACTCTTTACAAAGTTAGTAGGTCTGTCTGAGTGTGGCCAGGACCTGCAAGACCAACCACATGCTGCATATTCCAGAATGTGTGTGCTGCTTGAGGTAGGGCACTTGTAGGGGGTTGGGTGCAAAGACAACCCATTGCTGCACACAGCTGAAGGCCTCTTGCAGCAGGGGTAGGGTGCTTGCAGCGCCCTGCACCCAACTGCAGGCTTGGGGAAAGGGGTTACTTGCCTGTAAGGGGTTGGACGTAGGACTTGGCCACAGGCCAGTCCCTGTGGTCAACCCCGGCCGTGGGCATGTGGTGTTGGCTGCATGTGAGGGGTTGAATGCAAACCTCATGGCCAATTCCACACTATGCATGACCAAAGGCCATGCTTGGTGTGGGGTAAGCATTATGCATGGTAATAAAATAATACTTTATATTTTTTTTAAACTAGAAATTCACTGAAAGAAACAAAGGTTAAAGTGGCATAGTAGGAACTGTAATTTTATCTTACTTTACTTTAAATAAAACTTTAAAATTCTCTGAAAAAAACAAAGGTTAAAGTAACGTTATAGTTAGGTGAACACTTTAGTAACAACGTAACATTTAAACTAAAAAAACAACGGTAATTCACCAGTTATAGGAATCTCAAGTAACTTTAACTTTATAAGAGAATATTGTAATGTAATTTGTGCCTTCAGTAAGCCTAGACTTTTCTTAGGAAAGGATGCTTCCTAGACTCTCTTATAAAAACAATGCTTCCCTCTTAAGAGTTGTCTTTCCTGTCTGGATTCCAGAGTCCGCCAAGCTTTAGAATAACATTGATTTGAGCATGTCGTATTTAAAGTAGATGAACAAAGCGTTTTCATTGTAGGGGCAATTGGATTAATTTGTCCTGGTCAACAAACTAGATTTTAGTCATGTGGCACAAAAACGAAAACACTTGTGCTGTTCACATCCCAAACTGCATATGTGAGATGTGCAATTGGGACATCAACACATATAAACTAAGGAACAGCATATTGAAATACATAAGAGCTGACAATAAAGGTGACCGAAACTATAGAATTGCTACAGCGCTCCATCATAAGGTTGCACGAATACACCAGGCAGCATGGTTTGCTCATCAATCATAAAAAAACGAAGGTCATCTGTTTTTCATCACGTACAGGGCGGCAAAAATTCAAATGGCACGTGGCAGGAAACATCATAGAGCAAAGTGTCACATACAAGTACCTAGGAGTAGTGGTAGACTCAAGGTTGACTAAAAGATCACTTATTGTACAGAAAATCCCATGTTAACAAACTACGCTTTGCTCTAAATTTACTAAAAACAAAATTGAAGTGTCCATCCAACTTATATTTGCTAAAAGTAATCGCAGCCAAATTTCTCCCAACCCTTACGTACGGCTCGGAATTTTTCAGGGGACAAGACGCAAACTTCCTGAATCTTCAACAATCAGAGTTATTCAAATACATCTTTCAGATCCCGAAGTTTGCATTACCAGCACAAGTACGTCTGGAATTTGGTTTATTAAACCAGCACCCATTAAGACAAGCAGCAATATTAAAAATGTGTTGAAAATTAAAAGCAGCTCAAGAGGATTCGTTGATGGGGTACTGTTGGATCAAAATAAAGAATCAAATAAAAGGAAAAAACGCCTGGAACACAGTTCTAGAAGAAGCATTGATAAACCTCAAAATGCAAGAAGCATGGAACACCAATTACACCTTTGCAGCTTTTAAAAAAATAGCCAATAATGCGGCAAAACAAAAAGCCTGGATTACAGATAAAGCCGCATTAGCAAAGAAAAAACATGGCTGGACAGTATTAGCTACATATGAGAGATGCTCCCCACAACCATATTTAGTCAACTACATCACAACCGCTACCCAACAACTGCTACTTCGAACTCGGATGGGGGCTTTTATCTCAAAAGATCAGGTTCCAGCATGGAAACAAACATGGCCAACATCACTCTGCAGACTCTGCGGTCAAGCAGAAGAAACTCTGACTCATTTACTGTGTATTTGTCCATCCCTGAATAACCTGAGACGTTTTTATCTATTACATGCATTTTGTATATTTCAAATTAGATCATGTCGGCCAGCAGTCATGTTAGCATTGAAAAGCAAACTGTTACAGGTAGCATGCAGGGCCACCAGATTCTTGCAGAAAGTTAGCTTCTTAATACAGAAAATCAAAAAATAGCGTATGAGATCAAAATGTTTAAAATCAAATGACCGAGGTGCAAATAATAGTTTAGAATCTAACATAACTTCAACTTTTTTAAATATGACAGTATAGCCTGCCTGTGTACTTTTTACATTTTAAAAGCCAATCGGAAGATTTTAGCACAAAAAATTGTAAAGGTTTTCACTAACTATATACAATAAAATTTACTTTACTTTACTTACTTTACTATACAATTGCTAATTGTGTTCAACAATCATGGTGGCTATAAGAAAGCGTTCCATTTATATGAAACCAATACTGTATTGGTGAACTTGGGGTTAGAACACAACACAACACTCAGATAACTGAGATCACAATATTGTCTTAATCATACTGCGTGCATAATGTGGGACCAAAATACTGATGCTGAAAGTAAATGTGATATTATCTGTGTTGAGTAAATTAAGTATTATAAATGAAATGCATATAAAATACAAACTATCAGGTAGTGTTTTAATTGAAGTGTCCTACTTGTGAGACTATAGAGGTGATGTATTGGAAATTTTTGATTAATACTGTTCTGGTTGGAATCTCCTGGGAGAGAAGGTCAGTGGGGGTTCCCCCTCCCCCAGGGAACGGTGACATCCTGACTCCTGGGAAGGCGGCTGGAGCGCTCAGTGGAGGGCCCTGGAGAAGCGGTGAGGGCCGGGCGCTTGACGGGAGTGGAGGCGGGACGGACGAGCGACTGTGAGATGTCCCCTCCCCACCCTGCATCGTTGGGTGGCTGAGTGCTGCAACAGGAGACCTGGTTGTCTGCATTTGACGGGGGCTGGGGCGAACCACATCGGCCCCGGACTGGTGTCTGAGACCTGGGGGACGTGAAAGTGGGGTGTGCTGTGGTCTCTCTCGCAGTGAGTGGGCAGACCTGGGACTCGGATGGCGCCGCCTGGTGACGAGGCGAGAGGAGACTGACGGCAAGGGCACCAAGACCTCTGCGCGACGGCGGTCCAGTGTAAAGAAAGACCAGGGAAGGTACAACGGAAACGCAGCCCACAATGGGCAAGAAAACCCTGGACCCCAGGCCCCCCAAACAGGGCACACTAGACAGGTATGCAATGGCCCCTCCGGCGGTGGAGTCGGAACCGAGTGGGACAACATCGGACACGGCCCTCTTAATGAATGCCATACAAGCGTTCCATGAGGCCCTTGAAACCAAAATCGGGGAGGTAGGGACGGAGGTGACGCTCCTGCGGCAGAACTTCCGCAATTTAGCTGAATGCGTCACGAATACAGAGACCAGGATCGGGGAGGCGGAGGACACTGTGCAGGCCCTGAAGAAAGACCTAGTGGATCTCAAAGCCTCTCATAAGCAACTCCTATGGAAGGTGGACAATGCCGAAAATAGGGCAAGACGTAACAACCTCCGTTTTGTAGGCTTTAGGGAAGGACTTGAGGGACCAAATATGGCGGAGTTTCTCCACTCATGGCTGTTACGCACATTCCCGACAGATACATTCTCCACTTGCTTTGTAATTGAGAGGGCGCATAGAGCACTGATGGCGAGACCGCCGGTTGGGGCGCGACCGAGGCCAGTCATTGCTCACTTCCTGAACTTTTTGGACCGCGACATGATACTACGAGAAGCTCGGAAACTTGGGGTCATCCGACACGAGAACGCGCACATTATGATTTTCCCGGATTACAGCCAGGAGGTACAAAAGCAACGGCGTTCCTTTGACTCAGTTAAAGCCAAGCCGAGAGCACTTCAAATACAATATATGCTGTTATTCCCTGCAAAGCTATTCTTGGGGTGCGCTAGTTGGGGGGTTGGGGAAGGGCGGGAGGGTTCAGAGGGTGGTAGGTGGGGGGGGTTTGAGGTTATGGTTCTTGTTTCTAAGCATGCCGCAGATGGAAAGGTCCACGACACCTATAGGCCCTACACAGGGGACCTGCCTGGACATGTCCTGACCCAGTTTGATGTCTTCTGAAAGGATGGGTGACCCCTGGACAGGGTAATAGATCGGTCAAAATCCTCACCTGGAATGGAAATGGACTGGGTACAAAGACAAAGAGGGGACTGGTCATAGCCTTAGTTAGATGGAGGGCCCCTGATATAGTACTGCTGCAGGAAACACGTCTACAGGGGACACGATGCGGATTCTTGGCTTGAGGGGCGTACAAGGTACTGGCACATGCAGGGTACACGTCAGGCTCCAGAGGGGTGGCCATTCTAGTGAGGAAATCCCCCCCTTTCATAGTTACAGACACCTGGTCGGACCCACAAGGTACATATGTCGGAGTGACGGGGACATGGAGACGCCAGAAGATGACGGTAGTATCAGTGTATGCGCCCCCTAGGCTACAGGCAAGAACCCTTGCACGGGTGACTGATATCATTCTGAACACGCCGGGCTCACAGCACGTGGTGGGTGGAGATTTTAACGACATGATGCACCCTACATTGGACAGGTCCGGGGAACGACTGGCCCCCTCGGTGCACTCCCCTCTAGCACGATTTACTGATACGGTAGGCCTGACGGACGCCTGGAGATGGCTTCATCCAGAGACTAGGGTGTACTCTATTTTCTCAGGGGCGCACAAGGTGTACTCCAGATTGGATTACGTCTTCCTACCCCGCCATGTGCTGGATGTGATGAGCCGAGCAAAATTCCTAGCATGTGGCATCTCAGACCACTCGCCGCTGTTGGTGATGTTGGGACTGAGACTAGGGGCGAAGGCCGGGAGGTGGAGACTGGCTGCATGGGATCTACAGAATAAGAACCTCCTACGGGGATTCAGGGCGGAAGTCTATCTGGCAGACAATTTGGGCTCCGTGGAGTCGGGAGGGACGATCTGGGAGGCCATGAAGGTGGTCCTCCGCGATAAAATACAAAATAGGATAGCTGAGGACAGGAGAAGGCAACAGGGGGGTATTAGGGACCTTGAAACGCATATTCTGGAACTGGAACAGCAACATGTCATGGGCGGGGAGGTCCCCGTGCTCCGACGGGCGCTGGATGCCCAGCAGCAGTATAAGGACATGACGAGTAACGAGGCCAGGACGCAGGCACTGGGAACTCTGCATAGATTATACGACGTGGGGGATAAATCGGGGAAACTGTTGGCATGGCTGAGTCGCAGAGAACAGGAGGCGAGGTGGGTTGATCAGGTGATGGAGCAGACGGCCGGCCTAGTAGAACCGACGCTCAGATAGCGCAGACATTTGCAGATTATTATGAGGAATTTTATGGGGCTAGAGACCTAGGCACGACGGCCGAGATCAGTCAGTATTTAGAGGAGGTTGAGACCTCCCGATCTAGACGTGGAGGAGCGAGAGAGCCTGGAGGCAGAGATTACTGCAGCAGAGGTACGTGAAGCGATTCCTAAGCTGCGCCCGGGGAAATCTCCTGGCCCTAACGGGTTCCCAGCGGAATTCTTTAAAAGAACGGCGGACCTCCTCACCACGCATATATTGGCGCTATTCAACGGGGTGCCGGAGGAAGGGATGCTCCCGCCAGATCTCCGCATGGCCACGATAGTACCTATCTATAAGCAGGGCAAACCGCCGGAGGTGTGCTCATCATACCGCCCTATATCGTTATTGAATGTAGAGGTGAAACTCTTAGCGACGATCCTGGCCCTCCGACTTCGAAAGGTGGTTTCAGGCCTGATTCATTTAGATCAAACGGGTGTTTTGCCAGATAGGGCGACTAGACACAACCTGCGGAGGACTCACAACTGCTTGATGGAGGTGTGTGTACGTGAGGAGCCCCATGTGTTTCTCTCCCTAGACGCTGAAAAACCGTTTGACGCGGTGCATTGGCCCTTCCTAGATAGCGTGCTGGTAAAGTTTGGATTTGGTCTGAATTTTAGGAAGTGGATTACGCTTCTTTACGCAGAACCATGAGCGAGGGTTAAAGTTAATGGTATCCTTTCGGAGGACTTCCCCATACGAAGAGGGACCCGTCAGGGATGTCCCCTGTCTCCGCTACTATTCGCCCTCACCATAGAAGTGCTGGCATGTTTAATACGGCAGGATAGTCAGATAGCTGGTTTTATAATTCACC
The DNA here is from genome assembly GCF_964204655.1 of Triturus cristatus. Taxonomy (NCBI): domain Eukaryota; kingdom Metazoa; phylum Chordata; class Amphibia; order Caudata; family Salamandridae; genus Triturus; species Triturus cristatus. The sequence goes on along the minus strand of NC_140582.1, from coordinate 81,281,334 downwards.
ACGGTGAGTGGTACGAAGAGAAGATCTCGCTGTACGCGGATTACATCCTGCTGTATGTAACATCTCCAGAGGTCTCGATACCGCGCCTATTTTCTCTGCTGGACCACTATGGGTCACGCTCAGGCTATACTATAAATTGGCATAAATCGGTCTTGTCTCCAACAATTGGGACAACTTTCTGCCCCTATCCACTGGCACAGCGAATTGCATTTGCAATACATTTTAATATTTTCTTCATCGTTTAGTCACTTTCTTTTCCATCATTATTCACTCATTATTTCACCACTCTAAGATACTGTCCAATCAACATGCAAGGTATTAAGGCAATTTCCCAAGTTTCTAATGCTCCTGCTGGGCCATCCGAACCTCTCATCAATAACACGACGTAAGCCAAATTCATCAATAGCAGTTTATTCCAACCCAATGCATTTCGGGCCTGAAAAGGCCCTTCGTCAGGGGTAACTGTAAATAACAATTGGTCGATGATTAAAATTCCATACCACCAATGTATACATAAATGTCACATTTTTACAATTTCACTTCTCTTATCGAACTCAGCTATTCTTTGTATTTAAATGTTTTGTTAACATTACTTAACGCCATCACCCCCTCGGTGCCTTTATTCAAGCTCGGTCTCATCACTTTCCCATTAGCATGTAAAACTTAGTGCCTCACGATGAGTAATTACTATATTTTCACCCCCACTGCTAGTGGGGGTGATGGCGTTAAGTAATGTTAACAAAACATTTAGGGCCCTATGTAGGTGGGCTGGCATTTACCACTTCATAAATACCGAATCATACCGATTCGGTATTTATGAAGTGGTAAATGCTATGTAGGTAATTGGTCGGTAAATATTACCGATTCGGAAAAATTCGGTAATTACCGAATCGGTATTTACCGATTCGGTAATGAGGCATACCTTCCCATTGATGGGAAGGTATGCCTCATTACCGAATCGGTAAATACCGATTCGCTAATGGGGGAGCACATGCAAGGGTGGCAGGGTGTCACATTGACACCCTGTTGCACCCCTGATTCGGCCATGTGTGCACATGTGGCACACATACATGCCCTGAGGGCATGTGTGTCTGCCACATTGCACACATCTATGGGCAAAATATTGCATTTACACACATATTCGTCATTTACCACCAACTATTAGTTGGTGGTAAATAACGAATCCCCACACACACCACACAGTCCCCCTACATCTCATTTCTGTATTCGGAATTTACCGAATCTGTAAAATTACCGAATCGGTAATTTTACCGAATCGGTAATTTTACCGATTCGGTAAATTCCGAATACAGAAATTCTCCCCCTACATCTCAAAAGCCAAAATACCGGTCGGTAACGGTATAATTACCGAAAATCGGCCGTTACCGACCGGTATTTGGCTACCTACATGAGGCCCTTGAATGCAAAGAATAGCTGAGTTCGATAAGAGAAGTGAAATTGTAAAAATGTGACGTTTATGTATACATTGGTGGTATGGAATTTACAGTTTCCCCTGACGAAGGGCCTTTTCAGGCCCGAAATGCATTGGGTTGGAATAAACTGCTATTGATGAATTTGGCTTACGTCGTGTTCTTGATGAGAGGTTCGGATGGCCCATCAGGAGCATTAGAAACCTGGGAAATTGCCTTAATACTTTGCATGTTGATTGGACAGTATCTTAGAGTGGTGAAATAATGGAGTGAATAATGATGGAAAAGAAAGTGACTAAACGATGAAGAAAATATTAAAATGTATTGCAAATGCAATTCGCTGTGCCAGTGGATAGGGGCAGAAAGTTGTCCCAATTGTTGGAGTTCTGTTAAACACGTGCCTGTTGGGCTGGGCACGATACCATTGAGCACGTTATGTAAAAAAGGACCTTTCAAAATTTTGGAGGAACTACATAAGATATGGTGTCGCAACCCGCATATATTTGATATAAATCAGTCTTGTACAATCCCGGGGAGGGAGACCTGGGGCCGGCTATACCCGAGGCATTACGGGTGACAACTGAAGGGTTTGTATATTTAGGAATTTACATAACAAGTAGTAGTTCTGTCTCATATACGAAAAACATCCAACGGGTTCTACTGAACTTTTAGGAGGATGCGTGCAGATGGAAGACCCTCCCACTCTCAATGCTAGGGCGGGCGGCAATGTATGAAATGATCACTCTACCGCGGTTCCTCTATGCACTACAAAACGAGTATTTCCCCCTCCCGCGTCAGGTTTTTCAAGAAATAAATGAGGACCTTAGAGAGTTGCTTTGGTTTGGGAAACAGCCTAGGATAGCGCTGGAGACCCTACAGAGAAACCAGTATAATGGAGGGATTTCACTCCCCAACGTGGAGGCATACTACTGGGCAGAACATCTCGCACCAATAAATGATTGGCTACATGCCCCGGCGGATCACCCCACGTTTAGATTGGAAAGGGTGAAATTAGACCGTCGTACATGCCTGCACTATATATACAGAGGGAAGGGGAAGGCAGCACTATTATCGGCAACAAGGGTGACCGTAGAGCTCTGGGACAGGGCGACAAGACGAATCGGATGGCGGTACAAACCTTCGACACAAACCCCAATCTGGAAATGTGCATGGTTACGGGAATTACATAAGCTGAAAGGCTTCCGGCGGTGGGACGATATTGGCATTTCCGTGTTGGGTGACCTCCAGCACCGGGGAGCCTTGAAGTCCTTCCAGGAATTAAGGGCAGAGTACGGCCTGCACTTCTCTCAGTTCCTAAAGTATGCGCAAATACGCCATGCTTGGCAGGCAGAAGAGGCGCTGTCGGACCCCTTGCCGGAATATGCTCCGCTGGAGGGCCGCCTACTACAGGACCAGGTTCAGGCCAAGCTAGTTTCCTTGACTTATAAAACCCTACTTAACAACATGCCTGACGGACTGGTGAACCTGAAGAGTGTGTGGGAATCGAATCTAGGGGAGATGGACACGCTTGATTGGGAAATTGCCCTGATGCACCCTAGGGAAGTGGCAATAAAATCTCGACTCCGACTCATCCAATCAAGATCCTCCACAGAGTCTACTATGATCGACTCCGCCTACACCGGATGGGGCGGGCCACCGACCCTAGCTGTTTGCGGTGTGGACATGCCGAGGGCAACTTTTACCACACCATTTGGGAGTGTGGGGTCCTCCAAAGTTACTGGGCCAGGATAATGAGAGAAACAGGGGAAATACTTGAAGTGTCCCTACCCCTGGAGCTCAAATTAGTTTTACTGGGGATAACGAACGATATAGATCTGACTCGACCCCATCTCATCTTCCTGACATTACCATTAGTGGTGGCCAAGAGGGATGTGGCACGGGAATGGGGAGCCCCGAACCCCCCCGAACCCCCCCGAAGCTTGACGAATGGAGGAGGGGGATGGACATATATATGGCGGCTGAAAGAGTTACTTACAAAGCGAGGGGCTGCCCGAAGAAATTTTCCAGAGTGTGGGGGAAATGGCGACGTTATTATGGCTTGGATGGGGGGCTCTGAGGGGGTAGAGAGGGTCATTCTGGCAGCCTTATTGCATATGGGAGAGACTTGGATGCAGGTAATTTCCTACATGGATGGTGGGTTCATCTATATCAATGCATTGATATGTTTTGCGCTATGCTGGGGGAGGTGGCCGGCGGGTGGTGGTAGGGTAGAAGGTGGTGGACGATTCAATGTGACATGCTTATTGTGTTTTGTGTTGGAAATGCAAATAAAAATAATTAAAAAAAATAAATAAAAAAATATACTGTTCTGGTTGAATGAGGTGTGGCTTTCATTCTGGGAAGATGGCTGAGTTGTGTTGAAGGCTGCTTCTTTCTGGGTAATGTGCTAATAAAGGCAGGGAAAGGGCAGTGGCGGTGCGTCCATTGGGGCGCAGGGGCGGAGCCCCACTTACCGCGAACGCACGCAGACTGAGACCAGCAATGCAATGAATATATTGCGAGCGTCGGACATGAAGGGGGTGGGGCCGGGGGGCGAGCACTAGTCTGACAGTGACACAGTGAGTTGACAGCGGCTCGCAATTTATCTGCACATGCTCGAGTTTGTCTCACGACAAGCACGAGCATGCGCATTCGCCGCACTGTAGCCATGTACTAGTACTAAGTGAGAGGAGGGGGCCGAGAGGCTGAGGGTTGCCTCTGCAGCAGCCCCGTCTCTCGGTATCCGGGCGAGCCCTATCCGTGCTCTTTTGCCAATCCAGGGCAGGCGCTGCTAATGCAGTGTCTCTGGATTGGCTGAGAGAGCCTGAGACAGTCTCTCAGACCCCGCGCGGCAGCCTAGGAGTAACTGCATTGGGTGCCGCGCAACTATGGCCAATCACTGTGGCTTAGTCTGAACACAGTGACAGTGATTGGCCATGAGGTGCGCTGCGCACTCTATGCAATCTGTCGCGTCATCACGCACGCGGTGGTGCCACTGCCACACTGTCTCTGCGTACACACCTCGTGGCGGCGGTGCGTACAGGAGGACCCGTCGTGTGACTCTGTCGTGTGTGTCGTTGACTTCGACCGACTCGTCGTGGTGGTGGTGGTGACAATTTTCTTGTGTACTACACTGACTGAGTCTCTACTGTTGTCCCCACTGACTTGTCCATTGGTGAGTACTGTCGTTTTCGATGTGGTTTCCCCAGAATTCTACAAACGGCCTTTTTAAAAAACTCGCAGCCCTGGCACTTTAATCAAGGCTGTGATAGTGAGTGAGGTTATTGCACCAAGAGTCTAATGTTCAGTTTAGGCAGTTCGTGTCTCCTTGAGTATTGCTATTATACTTGTTGCGACTTGCGAGGGTGTTTTACTTTACTTCAGCTAAGCTTCATTTCCTGCTACGCACTTAGGTCTCTTTAATAATAGAGCGTCGCGCGCTGCCCGTAGACCTGCAGAGGCAGCCCTGGCGCCGCGTGGCCTGACGCCAGGTGCACACAAGTGACCTTACGTCAGACATCTGCAGGCGCGGAGCCCAGGCAGGGCCCTCCCTGTGGCCAGGCTGGCAGGCGAGAGAGCTCCCGCCGTGCGACGGCGAGTCCAGGGAGAAGAACAGTATTTTGATGTGAGCCATTGCAGTATTTTTATTATTTCTGAAAAGTGCTGGCGATGAGGTGAATTTTTGAGTTCGATGGGGCAGGATTGGGTACGGCAACGGGGAAGATCAGTCCTAAATGTGTACTCCAAAAGAAGAAGAAAAAGTAAGCAGATACACGTTCTCCCCCAAAAACTTAATGTAACACTTGGCCCTGTCATCGGGGCCACAGAAATGATTCAGCAATGGCAGACTGGCACGTGGCAGCACTGATAAAACCTTGCAATAGTGCGACATGTTCTTTGGCAGTATTTTGTTATTATGTCATTTTAAGACGCATTGACACCGTCTGGGCAAAGGTTTCTACTAATTATATTTAGTTTTACTCCTGAATATCAGCGACTGAAAAGTGACAAGTACACCTTTGAAAATGTTTTCCTGTGCAGGACTTAAAGGTGGCACTTTCTTCAGTTGGGAGAGGATGTGGTCCGTCAACTAGACTGCTGACTTTGGTGCTGGAAACCTCGGGGTCGCGTCCACATCCTGTGATTCTGGACAAATCACTTAATCTCCCCATGCCTGAATGTGCAATGTAAGTAGGTGCTAATGTAAAGCGCTCCAATACCTTCGGGTCGAGTTCGCGCTATATAAATATGCAAAAAATAAAATTAACGTGAGCCTTTAGAACTGAAAGACGTTTATTTTCCTGTTGAAAACAGAAAATGATGCATTAAGTGTTTGAGAGTGTGTCAAGTCTGTTAAAAGCGACAGAGTCGCATCATTTCTGTGGTCCAATCTAGAAATAACTTTAGCCAAGGCCCAGTGTGAAGCGCCTAAGTAAGTATCAGCAGCGCAGGCTTCAGTGCTCAATGGATGGGGGTGGCTCGGCTGTGTTGTGGAATAATATGCACTCATTTTTGTGGTGTAGGTTGGGGTTTATTCACTCATTTCACAACTTTTGATGGAAAACTTTGCAACTAAACAGCCATTTTTAGTATGCTATGTGTGTGGAAACTGACTTTTTGTGCAACCTATATTTCATGGATATCTTTATTTAAAATGCCTTACGGTGAACCTTCTTACAGATCTCTTAAGGACAGTAAAATCAGGCTCCCCCCTCGACAGCGCTCCCCTCTATAGTCTGCGTCAATGGTCTCAAAGTATTCCCCACACTGAGGGACCTGTTGAACTCTTCCCTCTCCAAAGGGCAGGTTCCCCCACAATGGAAGCATGCGTTGGTGAAGCCCCTTTAAATAAAAATCTGGCCTCAACCCTCTTTGCTTAATTAACTTTAGGCCGATTTCTTTGTTACCGGGTCCATCAAAGCTCCTGGAAAAGCATGTTAATAAACATCTCAGAAATGCATTGTATCTCGAAGTCTGTTATGAAGCTCTGTGGTTATACACTGAATAAGCAGCTACCTATGTTATATGACATCTCTTTATTAATGTTATAACTGCACTTTCACAATTGCTTTATTAACCTTCCTGCTTTCTCAAATTTGCTTGAAAATGCACCATTTCTCTTCTCTTTTTTCAAAATTTTCTCGGGGGGAGAACCCCCCCGAACCCTCCTTATATGGGTTCGGGCTCGCTCGCAACGGTGAAGTATACCAATCATTTTACGCCTCACCACTTTAAAATGTCACCAGCCGCCCCTGGGAAAGGGTACATTTCCAAGGCCTTCCAATGTGATCGGTGACAATATACCTAGAGGGCCTAATAGCTGGATTAACAATCTCATTTGACTTCTGCCTTCTAAAAACGCCTGCTAACGGCACCACCCACAATCGTAGGTTTGCTTCAGGTTAGTCATACACAGGGCTATAGCTACCATTGGAGCAGCCGTTGCAGTGCATCGGGGCCCAGAGCCCCTAGCTGCCCATTTACCCCTGATAATTGCTGTAGTTTTCTACCCTAACAGCAGTCAAAGGGACCATTTTCCTTGCTTGCAGTATGACCCATGCCATCCTTGATACGATACTGGTCATACGTAATATCCTGGGTCACTTTGTTTCCCTGCTCGCAGTGGTTCCCACTATCATGGTCCAGCCTTGCAACCCTGGGTCCCTCTGAGCCTCTGCGCATGACCAATGCTACCATGCATAAGCATTTGTATGCATATCCTCACACCACATGAACAGAAAGTGCCCAGTGATGAAAATAAAAATTCCAACTGAAAACAACAACAAGACATTCTATCGTAACACGTAAAGATGTAGAGCTGCCATTTTCTCAGCACACTGAGTTGCACTGCTGTACTCGTGGCCATCAACAGCATGAGGCAAAACATGCCACCCTTTTCTGAAGGCGGTTTGGATTTCTTTAAATGTGAATACTAAAAGGTAAATCTGAGTAATAAATGAATGTAAGGCAGATGACTATCCACTAATTACATGTCAATGTAGCATCTAAAATCTGAATAAGGCTGAAGACAAAACAAAAACAAATTAATAACGAAGGATTAGAATGTGAAAGAATTTCGAGAGCTGAAATGTACAAATTACATATTTTTAACTTAATGGGAGCTTTATTAGAAGCTTTTAAAAACCTGTCCCTAGTTCAAACACCTGACTCGCAAAAGCCACCTAACACCCAACCAATGCTCACAGTGCTAACTTGAATAGAACAACAAAAAATGATGCTTTTTTCCATAGAATAAAATAACCAGGGGATCCAGTAACTATCCTGCTTAGATTGGGCATTAAAATGTTGTATGTTACTATATCACGATCTACAAAAATATCATATCCACAGAATTCATTGCTTTGGTAAGGTAAGCATCCGTACGTAAGTACATATTTACTATTCTTAACTTCAGATATACTTACCTTAACAATATGGTGATAGTTGGTCGGAGTCCAAGTCACGCCCCCAACTAAACATTTATTATGGTATTCAGCATCCTATATGTGCATTTTACCCATAGCCAATTTTGCAATAATTGCTGTATCTTGAATTAACTCGGCACACCGATGAATATTAGCATCAACATCTATTTTCGCTTTATGCATAACAGATTATCTGATTTGTTGCAAAATAAACATGCTTTTCTCCCGGGAATTTTATTTGGAACTGGAATTGCCAAACGTGTTTTACCATATGGATCTGCATCGCTATGTTCCTTGCAGCTTTAGATTGGTGCACTTGTTAAAACACAAATTAAGCCACAATGCATTGTTAGTCTTTAATGTCTGCTCAATACCAGAACCACAATTAAGCCGTTCTCGTTCGATATTCATAGGTGCGCATTCCAGTTCTTTAAATGTCTTCAAGTTATGGTCTAAAACACTATATCCAGTACCATAATGTTTGTGTGCAGTATTTGCTGGGCTAATAAATCTTTCCAAAGTGCTTTCCTGACAAAGAAACAGATGGACCAATTTGTTACAACAACATTATCGTGCTGGACAGCTTAACCCCTGGTTGTGGGTGTTGCAATAAGGTATTGCTTCAAAATGCTACTCATTTTCAGGCATTACAGAAGATGTGTTGAAGCTGAAAAAAAAGAAAGGTACATATTATTATATAATACATATTAACAAATGTTGATACATGTCAATTAGTATGAATATTTAGATCAAATTTATCACAGATTTAAATAAAAAAACTCTACATGATTTTGGTGGCCATTTTGTTTTTACATTTATGACATCAGAGTCTAGATGCTACTTGAGCATGCACATGGCATGCACTGACGTGTACGCATGAACCTTTGTGCCAAATTTGACACAAATCGGAAGATTTAAAATATTTTTTTTATATTTGTCGGCCATCTTAGATTTTGATTAGACTATATGATGTCATAGGCAAGATCCACTCCTATTACAAAGAAAAATGTCTGTACCAACTTTTAGATTTCTATCAGCCATACTATTGTGTAGGTTCTCTTCAGAAAACACCATTTCAATATGATCCTGCAGCAAGCAGGGCAGCGTGAGGTCCTGGGTTTGCTTCTCTAGAGCGGCAAGACATCTCCCTGGCTGCCAACTACCTGTTATAGTCAATGAATGCCAGATTGGACAAACTAAGCAGATGTTGTGTGTCAGATCAGAAGTGGTTCCTATAACACGAGGTGGTGCAGGGTGTCTTCGACCAGTAGGGACAGCCCTGGCTAGATTTTTTCACCACCATGGAGAACACACAGTATCAACAATTTTGCATGTTGGAGTTTCTGCAAGAACTCTCATAAGGAGAAGTGTTCTGGTTAAAATGGAACATGAGACTCCTGTACACCTTCCTGCCACTACCTCTCCTGCCCCTAGTTCTAAAGAAGATAAAGAACTACTAGGCTGAAGTTATTTTAGTTGCCCCGGACTGGGCCAGGACAGAGTGGAACCCAGATCTCCTGAGCATTAGCCAGTGCTTTGTTTATAAAAGAAGAAGTGCAGGTGCCCAAATGTTTTCGTAGGAGGCCACCGCCCACTTTCCTGGCCCCACCTACACCCTCAATTGGCTCCACCCACTTCCACTATTAGCTCCAGTGATATATACACCATGATGTGGCCTAAATAATGACTGATGGAGCAATGGAGAGATTTTTGTGCAGCGCACATCAAAGTGAAAATGACCAAAATGGCTATTTGCTCGGGGAAATAAAGTATTTGCCTATGACCACACCATTTGATCAAGCATGAAAGCCAGGATTGATCCCAGATTCTCCACTTTCACACTCTGCACGTCACCAATTATAATCATATTCAGATGTGTAATTCTTTCCTGCATCAAAGTTTAACACTTTTTCCATAATCCATGGGGCATAAGATTAGTGCAGGGGGTAACGACCAGAATCCACACTATATTTTTTTGCAGTTTTACATGGTGCAAACCCTGACATGAGCAGATAGAGAAGCAAGCACCAGGCAGACACAGACTATGTTACACTTTTTTCCAGGCACATCCAGATTTGCCGGAATTCAAAGGGTGCGTTTGAGCCCAGGGATTTGAACCTGCTTCCCTATGTCTCTCCCTTACCTTCACCTCCCGTGTAAGCTCCTCAGACTTTCAGCAGCTCACCTACCTCTCCCACAAGTACACACACACACACAACAATAAGCCACAATGGACCAGCACTGACAATGCTCTCTATATTTGCCTAAGATCACACAATTTGGTTTACCAAGAAAGCTGGGATTCATCCCCAGAATAATTCTCCTGTTTTGCACTGTGCAATTCAGATGTAATGATTAGATGGGCATACCTTTCTGACTGCAAGGGTTAGTGCTATGTCCTTAATTCATGGGGGAAGAGATGTGACATTTAAAAGTATCTGAGGTGTGCCATGTAGGAAATCCTTAAAGATGAGCTGATGACCTCGATTTAAAAAGATGTTGTGCCTGTAGAGACTTCTTGCTTATAGTAATTCACGCAAACCTCAGCTTTGACCCTGGCGCCACGCTACTATTGATCACTCTATACATTAGCAGCAGCACAAAAGAGGTCCACAAAAGGGCCATATAAGGAGACACTGGAGTCTGAGCAGAAATGATAATGCTGACCTAAAGTTGTTATACAGACTATGGCATACCATATAACAATTTGGGATCCAGTGCGCTAAATTATCTAACATCAGGGGAGCAATCATCTCATTTCCGGAATCATTTTACCAAGGTCTTCAAGTTCAAATAACTATATCTCCATTTTAAAAGTAAGCACTATACATATGACTTAGGCACTCACACTCCACATAATAAAGCATGAAGAAGAGAGCACAGAAAATGTCCCAGATGCAGGAATTAATAGATACAAGTTTAAGTAATTAGAGAAATTAATCCGTTAATGGAAGGGAGGACATTTAGGAAGACACCCTAACCCACCGCAAAAACCCACATAGACATGGGCAACTCTTTTGCACCCTCGATTTTGCCATCTAATTAGACGTTACGGTTCACACTTGAATTCAATTACTATCTCAGTTGCTGATACAGACCCAGATGAAGACACAGTTTCTGGTGACAAAAGCATATTATTTTAGCCTGACACAGCCATAGTCCCGTGATTAGGCTACCACTTCGGGAAGACCTCCTGTATCAGTAGCTGGGAAGGGTCCTTTACCCGAATCTGTGCAACTTACTCCTCTATGCATGGAGACTGAGTGTCCGCAACTAACTGCTTTTGATTTGCCACCTGAATTGATAGATGTCATCCTTACTGCCTTGCACTCCTCCATGAAATCCATATATGCCAGGCACTGGGACACATTTCTCATCTGATGTTGTGCCTGGGGCATTGATCCCTTATAGGCAAAGCTATCAGATGTCCTTTTGTTAGTTTTGTCTTTAGCCCAGCAAGGCCTTGCAGTGGGCTTTGTAAAAGGTTATATGTTGAGCCTCTCAGCCTTTCTACATCTGCTGGACAAACTGTTGGTGTTTAAATCCCTTGTGTTTATGAGGTTTATTAAAAGTTGTGCATATAAAGTCCCTCCAAAACCATTTGTAATGCCACAGTGGACCTTAACTTGGTCTTGACATTCCTTATGTGTACACCTTTTAAGCCTATGCATAGCTGCTTGCTACTGGACAAATTAGTGCTATGGACTCAGGTGGTCATCTTACCAAAAGTCGGGACTCCTTTCCAAGTTGGGAAATCGAATACCATACCAGCGTGCTTTGCTCCATTTCACCCCTTAAAGAAGGAAAAGAAAGTCCATTCTTTGGACCTCAAAAGGTCTTAAAGGGCTTTAAGTTTTTACATTGGTGGTACCAAGGACCATTGAGTGGATAACAACGTTTTGTGGGGTTTTTCGGTACAAAGAAAGGGATGGGTGTGCAGAAGAGGATCCTGTTGTGGTGAATAGTCCTCTGCATTAAGATCTGCTATGCACTGGCAAAGAAACAACCATGGAAGATCTATGAGTCCATTCCACCAGGGCCAAGGTCCTACCACTGTTTTGAGACGAGGGGTGATTGTGTTTGATTTATGCCAGGCTGCGACATAAGTGTCAGTGCAGATTTCTCACTGCTATCCCACACCCCTACTCTGTGGAATAGTCTCTTTTTAACACCTTTAAAGGTCCCAAGTTAATACTGAGTACACTCTTGCCAACAATTGTTCACGCTTTGTTTGAGGGCATAGAAAGGGAAAAGATATGAAACTGGCGTCCACATACAGGGGTGACGTTCATATGCAGCTCTCCACTCTGTCACTTCCAGGGTAGTATGGAGTCATGGCAGAGCTGCATGTCATTACCTGTTGGTGTGTGGGAGCATTACAACAAAATTCTCCAGATCCAGTCTGGCACCTAAATGATATTCTAAGGTGAGGGATCTGCGGTCAGATAGACTATCCACCAGAAAGAGCGTTACCTGAGGTAAATAACGCGTTCTTCTCTACTCCTTATCTATGTTGCCCTTATCGTTTTATCACTCCTTCCATAAATACAGAAACACAATTCTCTAAAACCTCTAAGGGGTGGTGACACCCTCTTGTCTATCTTAGGAAACAAACTCCCAATACAAAAATTAAGGTGGAGTTAATCTTCCTCACTCCCACTTTAATTACATTGTCTGTAGACTTTATCAAAAAAAGATGTCAACCCATAAATCGTTGTATTTATGTATCTTTGGTATAACACTGAATGCCACTTCATTGTCACTGCAAAGTGGTAAACAGAGGGGAAAGAGGCAGTTAGCAGGAATCAGTGAAGATACAAATGAGCAGTGCGACAGGTAGAGCAGCCTAATGCATATGAGCCCACTGGTATATGCTGAGATTCGCACCCTCAGAAACAAGTAGGTTTTCAAATCTTTTGTGAATTTTCAGAAAACTTGTGAAGTATGTGAAGGAATGGGGAGGTCCAGTGGGTGGAACGTTGACAATGTAGTGATCTTCCACCAAACCACTTATATCTTGTTATATTTGTTGTGGGTTGGATAGTAAGCAGGTTCAGGGAAGCGGACTTAAGGATTCTGGTTGACTGATAATTGTGGGATATCTTGATTAGGTGGGTTGGGCCCCTCACATGCCGGGTCTTGTCAATGGTGCACTGAATTTTCTGTGTTACCTCTAGTCGGTGAATAGTTTATACCACAGCGATGATATGCTTAGATATGTGCATTTACAGGATATGCACAGATGCCTGATATTGAGACCTTAGAAGGCATTAATCCAGTCCGGAAATTTCCACAAATAGCACAGCTGTGACACAGTTTGGAGGGTCAGTAGGGTAGAAACCACTGTTGTATGTGCTAATGCAAATACTTTTGACAACGTTGGTTTGTGGAACCAAAGATAGACTGCAGTGTGATCCTGATACTAAGCATTTTGCCTAAAGACCGAGATGTGTTCTCAGAAAGGTTGGCCGGTTTAAAGGCAAGCTGTGAGGAATCTAACTCATAAGCAAAAACTCAGACTTGGAAGCATCGACTTTTGCTCACTGTTTCTTGGATCTTTGATAAGCAATGAATGATCTTTTCTTGTATGCCAGTGCTTCAGATGGAACTAAGTGTCATTTGCATACACATGAATAACTGTGTTGTACGACTCAGTGATCTGTGCCAAGGGCATAATTTAAATGATACATGTGGCAGGGAAAACGCTTTGTGTCCTGTGGTACCCTCCAGCAATTTGAAAAGGAAGGTTATTAGTTTGACTGGTGTAGGCAAATGTCCAAAAAAGAGAGAAGCCCAATGAAAAAGAAATCGAATTTTAGTGGATTTAACTTGGTGATTGGGGAGCAATGTCTGGTTGATGATGTCAAACGATGTTGAGAATTCCTAGATCTTTAGCACGCATGGGTGACATGGGTCTAGCAATATGATGACAATTAGGGGAATCTCTGTTCCTCACCTGTAGTGAATACCAGACAGGAATTCGCTAAGGATGCCATGTGACTCAAGGTAGATGGTAAGTTGTCTGATTATCATCATTTCTAGGGCCTTGTCTAGACATGAAGGCTAAACGATTTAACAAAGGTGACATCTGGATCCAGTCAAAGGATTCCGATTGTAGATGTGTGTTAGATTTGGGGGTCTCTAGTTGGCACAGTTAGGTACTTGTGACAAATAGGGACCCTTGCCTCTAGTCAGGGTAAGGGGGTACACTCCTACAATAACCCCTGCTCACCCCCTTGGTAGCTTGGCACGAGCAGACAGGCTTATCTCAGAGGCAGTGTGTAAAAGCATTTGTGACAACATACAGTAATCCAGTGACAACACTACAAATGGACACCACACAGGTTTTATATCAAAAATAAGTATACTTTATATAGAATTACCACAAGACCATACACGACAAAAATACACAAAACTATATACTTTAAGATGGTAGTTTTAGCTTAGTTCAGTTCAGTTCTTAAGATGCAACACTTTGCGTCAATGTACCTTACGATGCGTTGCGCTTCCACGACAAGCAATGTTGCAGCGATGGAAATGCGGCAAAGTTCTGGTGCAAAGAAATAAAGACGGGAAGATCTTCCAGATGCGGCATGCTTCTCCGGGGATGCGAGAAGTTCTCAGTTCGATGCGTGGACTGCAGCGGCGACACCCTTGTGCAGAAGTGCGACGGCAATAGCTTCAGCTGCGACACTCTTCTCCCAGTTTGCTTGAAGCTTCCGCACAATGCGACAACTACAGCGGCGACATCCTTGTTCAGAAATGCGACGGCAGCAGCTCCGACGGCGGCGCGCTTCTCTTGGGATGCGAGGCGCTTTCCTCGATGCGGTGCAATGCGACAGTTTCAGTGGCAACACCCTTGTTCAGAAGTGCGACGGCAGCAACAGCGACGGCGACACCCTTCTTCCTCGTTGCGAGGCCCATCTCTCAATGCGGTGCAGTGCGACAACTCCAGCGGCGACACTCTTGTTCAGAAGTGCGACGGCAGGCAGCAGCGACGGCGACACGCTTTCTCTTCGTTGCGAGACGCTTCTCTCGATGCGGTGCAGTGAGACAACTCCAGTGGCGACACCCTTGTTCAGAATTGCGACTGCAGCAGCAGCGACGGCGAGACGCTTCGGCTTCGTTGAGTCGCGCTTCCAGCTCCTTGCGACAGGCAGTCCCTCAGAAGGCCCAAAACAGCAGCAGGCACTTCCAAAGAACTCTGGGGAGCTGGGGGTTGACGTCTGTTGTCCCTGAGACTTCAGCAGGAGGCAAGCTCTGTTCCAAGCCCTTGGAGATCCTTACAAGTTGAAATAAGCACACAAAGTCTCTTCTCCTTCCTTTGGCAGTCAGGCAAACCACTGCAGGCCAATCCCCCAAGCAGCACTTCAACTTAGGAACAGTTTCTCCTCAGTTTCTACAGGTTCCGCTCCTCAGTAAAGGTTTCTTCTTGTTCCAAAAGTGATCTAAATTCTTGGGATCAGGGTCCCACTACTTATACCCCAAAATCCTTTGTTCTCTGAGGGGAGAAGGGCCTTTGCCTGGTCCAAACCAGTTCCTGAGCACTCTGTTTACCAGACTTCTCCTTTCCTTTCACAGTGTAGGGCAGAAACATTAGACGCCCCACAGGAGGTGGAGCCAGCATTGTGGAAGGCAAGTACAGCCCTGGAGCACTTTGTTGACAGGATTCCTTCTCTTCGTTCACTGTGCAGGGCAAAGACGTCAGCCGCTCCGCAGGAGGTGGAGCCAGCATTGTGGAAGGCAGGCACAGCCCTATTCAAGGTTCAGGTGTAACCCCTCCCTCCCATCTAGATGCAGATCTCTCTATTCGCCACTGGGCTGACTCATCCTGTCTCTTGGAATCCCCCAGCCCTGTCACCCACAGAAACCAGACAAATGAATACACAACCTAGCAGAGGCAGGCTTGAAAGGTTAGGCAAGAAAATACCTACATTCTAAAAATGGTATTTTCAAACACAGAATGTTAAAACCACCTTCACTAAAAGGTGTATTTTCTCATTCTGAGTTCAGGCATACTAAACTCGAATTTCTACCATGTTCTCTGAGTCAGTTAAGATTATAAACATGTAATAATCTAACAGCCCATTCTGGCCTATGGAGAACAGGTAGCCTTGCAACAGTGGAAAACGGAAATAGCTGTAATTCACGATTAGGATATGCCACACACATCAGGGCATGTCCTACCTTATACTCACAATGCACCCTGCCCATGGGCCTACCATAGGTGTGTCTGATATGAAGAAAAGCGAAGGTTTAGGGACTGGCAAGTGGGTGCACTTGCCCAGTCAGCATGACAGTACCAGACTGCTCACAGGCTCTGCAATGGCAGACCTTAGACACATTTTACAGGGCTGCTTCTGTGGGTGGCACAAACAGTGCTGCAAGCCCACCGGCAGCATTTGGATTTACAAGCCCTGGGCACACTCAGTGCACTATACTAGGGTCTGACAAGTAAACCAAATCAGTCAATCATGGAATCACTAATCAATACATTCATTTACAGTAAGGAGCACTTGCACTGTGGCACTGGACAGCAGTGGCACAATGCCCAAAGCATCTAACACCAGCAAAACACATGGGGCAACAGAAAAAATGGGAGACCCACGCCAATGGTGCCAGGTCTAACACGTGTCCCCTCCAGCTGAAATGTGGGGAGAACTACCCTACCTCCTGGGAGTTCTCATCACTAAGGCGGCAAAATCAGGACAGACCATCAGCGTTGGCGTGTTCTGTACCAGGGCAGTGTTCCACCGTAACGTCCATACCCTGTAGGGAAATGGACCACCTCAACAGCTTTGGATTCTCGCCCCTCATCTGCATTAACCATCTGAGGGGCCTGTGGTATGTCTGAACCCGGAAGTGAGTCCCAAACAGGTATGGTCTCACCTTCTTCAGTGCCTAGACCACAGCAAATGCCTCACGCTGAATAGCACCTCACCTCTCTTCCCGTGGAAGTAGCCTCCTTCCGATGAAGGCTACAGGTTGATCTTGACCTTCCTCATTCATCTGTGACAAAAGTGCCCCCACACCATGCTCTGAAGCGTCTGTCAGAACGATAAACTCTTTGGAGAAGTTGGGTGCCAGGAGCACAGGGCGCCGTGCACATGGCAGCTTTCAGGGCCTCAAAAGCTTTCTGACAGGTGTCAGTCCAAATCACTTTCTTGGGCTGCTTCCTGCAAGTCAGCTCTGTCAAGGGTGCAACAATGTTGCCATACCCCTTGGCAAACCTCCTGTAGTACCCTGTGAGTCCTAAAAAGGCTCTCACCTCTGTCTGGGTTTTGGGGGGTTCCCAAGCCAGGATGGTTTCAATCTTCGGCTGTAGGGGCGCCACCTGGCCGCTCCCAACTTGGTGTCCCAAGTACACCACGGAACCCTGCCCGATCTGGCACTTACTCACCTTGATCGTGAGGCCTGCCTTCCGCAGCGCCAACACTTCCCAGAGGTGGTGCAGATGCTCTTCCCAACTGGTGCTGAACACTGCGATGTCATCCAGGTCGGCGGCACCGAACTTATCCAGTCCAACCAACATCTGGTTGACCAACCTCTGAAAGGTGGCAGGTGCATTCTTCATCCCAAAGGGCATAACCCGGAACTGGAAATGCCCATCTGGTGTGGAGAATGCTGACCTCTCCTTTGCCCCATCAGTCAAGGCGATCTGCCAGTACACAGACGTTAAATCAAACGTGCTGAGGTACCGTGCAGCCCCCAGCTGATCAATGAGCTCATCAGCTCTGGGGATGAGGTGCGCGTCAGTCTTCGTGACCGAATTGAGCCCTCGGTAGTCCACACAAAACCGGAGTTCGGGTGTGGCACCCGGCGCTGCAGCCTTTGGGACCAAGACCACTGGGCTGGCCCAAGGACTGCTAGATGACTCAATCACCCCTAGCGCAAGCATCTTTGAGACCTCCTCTTTGATGCAAGCCCTTACCCTGTCAGTTACCCTGTAAGTTTTGTGCTTCACAGGTAAGCTGTCTCCTGTATCCACATCATGGAAACACTAATCTGTGATACCAGGAACCAGGGAGAACAGGTCAGAAAACTGTCCCAGCAACTGGTGGCAGTCATTCTGTTGCTCAGGGGTCAGGGTGGAAGAGAGGTAACACTATCCACTGACCCATCTTGCTCTGTTGTAGACAGGAGGTCAGGAAGAGGCTCAGTCTCCTCCTCCATTCCAGCATCTGTTGCTAAGAGCATGCCCACTTCAGACCTCTCCAAATGGGGCTTAAGGCGGTAGACATGCAGAACCCTCAAGGGGTTCCTGGGAGACCGCAAGTCCACCAAGTAGGTAACTGGACTCTTGTGCTCCACAACCTCAAACGGTCCGGTCCACTTATCTTGGAGCGCACAGGGCTCCACTGGGGCCATGACCCACACTTTCTGACCAGGCTGAATCTCTACCAGAGTGGCATTCTGGTCATACCATCACTTCATCTCCTCCTGGCTGGCTTCCAGATTCACCTCAGTGAGTTGCCTGAAATGCCTAGTCTGGTTCCTGAAGGCCAGCATGTAGCTATATACATCCTGGGGAGGTTTCCTGGGAGATTTCTCCCAGCCTTCCTTGACCAGACTCAGAGGTCCTCTGACTGGGTGTCCACAGAGAAGCTCAAAGGGACAGAGCCATATAGATTTCTGTGGCACCTCACGGTATGTAAAGAGTAGGCATGGTAAGAGGACGTCCCACTTACCCCTCATGGGTTCCTCAAGACCCATTATCATGCCTTCAAGGGTTCGGTTAAACCTTTCAACCAACCCGTTTCCCTAGGGGTGGTAAGGAGTGGTGAACTTGTAAGTTACCCCACACTCCTGCCACAGGGACATCATGAAGTTGGTTCCCCGGTCAGACACTACCTCGCGAGGGAATCCCACTCGGGAGAAAATTCCCATCAGTGCTCGTCCCACCACGGGGGCCGTCACTGTCCTCAGAGGTATGGCTTCCGGGTACCGGGTGGCATGGTCCACCAAGACCAGGATGAACCTGTTGCCCATGGCTGTCTTGGGGTCCAGTGGCCCCACAATGTCAATCCCCACCCATTCAAAGGGGGGACTGACCACAGGTAATGGCTGGAGAGGAGCCTTCTGCTTCCTCCCACTCTTTCCACTTGCCTGGCAAGTATGACAGGTCCTGCAATGGGTGTCTAAATGCTTGCGCATTTGGGCCCAATGAAAGTGGGTGACAAGCCTTTCAAAGGTCTTGTCCTGCCCCAAATGTCCTGCTAACAGCACATCATGAGCCAGCCCAGTAGGAAGGCTCTGAAACTCTGGGGTACCACCAGCACACGGGCTGACCCAGGTTCAGCAACCTTAGTCTCACTATACAGGAGACCATTCTCCCAGTAAATCCAATGTGATCCTGACTGATCACCTGCTGCCTGGCTTGCAGCCTGTCGCCGCAAGCCCTCAAGAGAAGGGCATTCTCTCTGCTCCCTGTAGAATTCTTCCCTGGAGGGGCCTCTTTCTTGCTGCCAATGGGTCAGCTCAGGCAGGCCCCCCAGTTCAGCTACTTGTTCCCCGGTAGGCTCCAGGGCATCCCCCTCAGGGTCTACCTCCTCCTGGGCCGTGGGAGCTTCGGGGGCTGGTTTCCCGCGCCCCCGGCCTCTTCTCTCTAAGGGAGGTTCCTGGGCCTCCCTCTCAGGCTCCAGGTCCTCTTGAGCACCCTTACTGGCTGCCATTGACCGGGTGGTCACACACGCCCAGTCAGGCAGACCCAACATCTCCAGGTGAGTACTCTTCTCCACCTTTCCCCAAGGTGAGCTCTCCAAATCGTTCCCCAACAAACAGTCAACAGGCATGGCGGACCTCACAGCTACCTGAAGAGTACCAGAGACCCCCCCAATCAAAGGGAACCTGATCCATTGGACAATGGCTCTCTGTGTTGTCGGTGGCAACAACTCGGCAAAATGCATGAGGGACAATCTGCTCCTGAGACATCAGGTGACATTTGACAGCTGTCACACTGGCTCCTGTATCTCTAAGAGCCTCCACCTTGTGGCCATTGATGGTCACCCACTGCCCATATTTCTTAGTGTTCCTGGGAAGTTGGGTCCCTGGGACCACCTCACAGTCTCCTAAAGAGACAAGGGACATCTCTGCGGGACCCCACCCACCTTGGACATCAATCTCCTCCCCAAAGGCTACACTAGCCATCTGCCGGGGCGGAGCACCAGTGGGTGATGTCTTTCCAAATAGGCGGCACCTGGGATCATTCGCCTTATGTCCCAGGTCCCCACATTTGTAACATTTCAGGGGCCCCTGTGGAACAGGACTACCTGCCGGGACCCCCTGCTTTCTCTCAGGGGGAGGCTGGGAACCTTTCCCTTGGTTCCCTTGGGGACTACTTTGGGGCCTTTTACGGAACTCCTTCTGTTTACCCTTGTCCCCCCCACTCTTCTGCTAGGGACCCTGCCCACCTTTGGCTGAGTCTCCCATGTGACCCTTGTGGACCCTGGTGCTTACCCAGCGGTCCGCCTCCTCAGCAAGCTTCCTAGGGCTAGTCAGCTTGCTATCTATCAGATGCTGGCGCAGGTCTGGAAAACAATTTTCAGACAAGTGCTCCCATGCAATCAAATCAAAGAGACCTTGAAAATCATTAACCTTGCTGCCCTTCACCCAACCATCCAATGCTCTGCAAAAGAAAGTGACATATTCTACCCAAGTACTATTTTCTAACTTCTTGCATTTCCTGAACCTCTGTCTATAGAGTTCAGGGGTCAAACCATACCTAGACATTAATGCATCCTTCATGTGGCTGTATGAATTGTGGACGTCAGAAGGCAAGTCTAACAGTGTGTCCCACCCCTCACTAAGGAACCTTCCCCACAACCCCGCTCCCCAATCTCTCTCAGGGACCCGGTGGGAAGACATGGCTACCTCATAGGCTCTGAACCACTGCCCAATATCATCATTTTTATCAAATTCTTTCACCACATCTTTGGGAATGTATACTCTAGCTTCCACAGGCACTTATGGTACGCTTCCACCAGAGGGAGTAACCTCTAAACTCTTGGTTTTAAACTCCAACTCCCTCAAAACCTTTTCATGCTCAAACTGTAACCTTTTTTCCTCTATGTCAAATCTCCTATTTTCTAACTCCAGTTGCCTGTTCACCTTGAACTTGGTCATCTCCATTTCATGCTTCCTAGATCTCTCTCTGTCCTCCAGCTCCTCTGGAGACAGACTCTTGCCAGAAGCACTGCTACCTGTGGGGGAAGGTACTTTCCTTCCTCCTTGGCCCACTGGCCCTTCCAGCTGTACATCTGCATGGTCATCCCCCTCCTTAATTTCAGGGGTTTTCCTTGCTTCTACCCAGGCCCTCAGCGCCTTGTAGAACTCTTCCTTCTTGGTGCACCCAACAGTGGAAACCTTGAATTTCTTGCAGAAGTACTTCAGCTGTCTTACTTTGTATCTTTCTAGCTTCTCTTCTTCCCAATCACAATCAATAGAGGCTATGGATTCTGTATCTCCCATGACAACTGAATCTGGCATCTTTCAAAAATAGAAAATCCAAAAGGGAATCTACCAAAAAGTATGTGGTTGTGTTATGGTCTGCACTCACTAAGTAGTGTTCACCAATCACTGTACATAAGTCACAAATGCAAGTCCAGAATCCTCACCGCTGACCACCAATGTTAGATTTGGGGGTCTCTAGTTGGCACATGTAGGTACTTGTGACAAATTGGGACCCTTGCCTCTAGTCAGGGTAAGGGGGTCCACTCCTACAATAACCCCTGCTCACCCCCTTGGTAGTTTGGCACGAGCAGACAGGCTTATCTCAGAGGCAGTGTGTAAAGCATTTGTGACCACATACAGTAATCCAGTGACAACACTACCAATGGACACCACACAGGTTTTATATAAAAAATAAGTATACTTTATATAGATTTACTACAAGACCATAGACGACAAAAATACACAATACTATTTACTTTAAGATGGTAGTTTTTAGCTTAGTTCCGTTCAGTTCTTAAGATGCGACACTTTGCGTCAATGTACCTTACGATGCGTTGCGCTTCCACGACAAGCAATGTTGCAGCGATGGATATGCGGCAAAGTTCTGGTGCAAGGAAATAAAGACGTGAAGATCTTCCAGATGCGGCACGCTTTTCCGGGGATGCAACAAGTTCTCGGTTCGATGCGTGGACTGCCGCGGCGACACCCTTGTTCAGAAGTGCGACGGAAACAGCTTCAGCTGCGACATTCTTCTCCCAGTTTGCGTGAAGCTTCCGCACAATTCGACAACTACAGCGGCGACATCCTTGTTCAGAAATGCGACGGCAGCAGCTCCGACGGCGGCGCGCTTCTCTTGGGATGCGAGGCGCTTTCCTCGATGCGGTGCAATGCGACAGTTTCAGCGGCGACACCCTTGCTCAGAAGTGCGACGGCAGCAACAGCGACACCCTTCTTCCTCGTTGCGAGGCCCTTCTCTCGATGCGGTGCAGTGCGACAACTCCAGCGGTGACACCCTTGTTCAGAAGTGCGACGGCAGGCAGCAGCGATGGCGAAACACTTCCTCTTCGTTCCGAGATGCTTCTCTTGATGCGGTGCAGTGCGACAACTCCAGCGGCGACACCCTTGTTCAGAAGTGCGACGGCAGCAGCAGCGACAGCGACACGCTTCGGCTTCGTTGAGTCACGCTTCCAGGTCCTTGCGACACGCAGTCCCTCAGAAGGTCCAAAACAGCAGCAGGCACTTCCAAAGAACTCTGGGGAGCTGGGGGTTGAAGTCTGTTGTCCCTGAGACTTCAGCAGGAGGCAAGCTCTGTTCCAAGCCCTTGGAGATCCTTACAAGTTGAAATAAGCACACAAAGTCTCTTCACCTTCCTTTGCAGTCAGGCAAACCACTGCAAGCCAATCCCCCAAGCAGCACTTCAGTTTAGGGATAGTCTCTCCTCAGTTTCTTCAGGTTCCGCTCCTCAGTAAAGGTTTCCTCTTGTTCCAAAAGTGATCTAAATTCTTGGGATCAGAGTCCCACTACTTATACCCCAAAATCGTTTGTTCTCTGAGCGGAGAGGGGCCTTCGCCTGGTCCAAACCAATTCCTGAGCACTCTGTTTACCAGACTTCTCCTTTCTTTTCACAGTGTAGGGCAGAAACATCAGACGCCCCACAGGAGGTGGAGCCAGCATTGTGGAAGGCAAGTACAGCCCTGGAGCACTTTTTTGACAGGATTCCTTCTCTTCATTCACTGTGCAGGGCAGATATGTCAGCCGCTCCGCAGGAGGTGGAGCCAGCATTGTGGAAGGCAGGCACAGCCCTATTCAAGGTTCAGGTGTAACCCCTCCCTCCCATCTAGATGTAGATCTCTCTATTCATCACTGGGCTGACTCATCCTGTCTCTTGGAATCCCCCAGCCCTGTCACCCACAGAAACCAGACAAAGGAATACACAACCTGGCAAAGGCAAGCTTGAAAGGTTAGGCAAGAAAATCCCTACTTTCTAAAAGTGATATTTTCAAACACAGAATGTTAAAACCACCTTCACTAAAATGTGTATTTTATCATTCTGAGTTCAGGCATACTAAATTCGAATTTCTACCATGTTCTCTGAGTCAGTTAAGATTATAAACATGTAATAATCTAACAGCCCATTCTGGCCTATGGAGAACAGGTAGCCTTGCAATAGTGAAAAACGAAAATGGCTGTAATTCACTATTAGGACATGCCACACTCATCAGGGCATGTCCTACCTTATACTTACAATGCACCCTGCCCTTGGGCCTACCATAGGGGTGTCTGATATGAAAAAACGGGAAGGTTTAGGGACTGGCAAGTGGGTGCACTTGCCCAGTCAGCATGACAGTACCAGACTGCACGCAGGTTCTGCAATGGCAGACCTTAGACACATTTTACAGGGCTGCTTCTGTGGGTGCACAACCAGTGCTGCAAGCCCACCGGCAGCATTTGGATTTACAAGCCCTGGGCACACTCAGTGCACTATACTAGGGTCTGACAAGTAAACAAAATCAGTCAATCATGGAATCACTAATCAATACATTCATTTACAGTAGGGAGCACTTGCACTGTGGCACTGGACAGCAGTGGCACAGTTCCGAAAGCATCTAAAACCTGCAAAAACACATGAGGCAACAGAAAAAATGGAAGGGAGACCCACGCCAATGGTGCCAGGTCTAACAATGTGTTTACAGGATATTTACATTTCTGAGGTATTGTTCCAGTGACAAAAGTTGTGCTCTTGAGCATTGTGATGAGAGGAGCCAGTGAAGGTAAGTACCAACACTGGCGTCCTTGTCATTGCAGATGTCTGTAGCTACTGTTATGGTTTGGTTATTTTAGAAAACTAGGGTATGATATGGTTTGGGTCCAGGTTCCACTGTATTACATTGTACTGTTCCACTGTGCCATTTGGTAAGATTACAGTTGCAGCAGTGGAGCCAGATGAACCTGTTTCCTGTATGGACTGAGCTTGAATAAACAAGCTGAATTCACATTGCTATGCCTCATGCGGCATGGAACCCACTCCAACAGTTTGGTTTCGAGGGTAGGAATGGAGAATTGCAGTTAAAAAAGCCAAGCAGGCTTAAAGGATAATTAAGAATGTTTGTACTGGTATGTCCCTGTTCGTAATGATGGTAGAAAGGAAACCTAGGTATAAGTTCACACCAGAGTGGATGTGTGATAGTGTGATTGAGCAATAGTCTCCGGAGTTGGTAAAACAGAGTTTGGAGGAGGTCCATAGCAAGAGTACTATGTTCCTGCCCATAAGGTCAAACCGGTTCTCATAAACCTGGGAGACTGGGTGAGGATTAAGAAGCCGGTTAAAGTGCCTAAGGGCAAAAGTCAACTTTTTCCACTAGAGCGAGTGGTGGAAATCTTAAGGAAGGCTGCTAAACTTAAGAATCATAAAGTGTGTAATCTGAAGCGTGTGGCTTTATGTTCTTATGATCAACAGACAAAGTGTGATGACATGGTGGTAAGTGGAGGATTTGATTCTCTTTATGTATTTATTTATTTATAAAGTTTTATATAGCGCGAACGTGACCCACGCGGGTATCAGAGCGCTTTACAGTATAAGAACAAAATTGGTTGAGGTAGTATACATACATTCAAAAGTGTCAATTTGTACAAAAGGAATAGAAAGATACTGTAGGACGTAGAACCATATACAGTTAAGGAACCTTAGATGAGTGTGCTAGCAAACATACATATTATAACTATGATTGGATCCCAGTGGATAAGAAGTGTATAGATAAACCCAAGAGAGACCTACCACTAGGTAAGCTTTACACTACATACAGCAATTGAACAGTAAGGGTAGTGATATTCGTCATACATAATAAGGACTCAATCATTCCAATTGAAGTCGGCAAAAGTATTCCAATCATAAAGATGACTCCGTGACATCACAGACATCAGACTTATGGTACGTATTTGTTCATTAGTAGTGTTTTTACTTCTTTTTTGAAGGCGGTAAGGAAAGTGATTCCACGAACTGCTGGAGGTAGGGAGTTCCAAATCCTTGGTGCGATCCCTGAAAAAGCTCTACAGCCGGTTCTCTTCTTATGGAAGGATTGGGGTTTCAGAAGGAGGGTGCTTGCACTTTGAAGTCGTCTGCAGCCTCCAGACCTTTCCAACTTTAAAGCCAGATAACTAGGAGTATTGTTGTGAATTGCTTTGTGTGTCATGCAGGCCACTTTAAGGTGGATTCTTGCCTCGTAGGGCAGCCAATTCAAGGTTTTCAAGGTTGTAGAGATGTGACATTTTCTCTTGGTTCCAGATACAAGTCTAGCCGCAGAATTCAATGCTGCTCTTAGCGGAGCCAGCTCGTATTTAGGAAGACCACAGAGGGTGGTTCTCCCGTAATCTAAACTGGGTAACACAAGGGCTTGTACTGCCATTTTTAGATCAGCCTGAGGGAGGAAGGGTTTGAGTTTCCTTAATATACTCAGCTTGTAATTAGCTCCCTTGGAGGCATTAGAGATGTGCGATTGCATATTCAGATGTTTGTCAAAGGTGATTCCTAGTGATTTTGCTGAGTCAATGATGAGGGGGACGCAGTCAAAGGAGGTTAGGTGTTTTAAGCAAAAACCAAAGGAAATGATGGACGGAGTGTTGAACATTGCAAGCACTCACCCCCAGTCAACTGATCTGGGTTTAATCCATCACCGTTGTTTAGCCCACTCTGCCACCCCAGTGCAGACATGGCCATATGCAAATCAGTCTGACCCTGTGCCTCATGGGAACAGTCCAGCTCGAACTGCCAAGCCATGTCTTCCCTGGACCGGAAACAAGCATCCTAGGACCGGTTTCTGGCATTTCAGCCGTCTTCAGCCAGGCTTGCTTGAATCCAGTGGCAAAGTGAGCAAGGGACTCACGTCTGAGCATACCCTGCCAACTTATGGCGAAAAAAAAAACAAAACAAAGGAAATGATGGACGGAGTGTTGAACATTGCAAGCACTCACCCCCAGTTAACTGATCTGGGTTTAATCCATCACCGTTCTTTAGACCACTCTGCCACCCCAGTTCAGACATGGCCATATGCAAATCAGTCTGACCCTGTGCCTCATGGGAACAGTCCAGCCCGAACTGCCAAGCCATGTCTTCCCTGGACCGGAAACAAGCATCCTAGGACCGGTTTCTGGCATTTCAGCCGTCTTCAGCCAGGCTTGCTTGAATCCAGTGGCAAAGTGAGCAAGGGACTCACGTCTGAGCATACCCTGCCAACTTATGGTGAACAAAGCAAAAACCAAAGGAAATGATGGACGGAGTGTTGAACATTGCAAGCACTCACCCCCAGTCAACTGATCTGGGTTTAATCCATCACCGTTCTTCAGCCCACTCTGCCACCCCAGTTCAGACATGGCCATATGCAAATCAGTCTGACCCTGTGCCTCATGGGAACAGTCCAGCCCGAACTGCCAAGCCATGTCTTCCCTGGACCAGAAACAAGCATCCTAGGACCGGTTTCTGGCATTTCAGCCGTCTTCAGCCAGGCTTGCTTGAATCCAGTGGCAAAGTGAGCAAGGGACTCACGTCTGAGCATACCCTGCCAACTTATGGCGAACAAAGCAAAAACCAAAGGAAATGATAGCTTTGGTGTGTGGCTCGGTGGCGAGATGAGGATGAATTCAGTTTTTTTGGTATTCAGCATGAGGTGGTTGTGAGCCAGCTTTGCGTGTTCAGTAGAATAGAGTTGAGGGCAATGAAATCTTCTGGCGCGGTGATTTTCAGATACAGTTGGGTGTCATCAGCATATAAATGATACAGGATGTTCGCAGATCTCAATGCGTTCGCCAAAGGCTCCATTAGGAGGTTGAAAAGAATGGGTGATAGAGCAGATCCCCGAGGAACACCAAGGGTGACCAAAGAGGATTGCGAGAGTGAGTTCCTCATCTTGAATCTTTGAGTTCTGTTATTCAAGAAGGAGGAGAACCATTGCAGCACTGTGCCCGAGAGGCCCATCCTTCGTTACAGTAGGGACAGAAGTTTGTCATGCTTGACCGTATCGAATGCAGAGGACAAATCAAGAAGAATCAGTAGGCATGATTCATTGCAGTCAAGTATTTTGAGGATGTCATCCATAATATGGGTGAGTGCAGATTCTGTGCTGTGTCCTTGACGGAAGCCCGATTGGTGAATATCTAAGAGGTTATAGTGTTCAATGTGATTGCATAATTGGATTTGTACACATTTCTCCAATAGTTTTGCCAAAGAAGGGATGTTGGTTGTGGGCCGATAGTTCTTTAGATCAGATGGAGCGGTGTCAGCTTTCTTAAGTATAGGTGTGACCTGCACTATTTTAAGGCAGTCCGGAATGACTCCTTGACTTAGGGAGGCATTTACAATTTTAGCCCATAATGGTAGGATAGATGGTTTAAAAATTTTGAACAAGGCGGGGTCAGAGAAATGATTGGAGGGGTTGATTGCTTGAAGAGTGTTGTCTATAATTTGTTGAGAGATTGGCGAGCAGGTGTGCCAAGAGGCATTGTTTTTTGTGACTTCCCCTGGATTATCAAAATGTGCTTTGAATAAATCGCTACAGTTGGAATCTTTACCCCTTTGTTTGCGGTAGCGCCAACTTGGATTGTAAAACAAGTTGGACTTAGTCTTTTCGTGGAAGAAATTGGCAAGCACATCACAGGTAGGTATGGCCAGGTCGTTTGATTCCATAGAGTTAGTTGTGTTGTATGATTGTTGCTTGACGATTTCAAAGAGTTTTTTTGGCCGGTTGCTTGCTTGGTTCACCTGAGTTCTGAAATAGTCTGCCTTTGCCTTAAGAATCTTCCTATTGTAAGAGTTCCTTAGTCTTCTCAGGTGCTCAAGATTATCAGTGGTAGGAGCTGATTTCCATAGATGCTCTACAACTCTTAGGTGTCTACGCTTCTAGTTCAGCCCCTCGTTGAACCATGGTTTGGAAATCTTAGTAGATACGTTTTTTTTCCTGGAGGGGAGCTGTGGAATCCAATATTTCAAGCAACGAGTCATTGTAGAAGGTTGTGAGGTTATGTACATCAGTAATGTCCATCCTGGGGGTCAGGGCGGAGTTACACCGGTTTAACAGGGTGATGGGGTTGATATTTTGTAAGTTCCTTTTCCATTGCCTTATTTTTGATGGTTGGCCCCTTTTTTGAGTAACTTCGCTAATGATGGAGAAGAGGATGCAATAATGATCAGTCCAATCGCATGGGGTGATGGATTCTAGTAAGACGATGTTTGGTTTTGCAATGATGAGGTCTAATGTCTCTCCCTTGTTATGAGTTAGGCTGTCACAGAATTGAGATAGCTCCTGTACTGACAGAAACTCTTTAAGGCAATCTACAATATGATCGTTTGCGTTGTTCCAATGGAGGTTAAAGTCACCCAAGAAGATATGATGAACTAGTGAGTTGACATTAGAAGCCATGATCTTCATTATCTCATCAATACAAGTCAAGTTATCCCCAGGTGGGTGGTAAAATATGTGTAGCTTGTTGGCGATGCGCTTAGTATCAGAGATGTTAATGCATAGATAATCACAGGAAGAAAGCCCAAT
This sequence comes from Triturus cristatus, assembly GCF_964204655.1. Taxonomy (NCBI): domain Eukaryota; kingdom Metazoa; phylum Chordata; class Amphibia; order Caudata; family Salamandridae; genus Triturus; species Triturus cristatus. The sequence goes on along the minus strand of NC_140582.1, from coordinate 81,252,492 downwards.
AGAGTCCGCTTGCTTGACTGATATTGAGTTACGATAAATGCAGGCTACCCCTCCCCCTAGTTTCCCAATTCTATCTAATTGTATCGGGTCGTGGGAAGGAGGAACAAGTAAGTCGAGGATGGGTGAGGAGGAACTATTCAACCAGGATTCAGTGAGGACCATAATATCTAAATCATTTTCTAGTATGAGATTGAATATCTCCGTAGCATGTTTGCTAGCAGATCTGCAATTAATGAGCCCACACTTCAACTTATTAATAGAATGGTTTAAGGTAGTCTGTTCTAGGTTGATATTTGTGAGGTTGTCACTATTTATAGATCTGTTGTTGAGAGTCGGTTCTCTGAGGGGATTGGTTACAATGGTTTGGATTGTGTCACAATGGAACTTACTGCTATCAGAATCCCGGGCATAGGATGAGAGCAGGTCGTCAATGTCACTATCAGATAGTTCATCGGATGACCTCCTAGGACACGTAGGTGAGGGTAAACTACCCAGATTAGTATTATTGGGTAGTGTGCCCTTGGGTATGTATCTGGCGTGTTGGATGTTGATTTGATTATAGTGACTACTGTTCTCCAAATGATCCTTCATGGGGGTGGAGTTTCTCATTTGGAGACTAATTTGGTTCACGGTGTCATTGGTGGCTCTGTGTAGGATAAGCAATTTTTTTGTTATAGTAGAAAGGTTATGCATTTCATCCATGAGATGGGAAAGACCAGTGGCTAGTTCGCTAAGTTGCGTGCTCCAGACTGAATTGGGAGGGTAGGTAGACGGTGAGGACGTCTGATCAGTTAAAGAGGACGAGCCACTCGTAGAGTCATAATGCATGGTCTTCAAATGCTTGTGGATATCTATATTAGGTCTGGGTGTAAGGCCCGTTATGGAAGGCGAATTTCCAGTGAGTTCTGAATGCAGAGACATTTTCTCCATTTGGATTGGGATAGCTTCATTGGATGTCAATGAAGGAGGTTGAGCCAGGATAGTTAATGTGCAATCCACATCCATGAGTGGGGTGGTATAAAGTCTGGACAACCGGGAGGGAGTATCCACCTGAAAGGTCACTGTGTTTAGTAAAAGGATGGGCGGGTTGATTGTATCATGTGAAAGAGTTCCCTCATGTAATGAGGAGGACAGTGGGTGGGAGGAGTCCAAGCGATACATTTTGAATGAGGGATTCACATCCCTGGGTGGAGTGGAATAATGGTTAGACAGCCGGGAGGGGGATTCCTCCTGAAATTGGGGAAAGGTCACTGTATTCAGTGAATGGATGGGAGGGGTGATAGTGTTGGGTTTAAGAATTCCCTCAAGTAGCGAAGAGGACAGTGGGTGCGGGGGGTCTAAGCGATCAGCTAAGAGTGCAGGGGGGGAGTGGAGTGCCGTGTTAGTGGCATCTCGTTTGATGTCATCCCGCGAGAAAGGCAGGGCTAACAATATTGCGTCAGACATGATGGGATCAGTAGCAAAGCCTAACCTTGTCTCTTCAGGTCTAGGGGCTCCGGGAGAGGTCTTGTCCAAACAGTCTAGTTGGTAGTGATTACTGGTGGTTTCTGCAATTCAGAGGATAGAGGCTGGAAACATCGGAGTCATAACTGGGACAGGAAGCCCCTGCGTGTTTGGATCGGCCATGTCTGAGGGGCTAGAGAGAATGTCAGGGTCGACATTGATCAGAATGGGCGAGTATGATGTGGTATTTTGAGGAGGAGTTAGGGAAGCCACTAAATCCTGGGGATGCGATGGTGTGGTGAGTGTGCTATTCTTATTATTTGTTTAGCGGATATGGTTGACTTTGCGAGTGATCAGTCGACATTGCCACAGGGTGTTGTTTCTGATGGGCCAGAGTTGGTGGAGGATGTGACTGAAGAGTGGACGAGCAATTTTGGTGAAGGTCCCATAGAAGGTGCACAGGAATAGTGTTCTGATAATGAGAAATGTGAAATAGTATTACCAGGATAGTTAAAGGATTATGTCGTATGATACGGATAATTAGTTTCTGGTGTCTTGTTTTCCTTTTGCATGATTATATTATGGTTCTGCATTTATATTTTATTTTAAATGGGGGTGTGGTGTTGTTAGTATGAATGGAGTTTCCTTGCCGTTATTTTTTTATTGTAAGGGGGGTGTTGTGGTTTGCTTATTCCGGAGCACTAGGGTACGGCATGGTTTAGTTCAAGGTTGGTTCCACAGGACACACAGACTTGAAAACATTCCTCCTCTCCACACTGCCCAGAGAATCAGGTTCGTCAATTCTAGCTACCAGAGCATAGTTATCTGGTTGCACCCAAAGTACCTTCAGTTAATTCCCTTACAGAAAAACACGCCAAACAATTCTAACTCTTCATCTGTAATAATGTCCCTTAGCTAACTTCTGATAGCTCACCCTTTTGACTGGATACCTTCTAACACCAGCCATTTCAAACACACACGATCATGAACGATGTCCTTTTGTGGTTCTTGAGGTAGTATTTCTCCTCATCCTACCTGGCTCCTTTCATTTCTTATCCTTCGGATACAAATGTAACACATTCTTGAGACGGATCCTGTTCTTTTTCTGCAAGTTTTGTCAGAATCCAATGGCTGAGGATGCTGACTCAAAGTCCATTGAACTAAGTATAGGATACAACGTATTTGCAATGATTGGTGCAAGCGCCATACACAGCAAACCTAAACATTACGTTCTTAGACATCCTAACTAAAGTCTCTTGAAAAGCTTGTGAATTTCATAAATATTTCGACAATAGGACCAGTTTAGTGCAAACTGTTACCACCCTGTGCCACTGGAACCAAGATATAGCTGATTGATGAGGGCAAAACCGCTCTAGTCTTGCTTGGTTTCCTGTTCAGGGTATATTGTGGCAATTTGGGCAGGACTTTCTCATTGGAGCATGGCCAAGACTGATTTGCACATGATTGTGAGGTGGCATGAGGTGCAGAATAACGATGGGCTAGGATGTAACACTGAGTAATTACCAATGGCTGAGATAAAATTCATGCATTCCATCCATCACTTTTTTGTATACTTCAGTGTAATGCCCTAAGTGGGATGGGTATACTCAGACTGTGGTATATGTAGTTCACTGTAATGATTGTTTGTACTCACAATCACAATTATTTGCTGCACCATTTCCAGCATTATAAGTTTATTTTCGACCACATTCATATAAACAGACACAGAAGTATGCACATTAAAAACACACATAAAATCGAAACATCATTTCATTTAGGTTCACTATCCGATCATGACCTAGTCAGTGCTAGAGATTACGGGGTGCGTATTTGGCATTTTATAGCAGCGAGTAGTTGTTTGTTTTGTGGCTGCTTAATAGGCAGCTTTTATTTTCTCTGGTCAAGTATCGCTCAAATTTCAAGTGCACCCCAATGGCCATCAGCTAGTAACAGCTGCCTCTGAGAGGAGCCTGCAACAGTTTCTCACTCAAGTTCGTCTCCAGACCCCGGATTCTTGTGTTCTTTATCCTGAACTGATTATGGAAACCTTTTGGTTAAGGAAAAAATGGTATTCACGCTTTAGTAAGATTTAGCACTATTGCACATATGAACTTCTCCATTGGAACCACCTGCACACCTACGATATGCATAGACCCTAAATAGATGTTATTTGTAAACAATTCACAAACATGTTTACATGTGTGCATCCACAATTGATCAAATTGCCTCATTCTACCCCTTGAATTATAAAACTGCAGTCATAGGTTGCGTTTGTCATGACATAATCTTTGCCAATGCTAAATCACAAAAACTAACACTGAAAAAGAGAAGTTATGGGACACATTCAGTTCAGTAAAATGGCACACATTTGATGAATTGGTTTAAGATTTTAATGAAACATTTCTAGTTAACTGTTCCTGGGATTTGTAAATTGTACTAAGCTTCTGAAAACAAATGCACATGTTCCTTTATATTTAATTATTTAGAAATATCTACATGGAAGAAATGAGGTTCTCTAAAATTTCCTAACATCATTGACAAAATATGTATTGCACTCTAGAACGCCTATCAGAACCAGTAAGACAAAGCATCGCTAAGCAGATGAAGCACAGTAAAGACACCTTGTGGATAACATTTCTGAAGATATAGCTGTAGTGGAGAAGAGGACATCTCCAACAGTTAATCAACAGAAGACTACCAGACATCAAGAAAACATGGAAACTGGGGACTACAGCCAAAGCCCAGGTACCACTCTTCCCTTAAATTCGGCTGTTCATCTTAAGCTGATATTATCTGTCGAAATGAAGCCTAATGTAGCTAATGTGTATTGCTTTAACCTCCCTTGTGAATACACGTTTCCTATTCATACCTAAAGATATGCAGAATGTGCATTCATTTGGATGTCTATCCAGACCAGTATAGACTAGTCAAATAGTCATTTGTTTTACAGAACCATGGTACATTCATTTAAGCAATCCATGCCCTGTTTGCTTCAATGGGTCGGGATACTTTTCATGTTGTGCCCATGCAAATACGGAGAGGGTAGAATTACAATGAGGAAAATTGGTTTCACCAAGAACAGGCTATTTGATTTCTGATGGGATGCGACCTTGAGCAGTGACATAGCATATATTGAAATGGTTCATCCAGAGTGGAGCATTGCAGGCACCTATTAGATAGATGGCCTCTCCCCCTGACTCACCACTGCGAAGAGGTAACGACGGACAGAGCGGGCCTCAATTACCTGAGACAGGTTCCAGGGAGGTGAGGTTTGATCCTTTATCATGAAGGGTGATGATTGCACCTTGTGATTGGAGGTTTTGCACCAAGTGAGGTTGTATTGTCCAAATCAACCGTTTTACTCTCATCTAAATTGTTATTACGAATAGAGAGTTTTCATATGCAGTAGCTAGAATATTACAAGTCCTGAAGAAAGCCGTGGGGAATTTCCCCTGTAGGCTGAAACATGTCGACCTATTGTTAGCAGTTACTAGGGATTACTGCTATGACTTACTAATAGCAGTTACATGGGATTACTGCAATTATTTTCTCTGCACCGTTTTTACTAGGTGTGAGGAGGGTTGCATTATCTAGAGTAATTAGTCTCTCCACACAACCCTTTTAATTCTTCTCTCTTTTTGCACTGCACCACATTGGATTTCCTCAAATATGCACTAAAGCACATTCTTTTTCTCTGACGTCTGCATGGCTCCGGTATGGCATTGTTTATGAGCAAAAGAGCTTGCCATTGAGGTAGTCCTTATGATCAATGGACTGACCTTCTACTCCTGGCGGATGACCAAATGATAAAATTGATCATCAGAGCTTGATACCTTAGCTCTATTACGAGCAGCAATTTGATGGTAATCCTTGCTCTGCTCTGAATGCCTGAGTGGTATCGTAACAGTCCTTCAATCCTTGTGTTTATCTTTCCACGTGCTCTTATTACTGACCCCCAGTTCTCTTATTGTATGTTGACCTATTAGATACACCCTGTCCAATTATTCAAAGGGCCATTCTTTGTTAAAACTAGCTTCCATGTTATTTTAAAGTCTGCACTCTATGTGGCTAGATGGTCATGGAGAATGACATGTTATTTTGGTACCACAGCAGGGTACGAAGTAGGGATGTTTTGGGAAATAGTTCCCACTCTAGGGGCCCGATTCACAGACCTAAACAAAGACAAAATCCTAACTTTACGACTTTTAGTATTCACAAAAGGCATTTAGTAGTAATAAAGTTATGAATCCTAACTTTACTAGTACTAAATCCCTTTTGTGTATACCGAAAGCCGTAAAGTTAGGATTTTGTCTCAGTTTAGGAGTAGTAAAGATAGGAATCCTAACCTTACTACTATTAAATCCCTTTTGTGAATACCGAAAGTCGTAAAGTTAGGATTTTGTCTCAGTTTAGGAGTAGTAAAGTTAGGAATCCTAACCTTACTACTACTAAATCCCTTTTATGAATACCGAAAGTCGTAAAGTTAGGATTTTGTCTCAGTTTAGTAGTAGTAAACTTAGGAATCCTAACTTTACTACTACTAAATGCCTTCTGTGAATACCGAAAGAAGTAAGTTTAGGATTTTGTCTCAGATTAGTTCTGTGAATCGGCCCCAATGTTCTTCTCTGGTATTGATCTTATAAAATTGAAACTGAAGATGGTAAAACAATGCTCCCTCACCCCGAGCTTTTGGAGTGCCAATTTTAGGGGGGCTTGACAGGGCGGCTATCGTAAGGCAAGAGCAACAGAAATAGAGCTTTACGAGTCACCTCTTAAATGGCGACTTGGGCTCTGTCCACATATTGATCATCCTTTGTACAGTATCTGCTTTGGCATAGATTGTGTGCTTCCACTCACAAAGTGGTCTTGTATTGTACATATTATGCTCGAAATTGTAGCCCTGAAGTGGTAATAGTGACAAGCCAAATGTCAAGGTTAAAGGCCTGACTGGTTCAGTTATGTCTAATGTCATGGGTTTGATCTGTGCATTATTAAAAGCTATAACAAAAGCAATAGGCTTTATATTTGTTCTGAAAAGTCAGGGTGGGTGAGCCAGACAATTTGTTGGGGAGCTGAGCTACAGCCGTGCCAGGGGGTTGGCTTGGTTCTAAGAGCCTAAACACGAACCAATCCCCCAAAATGGTTTTCACAATGTGTGCCCTCTATCACCCAAAATGCTGTAAGATTGCCACCTTTCTGTCTTTTGCTGACACCAACACCTGATACTTCTATTTCCTCTCTCAAACACACTTTCTCTTTTTTTGCTCTTTACCTCTTTTTTCTCATTTTATCTTCACCGCACTTACATTGTCTCCCTCTGACTTAGCCACACCAGATCTCTATTTTTCGTGTGCTCTTTCTTTCTATCTCCTCTTATCTCATTCTCTCTTTCTCCTCTGTCCTCTCCCGGAGTCATGCAATGCTATCTGCTCCCTTAGACCAGAACTCTCTGTCTTCAGCTTCCTTCCTGTACTTCGTTAATTGGTCATATTACTTGTTATTGTGTGCTTCTTTACCTTCTCATGTACTGCTTTCATCCTCATGTTTCCTCTTTCTTTCTTGCTTTTCCTTCCATCCTTGGAAAACAAGGCCGTCCTAGTTTAAGAAAAGGCCTGCTGTGCTAGAGGGACCCCACTGGGTGCAGCAGCAGAAGATCTGACCAGGCCCTCTGGCTTTTTGTAGTCTGATATCCTCCACCATCCACATGTGCCCCCTTAGTACAGTAGCAGAGGGGCTGATCCTCGCTGTAGGGCTTTTTACATTTTGATAATGTGTAATCAGGGTTTTGCTTTAGGGCAGTGAGACTGGTGCGACCGCACTGGGCGCTGACCTGTGGAGGGGGCGCTGACCTCGGGGGGGGCGCTGTGTTTAACAGTAACTTATGATTGCAGAGATAGGGAGCACTTTTGCCCGGTGGCCATAAGGGAATCTGAGGAGGAGGTCATGAGGGTGGAGGAGGGGCACCAAAAACTATTGTTGCACTGGGCTCTTAAGCTGGCCCTGTGTGTAATCAAATGCAAGCGGCCCACTGCGCTGACCTGGTTCTCTTCTGCTACACCCAGGGAGCTTGCACACTCACATAGGACCTTGCGGGGGTAGATGGGGGGTGGCGGGCAGGCCAGTTGCTTAATGGCTTGCCCTCCTGTAGTGAAAATACTATTTTAAGCCAGTTGGCCTGGGGTAGACTGTTATCATACCGCAATAAAGTCTTTAGACCTATATTTTGTTACATGTATACTCACAACTTACCATACGAGGCACGGGTTTTGTTACTGGTTACCCCCTCCAACAAATCCTGGGGGTAGCAGATTTGCACTGTGTTAATCATTGTTAGGTAGTTTTAGGAGGAGCTGTACATTGTTTTGCCAATTGTAATCGTGTACAGGTTTGCATGATAGTTGGCTTGTGTGAAAGAGTAAGCACAAAATGCACACTGTGATACTTAATATTAACTTCTTTGGATGGGCTAGATATTGTTTCAGCAAACATATTTTTGTGCATATTTGTAATGCTATGACTCTGTGACTGATGGCTTGAATTTGTTATGGTAATGAGTCAATGATAAGGTGTTTGGGCCTGATTTTTTCATTGGGAAAAGTTATGTCACATTCTAAAGGTCTTATCTATTAATTAAGAGAAGTATGATAATTGCAGTAGGCCTGACTTATTTATTGTGAAAAACATATGTTAAAGCAATTAGTCCGTTATGATCGATTGTTATTACACTGTGTTAAGTTCAGTAGACATTTATTTTGATACATGAAAACTCACAGTCTACCTAGACAAGCAAGGGCTTTGTTGTTGGTTACCCATTTTGACAAATCTTGAGGGTATAACATATGTACTGTACCATTTGAATCAGTATTACACCTTTTTAGCATACGTATTGTATTGTTTTGCCAACTGTAACCTTCTATTATAATATTATGGAATAATGGAATAATATAATCTCAATACAGTTTGTCTGGGTTGCTTATGGTGACAAGCCAATGTTAAGGTTCGGGAGTGATTAGTTCACTGGGAAACATTTTGTCCGGTGCCATAGGTCTGATCTGTTTATTATAAAAAAAATTACAACAAATGCAGAAGGCCTACCTTTTATTGTGAGAAACATGTAAAAGCCAATAAGCCTTGATGGGTGGATATTTATTACACGTTGTTAAATCATGTAGGTACATGTTTTGAAGTGTCACAGTTTGCCATAGTAGGCAAGGGATATGGTGCTGGCTGCACATCTGACAAACCTTGTGGGTAGAGGATTTGCACTGTGATAATGATTTTTAGACCCCCTGTCGAGAATTGTATATTGTTTTTTCAACTGTAATTTAGTGCATAATTGTAATCTTATGAATGCTTGCCTTGTGGCAAAGTCTGTGCTCAATACAGTAGGCTTGAGCTGGCTAATGATGAAGGCATTACACCTCTCTGGTTCATTGGGAAATGGTATGTCAAACACCAGAGGCCTGATCTGTTTATTATGAAATGTTACAACAAAGTCAGTTGGACTGACTTATTTATTGTGGAAGACATAATATGAAGCCAATATGTCTTTAAGAGTGGATTCTTATTACACTGTATTAAAACCTTTAGACAGGTATTTTGGTACATGCAAAGTCCAAGATTACCTTACTGGGCAAGGGATTTGATGTTAGCTATCTACTTTGACAAACTCTTAGTTGTGATAATGCTTGTTATGTCCTTTTAGGAGGGAATGGGTACTATTTTGCAAACTGAATTGCACATATTTGTAATTTAAAACTGGATACCTATTAATTACCTCACAGGAAAGCCTATACTCAATATGGTACGCCTGAGTTGGTGAGGATGATAAGACAACAATAAAGGCTATAGGACGGATTGTTTAATTGAGGAAAGTTAAGTTAGATGCCATAGATTACTTATGCTTTTATTAAAAGTTATGACAAAGGCAATAGGACTGAATCATTCGTAACTAAATGCATATGTTAAAGCCAATAGAACTCAAAGAGTGGATTCCTATTACAGTGTTGTAAAGACTGGAGATTGGTATATTGCTACGTGGACTCTCCCAGTTGACCACAATATACAAGAGTTTTGGTGTTGGTTACCTCCGCTGACAGACAGTGGGGGTAGAAGAATTACAATGGAAAACTCCTTACTAAACCCTCTGGGTGAGGGAGAGGGAATTGTATTGTTTTTGACAACTATAATGTTGTAATTTCATCATGTGCAGTATTTAGCTGTGTGTGTATATAAAAGGACCTTTTAGATCTGGCCTAACAGCCCCAGATGTCTGCCAGGTTCTTGTTATAAAAAGTAATCCTAAGAATGCATACTTGAACATGCATGGAGGAGATTTGAGTCAACCTTTGGTTGTTGTGCCCTGTCAGTGATGGCACATTGCCTGAATTTATGTAAATATCTGTCTGGAAATTAGTGCACGACCTTGCCTTTGTCTGGTAGATCAATCTTTTAATTTTCCATTTTTTAGATTCACTTTCATTTCTTTCAATTTCCTTTTTTTAATTTAATGCTCTTAGGAAAACCCAGCAGTCCCCCAGGCAGTACTTTCAAGTCTCTTGTGTGCTGCTCATTAGTTCTTCTGCAGTGCGACACATCAGACATGGCCACTGTTTGCCAATTGGGTGAGCATTGTGGTGTGCATGTCCAAGATGGCTGCAGGAGTGGTCACATTACTGTGAGCTCCCTTCTGGCACCATGAAGGTCCTGTCGAAATCTTTGTTTTCTCCCCGCCCTGCACGTGAAAACAAACTACGGAGCCCACCTGTCATCTGGTGTACCAGCAGGGGACTGTGGCAAGCTGTGCACACTCCCTGAATGCCATGGGAGCTGCTACGGCATGCGGTGGTCTATGAACAGGTTCTTGCGTACTATGGAGGAGTAAACCAGGGCCCAGGGCTTTTCTCTTTTAATCTGCACCAGGTACCTGGGAGTGGCTAGAGGCTAGGGGAGAGGATTCACCTTCAGACCAGCCTGAGATGGATGGGGGCTGGAAGAGAGCAAAGAACAGATCCTGATCGCCCCGTAGGCTTTGTACTGGCCCGTCAAGGGACAGGCTGCACATAAGAGAGCGCAGGTGGTGGCTGAACTGGAAAGTGTGGGATTCCCGGCTGTGGCTTTAGTAACAGAGATGCTACTGGGGCCCACTCAATATGCGGCTTCCTCTGGATGAGATACCAAAGGCCTCATTGGGTGTCACCAGGACACTCCAATTATAGTGGAACTCTTGTAATGACTGTTGCACTGCTGTATCCTTTTCGCTTCTTGATGTGGTAGATGGCACTGATGCCCTTGGCTGAGGTGCTGGTAACTTGATATGTTGGACTGGGGAGGATATCATACCAGAGGAGGCACTATGGGTGACATGGGATACCTCAGTGTTCTCAGTAGTTGTCATGCGATACCCCACACCATCCACAGGAGCTTTACTATGGTTAATAGTATTTTAGACGGGCGATGCAACACCGTTGTGCAATAGCCTGGGGAGGGGAGTTAAGAAGAAATGTTTTTAGATTCCATGTCCACCCGCTTTTGTTCTGCTATCTCAGATTCCCTTGAGAGATTAGGCATACGACTTAGCATGGTTTCACAACACTATGGACTGCTCACGTGGAACGTGAAAGGCATAGGTACATATGTTAAGCAACACAGGGTTTACGCTTACTTGAGGAGGTGCCAGGAATCTCTTTGCATGTCTGCACGACCATAAGATGACCCTCATAAGATGACCCTCCAATGGATTGTGTTGATAACAAGACAGACTCTGCCTTGAAGACATCATACTCTGCCATGATTCTGCCATTATGTGCTGGTTTTTATGCTACTCACATTGTTAAAAATGTGGTAACTGGTTTTGAGGCTTTGTGTGAAGAAATCCAGTCCTTTCTGGAACAATAGGAAGTTGCTGTATCTTTAATTGGAGCTCCCGTGTTGGGACAAGCTGTGCAGGATTTTATGAAATGGTCTCTGGAATAGCGAATGCTTTTCCACCTTCAAGAGTAAAGGTAAGGTGTTTTATCTGATAGTGATGCGATGGGAACTCAGGGTTTTAGGCTTGCCAACATTCCTTTAAAGGCTGTCTGACACCCACAGGAACAAGGCCATGGATTGCCATTTGGGTTATGACCCAGCTAGCTCTGCCTATTGAGTGCGTAAACTGACATGCCATTCAGAGATCATTTAGTTTGACTTCAAGAAGCCGGGGAAAGCCTTCACATAAGATCAGTGGGTCATGGATATTGCTCTCCGGGGTTATTTGTCCCCAGATTCAGGCTCAGTTCCCACAATACCCCTAAAGAAGGAAGAAGGTAGCTCAGCTATCCTTCAAGGGGTTCCAATCCTGCTGTTGAAGAAAGCAATTTGTACGGTTTCAATTGTAGAAGTGGGGACTGCATTTTATTAGATTCTCTTCTTGGTCCGCATACCCTCTGGTGTCTGGAGATTTCCCGCACTGGATGGACCTTAAGGGGTTGAATTGTTTCATTTTTTACCACCCTTCGGTGCATTAGGGCCTTTCTGGCATCAATAGACTGCTAGTAAGTGATTGTTGATCCTGGCTTAGCACTAGTGTTCCTTTCTGTATCTGGATGATGGTTTAGGGGCAGACCAGATAGAAGCAGTTCTCCGTGTTACGTCAGTGTGTGACCTTCTTCAAACCCATGGGTGTCTCATGATTCTTGAGACGTCTCATCATGGTCCAATCCAATGTTCGTTGTTGCCGCTTCAACTTTGAATAGGGCAAAGTATCCTTCCTCAGTGTGGACAAACATGTCAGGTTTCTGAAACATGAAGACAACTGCACATGGAAGCAGCTCTAGAGGCAAGTGTTCACCCATCTTCCAAAAGCCTACAGTTACCACAGGACTACATATGCTGATGGGGTGTTGACTCTGATGATCCGCTGCAATAGACAAGCTGCTGAAATGACAGAAGTGCATTTCAGTCATACAAAACATATCACCACTTCTCTTGATCTCTCCTTTACTCTTCTCCTTTAAAAAAAAAAAGGTGTGAGTCGGATAATGATGCTGAGATGTTTTAACATATATCTGTATAGAACTCTAGGACCAAAATCCCAGAAGTAGTCAGGAACAGATAAATAGTCATATGCAGAAGGAAAAGAAACAAACATAAAAAAGTCCTGATTAAGACCTACCCTTCAAAAACAAGACATAAATCTAAAAATGCTGACATTAATAGATAGGTCTCCACAAGGTTCTTAAAAAATGATTACGATTGAACATTCTCACCATGGTTGAGGCCTATAGGAAATCTAGTGAAGTGTTCTTAGTTTATGGGCAAGAGATTACCATCTCTATGTTTGGTTGTTGGAAATTGATGGTTTTATCTTGGATTGTGAGTACTGGGAGGCTTAATCTTGGACTGGTTGGAAAATGCAGGTTGCATCTTGAACTTTGTTAGAAACTTGTTACTCATCTCCTCATCTGTAGTGAGCATTGTACTGATCTGCAAATGCTGAACTAGGTTCTAGCTATTCCAATGTCAACCCTGGCAGAAACCCCTGCAGTGAGGCAAATACTTCTGAATAATAGTCCAAGGCTCCATTTGTATCACAGGTGGTGGCGGTTTTGTCTGCTACATTTTGGATGTTACAGAACCTAGTTGCCACCTTAACCTTTTAATACTCCTTCATTTCCCCTCACTGCCACTCACAAATGATTGTTTTTTTAGGATTCCCTAGCTGTCTCAACAGCAACTGTGCACTGGAAAGTGTTACATCTGAAAGCACTGGTGAGGCATGTCCTTCGGTGTTGGTCCCAATTGGCCAACAGGATCTCCCAGTCGATTCAGCCACTTTGTAACTTACATTTTTTTGCAAGACAGGCTTTGTCAATGTCCATTTTGACAGCTCAGTGAACTACTTGTTGGTGTCATGAGTTCTGTCAGAATGTGTCAATATTGCAGAATATTGCTTAGATTTGCCGGCTTTTTGTGATGGGCTTCCTTGGATGAATTCAGCTGACTTTTTCTAATGACTACCTGTGGGTTAATTTTCTACTGAGAAGATATTCATGGAGTATGATGTTTATTGCTTTCAACTGTCTCAGACAGTTAGGACAGTGACAAGGAAGTGTGACAAGACTGAAATGTCCCAATTACTTACCTATAATATTTATTACGGTGAAATCTGCTCTTCCCTATAAGACTCCTATAACCCATCAGACACCACAAGGACTGGAATCTGAGGGGTATTGAGCCGTTCAAGCTAACATTGTTCTTCTCCAGCCAAGATGCTGGCTCATTTCCTGTGCCCTGATAGGGTTGGGGGCTTGGAAATATCGTCATACCCAAGCCATGCGGGCAGGCTTGTTCACACTTCTTGGCTTTATGTCAGAATATTGATAACACAAATGTCATCTGATATAAAATCATTGTTGTGACGGGAATGTGCTCTCCATGGTGTACCGGCATGTTCTCCTGCCCTGAGTGCCAACTTGTGTGTGTCTAATATCTTTTTTTTAAAAATATCTTTATTTGCATTTTGTCAAACATATAGGTTACATTTAGGAAAAGAAATAGGGAAGGGGAAGGGTAAAGGGCTTAGATAGGATATGGAACAGATAGCCATTCCAATTACAATAAAATTTACAGCTGTTACTGACGGAACATTTGCCCCCTGTACTAAACCTCAAGACTATACAACAGGTCACTGTCCACGAATTTCCTTCTTAGTATATTACATATCCATCAGCTGTCCATAATTCCATCCTTTAGTGTCCAGGCAGATACAAGAAGCTGTACACTTCTATAATTACACATGGGCATCCAGTTCAGTGACAAATTGAGCCAAAATCAGATACAATTAATACTAATACAATCAAACATAAAACAAACAAAGGAAACTATCGTCATAACATCACGCCTTGGCCGAACTATGTAAAGGAGATGCGTCACCAACCTAGTCGTCCCACAATGGATGTATCGCCCGCCCCCCCCTGGTATTTAAAGAAATAACTGTTTATGTCTCCCCTTCCCTAACTCATTTATGTCCTAGGCGTGACCGCCCCCCTCGTCCCGGATCTCATCGACGTTCAAACCAGGGGAGTTAGGCGCCCGGGATCCTGCAGCTAGGTCTTGCCCACTAGCATCCTGTGAAGAGCTGGTCCCCTCTACCCCATCTGCACATGCCAACTCAGCAAGTATGTTGTCCCATATCTGGGCGATAGGGTATTTACGCAGCCCAGCTATTTCCTCTGTGTAATGACGTGGTTTCCGCATGCGCCCATACTAGAAGTGAATTTCTCAAGCTGGCTACTGCAGGAGGATCGGTATGCTTCCATCTTTTAGTGATTAACCTTTTAGCTACAATGAAGCCCAAATCAATAAACCTTGATGTAACCCTATGCTTTTTTGGTCTGGGGTAGGAATCCAGCACGCACACCTCCCTTGTCTGTGGCAATGTTCTTTCAGTGCAGATGGTAAGCGCCGCCCTAACCTCCTTCCAATATGTACTCAAGGAGGAGCAGGACCATAGCATGTGAAGGAAGTCTGCATTCACCTATAGACAGTGGGGACATGCCGATGTGTTCAGATGAAAATATGTATTTATTTTATCTGGGGAGAGATGGCCAGTGAAAAAAGAAATGTCGATAAAGGGCAGCCCTCCCTGGTGCCTCTATGTATCTGGATGCTTGATCGTGGGGTCATATATCTCTAGTAATTGGGGCACTAGAGTATCCGTATAGGCTTTATAAAATTCTGCCGGTAATCTATCCAGGAGTTTTACCCGACGCTAGCAAGCGTATACCTGCCCAGATTTCCTCCAACAGGATGGGATCATTTAATTAAGCACTTTGTTCAGGCGTGATCTGTGGTAGGGTAACAGCCGCCGAATACCTGTGAATATCCTCAGTGGTAGCTGAGATGTGTAACTTATATAAGGTAGTGTAGTGGGACACAAACTCTCGATACATGGCCTGTTGGGAATACGTCATAACGCCCGGAGTGAATTGACGGGTGAGGTGTTGTTCTCTTGTCGGATCAACCAGGCTAAAAGCCTGCCCGCCTTATCGCCCGAGTGATGCTTGCGCGCCGAATGTGCCATGTAATTCATGCACTTGAGCTTTTCCAGTAACTTAGCGTGTTCCTCCCTACAATTCGTCAGTCACCTATGTGAGCCCGCAATCGCCCCATTTTCTTGTGATGCCAACTTTCTTTCCAAAGCAGTGAGGTCCTTCTCCATTTGTCTACACATACCAGCCTGCATACCTAGGCAATGTCCCCGGGTCACTATTTTAAAAGCATCCCATTCCACCAATGGTGACGAGGCAGTACCACATTATCTTCAAAGTATTGTGCTATGTTCTTTCCCAGTGTCTCTCGAAACGCCCCATCTAGCAGTGTGTCTGGTTGTAAGCGCCACCTTGGTATTGGGGGCGTACCACTATTCCAGTCAATTTGTAAAGTGTGGGGATTATGGTTTGAGTGGGTTCGCTCAAGATATTGAGGCTCTGTGACTACCCGTAGGAGATCGTCAGACACCATTATCCAATCCAGGTGGACATGGAGGCCATGAGCTCCAGAATAGAATGAGCACACCCTATCATGCGGGTTCCTGTGCCTCCATGCATCTACCAGATGCCACTGTGCCACCCAGATATTTAATGCCTTCATGGCGGCAGTCGTGGGTGCGCCGGACAAGGGAGGAAAAGAGCGATCCAGGGACACATCAAGGACTCTGTTGTAATCGCCTCCCAGAATCAGTGGAATTCCATGCCAATTAGCTAATTTATTTGATAGAGCATTAAAAAACAAAGCCTGTTCTACGTTAGGTGCATACAGTGAAGCGATAATTATGGGCTGGCCATTCAGTCTGCCCTTGACAAAGAAGTATCGACCCTCCTGATCAATGAGAGAGTCCTCTATGTGGCTAGGGGTGCCTGGCCTAACCCAGATTAAGGTCCCCCTGGCATATGCCAAGTATTCTGTGGCATGGAGCTGCCCTCTCCATCTTCTTAGTAAATGCTTTATCTCGGTCCCCGACAAATGTGTCTCCTGGAGGAGAGCGATTTGTATATGATGGCGTTTCAGATATGAGGAAATGAGATGTCTGCTGGAGGGGCTGTGTATACCTCTCACGTTCCACGTCCCTATCTTGACGGGGGCCATAGCATCAGGATTAGGTAAGTGTGTGGACCACCTATGATCCAGACGTTGCAGTGACAGGTGAGATACATGTCAGAGATAATGGGCAATTGCAGACTGGCTGAGTAACTGGTGTCTGTTAGATGTGGGCCGAGCACATGGCAGATGAGAAAACAGCAAGAAACTAAAACATACAATGTCAAAAGGGTGAGAGTGCAACATGCAGTCGTCTAAACAATACAAAGAAACAACATTTCTTCCAAAACAAGGGGGGATCCCCACACAGGTAGGGTGCTGCTACAAGTTGTTAAGCACCATATGATAAAGACTCCCCCTCCCCGCATAAGGACTGAGCATCTGGGCCTCTACAGTGGAAAGTCCAGTCCCGTGGATAATTCGAGAGGGTATGTGGCTTGAAACTATAACATCCCAGGTCCTGAGTCCCATGCCATCCCCCTCTATGAGTCCAAAAGAGCCCACCTATACAGTAAAGAAATAGCAGCAGCATAAAACAGTGATAACAAAGTCCAGATATACTTGCATGCTCCACAACATGTTACAGAAGATGCATAAACAAGGTTCGCTCGTGGAATCTACATTATGTCATCTGACGCTTGAAGGGTACCACCCAAGCACTGTCCAATTCCTGTGAGTTCGGAGTGTTGTCTGATACATCTTCGTCACTTTCGCACCCCTGCGGGCCAGATACGGAAGACACATCACCCGAAGTCCCACTGATTTCAAGCACTGCCTGGAGAGCATTACGTTGATCCTGGAACATCTGGTCAGGATCAGGGCCGAGGTCCTGAGATGAGTGTGTTTTCCTGCGTCTTCTATCCGTTCTGTGTCGGCCAGGGAGACCATCCTAACCTGTGCCTGCTGGTTCCGTCACCATGGGGGTGTCATCTGCAGAGTTACTTGTGTCCAGCCAATCTCCCGTTGCCCCAGGATCATTAAAGAAGAGGGTTTTGCCATTTGCGATCACCCGCAGGCGTGCTGGGAATAACAGGGAATACTTAAGATCCTGTTGCCGTAAACGGTGCTTCACTGCTATGTAGGAGAAGCGCTGCCTCTGCACAAGTGCCGTATAGTCAGGGAAAAACATGATGGAGTGATTCTCCACTTGTACTCTGGGCATTTTTCTAGTTTCTTGAAGGATGACGTCCCTGTCTGTATAGTTCATCACTCATATCAGGAAGGTCTAGGATTAGCGCCTGGAGGGGGACGCTTGGTTGGGACCCTGTGTGTGCGTTCAATGAAAAAATGAGAAGAGAGCGACCCCTCTGGCAGCAGGTCTCGCAGCCAAGCTTCAGTGTGGGCCACCGCATCCTTCCCCTCCACTCCTTCCGGAAGGCCCACCACACGCACGTTGTTGTGCCGTGACCGACCTTTGGCATCTTCGGTGCGCTGTTCCAAGAATCCAACTCGGTCTGCAAGGTCATTAAGGCGTCTCTCCGCTGTTGTCACCTGAGGGGAGATTATCTTCATGGTGTCTTCTACCACAGAAGACCTGTCCGCGAGCTTGCGGTGGTCCACGTGTAGGAGGTTCAGGTCAATGGCCACCTTGTCAATTTTGTTTTCGAGGGAGTTACGCGTCTGTTCCATGGTCTTACCCAGTTTCTCCACCGCCGCCAGAACAGCGTCTGTTTTACTGGACTTTGGGTCATATGATGCCTCCCCAACATCTTATCAGACTGTGCTCGTGTCAGGGGGGGCTGATTGGTGGACTCCCAGCGCCAGTTCAAGGTCGACCTCTGTGTGACATAGAAGCGTCGCAGAGCGTGTATTGATGACCACTTCAGAATGTAGATTTGGGGCAGGTGGGAGGAGGCTCATTCCCCAACTCAGTTACACATGCAGCCGATGCCCCGCGTGAGCTATCCGCGTGCATCTCAGCCGCAATAATCCAATCAAGGGAATGTCTATGGTCCCTCCCAGGGACGCTGCTTGTAGAGATGAAGGGATACTAAGGCCAGGATCTCTGCAGCTACCCCACACAGCAGCTAGTGGCGGTCATGCAATCGCTGGAACAATGGCTGAGAGCACCAAGTGACTACCAACTTATTGCACACTACCACACCTCCTGTAAGGTCTCTGGGACTCTATTCACGATCCAGGAGTCTGTGCTGCCCCCACATAACTTATGGGCACTCATCCGCTTCAAGAGGCCGCTCTGTGCACGATCCCGTGCCTTGCAGAAATCCCACCGGCCGCGTAGGTTATGTGCAGGCTCCAAGGCTCGGCCTACCTCGCAACATCAGCCCTCCAAGACCAGGAATCCTGGAGCCACCCTCTACATACAGTGTTCCGGTCCGCTGGGCAGGGCCGTTACTCCCCACAAGCGCCGGGAGATCCTTCACTTTGTTATGCGGGCTCTTCCACTGCCGTTCCGCCAGAGTCCCAGTCCTGGCAGCCCTTACTTATCCCGTAGTGCATGGGCTCTTTGCTGTGCAATGAGGGATCATCGACAGGCGCCGTCTTGTAGGTCCGCCATGCTCAGAGACTCCCACGTATTCTGGCTCCATATAAGTTTAGCTCCCCAGAGTATCGAGCTCGTAATGGCAGAATGTTCGGAGGCCCACAGTCAGTTGCAAGTGTGTACTGGGGAGTGAGCCAGGTCCCAGGAATCGGGGAATCAGAGGCTTCAGGACCTCTGCATGTGTTCAATGTCGCAACCTGGTGGGCGGAGTCTGTCACCGGCATTTCCTGCAGGGAACCCCTGGGTACGTCGTGTCCACAGTCAGGCTCCTCCACTGCCACTCCACCGCAGTAACGATGTTTTTCGATCGCTATGACCTCAAGCAGCCCAGCGTGTCGTAGGTCTCAGCAGGGAGCAGCCGGCCTAATTTGGGGTCCCAGGATCATGTTGTGCCGGATATTTGAAGCGGGCAAGAGAGAGTCTACGACGGAGCTCAAACAGAGCTCGTCCGACTCCATTGACTGCGTCACGCCCCCCTTGTGTGTCTAATATCTTGACTTTCATTTTGGCCCTTGCACACGATAATCTAAGCAGACACCTATGCCTGTCTAAGCCTTTGAGAGGTCCTGGACTTTTCATGTGACGTGGAAGGGGTGCACCAAGTGTGCACTCATAAAGAACAAAGGAATACTGTCCCTGTCTTGATATAGCACATAAAACAGTGGTGTCAGAATACCATGTTTTGAGATTGATAGTGTGATCAGACGCTTTGATCTTCCTCACTTAGAATGTGGCCTACCGATCCCTCTTCTGTAAAGTTCTGCTGATATGTCAATGTCCAGAGCCTTCCACTGACATCCTGTGTCTATGCGTAGTGTGTGTGTAGCAGATGTGGAGTAGTAGAAATCAGTATGTGAGTGAGTACTGAAGTCAGTGGTTTCCATTCTGGATGCCCATGATTTGGAATGGCACAAAATGGAGTATGTAGACAGCTTCCCCAGATAGTGGAAATGTATTACCTGTATTCCTGTGCCTGGAGGGTGAAGCTCTAGACACTGAAGTGAGGAGTATGGAGACAGGATTACATTTAGAAATACCTTGATAACGTTTGTTAGTAAAGGGCTGCTTATTAAGTTCTTCCTGAGCACTGCCATTTGGTTGAAGTTAGGGGTGAAAATGTCAGTATGCAGTTTCTGTTGTGCAAGGTGAGGATGTTTTCAGGTAGGGCCTGTTCTTTTTGTCTGTTCCCGATTACTGCTTCAGAGATGCTAAAGACATTTAGCTGCAGAAACCACACACTTCAGTATGCCCATGTGGTGGGTACATTAAAAACACTGAACAGAAAGGGCACAGTTTTCTCAATATAGATCCATGGAGTACAGGACGTCAGGACCGAGTGTCTGTTGGTGGTGAGTGTTTACAGATGGGGGTTCGTGGAGCATTGAAAAAGAGAAAGGGTATTACTAAATTAAGATTTAATTTTATGTCCCTCCATCCAGCAAAGTGCACTGCTATAAGGAAGGTGAATACTGCTACCCCCAGCAAACTATAAATATATATATATAAATACTTGGGCTCGATTTCGATTACGTATAGCAGCAAGGAGTGATGCATCATGACACTTTAAGATTGCACTAATATTTATGTTCAAGATGTTGGTTTTATACAATGTTTTTAATATAACAGTGCAATAATGATGATGCTATTGAAAAATCAAATGCAATTTGGTAAAATTATTTTGGCATTTTTAGCTTTTACAAATCCAATTTTGGTATGTTTTAATAGATTTTAAATGCCATTCTTTTTAATACCATTAGTTTTAATACCATGATTTTTTAGGATGTATGCATTTTCTATCATCATATTTATACATTTATGTATTTATTGTGATATTTATTTGAATGCATATTTGCACTAAGTGAACCTCTTGCTAAGTGGAACTTAGTAACTCTTCCATTTCTATGCATTGGTCACCTCAGCTGATCACGTTACTTTCTGCACTGTCACTTTAAATGTTGGTCAGTTTCAAAGCAACGCGTCATTTGATCAAGGCTCGAGTGGGGGTCGAAACGCATTATGGTGGTTATGCTGGGCATCTAATAAATATTTACTGAATTGCACCTTGGGTCCGCTCTTCGTCTTTCCATAGAGGAATTGGAGCAGCTGTTGCTGAGGTGAATCCTGCGAGATATATATATATATATATATATATATCTGTGTATATATATATATATACATATATATATATATATTATCTACTGGCGGCCGCCAGTAGATACTTATAGTTAGGACCTATTTTTCATAGGAAATCCGCAACATTCTATTCCCAATAAGTCTGGTGCTGGTTGACGAATCTTCGCGAAAGTTTCCAAACTTTTGGCCAGCTCTGCTCTGCTCCTACCCTGAAAGTTTCGTGGTGATTCGTCAAGCGGGGGCCGAGAAAAGAGGGGGGTCCCAAAACGCATTTTCCCCATGCAATTTCCCATAGGATCTGTTGTCGCAGCTACAGCCCGAACCGCTGAACGGAATTACACCAAATTTGGCAAAGAGGTAGTCCTCAGTTCAGACTCGTGCCTTTTGCATAAATGGTGTGAATCCGTTCAGTAGTTCCTGAGAAAATTAGAGTTAAAAGTACATATATATCTACGGCCGGGGAGGATCCGCGCATCCTACCCACACCGTAACGCACCCTCCCCGAACCGAGCACACACCCTCCCGATCGCGTGCTGATTGCTAATTGGTTGTCAAGTGTCTATCTACATTCGAAACCAGGAACTGTTGGCGGCCATTTTCTGCCTCGGTAGAAGCGAGGCTGAAGAAGCAAGGGGAATAAGTGTGTAAAACACATAAAGGGGGCAGAGTGGAAATACTCTGACCCTCTAGAGGTGCTTAGGGGGTCCCAGAAGGACCCCCTGGGACCTCCTAAGTGCGCATCCTATCACGTTTGGTGCACGGATCCTCTCGCGTTGGGTGCGCGGATCCAAAAAAATGGAAAAAAATATATAAAATAAAGTTTTGAACATATAGTTAAAAAAATATTTTGAAAAATATAAAAAAATATTTTTGAAAACCCATTAAATTCAAATATTTTTTAATTTTTAAAAGAATTAATTGAAAAAATAAGTTTAAAAAATGGTGATAAAAAAGTATTTTTTAAAAAACATAATTAATTAAATTGACACACTGAATTGGAAAAATATAGAAATCCAATCAAAATCATTAAACATGATATCTTTAGAGATAAGTTATAGATAGGAATTAGCATGTAAAAAACCTTTGAAATTCATTGAAAAAACCATAGGTTTCATGCACGTTATAGTTAGGAATTGGCACTTAAAAAACCTTTGAAATTCACTGAAAAAACCAAAGGTTTCAGGGGCGTTATAGTTAGGAATTGGCATTTAAAAAACCTTAGAAATTCACTGAAAAAACCATAGGTTTCAGGGGCGTTATGGTTAGCTGGACATTTCCCTCATACAAAACCCTAGAAATTCCCCTGTTATTGTTAGTTCAGCTAACTATAACTCGCGCCCCCGCAATGCACTGCTGATGATGTCACATATTACATCACTCATGACATGGTCAGTGACATCACTGATGACATTTCAAATGACATCACTGATGACATCATCCACGTGACAATCAGATACACCTCATCATACACTAGTATAACCTTTCATCACTCACTGTAAAATACAGAGCGCCAGATTGTGTGTATAACTGTATATGCAAGTAAATGGATGTCAGCTAACTATAACTTGCGCCCCCGCAATGCACTGCTGATGACGTCACATATTACATCACTCATGACATGGTCAGTGATATCACTGATGACATCACTGATGACATCTCAAATGACATCACTCATGACATCACTGATGACGTCATCCATGTGATAAATTAGTGCATCTTCTCACACCCTAATATAACCTTTGATACACCGACTCAAAATTTCAGACGGCCATTTTGAAAACCATAGATACTCCAATACCAATAACTACATACCCACTCATTAACTCTTAGGTCTACATACACCTCCACTCACTCACCTGTACAGTCACTCATACTTACAGTCACTCCATACAAGACTATCATATGCATTTATACACCTATATAGACACTCACACACCGCCAATCATCCATTGAGGCACTGACACACCTAGTCAGTCGTGCAAATAATTAAACACAGTCCAATTTACTCACCTATACAGTTAAACACACTCAAGTTCACTTACTCATAAAAATAGTACCACATTCTTACGCTCTTATACAATCATTGATACAAGCACACACTTATCCATACAGCCACTCCCACAATCACACACTCTCACATATACCCACTTATATACTCTTACACACATATATACTGCCTTTCACATATGTAGTTAGTCACACATGTACCACTGAGATATACATTCAATCCCTAACACACCCATACATACACTCACCCAACCATACAGTCCATCACAGATGCACTCTTAAAACCATGCACCCATAGAATCACCCACTCACACATCTATGCATAGAGTCACACGCACCCTACCCACACAAACACTAAGGCACCCATACAGATACTCAGACAACCAATCAATAACCCATATAGACACTCATATAACTATTCACAAAACCATGCAGCCACTTATACACCTACACACAGACACATACAGACATTCACACAGTTTAGTCACTAGTCTGCAGTAAGATACATTTAATGACTCACTTATAGAGTCTGTTACGCACCTAGAAAATCATCCATTCACACACTTGTACACCCACTCATTCTTCAACAGACATTTCCCTATATATATTAAACATATTAAAACTGTACAGAAACACATACTCACTGGATGATGTCATCAGTGATGTCACTGACCATGTCATGAGTTATGTAATATGTGACGTCATCAGCAGTGCATTGTGGGGGCGCGAGTTATAGTTAGCTGAACTAACTATAACAGTCGTGCAAATAATTAAACACAGTCCAATTTACTCACCTATACAGTTAAACACACTCAAGTTCACTTACTCATAAAAATAGTACCACATTCTTACGCTCTTATACAATCATTGATACAAGCACACACTTATCCATACAGCCACTCCCACAATCACACACTCTCACATATACCCACTTATATACTCTTACACACATATATACTGCCTTTCACATATGTAGTTAGTCACACATGTACCACTGAGATATACATTCAATCCCTAACACACCCATACATACACTCACCCAACCATACAGTCCATCACAGATGCACTCTTAAAACCATGCACCCATAGAATCACCCACTCACACATCTATGCATAGAGTCACACGCACCCTACCCACACAAACACTAAGGCACCCATACAGATACTCAGACAACCAATCAATAACCCATATAGACACTCATATAACTATTCACAAAACCATGCAGCCACTTATACACCTACACACAGACACATACAGACATTCACACAGTTTAGTCACTAGTCTGCAGTAAGATACATTTAATGACTCACTTATAGAGTCTGTTACGCACCTAGAAAATCATCCATTCACACACTTGTACACCCACTCATTCTTCAACAGACATTTCCCTATATATATTAAACATATTAAAACTGTACAGAAACACATACTCACTGGATGATGTCATCAGTGATGTCACTGACCATGTCATGAGTTATGTAATATGTGACGTCATCAGCAGTGCATTGTGGGGGCGCGAGTTATAGTTAGCTGAACTAACTATAACAGGCGAATTTCTAGGGTTTTGTACGAGGGAAATGTCCAGCTAACTATAACGCCCCTGAAACCTATGGTTTTTTCAGTGAATATATACATGTATGTATGTATATATAGTATCCTTTTCCAAATTAAAACGATCACCACGAGATACTTAACACCACCAGATCTTTAATTCTCAGTAACGCGTTTTGCCTGTCACAGCAGGCTTGTTCACACACTGAGACGTGGGACAGATTTACACATATATTGTAGAGTACACAACAGAGAAATGAGGCTTTGTTAGGATAGTCCTACTTTGGTAGTTTCTATGGCGGCCATATTGGAACGGTATTTTGTTCAGAAAGTTGCACTCTGTGAATACTTGTTAAACGTTAGGAATTTGTGCGCAAATAGTATATGAGAAATTATTGACTTAATGCCCCAGAATCTATTAATACAATGCGCAATTCCAATAGTCATTTTGTTAATAAGTGCAAAATGCTCTTCTTATATACATATATATGCTCTCGACATAGTGCCTGTATGTTCTATTCAGAGTAGCCCTTCATACATATGGCCAAGCCACAATGTCTGATATTCTCAGTTCTAAGAAATCCCACATAATTTTAAAGCCAAACCGAAAATACTGTTAAATCATGAGCAAAATTATTTACACTATAGTGATACCCTAATTCCCTAATTCACTTCTATGTAAAAGAATATTTGTACAGATATATAGAACATAAATGTAGTATTATGAACAGAAAAGTTCTCTTATCTGTATTCTATAAAACGTGCAGTCTTCATCACTTAATCTGTGACGTGAAGAAAAGGTTAGGGGAGAGTCTTGAGTCCCTTCTGGAGTCGGCCCTTTCCTTTCCCCCTGTGATTAAAATGCAAAGAAAAGAAACCATCAATTAGTCTAATGGTTTAGATTAAAAAATACTATTTTCAAACATAATCCACAATGCAAAGTTGTTCTAGCATTTATCAATTCTTCACTTGTACTTATACATCTCGATACACCTGTGCATAACTGTAATGTCTAGCTACCATGCTCATGTAGATGTACACTTAATTCTTCGTTTTGGTTATGACCCCCAGGGTATTTGGTTTGAAGGTTGATAATGTGGCAAGATTGCACCGTCTAAGTTGGAGTTCCCTGTTTCCACCTCTCCTGTTGTACTCTATTTGCTCTATTGCAAGATATGTTAGAAGTGAGCTATTCGAGAGATGGTATTCGCTGAAATGCCTCGCTACGGGATAATGTGGGTCTTTGTTGTTTATGGCCCGCATGTGTTCCATAACTCGCTTTTTTGCAGCCAGGGTAGTGCTGCCCACATATCGTAGTTTGCATGGGCATTCCAGAATATAGATAACATATTTGGATCCGCATGTCAGAAATTGTTTTATGCTTTTCTCACCTACAGAAGTTTCATAGTTTTTACGTATGAGGCTGTTGCGACAAGCTCTACAATGCCCACACAGAAAAAATCCCTTGAGATTCAGACAGATATTGCCCTGTTTCTTTTGCTGTGTCTCCTTTCGTGAGAATGTCTTTCAGATTCTTTCCTTTTCTGTATGTTATTAGTGGGCGTCTAGGTAGAGTATTGACTAGGGTGGGTGTGTATGTCAAGATGTCCCAATTGCGATTTAGAATCTTGGAAATCTTCTTAGATTCAGCATTATACGTTAGAATAAGTCTGGGTTGATTTTCTTCTCCTACTGCAGGTTTTTCTTGTAATGTCTCTTCTCTCTGGATTTTGCTCACCTTTTCCTTGGCTCTATCAAGTACCCACTTCGGATATCCTCTTTCCCTAAATCTGCACAGCATGGTCTCCTGTTCTTCCTGAAAGCTCTCCTGGGTGCTGCAGTTTCTCCTTGCCCTAAGCAGTTATCCAAATGGTATACTCCATTGTAATGTCTCAAGATGACTGCTTAGGGCATGGAAAAGACTGTTCCCTGCCGCTTCTTTCCTGTGTAGTTTGGTGCAGATTTTATTCTGTCTTATTGAGAGTTGGTGTATATAAATAAGTATGTGTAAGAGTCAGTGATTGTGAGAGTAAATATATGAATGAGTGTATATTTGTAATGGTGATTTTTTAACATATTAACTATGAGTTACTATGTGTTTGAATAAATGAGGTGTTGTTGGATAATTGTGTAAGTGAGTAAATGTAAGTGTGATTAATTTTTTTCATGAGTGAGTAGGATGACTGCATAACCGACTAAGATGACTGCTGATGTGTCAATGTCTATATATGTGTATAAGTGCATTTGATAGTGTTCTATTAATTAGTGACTGCATGTATAAATGATTCTGTTTTTGAATGGGTAGTTGTGTGTGTAGACTTAGGAATCAGTGAATGGGTATGTAGTAACTGGTATTGGTGTGTCAATGGTTTCAAATATGGTACTCTGTATTTTACAGTGAGTGATGAAAGGTTATACTAGTGTATGATGAGGTGTATCAGATTGTCACATGGATGATGTCATCAGTGATGTCATTTGAGAAGTCATCAGTGATGTCATCAGTGATTTCACTGACCATGTCATGAATGATGCAATATGTGACATCATCAGCAGTGCATTGCGGGCGCGCAAGTTATAGTTAGCAGAACTAACTATAACAGAGGAATTTCTATGTTTTTATACCAGTGAAATGGCCAGCTAACTATAACACCCCTGAAACCTATGTTTTTTTCAGTGAATTTCAAAGCTTTTTTTAAATGCTAATTTCTAACTATAACGTCTCTGGAACCTATGTTTTTTTTCAGTGAATTTCAAAGGGTTTTTAATTGCAAATTTTTAAGTGTGATAGTAGTTATACCTATTTTTTGTACTGATTTTCTACAGTTTTTTAACTGTTTATTTATAAATATTTTATTCATTAAATAACATTATATATTTTTCTGAAAATTGCAAAAAAAATCAAAAAAATATTCAAACTGAAATATTGATTCATTTTCTTGTTTTCATTTTTTATTTTAATATATTTATATTAATTTCTTTAAAAAAAAAATCCAATGTTTTTTCGGAGTCGCGCACTCAAAGCCTACACATCACTGTGGGTGCGTGCATTCTAGCCGCCATTTTAGAAAAGTCATGAAGGATCCGCGTACGGTGTGCGACGGCTGCATGTTTCTCAGTTACATCAAACACATTTCATATTACGTGATGTGCGTGATTGGTATGCGACCAGTCCGCGACTCCTGCTCCCGCGCATTGGTGACACATGCGCATTACGGTACGAGATGCTTGTGCTGTTGCGGGTCCCGCGTGACGTCATATACGTGCTGGGGCGCGCATATTAGGGCAAGAGATTATCTAAGATATTCATAAAAATAATATTTTTGTACTTATGATAAACTTGAAGTCGGTGCGTGCATCGTGAGTGCAGAGAACCAGGTCAGCAGAGCTGCTGTAGAGCCAGAGAAACCACGTCAGCAGAGCCGTTGGAGAGCCAGAGAACCAGGTCAGCAGAGCTGCTCTAGAGCCTAAGAAGCAGGTCAGCAGAGCTGCTCTAGAACCAGAGACCAAGGTCAGCAGAGCTGCTCTAGAGCCAGAGACCCGGGTCAGCAGAGCTGCTCTAGAGGCCGCGAACCAGGTCAGCAGAGCTGCTGTAGAGCCAGAGAAACCAGGTCAGCAGAGCTGCTTTAGAGGGAGAGAACCAGGTTAGCAGAACTGCTTAAGAGCCAGAGAACCAGGTCAGCAGAGCTGCTCTAGAGCCAGAGAACCAGGTCAGCAGAGCTGCTTTAGAGCCATAGAACCATGTCAGCAGAGCTGCTCTAGAGGCAGAGAACCAGGTCAGCAGAACTGCTTTAGAGTCAGAGAACCAGGTCAGCAGAGCTCTTTAGAGGGAGAGAACCAGGTCAGCAGATCTGCTTTAGAGCCAGAGAACCAGGTCAGCGGAGCTGCTCTAGAGGCAGAGAACCAGGTCAGCAGAGCTGCTTTAGAGGGAGAGAACCAGGTCAGTAGAGCTGCTCTAGAGCCCGAGAAAACAGGTCAGCAGAGCTGCTTTAGAGGGAGAGAACGAGGTCAGCAGAGCTGCTTTAGAGCCAGAGAACCAGGCCAGCAGAACTGCTTTAGAGCCAGAGAACCAGGTCAGCAGAGCTGCTTTAGATCCAGAGAACCAGATCAGCAGAGCTGCTCTAGAGCCAGAGAACCAGGCCAGCAGAGCTGCTCTAGAGCCTAAGAACCAGGTCAGCAGAGCTGCTCTAGTGTCAGGAATCCCCTCCCGCACATGGATTCCCTCCCACGATGCCACTTCCGTGAACCTGGTGCGCTTGGAGGAGAGCGGACTACAACTCCCAGAATGCCCTCCGGCAACAATTGCCTTATACAACTCAAGAGTTCTGGTTACATAACACCAAGGGTAACGCCTAGTTTTCATGTTATGCAACCCAAGAGTTCTGGTTGCATAACACCAAGGGTAACGCCTAGTTTTCATGTTATGCAACTCAAGAGTTCTGGTTGCATAACACCAAGGGTAACGCCTAGTTTTCATGTTATGCAACTCAAGAGTCATGGTTATACAACGCCGAGAGTACTACTTAAGGAGAAGATCACTGGGACTCGGCGTCGGATATTCTGATCTTTGCCGGAGTACCTGGTAAAGGTACACGGACCCGTTGGAGAATGGAGCGGCGGAAGGAACATTTTAAGGAGCGGAGGAGAGGTGCTGGCGTGTGCTTCCTGCCCGTGTCCTGTCCCGTTCTGAGAGCCGTATTCAACGTCATTGGGCACAAGTACCGTTGGTAGAGCCGAAGCTCCCAACGGCCTGACAATTTGGAGAAATCGAGGTTGGTGCGAGCCGAAGCTCCCAACCCTCGTTACTTGGGTAAACACATGCTTAGAGCTAAGACGCTATCCAGGAGGTGTTTCCGCGTCTTAGCCATCGACACTCGTAGGAGAACTGGGATAGGTAGAGCGGCTGCTCCCATCCATTCTCTGCACCACCTTGGGTATCATCACTTAAACCCGGATACAAGAGACGCACACTAGGAGGTGTTCCCAGCGTCTTTGTGTTGTGGCAGTACTCTGGGGGAAACTGGTACAGCGGCTGTTCCCAGGTGGTAGAGAGCCCGGCCGGGTGACTCCCACGTGCCCCCCGTAGATTCCACAACCTTGGAACTACCCTTCACAGCGGTCGAGTGGCATTGTCGGCCACTGCTTAGCACTGTGCCCTCCGTTGGAGCATACCGGGACCGGTGTGCATGCGGAGGACGGTTAGAAGAGCTGTGAATGGGTATCGTACTTTAACTGGTGATTCCAGTACCGGTATTCTTTGTTGTCTGTTGTTGTTTATCTGTTTATTAAATCATCCTTAAACCTCCCTTTCTCTGGTCCGTTGTCTGTTTGTCCCAACCCCGAGAAAGACAGGACGTTACATAATATCCGACCTCTTTCATAACTATCTCCTGGTTGGGCGAACGACATGGCCACGATTGAGGATGTGTTGGCCGTCTTAGCCGCGATGCAAATCGAGCTCACCGCTTCCAGAAAGGAAACAGCAGACGTTAAGGCTAGACTGGACGCTCTGCAGAACGATCCGCTACAGGCGTGTGCCTCTCACACGGCCACGGCTCCTGCGGTTGTGGTAGAGATGCCTGTAGCCATTCCTTTGGCGACACCAGAGAGGTACAGCGGAGACCCCAACACAGTGCAGGTATTCCTCACTCAAGAAGCACTGCATCTGTCCTGAAAACCAAAGGCCTTTCCGACCAGCCAAGCCAGAGTGGCCTTTCTGATCTCGTATCTTGCTGGGAACGCGGCGCAATGGGCAGTCCCACTGGTGAGCAGGGACGACCCTATCCTATGTGATTGGGGAGCCTTCCGCGAGGAATTCTTGAAGGTGTTTGATCGAAGGGCGGACTCGTATACTGCCGATCGAGAGATGTTGGAGCTGAGGCAAGGCAACAATGATCTGGTGCAGTACCTTAATGCTTTTCGACGGTTAGTGGCCGAAACCAAGTGGCCCATAGCCAAACAAACCGCGCTGTTTCACCAGGGCTTGAGCGAAGAGCTCAAAGATGTGGTAGCACAAATCGACCCCCAACCCAAGACATGTGAGGGCTTGATCAACCTGGTGCTAAGGCTGGACCATAGATTGAACGAAAGAAAGGGCGATCACAAGAGGAAAGGGAAAGCGCTGCCATCGTATGTTTCGATGGGTGGCCCTGAGACCAACTCCTCCACCAGGACAGAACCCATGGACATAGGAGCTATAAGGGCGAGCCTTACAGCCACTGAAAAAGAATCACGCCGCAAGCAAGGCCTTTGCCTTTACTGCGGAAAAAAGGGGCACTATGTACGCGAGTGTCCAGCCAAGCCAAAGACCTCACGATACCAAGCGAACAAAACGGTGACAGCAGTGGTGGATGCACCGGCGGAAAACTGAGGGACTCCGGGTCTAGGGAAGGGGCATCTTGGAGTCACAACCACATCCCTTCCATGTTGAGCCCGAATCAAGAAGGGCGAAGACATTTGTTTATTACCTTACACGTAGGAGTGCAGGACCAGTGGATACCTGTGGTAGCCATGATTGATTCAGGAGCCACGGGCATGTTCATGGACTACAATGAAGCACGGAGACTGGGTCTCACTCTCCTTCCCAAACAGATACCAGAGGAGGTGTATGCAGTGGATGGGAGAAGTCTGGTGACCGGACCTATCAGACAGCACACAGGAGAAGTACCGGTGAGGTTCGGAAAACTGCATAACGAACGTATCGATTTTAGCATAATCAGAGCCCCGCAGTACGGGGTCATATTGGGTCTACCCTGGCTCCAAAAACATAACCCAACGGTGGATTGGCCTACGCATCACATTGAGATGACTTCCCCGTTTTGTGAACAATGGTGCGGCATGCGGCAGGACCCCCACGTAGGTGAGGTAGGCGAAGGGCACACGGTCGCCACGGCGGTAGAAAAGACCGTAAAGCTGCCCAGAGTGTATCACAGTTTCGGGGACGTCTTCGATGAAATCCGAGCGGAGGTGCTCCCTCCACATAGACCGTTCGACTGCCAAATCGACCTGGTTCCGGGGGCTAGCGTTCCCAGCGGCAGACTGTATGCGCTCACAGAACCCGAAAATGTACATCTACGGGGATATTTGGATAAGTTACTAGGGCTGGGGTTCATCAGGCCGTCGAAATCCCCTGCCGCATCGCCTCTCTTTTTCATCCCGAAAGCGAATGGCGAATTGAGGGCCTGCGTGGACTTTAGGGCCTTGAACGCGATAACCATAAAAAACCGGTACCCCCTGCCTCTCATAAGCGTTCTCCTGGAACAGGTAAAAAAGGCCCAAATATACACAAAGCTTGATCTCAAGGGGGCATACCATCTTGTGCACATGAGGGACGGCGACGAATGGAAAACCGCCTTTAAGACCAGGTTCGGGCTCTTTGAGTACCTCGTCATGCCGTTCGGACTATGCAATGCCCCTGCCGCCTTCCAATACTTCCTCAATGAGGTGTTCCGGGAGGTATTGGATATCTACGTGGTCGTTTATATAGACGACATACTCATCTACTCCAACTCAGAGAAAGACCACGTACAGCACGTATCCGCAGTTCTCAAAAAACTGAGGGAAAACATGCTATACTGCAAACTCAGCAAATGTGACTTCCACGTCACATCAGTGGAATTCCTTGGGGTGATGCTGAGCCCCAACGGACAGGAGATGGCGGAACGCAAGATCAGAGCGGTGGAGGAGTGGCCGGTGCCCCGAGGAGTAAAGGAAGTCCAGAGCTTCATAGGCTTCGCCAACTTTTATAGGCGTTTTATTGAGGGGTTTTCTGGCTTGGTTGCCCCGATCACGCAACTACTAAGGAAGTCTCAGGAGTTCGTGTGGGGACCGGAAGCACAAAAAGCATTTGTGGCCCTCAAGAAGGCCTTCAGCACCGCCCCGGTGCTAGCTCACTCGAATCCGGAATTACCCTATGTGGTAGAAGCGGACGCCTCTGATGTGGTGCTGGGTGCCATTCTATCTGAGGAATGAGGTGTCGGGTTTGCTCCATCCTGTGGCGTACATGTCTCGTAAATTGAACGACGCGGAACGCAATTACCATATTGCGGAGAAGGTACTACTCGCAATAAAGGACGCATTTGCTGAGTGGAGGCATTTGTTAATGGGGGCCAGACACGTGGTTACAGTGTATACGGACCACAGAAACCTCCAGTTTCTGACGGCGGCGCAGCATTTATCTCCCCGTCAAATGAGGTGGATGATCTTTTTCTCCGATTTCAATTTCCACATCACATACCGACCCGGTACGGAGAACAGGAAAGCGGACGCGCTTTCGAGGCAATCGAATGCCAGGGATCCGCAGCCGGTTGCCGAACATTCCATCATCCCTCCAGGAGTTGTGATAGGGGTGATTCAACCACAGACGTTCCTCAGGGGGGTCCAGAAGGGGACCCATACCTTCATGTGGCGGAGGTGGATTCACAGTCACAAGGAGTGGCAGATGAAGGACGGGATTCCGGTGAAAGGACGATGTATGTTGTTACCCACGCCTAGGCTTCGAAAACAGGCCTTCACCTGGTGCCACGTGTCTCCCTGTGCCGGCCACCTGGGTGTCGAAAAGACGGTAGCTAGCCTAGGACGGCAGTTCTGGTGGCCTGCCATGAGAACAGACGTCCGGAATTGGTGTTCATCATGTACCGTTTGCGCATCCATGAAATCGGACCACAGTAGATCGCAAGGACTCCTCCAACCCCTTCCTACACCGACCAAACCCTTAGAAAACATATCCTTAGACTTCATTGTCGGGCTACCAAAGGATCAAGGAAAGACGGCCATACTGGTGGTGGTGGACTATCTCACGAAGATGGGGCACTTCCTCGCTTGCAAACAGGTACCTTCGACAGGAGAGCTGGCGTCGTTGTTATTGAAGAATGTAGTGAGACTACATGGCCTACCCAACGTGATCGTGTCGGACAGGGGGTCTCAGTTCACGTCGCACTTCTGGAAAACTTTGTGTTCGGCGTTACACGTCAAGTCTGCCATGTCCACGAGTTATCACCCGCAGACGGACGGCCAGACGGAGCGCCTGAACCAGTCGCTCAAACAATATCTACGTTGTTTTGTAGAGCAAGGGAAGGATGAGTGGGTGGTCCTACTTTGGATCGCGGAAATCGCGTACAACAACGCCACACATTGTTCCACCAAGGCCTCCCCTTTTTATAGTAACTACGGCCATCATCCCCGGTTCTTGCCGTTTCTGCACCCGGTCAGGGAAGACAGATTGCCGACAACAGCCAAGAGGGTGGCCCGCATCAAGGAGGCCTTGATGAGTTCTCGAGTTGCCCTGGAGGGGGCTAAAGCCACGTATAAAGCCTTTTCTGATAGGAGGAGAAGGCCTGGACCGGTCTACAAACCTGGAGATTACGTCTGGGTCTCTACACGGCACATGAGATTCAAGAAAAGTAGCGTGTTCCATCCCCGCTTCATGGGCCCATATAGGATCCTTCGATGCATCAGCCCGGTGAACGTAAAAGTATGCCTGCCCCAGTCCCTGCGGATCCGTCCCGTGTTCCACGTTTCCCTCTTGAAACCCGCGAACGCGGTGAGGCCTCGTACGCCGGTGTCGGTGACTGTGGATTCGGAGGTGGAGTACGAGGTGGCTGGTATCTTAGATTCCAAGTGGCGCAGGGGCAAACTATGGTATCTGGTGGCATGGAAGGGGTACGGAACCGAGGAGCAGTCATGGGAACCTGCGGCGGGGGTTCACGCTCCTCGTCTGGTATCGTCGTTCCATCGTCGATATCCTTCCTGTGCTGGTTCTGATGGGGGCGCTGATGGGAGGGAGATGTACTGTCAGGAATCCCCTCCCACA
This sequence comes from Triturus cristatus, assembly GCF_964204655.1. Lineage (NCBI taxonomy): Eukaryota > Metazoa > Chordata > Amphibia > Caudata > Salamandridae > Triturus > Triturus cristatus. Next base: position 81,217,965 of record NC_140582.1, on the reverse strand, counting down.
CATGGATTCCCTCCCACGATGCCACTTCCGTGAACCTGGTGCGCTTGGAGGAGAGCGGACTACAACTCCCAGTATGCCCTCCGGCAACAATTGCCTTATGCAACTCAAGAGTTCTGGTTACATAACACCAAGGGTAACGCCTAGTTTTCATGTTATGCAACTCAAGAGTTCTGGTTGCATAACACCAAGGGTAACGCCTAGTTTTCATGTTATGCAACTCAAGAGTCATGGTTATACAACGCCGAGAGTACTACTTAGGGAGAAGATCACTGGGACTCGGCGTCGGATATTCTGATCTTTGCCGGAGTACCCGGTAAAGGTACACGGACCCGTTGGAGAGTGGAGCGGTGGAAGGAACATTCTAAGGAGCGGAGGAGAGGTGCTGGCGTGTGCTTCCTGCCCGTGTCCTGTCCCGTACTGAGAGCCGTATTCAACGTCATGGGGCACAAGTACCGTTGGTAGAGCCGAGGCTCCCAACGGCCTGACAATTTGGAGAAATTGAGGTTGGTGCGAGCCGAAGCTCCCAACCCTCGTTACTTGGGTAAACACACGCTTAGAGCTAAGACGCTATCCAGGAGGTGTTTCCGCGTCTTAGCCATCGACACTCGTAGGAGAACTGGGATAGGTAGAGCGGCTGCTCCCATCCATTCTCTGCACTACCTTGGGAATCATCACTTAAACCCGGATACAAGAGACGCACACTAGGAGGTGTTCCCAGCGTCTTTGTACCCTGGGGGAAACTGGTAGAGCGGCTGTTCCCAGGTGGTAGAGAGCCCGGCCGGGTGACTCCCACGTGCCCCCCGTAGATTCCACAACCTTGGAACTACCCTTCACAGCGGTCGAGTGGCATTGTCGGCCACTGCTTAGCACTGCGCCCTCCGTTGGAGCATACCGGGACCGGTGTGCATGCGGAGGACGGTTAGAAGAGCTGTGAATGGGTGTCGTACTTTAACTGGTGATTCCAGTACCGGTATTCTTTGTTGTCTGTTGTTGTTTATCTGTTTATTAAATCATCCTTAAACCTCCCTTTCTCTGGTCCGTTGTCTGTTTGTCCCAACCCCGAGAAAGCCAGGACGTTACATAATATCCGACCTCTTTCATAACTATCTCCTGGTTGGGCGAACGAGCCAGAGAACCAGGTCAGCAGAGCTGCTGTAGAGCCAGAGAAACCAGGTCAGTAGAGCTGCTTTAGAGGGAGAGAACGAGGTCAGCAGAGCTGCTCTAGAGGGAAAGAACCAGGTCAGCAGAGCTGCTCTAGAGCCAGAGAACCATGTCAGCAGAACTGTTTTAGAGCCATAGAACCGGGTCAGCAGAACTGCTTTAGAGCCAGAGAACCAGGACAGCAGAGGTGTTGTAGAGCCAGAGAACCAGATCAGCAGAGCTGCTCTGTAGCCTAAGAACTAGGTCAGCAGAGCTGCTCTAGATCCAGAGAACTAGGTCAGCAGAGCTGCTATAGAGCCAAAGAAACCAGGTCAGCAGAACTGCTTTAGAGGGAGAGAACCAGGTCAGCAGAGCTGCTTTAGAGCCAGAGAACCAGGTCAGCAGAGCTGCTCTAGCTGACACTGACTGACTGACACTGACTGATTGACACTGACTGACACTGATTGACTGACACTGACTGACACTGATTGACTGAAACTGCCTGACTGAAATGACTCACACTCTCTCTCTGCTGCTCACTCTCTACTACTCTCTACTACTCACTCTCTACTACTCTCTACTACTCTCTACTGCTCACTCTACTACTCACTCTCTACTACTCTCTACTACTCGCTCTCTAGTACTCACTCTCTAATACTCACTCTCTACTACTCTCTACTACTCACTCTGTACTACTCACTCTCTACTACTCTCTACTACTCACTCTCTGCTACTCTCTCTACTACTCTCTACTACTTTCTACTACTCACTCCCTACTCTCTATTACTCACTCTCTACCCTCTACCTCTCTACCTCTCTCTACCTCTCTCTCTACTACTCTCTACCTCTCTACCTCTACCTCTCTACCTCTACACCTCTACACCTCTACCTCTCTACCTCTCTCTACCTCTCTCTACACGCACACATATGCACATATATATATGCATATATATGCATATGCATTTATATGTATGTGTATATATATATATATACATACATATATACACATATATATAATCTGCATATCCATATAAATACACATATAAATGCATGCATACATATACATACACATATATGCATACATATGCATGTTATGTACATGAAAGTTTGAAAAACACTATTACAAGCAAAGCTAAAAAGCCACCTAATTACAAACAGAATTGCATTAACTTAAACGAGGGCGAGACCTATTGCATTTTCAATGCTTGTTTTCTTTGTTCCATCAAGAAGGCATTCAGATGTGTCACACATTTGCCATAAATTCTGAATGGTAGCACTCTAGTTGCTCATTAGATCACTGTAGAAAAGCTACTGCTCACCAGGGAAGTCTGCTGCTGGTATTCAAAGTGCATGTTTCAATCTGCATGTCAGAATTGTTTAATGAAATAGAAGAGGATTTGAGAAGTCAAAATGTGCCCTAATTTTTCTTTCTGGAACACTAATCATAATTTCTATGGCAAAATGAACCCCCTCATTTTGTTCCTTTGCAAATTAAATGTTTTAAGTGTTGCCACTTTATTCCAATCAAGTTGGCTTCAGGTGTGGCATACTTTTGTCATAAGTAAGACTGTTAGCGCTCTAGTTGTTCTTTAGAACACTCTGGGACATTCTGTCATTGGGCTATACTTGGGCTACATCTGGTGATGTTTGTGCTACATTTGGGCTCTTTTGTCTCTGGTGGCCATCTTGGGAGACATATTTGTTATGAAGTTTCCTAATTTCCTCATTTACTACAGTCTCCTCAGTAGGAAATACTTTCAGGTTTTTTACTTTGATTCCATCAAGAAGGCATTCAGATGTGTCACACATTTGCCATAAATTCGGAATGTTAGCATTCTAGTTGCTTATTAGATCACTGTAGTAAAGCTACTGCTCACTAGGGAAGTCTGCTGCTGGTATTGAAAGTGCATGTTTCAGTCTGCATGTCAGAATTTTATTAATTAAATGGAAGAGGATTTGAGAAGTCACTCAAAATGTGCCCTAATTTTTCTTTTTTGCATCACTAATCATAATTACTATGGCAAAATGAACCCCCTCGTTGTGTTCCTTTTAAATTAAACTACTCACTCTCTACTACTCACTCGCTACTACTCTCTACTTCTCACTCTCTACTACTCTCTATTACTCTCTACTACTACTCTCTACTACTCACTCTCTACTACTCACTCTTGAGTACTCTCTACTACTCACTCTACTACTCTCTACTACTCTCTAGAACTCACTCTCTACTACTCTACTACTCACTCTCTACTACTCTCTACTACTCTCTCTCTACTACTCCCTCTCTACTACTCACTCTACTACTCTCTACTACTCACTCTCTACTACTCTCTCTCTACTACTCGCTCTCTACTACTCTACTACTCTCTCTACTACTCACTCTCTACTACTCACTCTCTACTACACACTCTCTACTACTCTCTACTACTGTCTCTACTACTCACTCTCTGCTACTTACTCTACTACTCTCTACTACTCTCTACCACTCACTCTTTACTACTCTACTACTCACTCTCTGCTACTCTCTACTACTCTCTCTCTACTACTCACTCTCTACTACTCACTCTACTACTCTCCACTACTCACTCTCTACTACTCGCTCTCTACTACTCTCTACTAGTCACTCTCTACTACTCTACTACTCTCTACTACTCTCTCTATTATTCACTCTCTACTTCTCTCTACTACTCACTCTCTACTACACTCTCTCTACTACTTGCTCTCTACTGCTCGCTCTCTACTACACTCTACTACTCACTCTACTACTCACTCTCTACTACTACCTACTACTCACTCTACTACTCACTCTCTACTACTCTCTACTACTCACTCTCTACTACTCCACTACTCTCTACTACTCACTCTCTACTACTCTACTACTCCCTACTACTCTATCTCTACTACTCACTCTCCACTGCTCTCTACTAGTCATTCTTTACTACTCTCTCTCTGAATGGTAGCACTGTAGTTGCTCATTAGATCACTGCAGTAAAGCTACTGCTCACCAGGGAAGTGTGCTGCTGGTATTCAAAATGCATGTTTCAGTCTGCATGTCAGAATTTTTTAATGCAATAGAAGAGGATTTGAGAAGTCAAAATGTGCCCTAAATTTTCTTTCTGCAGCACTAAATCATAATTTCTATGGCAAAATGAACACCCCTCATTTTGTTCCTTTGCAAATTAAATGTTTTAAGTGTTACCACTTTATTCCAATCAAGATGGCTTCAGGTGTACCATACTTTTGTCATAAGTAAGACTGTTTGCGCTCTAGTTGTTCTTTAAAACACTCTAGGACATTCTGTCATTGGGCTATACTTGGGCTACATCTGGGAGATATTTGTGCTACATTTGGGCTCTTTTGTCTCTGGTGGCCATCTTGGGAGACCTATTTGTTATGAAGTTTCCCAATTTCCTCATTTACTACAGTCTCCTCAGTAGTAGGAATACTTTCAGTTTTTTACTTTGATTCCATCAAGAAGGCATTCAGATGTGTCGCACATTTGCAATAAATTCAGAATGTGAGCACTCTACTTGCTCATTAGATCACTGTAGTAAAGCTACTGCTCACCAGGGAAGTCTGCTGCTGGTATTGAAAGTGCATGTTTCAGTCTGCATGTCAGAATTGTTTAATGAAATAGAAGAGGATTTGAGAAGTCACTCAAAATGTGCCCTAATTTTTCTTTCTGCAGCACTAATCATACTTTCTATGGCAAAATGAACCCCCTTATTTTTTTAAAATCCTTTTCATTTGGTCAAATTATTTACGTGCCATTCTGATTTACGAAATTCATTTTAACAATTTAGCCCAAGTGGGTGTATCAGTCCCAAGTCTTTTAGGTTTTGAAAATAAATGTTTCCAATATACATAGTCCATTGACTCCTCATAATAATGCAAGATTAATCCAATCCAGCCCCAGTGGGCTTACTCAGTTCATCATGCTTGCATAGGCATTAAGTTTGCATACTTCTTTATATTGTGATGATGGTGTCTCCGTCTCCTAAAATTAAAAATACATGTGATAGTGATACTACTACATGAATTAAAAACACAAACTAACATCAGGGATACACGGGTTATTTAGCAGAGCTACTCATTTTTACAATTTCATACTTCTTTCAGCCCAAATGGACAGACAATTCCTCATCTTTGTTGAGCCCCAAAGGGTGCATTGTTTCGTATTTTATAATCATCTTAGATTCAAGTCGCCCGAGTTCTTTTAGTCTATTTCCCCCTCTTTCCGAAATGGGAATTCTATCCAACGCACAATATTTCAATAGGCTTGCATTTTTCTCATGGGCATCCTTGAAATGCCTAGCTATTGGATATTGTTTGTCCTCATTTACAATTGCTCTCCTATGCGGTTCTTAACTTGATGGATAGTACTTCCAATATATATCAGCGCACAAGGACATATTAAAGCATATACGCAAAAATCCGATTTACATGTCAGATATTTACTAATGACAAACGGTTTTTGATTTTTTGTTAGTTCAATCTATTTGATGTTACAACTATTTTTACAGGCTTTACTTGATCTACAAATATAAAATCCCTTTGTTTTAGGGCCCTCAAAAGGTTTCACAATAGTATCACAGCAAAGAATATCACTTAAAGCGGTACTCTTTCTGAAAGTGATCATCGGATTATCTCCTACATACTTCTTGAGGGTCTTGTCAGTAATTAAAACATTCCAGAATTTTTTGAAGACACCGTCTGACTTCCCAGGATTGGTTGCTGTAGGTAGTTATAAACCGTAGGGGAGATTCGATATCATCATCCTCACTTGTGTTTTTAAGTAAATCAGTTCTACTGACTAACATGATTTTCTCACACGCTTGTTTTATGGTTTTAGTCGAATATCCCCTATCTTTAAACCTGGATACCATAGTTTGCATTTCTTCTTTAAAATCAGCATCTGAACTGCAATTCCTCCTGGCTCTTAACAGTTCCCCATATGGGATACTGTTGATCAGATTTTTTGGGTGGCAGCTATCAGCATGTAACAGGCTATTGCCTGATGTTGGTTTCCTGAATAATCGACTTTCAAGTCTATTGTCAACCACTTTCAGCTCCACATCCAAAAATTCAATTTTTTCCTCATGGATAGTGCTACTGAATTGTAGATTTAGATCGTTATCATTTAATATTTCTACAAATCGTTTAGCTTCACTTTCTGAACCTCGCCAGATACAAAAGATGTCATCAATGTATCTTGCCCAGAGGACGACATATTGGGAATAGGCATCGATCTTACTGGCCACCTGCTCCTCCCACCAGCCAAGGTACAACCCAGCGTAGCTGGGGGTGAAGCAGGTTCCCATCGCCGTCCCCTGGGTTTGGCGGTAAATCACATGGTTAAATAGAAAAAAATTGTTAGTCAAACAGGCCTTCATCATATCAAGGAGCATTTCAGTATGCTTGAAGTAAGATAACTCTCTAGTTTTTAGAAAATATCGACTAGCATCGATCTCCAAACCATGCGGTATGCACGTATATAGACTGTTGACGTCTAACGTTATTAGTAGCATATCATTATCCCATACCACATTTTCAACCAATCTCAGGAAGTCACCCGTATCATGTACATATGCTGGTAGAGACTGAACATAGGGTCTCAAAAAGAAATATATATATTTGGAAGTGTTCTCATATAGACTTCCCATAGAGGAAACTATAGGTCTGCCTGGCGGTTTACGGTGGTCCTTATGAAGCTTAGGTAGTAAATACATTGCGGACGTTTTAGGGTGTTCACAATAAAGAAATTTAAATTCATCATTAGTTAGAAGCTGTTCATTCTTCCATTTCACCAAATCATTTCTATATTGATCATTACTGACTTCATAACATTGTCTGTCAGTTCTCATATAGTTCTTGACATCATTTAATTGTCTATTCCCCTCATCCAGATACATTTGTAGAGGCCAAACGACAAAATTCCCCCCTTTATCAGATTTTTTTATTACAATAGATTTATTGTCTTGTAATTCCTTGATTGCTAACTGTTGTTGGCGGGTGAGGTTAAAATTAACTGTTGATTTAGTTTTACTCAGTTTTTTCATTTCTTCATTAACACCTTTTTCGAAAATATCTATAGCGTTGCAGTGTATTTGTGGCATAAAGATAGATTTCGGCTTGAAACCACTACCACTACTCCGATCTAAAAATACACTTTCTTCAATCATGGTATCTGGCAGATACCTATTCTCAACCTCTTGGATATCAACCAATTCATACATAGTTTGTAAAGTTTCCAAATCGGCAATTGTCAAATTCGAATTCCCCTTGGACGATATTCTTTGTATGCTCTTCCTATGCTCAAACCATTTCTTTAGTTTCAATTTTCTTGTGAAATGGAACAAGTCAATTCTACTCTCAGTATAATCAAATTTCTTAGTTGGACAAAATGTTAGGCCAAGAGATAAAACATTAATCTGGTCATTAGAAAGTAAAATATCGGATACATTTACCACAGTCAGTTGGTCCATCATTTGGCGGCGGATTTTCCTCTTGTTGTCATCCCAACAAAGGTATCCAGATTCCCTTGCATTTTTGCGCCTCAAGCTTTTCCTCCTCTGGCGCCGCGACCACGACCTTTGCTTTCCTGTGGTCCTGGAATTCCCAACCCTTGACGTGCTATAGCCATTAAGTCGAACTCCTTTAAAATTTTGGATTTTACTCACGTTGCTTGTTCTTGTTCAGCTTCTGTATTAGTCATGGTTTTACTTGTCATTGCATCGATAGGAGTTTCAGTGATTATACTCAAAGGTTCCATCAAACCCACTTCAGCCGCAGGTTTTGGTTTCATAGTGCTCTCCGTAGGTCTTTGGTTAATTTCCCTCAAATGATCAAATCGTCTGCCAAATGTAAATATCTGACCCAGTTCATAGTCTTGTTGATCTGTATGAAATTTACGCACATATAACAGTTACCATTAAATTGTGGTTTTATATATATTATTTATTACAAATGGAGATATATATATCTATTTATTTATTTATTTATTTATATATTTATTGAAACAAAATATCCATATGACGAACATTGCAAATTTGGATGACACCGGTTGTTGTGAAAAAGAATATCGACAATATGCATGGTTACGATTTTTTCTATGTCTATGTATCACATGAGGCATCACATGACGCATCACATGACTGGGGAGGTGGTATTAGAAAAATATAAAAAGCAAAAGTGGACTAAGCTTTCCGTATGTGAACAAGAGCACGGAGGTGCTCGAAACGCGTCATAACGGCTTGATAAATAAACAACCTACTTTGCCGCGTATTTTGGAGTCCGGGTCCCTCTCATCGCCGCAGTGGAGGTTGGGAGATCGAGTACTTTTTCATATATATATATATATATATATATATATATATATATATATATATATATATATATATATATATATATTACAGCTCCGCACAAACGTAGAATGGACCAGCACTCGTGTTAGTTCAATCCCATTCAAGGATTTATTGGCGAAAAAATAACAATAAACAAACACATTTTGGCAATCCTGCCTTTGTCAATGTCGGCGACCCATGTTGCCTTGGCAATATTTAAACATGTGATGATTCAATGATTAGAAAACGGACAAACAGTGATATTGCTACTGCGGGGGCCATCTTAGAGAGTGTTCCAATGTTCACACAATTCATTTATATTTGACCCTGTGCATGTGTCGCGATCAAATCTTATATGTTAGCTCTAATAGAATAAAATGAAATAAAGGCAATTCGTCATGTCCACGTCTTATGTACATATATACAGTATTTACACATACCATCATTGTTGTAACCGGTGGCTTATTTTTATATGTGTCATGAAACACCATAAAGCCCATTTAGAGGGGAAATCCCCTCTGCGCAGTTATAACATGCAAGATATTCCCATAAATATCAAGCCCTGAATGGGCCAAACAATATTTGAACGTATTCAACGTTTCTGAGCTGTTATGTATCCTTATTGGTTACCTATTTATAATGGTACTGTGTTGGTCTGCTTGATCACGCCCTGAATGGGCAATCACCGTAGACACTGAATGAGCATCTATGCCTTTCTCTGCACACTCCCAGTATGTGCCCCGTACAGCCTGCAATCTTTATCGGGAACCCAAATGCACAGCGAGTTCCTACCCGCTATTTAGCCCTCCCGGAGACTTACATTGGAGATCTACAATAAACCTTGATTCCAGCCTCCTCAGTTTCCTCTCCCTGTCTCCTCCTCTAACATCCCTTGGGACGTGATCCAGGCAGAAGAGTTATAGTAATGTTCTATCGCTGTTATGATAGGCTGCAAAATATCTGGCAACGGGATAATTCGAGTCGTTGCTGGTAATGGCCCTTTGATGTTCTAAGATTCTCATTTTAACTTGATTTATTGTGCTACCCACGTACCATAGGTTACACGTACAGGTAAGACAGTACACCACAAACGGGGTACTACACGGGGTACTACACGTCATAAATTTCATTATTCTCTTGGTTGTTTTTCACCCAGGGATCTCATATGTGGTTGTTCTCTTGCTAGTAGCACATGCCCTGCATTTACCGCAGGGAAATGAGCCATGCAAGTCCATCAGACCATACTGTGGTTTAATCATGGTCAGATGACTACTAACCAAGTGATCCTTAATGCATCTGGATCTCCTAAATGTTATTCCTGGCCTTTCTGGTAAATCATTCCCAATCACTGTATCAGATTTAACGATGCACCAATTTCTACGCATAATCTCTCTCACTTCCCTGGCTGCACTGAAGAAGCGTGTGATCATTCTAAAGTTATTGGAACTCCCTTTTTGTTGTGTTTGTCCCCCACTTTGAATAAAGATCGAGTCTCGGCTTATGCTCCGCTTTGAGCTTTGCTGCCATCAGTGTCTTGCCCGGATAGCCCCTCACTTTAAAGTGGCTCAGACTCTGATTTGCCGCTTTCAAATAGTCTTCATGTCATGAACTATTTCTCTTGATCCTCAAGAGTTCCCCATAGGGGATACTCTGGATCAGCTTTTGTAGGTGGCTGCTGGTCCCATGTAAAATGGAATTACCTGCTGTTTTTTTCCTGTACAAGGCTGTTTGGACTTTGTTGTCACTTACAAAAACAGTTAGGTCTAAAAAATGTACTACTGTAGTGCTCAGCTCACTTGTGAAACTTAGATTGAGGTCATTCTTGTTTAGACAGGTTATATATTGCTTTGCGAACTCCATCGACCCTCTCCAAATTATGAAGAGGTAGTCGATGTACCATCTCCAGCATATCATTCTATCAACCCACTCATCCATGGTATCGACCCAGGCCACCTGCTTCTCCCACCAGCCAACGAACAAGTTTGCATAACTGGGGGCGAATAAGGTGCCCATCGCCGTTCCCTGTACTTGTCGGTACCTCTGCTCCTGAAAAATAAAAATGCTGTTATTTGAACAGGAGACAAATTCCTCCAACATGATGTTATGCTCCAGGAATCTTAGAGGTCGTCCCCTTAAAAAGAATCTTACTGCCTCCAGACCCTCTGTGTGCCGGATACTTGTGTAAAGGTTCGACACATTGACACATCGAGGGTTATCATCAAGAAATCTGGTTCCCAGCCTTTTCCTTGTATTTGCATCAGGAAATCCTTAGTGTCACGTGTATACGATGACAATTGCAGTATAAATCCATATATATATTCACTGAAAAAAACACAGGTTTCAGGCACGTTATAGTTAGTTGGACATTTCACTCATACAAAACCAGAGAAATTCGTCAGTTATAGTTAGTAGAGCCAACTATAACTCGCGCCCCTGCAATGCACTGCCGATGACGTCACATATTACATCACTCATCACATGGTCAGTGACATCATGGATGACATCACTGATGACATCTCAAACGACATCACTGATGACATCACTGATGACTTCATCCAGTGAATATCTGTTTCTTTGAAGTTTAAATCTGTTTTATATATATATATATATATATATATATATATATATATACATATGCCAGGGTGTATTGAAGAATGAGTGGGTGTATAAGTGTCTGAATGGATGATTTAGTAGGTGCGCGACTGATTGTATAACTGACTGATTAAGCGTATCTTACTGAATGCATGGGTTAGTGAGAAAACTGTGTAAATGTCTGTATCAGACTGTCAGTTGGTATACAAGCTGCTGCATGGGTTGGTGAGCAGCTACATGACTGTCTATTTGGGTTATTGATTGGTTGTCTGAGTATCTGTATGGGTGCCTGAGTGTCTTTGTGAGTGGGTGGGGGTGGGTGACTCTGTGCATAGATGTGCGCGTGGGTGATTCACTGGGTGTATGGGATCAAGAGTGCATCTGTGAAGGGCTGTATGGGTGGGTGAGTGTGTGTATGGGTGTGTTGGTGAGTGAATGGATGTCTCAGTGATATATATGTGAGTAACTACATATGTGAATGGCAGTATATGTGAGTGTTGGAGTATATTAATGACTATACGTGAGAGTGAGTGATTGTGAGAGTGGTTGTTTGGATGAGTGTGTGCTTGTATCAGTGATTGTATAAGAAAGTAAGTATGCGTTAGTATTTGTATAAATAAGTGAGGTAGTCTGTGTATAACTGTATAGGTGAGTAAATGGGTGTGATTGATTCTTTGCATGATTGACTAGGTGTGTGAGTAAGTCTATGGATGAGTGGTGGTGTGTGAGTGTATGTATAGGTGTATGAGTGCATATGATAGTGCTGTATTGATGAGTGACTGCATGTATGAGTTACTGTATGGGTGAATGATTGGATGTGTGTGTGTAGACTTATGTATCACTGAGTGGGTATGTACTAACTGCTATTGGTCTGTCTATGCTGTCAATATTGGTAGCCTGTATTTTAGAGTGGGTGTATAAAAGGTTTTATTAGGCTGTGAGGAGGTGCATCAGATTATCACATGAATGATGTCATCAGTGATGTCATTTGAGACGTCATCAGTGATGTCATCAGTGATGTCACTGACCATGTCATGAGTGATGTAATATGTGACGGGGCACGAGTTATAGTTAGCTCTACTAACCATATCGGCCGAATTTCTCTGGTTTTGTACGAGTGAAATGTCCAACTAACTATAACGTCCTTGAAACCTATGATTTTTTCAGTGAATTTCATTGTTTTTTTTAAATGCTAATTTCTAACTATAACGTCCTTGAAACCTATGGTTTTTTCAGTGAATTTCAATGGTTTTTTAAACGAGAATTTCTAATTATAATGTGCCTCAATCCTATGGTTTTCCAGTGAATTTCTAAGGTTTTTTAAATGCAAATTTCTAACTATAACGTCCCTATTAAGTCCCCTTGAATCCTGAAGGTCCCTGGGGGCCAACTAGCCCACCAGGTACCTCCAGTAAGTGCCACAGAGCTAAGTTGCAGAGAGGTGTTCCTAGGCCGCGCCCCTTTTTACACCACGCTGCAAATGCAGCTTCTGGCGCACTGCTGCTTTGAGGATGAAGTCCATTTGTGTCCTGAGGTCCTCAAGACACAAGAGGACCTCATCGCCCTACCAGCAGTGCACCAGAAGCTGCGATTGCAGAGTAGTGTAAAAAGGGGCGTGGTCTCAGACCACCTCTCTGCAACACAGCTCTGTGGCGCTTACTGGAGGTACTTGGTGGGCTAGTTGGCCCCCAGGGACCCTCAGGATTGAAGAGGACTTAATCCCCCAATTTACAACTCGCCAGGGGGCGGTTTGCACACTTGTTATATCAGGCCCCACCCCCTCCCTGCATCACTGTGCAGACACGCACCCTGGCGCGTTGTAAATTGGGGGATTAAGTCCCCTTGAATCCTGAGGGTCCCTTGGGGCCAACTAGCCCACCAGGTACCTCCAGTAAGCGCCACAGAGCTGCATTACAGAGGTGTAAAAAGGGGCGTGGCCTCGGACCACCTCTCTGCAACGCAGCTCTGTGGCACATACTGGAGGTACCAGGTGAGCTAGGTGGCCCCAAGGGACCCTCAGGATTCAAGGGGACTTCATTTCCCAACTTACAACGCGGGTTTGCAGAGTGGTGCAGTGAGGGGGCGGGGCCTCCGGTGAGATGCCATTTTTTTCCTTTTCATTTTTTAGAAGGGAGGCTGTGTGTCCCCCCTTCTTTTACTATTTTTTGGGCCATGGGGACCCCATCCCCCAGGGCCTGTCCCCTATTTAGAAACAGAATTTTAAAAAAAAACGAGAAGGGGGCCGCGTGGCCCCCCTCCCAAGGCCAATTTCGACCCCGGGGACCCCATTCCCTGGGGCATGGCCAGTCTTTTTTTTAAATTCTTTATTATATTCTTTGGAGGGGGGCCGCGTGGCCCCCCCTTCCCTAGGCCACTATTGGCCCCAGAGACCCCATCCCTGGGGCCGGCCTGCCATTTTTTTAAATGTAATTTTTATTCGGGAAGGGGGCCACATGGCCCCCCTCCCGGGCCACTTTTGGCCCCGAGGACCCCATTCCCCAGGGCCATCATGGGCTGCGGGGCCCACCGAATATAATTGAAGAAAGCCCCAGGGAGGTGGCAGTCCCCAGGGCTTGGGGGGTTCCGTGACGCCCCCACCCTCAAATTTTTTTCTATGTGCCCCGGGGAGGTGGAGGTCCCCGGGGCAGCAGGGGGGCCATGTACCCCGTGCATATTTAAGTAAAGCCCCAAGGGTGGTGGTCCCCGGGGCTTGGGGGGGCCTGGGAGGTCCCCCCACGCATTAATAAACAAGCCCTGGGGGTGGCGGTTCCCGGGCTGCGGGGAGGCAACATGTCCTCCCACATATAATTTGCATAGCCCCGGGGAGGTGGTGGTCCCCAGGGCTGCGGGTGCCCCTGCGGGCCCCCGCGATATAATTTTGACATTCCCCTGGGACCTGGCCCACCCAGGGGCTAATTTAAATGAAGCGCGGGGGCCCACGCTTCATTTTTTTTTATTTTCTCGGCCGGATTCACGACCCCAGCGCGAATTCAGCCGATTTCTTAATTAATGCCTTTTTTTGGCCCTGGGAGGTCTAAGGGGTCAGGCTGTTTGTACCCTGCCCCCTTTTCATGTTTTTTTATCTTTGTTTCACCCAAGATGGCTGCCAACACTTCCTGGTTTGGAGTGTTGGAGGCCAATCAGAGTGAAGCTCGTGCCAGGAGGGTTCGCCAACCCTCCTCGGTGCTCAGCTATCGATATTTTTCTTTTTTATATTTCTCAGGAACTACTGAACGGATTTACACCATTAAACAACAAGGACGCATCCTAAACCAAGACCTACCTTTTTGACAAATTTGGTGCAGTTCCGTTCAGCAGTTCGGGCTGAAGCCTGTAATAAAATTCCTATGGAAATTGACGTGGAGAAAACGCACTTTGGGACCCCCCTTTTTTTTTGGCCCCCGCTTGACGGATCACCCCAAAACTTTCAACACACAAACTGAGCGATCCAACCTTGTTGTTTGGAAAATTTCCTGAAGATTCGTCAAAAGGCGCCAAAGACATTGGCAAATCAAAAAATGCTTTTCCTATGGAAACTAGGTCGTAACTATAACTACCTACTGGCAGTTTACCAGTAGGTAATATATATATATATATATTCACTGAAAACAACATAGGTTTCAGGGGTGTTATAGTTAGCTGGCCATTTCACTCGTACAAAACCATAGAAATTCCTCAGTTATAGTTAGTTCTGCTAACTATAACTCGCGCGCCCGCAATGCACTGCTGATGATGTCACATATTGCACCATTCATGACATGGTCAGTGACATCACTGATGACATCACTGATGACATCTCAAATGGCATCACTGATGACATCACTGATGACATCATCCAGTGAATGTAGTTTAGTTTGAAATTTAAATATGTATTATATATATACCAATCTGTATTGAAGATTGAGTGGATATATAACTGTCTGGATGGAAGATTTAGTAGCTGTCTGGCTGTCTGTTTAAGTGAGTAATTAAAAGTGTCTCACTTAATACATGGATTAGTAACTAAACTATGTGAATGTGTGCATCGCTGTCTCTGTTGTTGTATAACATGCTGCATCAGTTGGTCACTAACTACATGAGTGTGTATATTAGTTATTGATTAGTTGGGTGAGTATTTGTATGGGACACTGAGTTTGTGTGTGGTTGGATGGGGTGTGTGTAACTCTATGCATAGATGTGTGAATGGTTGATTGACTAGGAGTAAAGGTTTAAGAGTGCATGTGGAAACAGTTTGGGTGACTGAGTGTATTTATTTGTGTGTTGGTGAGTGAATATATGTTTTAGTTGTACATCTTCAACAAAGTAAAAAAATAAAAGGCATTGTATGTGAGAGCTGGTGTATATAAATAAGTATGTGTAAGAGTCAGTGATTGTGAGAGTAACTATATGAATGAGTGTATAATTGTAATGGTGATTTTTTTACATATTAACTATGAGTTACTATGTGTTTGAATAAATGAGGTGTTGTTGGATAATTGTGTAAGTGAGTAAATGTAAGTGTGATTAATTTTTTTCATGAGTGAGTAGGATGACTGCATAACCGACTAAGATGACAGCTGATGTGTCAATGTCTATATATGTGTATAAGTGCATTTGATAGTGTTCTATTAATTAGTGACTGCATGTATAAATGATTCTGTTGTTGAATGGGTAGTTGTGTGTGTAGACTTAGGAATCAGTGAGTGGGTATGTAGTAACTGGTATTGGTGTGTCAATGGTTTCAAATATGGTACTCTGTATTTTACAGTGAGTGATGAAAGGTTATACTAGTGTATGATGAGGTGTATCAGATTGTCACTTGGATGATGTCATCAGTGATGTCATTTGAGATGTCGTCAGTGATGTCATCAGTGATGACACTGACCATGTCATGAATGATGCAATATGTGACATCATCAGAAGTGCATTGCGGGCACGCGAGTTATAGTTAGCAGAACTAACTATAATGGAGAAATTTCTATGGTTTTGTACGAGTGAAATGGCGAGCTAACTATAACACCCCTGAAACCTATGTTTTTTTCTGTGAATTTCTAAGGTTTTTTAAATGCTAATTTCTAACTATAACATCTCTGAAACCTACGTTTTTTTCAGTGAATTTCAAATCTTTTTTAAATGCTAATTTCTAACTATAATGTCTCTGAAACCTATGGTTTTTTTCAGTGAATTTCAAAGGTTTTTTAAATGCAAATTTTTAAGTGTAATAGTAGTTATGCCTATTTTTTGTACTGATTTTCTACAGTTTTTTAACTGTTTATTTATAAATATTTTATTCATTAAATAACATTATATATTTTTCTGAAAATTGCAAAAAAGAATTTAAAAAAACCTCAAACTGAAATATTGATTAATTTTTTTTATTTTCATTTTTTATCTTAATATATTTATATTCTCTTTAAAAGAACTAATTTTCCACATTTTTCTCGGAGTTGCGCACCCAAAGCGTACACATCACGATGGGTGTGCGGATTCTAGATGCTATTTTTGAAAAGTCGTGAAGGATCTGCGTACGGTGTGCGACGGCTGCGTGTTTTTCAGCTACATCATATACATTTAATATTACGTGATGTGCGCGATTGGTATGCGACCAGTCCGCGACTCCTGCTCCCCCGCTTTCATGACACATGCGCATTACGGTACGAGATGCTTGCGCGGTGGTGGGTCCCGCGTGACGTCATATACGTGCTGGGGTGCGCTGGGTGCGCGACTCTTGCAAAAAAAATGTATGTTCCAAAATGATATGTATGTGTCTTTAATATACATATTAGGACAAGAGATAATCTAAGATAGTCATAAAAATTGTAATTATAATAAACTTATATTATTTTTAAATATATTTTCGTGAAGTCGGGTGCGTGCATCGTGAGTGCAGAGAAACCAGGTCAGCAGAGCCGTTGTAGAGCCAGAGAACCAGGTCAGCAGAGCGGCTCTAGAACCTAAGAAGCAGGTCAGCAGAGCTGCTCTAGAGCCAGAGACCCAGGTCAGCAGAGCTGCTGCAGAGCCAGAGAATCCAGGTCAGCAGAGCTGCTTTAGAGGTCGAGAACCAGGTCAACAGAGCTGCTTTAGAGCCAGAGAACCAGGTCAGCAGAGCTGATTTAGAGGGAGAGAACGAGGTCTGCAGAGCTGCTTTAGAGCCAGAGAACCAGGTCAGCAGAGCTGCTTTAGAGCCAGAGACCCAGGTCAGCAGAGCTGCTCTAGAGGCCGAGAACCAGGTCAGCAGAGCTGCTGTAGAGCCAGAGAAACCAGGTCAGCAGAGCTGCTGTAGAGCCAGAGAAACCAGGTCAGTAGAGCTGCTTTAGAGTGAGAGAACCAGGTCAGCAGAGCTGCTTTAGAGGGAGAGAACCAGGTCAGCAGGTCTGCTTTAGAGCCAAGGGACCAGGTCAGCAGAGCTGCTCTAGAGCCAGGGAACCAGGTCAGTAGAACTGCTTTAGAGCCATAAAACCGGGTCAGCAGAGCTGCTTTAGAGCCAGAGAACCAGGTCAGCAGAGCTGTTGTAGAGCCAGAGAACCAGGTCAGCAGAGCTGCTGTAGAGCCAGAGAAACCAGGTCAGCAGAGCTGCTTCAGAGGGAGAGAACCAGATCAGCAGAGCTGCTTTAGAGCCAGAGAACTAGGCCAGCAGAGCTGCTTTAGAGCCAGCAAACCAGGTCAGCAGAGCTGTCTTAGAGCCAGAGAAACAGGTCAGCAGAGCTGCTCTAGAGCCAGAGAACCAAGTCAGCAGAGCTGCTTTAGAGCCATAGAACCAGGTCAGCAGAGCTACTTTAGAGCCAGAGAACCAGGTCAGCAGAGCTGCTCCACAGCCTAAGAACCAGGTCAGGAGAGCTGCTCTAGAGCCAGAGAACCAGGTCAGCAGAGCCTCTGTAGAGCCAGAGAAACCAGGTCAGTAGAGCTGCTTTAGAGGGAGAGAACCGGGTCAGCAGAGCTGCTTTGGAGCCAGAGAACCAGGTCAGCAGAGCTGTTGTAGAGCCAGAGAACCAGATCAGCAGAGCTGCTCTGTAGCTTAAGACCTAGGTCAGCAGAGCTGCTCTAGAGCCAGAGAACCATGTCAGCAGACCTGCTGTAGAGCCAGAGAAACCAGGTCAGCAGAGCTGCTTTAGAGGGAGAGAACAAGGTCAGCAGAGCTGCTTTAGAGCTAGAGAACCAGGTTAGCAGAGCTGCTCTAGCTGACACTGACTGGCTGACACTGACTGACTGACACTGACAGATTGACACTGACTGACACTGATTGACTGACACTGACTGACTGACACTGACAGACACTGATTGACTGACACTGACTGACTGACACTGATTGAATGACACTGACTGACTGACTGACACTGACTGACAGACACTGACACTGACTGACTGACACTGACTGACTGACACTGACTGACTGACATTGACTGACACTGACTGACTACTCTCTACTACCCTACTACCCACTCTCTACTACTCTCTACTACTCTCTCTCTACTACTCACTCTCTACTACTCACTCTCTACTACTCTCTACTACTCACTCTCTACTACTCTACTACTCTCTACTACTCTCTACTTCTTACTCTCTACTACTCTCTACTACTCACTCTCTACTACTCACTCTCTACTACTCTCTACTACTCACTCTCTACTACTCTACTACTCTCTACTACTCTCTACTTCTCACTCTCTACTACTCTCTACTACTCACTCTCTACTACTCACTCTCTACTACTCTCTACTACTCACTCTCTGCTACTCTTTACTACTCTCTCTCTACTACTCACTCTCTAATGCTCACTCGCTACTACTCTCTACTACTCACTCTCTACTACTCACTCTCTACTACTCACTCTCTATTACTCTCTCTCTACTACTCACTCTCTACTACTCTCTCTACTACTCTCTACTACTCACTCTCTACTACTCACTCTCTACTATTCACTCTCTACTACTCTCTCTCTCTACTACTCACTCTCCACTACTCACTCTACTACTCTCTACTACTCACTCTCTACTACTCACTCTCTACTATTCACTCTCTACTACTCACTCTCTACTACTCTCTCTCTACTACTCACTCTCTACTACTCACTCTATTACTCTCTACTACTCACTCTCTACTGCTCGCTCTCTACTACTCTGTACTACTCACACTCCACTACTCACTCTGTACTACTCGCTCTCTACTACTCAATCTCTACTACTCTCTCTACTACTCACTCTCTACTACTCACTCTCTTCTACTCACTCTCTACTACACTACTAATCTCTACTACTCTCTCTACTACTAACTCTCTACTACTCTCTACTACTCACTCTACTACTCTCTACTACTCTCTACCACTCACTCTCTACTACTCTACTACTCACTCTCTACTACTCTCCCTCTAGTACTCACACTCTACTACTCACTCTACTACTCACTCTCTACTACTCTCTACTGCTCACTCTCCACTACTCACTCTCTACTACTCACTCTACTACTCACTCTCTACTACTCTCTACTACTCACTCTACTACTCACTCTCTACTACTCTCTATTACTCACTCTCTACTACTCCACTACTCTCTACTACTCAATCTCTACTACTCACTCTCTACTACTCGACTACTCTCTCTACTACTCACTCTCTACTACTCTCTACTACTCACTCTCTACTACTACTCTCTACCCCTCTCTACTACTCACTCTCTACTACTCACTCTACTACTCACTCTCTACTATTCACTCTCTACTACTTACTCTCTACTACTCACTCTCTACTACTCTCTACTACTCACTCTCCACTACTCACTCTCTACTACTCGCTCTCTACTACTCAATCTCTGCTACTCACTCTCTACTACTCTCTCTACTACTCACTCTCTACTACTCACTCTCTTCTACTCACTCTTTACTACGCTACTACTCTCTACTACTCTCTCTACTACTAACTCTCTACTACTCTCTACTGCTCACTCTACTACTCTCTACCACTCACTCTCTACTACTCTACTACTCACTCTCTACTACTCTCTCTCTAGTACTCACTCTCTACTACTCACTCTACTACTCACTCTCTACTACTCTCTACTGCTCACTCTCCACTACTCACTCTCTACTACCCACTCCCTACTACTCTCTACTACTCACTCTCTACTACTCACTCTCTACTATTCACTCTCTACTACTCACTCTCTGCTACTCTTTACTACTCTCTCTCTACTACTCACTCTCTAATGCTCACTCGCTACTACTCTCTACTACTCACTCTCTACTACTCACTCTCTACTACTCACTCTCTACTACTCTCTCTCAACTACTCACTCTCTACTACTCTCTCTACTACTCTCTACTACTCACTCTCTACTACTCACTCTCTACTATTCACTCTCTACTACTCACTCTCTACTACTCACTCTCTACTACTCTCTCTCTACTACTCTCTCTCTACTACTCACTCTCCACTACTAACTCTACTACTCTCTACTACTCACTCTCTACTACTCACTCTCTACTATTCACTCTCTACTACTCACTCTCTACTGCTCTCTCTCTACTACTCACTCTCTACTACTCACTCTATTACTCTCTACTACTCACTCTCTACTGCTCGCTCTCTACTACTCTCTACTACTCACTCTCCACTACTCACTCTCTACTACTCGCTCTCTACTACTCAATCTCTACTACTCTCTCTACTACTCACTCCCTACTACTCACTCTCTTCTACTCACTCTCTACTACGCTACTAATCTCTACTACTCTCTCTACTACTAACTCTCTACTACTCTCTACTACTCACTCTACTACTCTCTACTACTCTATACCACTCACTCTCTACTACTCTACTACTCACTCTCTACTACTCTCCCTCTAGTACTCACACTCTACTACTCACTCTACTACTCACTCTCTACTACTCTCTACTGCTCACTCTCCACTACTCACTCTCTACTACTCACTCTACTTCTCACTCTCCACTACTCTCTACTACTCACTCTACTACTCACTCTACTACTCACTCACTCTCTACTACTCTCTATTACTCACTCTCTACTACTCCACTACTCTCTACTACTCAATCTCTACTACTCACTCTCTACTACTCTACTACTATCTCTACTACTCACTCTCTACTACTCTCTACTACTCACTCTCTACTACTACTCTCTACCACTCTCTACTACTCACTCTCTACTACTCACTATACTACTCACTCTCTACTATTCACTCTCTACTACTTACTCTCTACTACTCGCTCTCTACTACTCTCTACTACTCACTCTCCACTACTCACTCTCTACTACTTGCTCTCTACTACTCAATCTCTGCTACTCACTCTCTACTACTCTCTCTACTACTCACTCTCTACTACTCACTCTCTTCTACTCTCTCTTTACTACACTACTACTCTCTACTACTCTCTCTACTACTAACTCTCTACCACTCTCTACTGCTCACTCTACTACTCTCTACTACTCTCTACCACTCACTCTCTACTACTCTACTACTCACTCTCTACTACTCTCTCTCTAGTACTCACTCTCTACTACTCACTCTACTACTCACTCTCTACTACTCTCTACTGCTCACTCTCCACTACTCTCTGTCTACTACCCACTCTACTACTCACTCTACTACTCACACATGTTCTCACTGACTCCAAGTCAGACTACCTGGTGCACTCATGAAGTGGACACTGGGGACAGTCTGCCTATTAAAAATAAGATTTATGGGCAGCCTGACCATGTCAGGGACTGTATGAGGACAGAAGTCCAGAAAATGTTGGATGTAGGTGTTATTGAACCCTCAGATAGCCCTTGGGCTAGTCCAGTGGTCCTTGTGCCAAAACCTCACACCAGTGGTGGAAAAAGAGAGATGAGATTTTGTGTGGACTACAGGGTTCTCAATGCAGTCACTAGGACTGATGCCCATCCAATACCAAGGGCAGATGAGCTTATAGATACTTTGGCCTCCGCCAAGTAACTTAGCACATTTGACTTGACTGCTGGCTACTGGCAGATCAGACTAGCTGATGATGCAAAGCCAAAGACAGCGTTTTCAACCCCTAGTGGGCACTATCAATTTGTGGTAATGCCCTTTGGTCTGAAAAATGCACCTGCCACTTTCCAAAGGTTGGTGAATACAGTTCTAACAGACCTGGAAGCCTTTAGTGCAGCATATGTAGATGATATTGCTGTCTTTAGCTCCACCTGGGAGGATCACCTGGTCCACCTAAGGAATGTTTTGGAGGCCCTGCAAAAAGCAGGCCTAACTATCAAGGCTACTAAGTGCCAGATAGTGCAGAGTCAGGTTGTGTACCTGGGCCACCTTATAGGTGGAGGCCAGGTTCAACCATTGCAGAGCAAAATCCAAACCATAATGGAATGGATTGCTCCAACTACCCAGACTCAGGTGAGAGCCTTCTTAGGCCTGATTGGGTACTATAGGAGATTTGTCAAAGGGTATGGATCAATAGTGACACCCTTGAATGACTTAACTTCTAAAAAGATGCCCAAAAAGGTTCAGTGGACAGATAGCTGTCAAAAGGCATTTGATGACCTGAAGCAGGCCATGTGCACTGCTCCCATTCTGCAGAGTCCTGACTACTCCAAGAAGTTCATTGTCCAAACCGATGCATCTGAATTGGGGGTAGGGGCTGTACTGTCAGAATTGAATGATGAAGGTCATGATCAGCCAGTAGCTTTCATAAGCAGAAGGCTGACCCCTAGAGAGAAACGTTGGTCAGCCAGTGAGAGGGAGGCCTTTGCTGTGGTTTGGGCTCTGAAGAAGTTGAGGCCATACTTGTTTGGTACTCACTTCCTTGTTCAGACAGACCATAAGCCCCTCTTTTGGCTAAAACAAATGAAGGGTGAAAAACTCAAACTGCTTAGGTGGTCCATTTCCCTACAGGGGATGGACTTTACAGTGGAACATAGACCTGGGAGTAACAATGCCAATGCAGATGGACTCTCTTGGTATTTCCACTTAGAACATGAAGACTCAACTGGTCAAGGTTAGTTTAATGTCCCTGCGTTTGGGGGGGGGGGTTGTGTAGGAGAGTAGGATCTGCTTCACATGGGTACCCCTACTTTTTGCTGGTGTTTCACTGTTTTTCGACCTTAATCTGGCCGTGGCCCTGCTAATCAGGACCACAGCCTAGCTGCTTCCTCTCTAAAATGGTTTCCATGTACATTAGGTGCATATCTAATTGGATTCTGGAGTGCCTTATAAGCCCCTAGTATATGGTATACTATGTACCTAGCGCATTGGTACCTCAGAGACCTACCAGGGGCTGCAGCATGTATTATGCCACCCCTGGAAGCACTCCAAAATGGCACCACCGGTCTGCTACTGCAGCCTGGGTAAAGGTGTGCTTGCACCGCTTACAGTGGTATAGGCTACCTATATCCACACATATATACAGACACATACAAACCTATAAGCCACTCCTATGGCAGGCCTTGACAATCCTGAAGGCAGAGTGCTTGGTTTTGTGTGAGAGGGTGCCCAAGCATGAGCTGAGCCCCTCTGCAGCTGTCGGAAATACTTCCTTATGGCTGTTCTGTAATACAGCCATACCATATACTCTTAAGTGCATTATAACCTTGCGGTAAATGCTAACTTTGGAATGGCTGCATCAAAACATGTCGTGTTTGGTGTCAAATGCTTTGGAATACTACCCCCCGCCAGTTCTGGCGGCGGGGGTAGCATTCCACCCTTCTAGAGGGAAAGACATGTTCACACTGGTCAAACCCGGTAGGACTTTCCTGAGCCCTGGCATCACAAAATGGATGCCTCTGCCACAGACACAGGTCTGGCCTCCTGCTGCTGACAGAAACTCTGGCAGGGGAGGCCTGGACAATCGGTTTCCTGTTGAAGGAGGTGTGACCACCTCCCCGGACAGGCAGATGTGTATTGGGGCTGGGCGGGAGCACTCTCTGGTGCTTTGAAGTCCTGCACTGGGGGCACGTTTGCTGTCCATGTGCACAGCCCAGTTCAAACCGGTTGCAGGGGCCACCTGCCCCTGCTCTGGTTCAAAACTGGACAAAGGAAATGGGTGTAACCACCCCTCTTTCCAAGCCCACCCATAGGGGGGACTTAGAGTTAGTCCATCCCCTAAACTTGGTATAAGTATAGGAATCCAGTCCCTAGGACTTTAGATTACCCTGGACGAAACTCTGCAACATATATCCTGGACCTTCGACGTTCTACTTTAACTAGAAGACTGAAGAAATCTCCCTTGGGGTCAAGGAGTGACTCCTCTGCTTGGCAGGCACCAAAGAAGCAACTGACCGGTCTGCATCGCTGAAGCTCCCGCCGGATGCTGAAGTCTTTGCATCACCAGAGGTGGATTTCCAGACTTCTCCGAGGCTACCCTGAGTCCACAGCAAAGCTGAGGCCCGTGGTTATCGTGGGTGACGTGGAACCGCGACCACTGGACACCGTGATCTTTTGCAGCAACACTATCTTCCTGGACCTCCTCGAAGTTGTGGTTTGGGCTCCGAATAGCCCCAGCCTTGTGCAACTCCTGCCCTGAAGATAGTTGGCTTCCACTCCACGAGTGACCCGTGGGCCAGCTTCTAGTCCGACCGCTTGAGGCTGCTTTGCGTTCACTAGCCCATTGGCTAGCAGCTTCCGATGAAGGCAACTCCTTTTCTGCTTGGGCTTTCCTGGTTGCTCCAGACGTGCCTTGACTTACCCTTACTGGGTGAGTCCCTCAGACCTTGCTGGTCTGCACCGTAGTCCTTTCTCTGAATTTCTGTGACTTGCCGTTGCCAAGGCTTGTTGGGTCCACTCTGGTCGCCGACACCGCAGCACTCGACAGACTTCGTAGGACAGATCGAATCCGGCTCGTGGACTTCGTCGACGCCTCCTGGACCTCGTGGCTGAAGAGTCAAGACACCCATCAACTCACCTGAAGCACCCGACATCTGTGGGCATTGGTCCATCCTGCTCTCGGTCACTGGCAAGTGACCCAGACTCTGTCACCTCTGCTTTCAGGTTCCTTCCATCCCAGATCCAGGCTTGGATCTCTTCAGACACTTCTCCTCTTCACGGCAGCAGCAGTTCTTTGCAGGCTCCCATTGAAATCGGCGACCCGACACCAAACGACACCTATGCACCCGGCTTCCCTGGGTGAGGTAACTCGAGTACTCCGGTGCTCACGTGGGTGCTAGCCCTAGAACTTCTTAAGTCCAAAAGGATTTGGTCCTGACTCGATTAGAAGTGTCCCTATTCTTTAAATTTCCAACAGCGACATTGCCCATAGAAGATAACGGGAACCCGCGGTTGTGTTCTCACACTGCATACAGTCCCCGTGGGTCCCCTGTGTCACTACCTAGGGTGGTTACTTGGGGTCCCAGCGATTCTACAGGCTCAAGGGCTTGTGTCTAGTTCAGTCGTGGTTCTTATTCCACTTTTTTGGTATTTGGTTTGGTAAGCCCCTAGGGCTCAAACGTATATTTGTGCTATTACTGATGATTGCTCACTTGTAACTTAAGTACTTCGAACTCCAGTCTCATAAAGAGACTAGAGGGGCATGTGTTAACGTAAATACATATATTTTAAATATATACCTGGTGTGATTGTCCTTTCATTTGATCATTCAAGAGATTATAGACTGGTAAAACAAGCTGCTTTACATTCCTTCAAGACGTAGCCTGAAGGCTGCTCTCCATAGCTGCCACTAGGATAGCTTTCAATAAAGGTTGTCTTTAACCAATTCACCATAAGGGGTTGTTTGGACTGATACAAGGTGCCCACTAGAACTAGTGGACAGCATATATACGCCATCTTCTCACAATCCTCACCTATGGCCACTAACGCTGGGGTTAAACTCCTCACCCTCAATGTGCGAGGACTCAACGCGCCAAACAAGAGAAAACAGATATGGCCATATCTTCTTCGGGCAGAATGCTGATGTTATTTTCTCTAGGACACTCATCTCCTTTGACACAACACTCCTCGCATGACACACCCTATATACCTCTTCACTTTTGAGCGCATGCCTTCATCAAGACAGCTGGAGTTGCGATCCTCTGTAAAGCTACCTTCTGTTCTGGGGTCTGGTGGGGGGTTTGGGATGGAGAAGGTCACTTTTTGAAACTATCGGTACAACACAGCTCTCTCACCCTCACTCTTTTAAACGCCCACAACGCCTATCCCAGGGGCTTTATTAAAGATCATTTATCACAAGAGGGGGGATGTGGTTTTTTGGGAGACTTCAACCTGGGCTGTGACCCCGACCTTGACCGTAGCGCCGCCTCCTTCCAGGGAATCGGTGCTATGTCTGCGGCTTTCAAACCTTACATCACTGACATGGGCTTAGTTGATCTGTGGGCGATACCGCCACCCAGACACCCCGGGATTTCTCTTTCTTTTCACATGTCCATCAGTCATATTTATGTATTGAATATCTCTTTCTCACTCACTTCCTAGCACGCAACATGGATTCTGTCCTTATATCAGATATTTCATTATCCGCGATGATCACAAGATTAATGGCATCCTACACCTCTCCCTGCGCAATGATCTGTGTGAACGGAGTCTTATCCCAAACAATCAATCTACCAAGGGGCACAATACAGGGCTACTCCTTCTTGCCCCTTCTATTTGCCCTTGTAGTAGAACTCTGGCGGTTGCCATTTGACAATCAGAGGAGATTGTGGGCATACCTTTTTGGGGCGGACACACAATATCACCCTGTTTGCAGATGACCTTACACTGACCCTCGTCCAGCCTAAATCATCCCTCCCGGCATTAGTACAGACACTGACCACATTTGAAAAGGTTTCAGGTTTCAAAATCAATATGTCTAAATCCCAAGCCCTATCAGTGATACAGTGCCTCACGCCTTTCCTGTGGGCCTCTCACTCTATTAGATACCTGGGTCTCAACCTCACACCATCTTTAGCTACAAGGATGGCAGCCAACTAGCAGGAATATTGGACATCTATTTTGGAAGATCTTTGACTTTGGAAACCACTCCAGGTTTCCTGGCTTGGTCGCCTAAACGCAATAAATATGTCTCTCCTCCCCAAGATCGTCTATCTCTTCTGGACCCTGCCCACTCTGATCCCTCAAGATGAGATTATGTGCCTTCAGCGTGATATATGTACCTTCATCGGGGACAGGTAAGTGTCCTCGCTTTTCTAACACAGTATTGATGCTGTCCCGTTATAATGGGCGGCCCACTTACAATATATTTCTGAGTGGGTTCTGAGGGAAAGCGACAAACATTGGTTCCACGTGGACTGGGCCGTGGCTTGCCGACCCCTCTGGGTTCCGGCGTGATCCCCAAACATGCGAGGCCGCGCAGTGCATAATTTGCATATATTGCCATCCCTATGAACATTGTTTTGGAAATATGGGATAGAGTGGCTTTGAAACTAGGCCTTACCTCCTTCCCTTCAACTCGGATTTCGCCCCAGCCTTACAACCACACTCTTTTCACCATTGGATGGAAGGAGAGTGCCTCACCCTTAGGGGTTTGTTTGAAGGTGAATCATTTAAAACTCTCAACCGATGTTGGCAAGAGTTTCATCTTCCTGCATCTTCTAAGCTACAGTGCCTTCAACTTCACCTCTGCGCCCTCTCCCCACCCAACGCTTAGGAAGCCATGCACCAGTTCACTGCTTTCGAGACCCTAGTCTGATCTTTTGACAGGACTCCGGGGCTAATCTCTAGCACATACCAGGTTCTCCAATACTCAACACCACTCCACCCCACCCAATCCACATCCTAATCAAAAACAATGCCATGAAGATGTTGGTGAAGATATAACCATGAAGCAATGGGAACAACTTTGGCAAGATATCCCTCGAATACGCAAATGCTTACTGCAATATAAATCGGCATCGCTGGTATCTCATACCCAAGCGCCCACACACTATTTTTCCTGCCTCCTCACCACTCTGCTGGCGCTGTATGACCGCTCTGGGAGATTTCATACACATATGTGATCCTGCCACATTATCAGAACCTTTTGGAAAGAAATTCCTAGCCACATTAAAGAGATGGTGGGTTTCCCTCTTCCAGACTCCGACCCAACAATCCTCGCTCTTGCAAGCCAAGACTCACACAGAAAGGTACCTAATTTGTAACATATTGGAGGCCGCCAAGCAACTAGTAGCCCTGCACTAGAAAAAAAACACATGCCCTTCCAATGGCTCAATGGTACACACATATGTGGCATATCCTCGCCAGGGAAATTCTCTTATAGAATCATACATACAGAAAGGAATTTCACCCACATCTGGCAGTCTCTCATACTCTACGTTTCGAGACTGGAACACTTATGCTTCCTACCTCCAAGGCCCAAGACCTTTCAGCTTTTTGGCTGAACCCCCAAGTCCTGCAGAGTGGCTTGTCACCCCTCCTTGCCTCAAGCTCCTCCCACACAGTTCCTCACAGGATCTCTACCAGCAACAGATGGCTATCTTTAACCTACATTCTAATGTCTTCTTTTCCATACACGTTAATGTTTTCTTTATCGTGTTTTGTTGAATGTTTTTCTTGACCATCTTTAACTGTTCCCAGGCCTCCTATGGCAATCCTGCAATAATAACAGAAATGTAAACCAGCTATATTATCAAGTGGCCTTAGCGGTGCAATGTAATGGGATAATGCATCCTCAATTTATCGAAGGAACAATGCTTTATCATTGTGTTTTTTATATATGGAAACTGTTAATAAAGAATGCTCCACACAATTGGGGGGCTAATGTTAGCTGACGCGATGAGTAGCAGGCCATCTCATCTGTGTCTTTCCACCTTCCTCACCATGCTGGATCCTCCCTTCAGTCTTGAAACAGGCAATCTGTCCCTTTCAGAATAAGATTAGCTCCTACTTTTTGTCCCTCCCCCTTTTTGCAGCAAAGGTACCCTTGGCTCTAATACAAGCAATGAAAATGAGCCCCCACGCCCTCTTTAAAAAAAAGAAAGAGCTATAATTGTGAAGCAGTGGGGCCCTAAAACTCCTGGACTTCAGTGCTGCACTACTGATAGCCACTGACATGAGAAGCAGGCTAACTTCTCTGCCCTTTGTTAAAATCATGGGCTCCCATCTTACCCCCATC
Organism: Triturus cristatus; assembly: GCF_964204655.1. Taxonomy (NCBI): domain Eukaryota; kingdom Metazoa; phylum Chordata; class Amphibia; order Caudata; family Salamandridae; genus Triturus; species Triturus cristatus. The sequence goes on along the minus strand of NC_140582.1, from coordinate 81,188,871 downwards.
GCTCTCTCTTTGGCTTCTCTCTAATCCCCAAACTAAGGTGTATCCTCTGCCACAATTTTCCACTCCCCGGGGCCATTGCTACGAGGACCAAGGTAATAGTGGCAAAGCAAGCGTGCGCAGGGCTATAATGCAAACAAGGAAGGACAGTAAAGCAGCTATTATTGGGATTTAGTTTTCCCCTCATACTCCTGGGGCCTTCTACCACTGCACCTGCAGCACCAACGATACCTACAAACTTTGCAAAGCAGGCTGTCTGCTCTGCCTCCTCCACTGGGCCATAACTCCTAGGACTGATGCACAAAGCTGACTTTCTATCCCTTTTTGTGACCCCCCTTCAAAAAACAAAATCCCCACATCTCACCCACTCCACTCTGCTGCTTGAGTTCACCGGGTACTTCTGCCAGTTATTAACTGACATAAGTATAACTTGCACCACCATAAATTTCAGATGTCAACAGTGATGTAATATGCACAGTTATAAGCAGTGCAGCATAGCGGTGCAAGTTATACTTATGTGAGTTACATATAGCTGTCAATTTCATTGTTTTTTGTTTTTAAATGTTCGTTTTTTTAGTATTTGAAGATCTGCGTATAACTCCAGTTTAATGACTGCTTTTTTTCAGTGAATTTCCAAGGTTTTTTAATGTAAGTTAAAATCTTGGGGCCCGATTCACAGAACAAACTTAAGACAAAATCCTAAACTTAGTACCATTTTGGTATTCACAGAATGCACTTACTACTTCTGGTATTCACAGAATGAACTTACTACTTTTGCGATTCACAGAATAAACTTACTACTTTTGCTATTCACAGAATGGATTTACGACTACTAACTTTACGTCCGCACTCGGGCCGGAAATTCCGGCCCGGAGGCGGAGCTTCCGGCCCGGAGGCGGAGCTTCTGGCCAGGAGGCGGGGCTTCCGGGCCCGAGGCGGAGCTTCCGGCCCAGAGGTGGAGATTTTGGCCATGGCTAAATCTCCGCCACTGGCCGGCATCCCCACCTCCGGGCCGAAAGCTCCGCCTCCGGCCCAGAAGCCCCGCCTCCAGCCCGGAAGCCCCGCCTCCAGCCCGGAAGCCCCACCTCCGGCCCGGAAGCCCCGCCTCCGGGCCGGAAGCTCCGCCTCCGGGCCGGAATTTCCGGCCCGAGTGCGGACGTAAAGTTAGTAGTCGTAAATCCATTCTGTGAATAGCAAAAGTAGTAAGTTTATTCTGTGAATCGCAAAAATAGTAAGTTCATTCTGTGAATACCAGAAGTAGTAAGTGCATTCTGTGAATACCAAAATGGTATTAAGTTTAGGATTTTATCTTAAGTTTGTTCTGTGAATCGGGCCCTTGCTATTTAAAAATGTTTTTTAATGAATTTCTATGGTCTTCAATGTAAAGTGATATATTGTTAGAAATGGGGGTCTTTAGTTGGCAGTAGCTTGCAACCTGTCCAAGTAGGGTGCCTTCCTTCTAGTCCTGGTAAGAGGATTACACAGCTAAGATAACCCCTGCTCACCCACTTGGTAGCTTGGCACGAGCAGTCTGGCTTATCTCAGAGGCAACGTGTAAAGCGTTTGTACAAAAATACACACAGTAGCACAGTGAAGACACTGCAAATGGACACCACAACAGTTTAGGAAAATACCAAAACTTTATCTGAATAAAACAAGACCAAAATTATAAAAATCCAACATGCACATGTAAAGATTTTAACTTTTCAAGAATAAACCAAAAATACAGTTCCTTAAATTTGATAGTAGCAACTGGGTCTATCGCGGCATCAAGAACAGCAAGAATCAGTGGTGCGGTGTTGGGGAGACCTGCAAAACAGTACCTTTGTAAATGAAGAGGCCTTGGGGACCTTGCAATGAGTTCCAAAAGACGTGACATCTCTGCTGTCGGTTCAGGAAGTCGGGACAGAAGTTGGTGAGAACTTGAAGTCACAAGCGTTGCAGATCGATATCCGTGATGCCAAAGTCAGGAGCGCTGGTTTTGGCAGGCATCAGGGCTGCAAAATCATCACAGTCAGTGTGTCAGGCTCCTTACGAACTATGGCCATGGCTTTGGTGCAGGCAGCGCCATTGTCGGTAAGCCAGTGGCTGCAATGTGAGATGGGGTTATGTGTCTGGCTCTTCATTAGCAGTGCCCTCAGCCATGGTGAAGGTAGCTGTGTCGAGGACACATTGTCGTTGGTGAGGTCAGGGCTGCGATGTCATTGCATCGTGCGTCTCACGAGCAGTGATCGTGGTTTTGGTCATCATCAGTGATGACATTGGGATTGCTTTTCTTGGAGTTACAACACAACCACTGAGTTCTTAGGGGCCAGGACTTGTTTCTGGACCACTTGGCAACACCGGACTCACAGCAGAAGAGTCCCAGTGCTGGCAACAAGATGTGAATGAAGTCTTTGATCTCCCTGAGACTTCCAACAGGAGGCTAGCACACAAATACCCCTGGAGAACCTTGGCAAGTAGGATAAAGAAAGCAAAGTCCAGTCCCTTCATTGCCCAATACAGAACCAGCAAGCAGCAGGCCAGCACAACTCTGCAACACGCAGAGTGGCAGTTCCCTCGTACAGCTTCTCCAGCTCTTCCTTTTGGCAGAATCTTCTCTTCGTCCAGAAGTGTTCTAAAATGTGGGGCTACAGATCCAATGCTTATAGTTCTTTTGGCCTTTGAAGTAGGCATACCTCAAAGAATAATCTTCATAGGGCACAGATCCTGCCTTGCCCTGACTTGGCTCCAGACAAACTACAGGCGGGTAGAGAAAGCTTTGTCTGAGGACCGGAAGAGCCCTATTCAGGTGTCAGTGACAACTTCTCCCACCACTCTGGCTCCGGCCTGGTGATGGGCCATCACGATATGAAGGGTACACCTCAGCTTCCTTTGTGTGACTGTCTAGAGTGAATGTACAAACAACCCGACTGTCACCCTCCCTCAACCCTGGATTCCACAGGCAGGCAGAGGCACAGAATGGTAAAGCAATAAAACGGCCACTTTCTAAAAGTGGCGTTTTCAAACACGCAATTTAAAAACCAACATCACTAAAAGATGTATTTTTAAATTGTGAGTTCAGGGACCTCAGACTTCAAATCTCTATCGCTTACCAATTGGAAGTTACACTTGTAAGAGGTTACAAGGCAGTTCTAATGATAACCTATGGGAGAGATAGTCCTTACAATGGTGGAAAATTAGCAGTATTTCACTATTTCATGCAGCCAACTAGCCACAGACCCACCCCCACCACACATTTTCTTTTTGTAAAGTTTTTTTTGTGGTCCTGGGACTCATGTGAGAGCTTGATGGGCCACATGGGGAAGCCATGCTGCCTCCCACTGGACTCCCACAGGACCATGACAAACCCCCAATTAATTATTGGCTTCTGGGGCATGGGGACCCTCTGGGACCTTGACAAGGGCAAGGGGTCAGTGTGTGTGTGTGTGTAATGCTTTCTGTCATGGGCTGGTGCTTTGTATACACAATACACAAGACACTATGCAGTTAATGCATTAGCAACTGAGATTTCATAACATAAAAGAATACATTTTTCCACTGATAATTCAACTTGTATTTATTTTTTCCTTTTTTTATTTTTAAAGGTGTGTGCATGTTATTTTATTTGCAGTTGTCTGAAGGTGAACAAAATACCTCAATAGTTACAGAATATTGTGTTCTTTTTAGCCACATCTTGACCTCCCCATCCCCCTCACCAACCCTGCCCCAGAGCACTAATAATTACAATTCCCACACTTTTTTATAGACTTTAATCTCTGCATGTAAATGAAGACAGCCTGGAAATACGCCAAAACAACAAGGTTGCAATCAGGTTCACCCGCACTTAATACTGGGGATGGTCCCCTCTGCTCTCAGTTATTGGTGACCATACCACTCTTGTGCTCTCCTCAGTGCTAGGACAGTTTTCTTTCACTTTCCTCACTGGGCGACTCAACCCTAGTCAGTGACCTGGGTGTCACACCATTCATCTCCAAATCATTTGGTTCTCTTGAGGCCTCTTGCCCCACACTTTCAGGAGTGACCTCCTAAAATCTTTAGAAAAAGGCGATAATCCTCGTGGCTTCGTCATTGCCCCATTTTGCAGTCACCATTGTGCCTTGTTGCTGAACCACTTGCCACAGTTCTAGTTCACATAAATTCACAACTGAGGCAAATTCGCATACACCGGCAATAAATGCTCCTTGAGGATGTGCCCGACTACTGCCACAGGAACACAGTATCAAAATGTCATACACAGAAAGAAAAGTGAGGGGCAAAAAGGAAAATATCTTCTTAATAAATGTATTGTCCAAGCACAAATCAGCCAACAGATGTTTCATAATAAAGATCGCTTCCTCATCAATAATTTCATGGATAGTCTTAAAAAGCAAAAGAGACCAACACAGTTCTCACTCCCTCAACAATATATACATATCACTCCATAGCACCCATCTCAAAATAAAACTGTGCAACATATATCCCTTTTACTTTTTAGGAATATCCATGAATTTATTGGATTTTGTAACTGTTTTATTGGTGGTACATTTTTTTCAGTTGTTTTTTTGGGTGAATTACTGGACTATTGGAACTGTTAAATAGGCCCAGAGGGAGTGATTTTTATTGTGATACACGTGTTGGATGATTTGTGCTTGGACAATAAATTTATGAAGAATATATTTTTCATTTTGCCCCTTGCAGTTCTTTTTGCGTAAGTTCCAGTTCAATAGGCAATCTAAACGTGCTCCTTGGATAACAATCCCTCACCAGGACTACATTTCTTACCTCTAGATCTGAATGCTTCTGGAAGGGTGTGGTACAGTTTATTGATGTCAGCCGCAGCAAGGTATAGTAGTGATCTCTTCCGTTCATCTTCGACCGCTGTTCCTGTACAGTACAGCTTCCATTCAAGTGCCTGTTTGGAGCGGGCCCAAGTGATGATACATGGTTCAAGTGCTGGTACTTTGGCCATGGTCGTTGAGTTGGCGGGATCACCAAGTATCAGTCTAGGAAGCACTGTAGGCACACTCACTCTGGGTGTGCCTGTGGTAATTTACTCCATTTTGCTGAACTAAGTGGTTGTACTGATCGATGAGGTTGTGGTGGTGTGTTCTGCTCATTGCACTTTTGCAGTCTGAAGACTCTTTTTTTCATTTTAAGGGAAACATTTATTTATGTAAAACAGAAAACTGAAAAATTACAATAAATGGAAACAGAGGAAAAAATTGAAATGAAAGAATACATTTGAGAACTGTTCGCCATTGTCAAGGAGTTTGCCAGGCCAAACAGCGAGACCACAGATGTTCCACCCTCTCAAGTCCTCTGCAACAAACTCGGCACCTTCTTCCACCACAAGATCAGGCAGATCTATGACAGTTTTGACACTCAAGACCCGCCCACAACGCTGAAACTACCGCACCCAACCATGCTGCAACCCAACAGATCCTGCTCAACTGGACCCCGCTCACCACCGACAACACACTCCGAACCATGAAGAGTATCCACTCCAGAGCCCGCTCGGACCCCTGCCCGCACCACATCTTCCATTGAGCAGCCACCTCCATTGCTTCTGAGCTTTGCCGCACCATGAACTGTTCCATTGAGACCGCCTCCTTCCCCGATGACTGGAAACATGCAGAGATCAACCCTCTGCTGAAGAAGCCATCTGCTGACCCAACAGACCTCAAGCACTTCAGCCCCACCTCCCTGCTCTCCTTCCCAGCCAAGGTCATCGAGAAGGCCACCAACGCCCACATTTCCGGGTTCATAGAAGCGAACCATCTTCCAATCTGGCTTCCGAAGCAACCACAGCACTGAGACCACACACCTCGCCGCCAGTGACTACACTTGCTGCCTCCTCGACTGTGGCTAAACCGGACCCCTCATCCTCCTGGACCTCTCGGCTGCCTTCAACACCATCTCCCACCTCACCCTAATCACGAGACTTCATGACACCGGCATCTGCGTCAAGGCCCCGGACTGGATCCATTCCTTCCTCACCAGTCAAACACAGCGAGTCAGACTACCTCTGTTCCCCCAGAACCGAAAAAGAGCAGCTGCAGACAGCTCCAGGGCTTCTCCCTTAGCCCCACCCTCTTCAACGTCTACATGGTGCCCCTCACAACCATTGTAAGGAACCACAGACTCAACATCGTCTCCTAGGCCGATGACACCCAGCTGATCCTCTGCCTCACCAACAAATCCACAGCCTCCAGAATCAACTTCCACAGCAGGATGAAGGCCATTGCCACTTGGATGAAAGACAGTTGCCTCAAACTCAATTCGGACAAGACTGAAGTACTGTGCTACTCTGTGACTACTGATGGGCCGCTGCATGGGAACCCCCACCTCCATGGACTGCGCATGAAACCTAGCTTCATACTGAACTCCTCACTCACAATGAACCGCCAGATCAACGTTGTATCCTCATCATGCTTCCACACTCTCTGTCTGCTTCGAAAGGCATTCATATAGATCCCTACTGAATCCAGAAAGATGGTCAACCATGCACTCATCAGCAGCAGACTCAGCTATGGCAACGCACTCTATACCGGCGTCACCCAGAAACTCATCAGGAAACTACAGAACATTCGAAATGCCACAGCCAGACTGGTTCACAACATCACAGAACACCTTGGTGAATTCCACTGGCTCCCTGTCAACAAAAGAATCACTTTCAAGTTCCTCACACATGCCTACAAAGTTTTCCACAATGCAGGACCAGCATATCTGAACCACCTTCTCTCATTCCACGTACCCACCAGACACCTTTGCTCCGCCTAACAGGCCCTGGCCACTGTCCCCTGGATCCACAAGACCAGAGGCGGAGGAAGATCCTTATCTTACCTCGCCGCCAAGACCTGGAACACCCAGCCTCTCCATCTCAGGCAGCCCTGTCGCTAACTCTATTAAGGAAGGATCTCAAGACCTGACTCCTCGACTGAACCCCAGTGCCCAGATGGATCAGCAGCCCCCCAGCGCCTTGAAACCCTCACAGGTGAGTAGCTGTGTACTATAACCCCCAATTGATTGACTGAGATGTAAATAAAGAGAGGGAGGAGAAGTAATGAGGGGAAAGAATACAAGTTATAAGAAAAATATGTTGTTATTGTATTGTTAATAGCATAAAGAAGTCTGAGAAATGCATAAAATACATGTGCATGTATGAAAAACTTAAAAACATTTGTAAATGTGTACAAGATAATAATAGTAGAAATGAGAGGAAGTCAAGGGGGTTTGAGAACTTCCACTGAATGTGATTGAGCTCTTTGATCCAAGAAAGTAGTAACTGGAGACCATATGGTATGTCTTCTTACTGGAAGGGTTATAGTTTTAGTGTAAGCCCTATCTAATCTATGATTATAGGAAACTGCATACCACCAAGCCTGAAATGATAGTTGGGAGAGATTTTTGCCTATATTTGGTTATTCGTTGAAACGTTACAGCTAATAGTAAAGCTAATGTTTGTAGGTTACCAGGAGTTGGTTCTCAGTCATTAGAGAGACGTCCTTAAGAAAGTGTTAGTTATAGAAAATGGTATAGAAGATCAGAAGATTAAATTAATTTGATTCCAGAATTTCTGCTAAAATGTATAAACAAAATGGCAATTGGAATGTAAATGTTGATATCCTCATAGTGTGCATGACAAGACCAATAAGCATCTGAAGGTTTGGGATAGATTTTATGCAGAGTAGAGGGAGGTATTAATAATCTATTATAGACATAAAAAAGAGTTTGCATTGTGTTAGCCACTCAAGAAGATTTTGTAATTTTAATCCAAATATGTCCATGAGACATTGAAATCTCTTTTCCAAAAAGATACTGTGTCTGATTTGGGTCTATCAGCAGAGTTCAACATGTAATATTTGTAAATAATCACTTTGTTAAGATTAGTGAGTAGGAGCTCTTTTAATTGTTTATGAGGTGAAGAAGTCGTAGCGGGATAAGATGAAGATTGCACTCTAGCATTAGAAATAATATCAATTAAGGACAGAAATGTATGTTGAAAATGATGGTATTCAGTCAAAATATCAAGTTGAAACTGTCTTACACTAATATCGAGTTTTAAATATCGTGATAGAAATATCGACAGCAAGAATTTCGTGGTCAAGAATATCAACTTTAAGGTAAGAAATATCGATTTTAAAAATACAGAAGTCATTATATAGTTTGCAGAAATTCAGGGGTCGATTCCGATCCTGGAGAAATATTCCCCGTACGAATCGTATCCGGACTTTTTTACGTACGAATCGTACAAGTCCCGTACAAATTCGTATGTAAAAAACACCATACGAATCGCATTGGGAATATACCCCGACAGGTCCTCAGGTTGGAAAAAGTGTCTGACACATCCCCGGACGTTTTTACGTACGACTCGGCAAACCGACGTCCGAACGCGCAAGTACGATCCGTCCGTCCGAATCCACCACCGTATGGTAAAAACACCGTGCGGAGCGGACCTCCACAGCAACCATGGAGACGTCCAAACATGTGCACGCATACGCGCCGAACACCCCCCCATGTCCGTGACGTCCCCCCAGCCCCCCCGTAAGTCCGCAACGTCCCCCCAGCCCCCCGTATGTCCGCAACATCCCCCCAGCCCCACCGTATGTCCGCGACGTCCCCCCAGCCCCCCCGTATGTCCGCGATGTCCCCCCAGCCCCCCGTATGTCCGCGACGTCCCCCCAGCCCCCTGTATGTACGGTGCGGACCCCCACCCCACCCCCCGTATGTACGGTGCGGACCCCCACCCCACCTCCCGTATATACAGTGCGGACCCCCACCCCACCCCCCGTATGTACGGTGCGGACCCCCACCCCCCGTATGTACGGTGCGGACCCCCACCCCACCCCCGTATGTCCAGTGTGGACCCCCACCCCCGTATGTACGGTGCGGACCCCCACCCCACCCCCCGTATGTACGGTGCGGAACCCCACCCCACCCCCCGTATGTACGGTGCGGACCCCCACCCCACCCCCCGTATGTCCGGTGCGGACCCCCACCCCACCCCATTTGAGATGTCATCAGTGATGTCATGAGTGATGTCACTGACCATGTCATGAGTGATGTAATATGTGACATCATCAGCAGTGGATTGCGGTCGCGCAAGTTATAGTTACCTGAACTAACTATAACGGGGGAATTTCAATGGTTTTGTACGAGTGAAATGTCCAGCTAACTATAACATGTGTGAAACCTATGGTTTTTTCAGTGAATTTGCAAGGTTTTTTAAATGCTAATTCCTAACTATAACGTGTGTGAAACCTATGGTTTTTTCAGTGAATTTGCAAGGTTTTTTAAATGCTAATTCCTAACTATAACGTGTGTGAAACCTATGGTTTTTTAAGTGAATTTGCAAGGTTTTTTAAATGCTAATTTCTAACTATAACGTGTGTGAAACCTATGGTTTTTTTTGTGAATTTGTAAGGTTTTTTAAATGCTAATTTATGTATGTATTATTATATTTTTTATATATTTATTTTACAATAAACTACCTATGTATATAGTTATAGATTGACTGCATCCTGTAATATAGAATGGCTCAGTTCTTTTTTTTTTCATTTGGATAAAGCTGAACGGCATAGTTAATATCTTCTATAAACTTATAAACAGTATAAAATGTTTTTTTTTTAAGGGTTTTTCATTAAATGAAATGTTTTTTTTTTTATTTACGAGGTCCTTTAGGGACCCCCTGAGAAGGTCTAGGGGGTCAGGGAGTGTCTTCCCTGCCTCCTTTTCATGTTTTAGAAATCGGGTTAAAAGTAATTCATTTCTGATGCGTGCGTGCACCGTGCGCGCACCGTGCGAGCACCGTGCGCGCTCGGCAAGTCATGTGATTACGAAACAACACTTTTCATTGGTTCATAGTAGTTTCTGTTCCAGAATCTTCAAACACCACACCCACTCCCCTCACTATTTCTTCTTATTTCCTGGGACAAGGAGCTGAACAGCTATTCTAGTAGAATTTTACTTGAAAATGGCAGAACAGCAGTCTACTTCAGGGAGTGAGGAGGAGACCTTTGTGGTACCACCAAGGAAGACCAAACAAAAAGACTCTTTTATCTGGAAATTCTTCACCTTTCCAGAGGGCCAAAAGGAGGTCAATGCACCGAAGGTGACATGCACTATTTGTGGAAGTGTCTTATCCAGAGGAGATCCCACGAAGAAATACTCGTTTAGTATTTATCCAATGTTGAGACACTTCAAGACAGTGCATCTGGTACCTTATGCTCGAGAGACAACTAGAGCCCTAAGAGACAACCCTCCACCTGCTCAGCCGAGCACATCATCTGCGGCCGCAGATTCTCCGTGTACCAGGTCACTGGACATCCGCCCACTTTTCCAGAAGGTGCACATACATTGTAATGTGTGCAATGCTGTTCTTTGCTACGGTGAGAGCAGTATTAACTTGATAGAAAACAAAATACACCAGCACACATGCTCCAGCCCATAATTTTTTTCATTTATTATTTTTGTTCCTGTTGAACAGTTTTTCATTACCAGTTCTTTTTTGGTGCTCTAAAAAACTAAAAAAAAATACAAAATTGTTAAAAAACTAAAAAAAATACAAAACAAAAAAGACAAAAAAACTAGTTCTTTTCAGAACTCACTTCACTTCTCCAAGAAGAGCTATATTCCTAATATACTGTGTTGTAATTTTATTGAATGAATGTGTAGTGTATACATGAATGATTGAAATGATTGAAATGACTGAGTGAAGAGGAGGAAAGGACAGACAGAATGAGTGAGAAAAGGAAAGTATGATCAGTCATGAAAGGGAAGTGAAAGACTGACTGCAACAAAAGGACTAAGGGTAGAGGATACAGGTAAGAAGAGTGAATGAGTAAGGGAATGGCAGTGAGTAATGAAGAGTGATGGAGGGGGAGTGAGAAAAGGGGAGTAAGGGAAAGAGATAGGAAAAGGGAGTAACAGATGAAGCGGATGAAGTACAGCAGGGTAAAGGGATTGAAAGTAAGAGAAGTGGAGTGATGGTGAGATAAGGGGTATGAGGATTAGAAAAGGGGGTAAGGGAAAGTGAAAGATGGGGAGTGAGGGGATGGAGGGATTTAGGAAACTGGAGTGAGAGAAAGGGAGTCAGGATTTCAATGAGCAAATGAGAGTGAGGGAGAGTGAAGGAAAGAATGCAAAAAGGTGAAGGGGTGTGAGATACAGACAGGAGGAAGTGAAGTAGAATAGGAGTGACTATGAGTAAAGGATAGTGACAGTTAGGGAAGGTGAGGGAAGGAGAATGACGGAGAAGGTTAAAAAATTAACATAGATGGAAAATGAGTGATGGAGAGAGAAGGAGTGGTAGAAACAGAGATGTTAAGGAAATTAAGGGTAAGACAGACAAAGGGAGAGAGACAGAAACAGAGACAGAGAGCAAGGAACTGAGAAGGATTAAGGCAGTTAGAATGACTGAGACATATGGAGACAGGGAGAGAAACATGGTTGAAAAATAGTGATGGAGGCAGTAAACCTAGGGGAGTAGTAGAGAAGGAGTGAGGGAGTTACGAAAGAGCAGTAAAGGAAGAAGAGAGAGGGAAGGGGAATGAGAAATGCAGAGTGAGGAGAAGTGAAGAAAAGGGAGCATGAAAGTGAAGGGGTGAGAAATACAGATATTTTAAACTTACCTGACCAACAAAATAACTTAATTAGAAATAAATGGGTTTTTTTAATTACAAGAAAAATGGATTCAATTTCCTAAATTTTCTTTCTAGATCTGAAAAAAAAGATAAAAAAGTAGTAATATTTAACAATACATTTTAGAATACAGTACACATATTTTCATATTTAACAAAGTAATTGTTTGCCCTTTTTTTGCTGTTTTCAGAATATATTGAATTTCACTGAAAATAGTGATATCAATTGTATTCATCACTTAACAGCGGGAAAAAAAAACCAATCTGAAAGATTGTTTAAAAAAGCCCTGAATCTATCCTCAGTAAAACATACCTTGATAGAAATGTAACATATATATTAAAAATATATTCTAAGAACAATAACTATTTGCAATAAATAACATCTGTAAATCTTGTTGCTTAAGCACATACACCAAAATAATATCTGTCAAAGAAGTCCACAATAGAAACATTTACCTTTCCATGAGGCCAAACGGTAATTTTTAAATCCTTTTTAGGTGAAATATCCAATGGTAATCCTATAAAATCGAAATAATGGTTTCTTTAGATGCTGCAATTTGTATCTAAAATTTTGGTTTTAGAAAAATGAAGTAGGAATTTGGTAATTCTGCACGCAAACGTTGCTTGAAAATCAATTGAGAATCATTACACAGTGCCCAGCCTTTTTCACATTTTAGATAAACTGTGTAATGACCAGAAGTTATAGAAGGTCCATCATGGAAAATTATTGCAACTGCAACAAAAGTCTTTCCTGATATTGATAATTGATTTCCTACAAACTTCTTTATTAAAGTGTCCAAATACCTTTATGTAATTTAAATATATTACTATATTTTTTTGAGCTTTTCAAATCCTATCATATGAGCTGCCCCATTCCTACGAGTGCAAGTCTTACAGAACAAGAGCAACACAAATTAAATCTCTGACAACAATTCCTGTGTGCACACAGACTCATGGTGTGATTCTAGGCAGAAAACGATATTTGATTGGCAATTTCAAAGCACATTTACTACTGTGGTAGAGCAAGTGATAATTAATGTAACAGCCTGACGCATTTTCCTTATAGTTTAGAGAGGCAGAAAAGAGCACATGTCCTAACAGCCACTTGAGACCATGAGCATGTGGAACCTGGGTGAGTGATTAGACTAGAGCAAAGGAAATGAGCCTTGGTGATGTTGAATGTGTTAGCGTTACACACTGCTATCTGAAATACCACACAGTGCTGAATAGTAAGCATGGGAGTGCAGGAGAAACAGCTGCCTGTGTGTTAAGAGTGTGTTTCTGGAGACTGTGTATTGTCAGGTGCAAGAGAGATCTGCATGGACGCTTGCACAACTGCATGAAGACTGCAGAGATGTATGTAAGATCACCTGTGGTAAGTGTTAATTGGAGTTTTGAACATGTAGGAACTACCTCACCCATTGCAGGAGTGGAAGGAAAATCTACCCTGTTGTTTTCAAATGTGTTAGCATTTGCCTCTCATCTGTGAGATAGTGATTTGTGCTGAATGCTAACCATCACAGTTCAAGAAAACAAGCTGCCCCTTTCCTACGAGTGCAAGTCTTACAGAATAAGAGCAACACAAATTAAATCTCTGACAACAATTCCTGTGTGCACACAGACTCATGATGTGATTCTAGGCACAAAACAGTATTCCTGGGTGATACCAGTACACCTTAATTTATGGTGAAGAAATACTCCATAATATCTTACAAGTTCAAGGCAGTTAAATATCTTCCAAAACATAAAATGTAAAACACAACTTTAAAATAAGAAACAAATTTCTATTATTTATATCAAAATACACCACATACTTCCCCTCTCAAATTCATAACTCACCTTTAAAAGTAGTTAGTTGAGAAAGAAATGTGCCACTCACTCAGCAGATTATCAGAGCCAGAATCTCTGAGCTGTACTCCTCTCACCAGAACCACTAAATGGCAAAATTTCCCTCTCTTTTTTCACACATATACATGTTAACTTCAAATCACATTGCTTCCCACATTTTTTTAAATGGAAACACACATTCCCATTGGTTGCAAATTTCAACCCTTTCCAAATGATTCCTACCCCCAACATGACTTCTGCTTGCTACCATAGCAACAGATCATGGAACACTGGTGTGAGCAGAGAGGTCAGAAGTTCAGCACACAATGTTTCTAATCCAAAGAGCAAGAGTGCTTGACTTTTCAAACCTAACAGCATATCCAAAGTAATCTTCTGTGGGAAAACATTTTTCTGAACCAATACAAAACATGCTTTTAAAAATTTAAACATACAGCCTAGTTTTTAGTGTTGAATGGTCTGAAACAGCCAATGAGTTATTTTTATTAAAAAAAAGTATGTAAGCCTCCATTTTACAACTATCTTTCTTTTCATATTGCCATTCTACTGAAAGACACCTTCTGAGTGCATCCAGATCTCCTTGAAAGATGTTCACAGTGTGGACTGTAGGTCATAGCTATGTCTACTGGAGTGAAAAGTATGCGGAAAAAAGAGGTATTGTGAAAGACCTTGCTTTGCCAAATGTAGACATGAAATGGATTGGTCAAAGAGGGTTAAAGTGGCACCAATTAATGTCTTTGGTGAAATCCTTTCTACATCTCCCACATCCTGACCTTATAATTGTGCACTGGGGTGGAAATTACCTAGGCACTTTAACTGGGGTAGGTCTAGAAATGCTTGTTAAGGACACCTTTGTGCAATTGATGTCACTTTTTCCACAAACTACCTTTGTATATTCTAATATATGCCAAAGGCAAAAGTGGAACTGGTCCAACCAATATTGTCCGCAGATTGAGAAAGCAAAAAAGTACGTCAATAAGTCTGTTTCTGCTTTCCCCAGAGACTATGGTATGGGTTCTATATACCACAACAACTTGCGTTACAACATGCAAGGCATTTATAGAGGAGACGGTGTACATTTCAGAGATGAAGGGAACAGAGTCTTCCTCTTGAGCTTTAGACTCTGCATCGGTACTTACTTGTAGCTACAAAAAAACACTCAATGAACACAACGGCTCTTTTTAGAGGCAACCAACATCTAAACACTTAAACTTGATTTTTAATTCAATTTTTTAATGATTTTTTTGCCGCCGTGCGCGCACCGTGCAATATTTATAATTCTTTTTTTTTTTTTGGGACCTTAGGGGTCTTTCATGGTCCCCCTGAGAAGGCCTAGGGGGTCAGAGACTCTCTACCCTGCCCCCTTTTCACGTTCTCCACTTGTGTTTTTAGCTCTCTTCTGCCTCTAAAACTCAAAATGGCGGCTGGGGGGTGCGATTTTTTGAAAAACATAAAATGTTTTTTTCACCCTTCGGGGTCCTTCAGGGACCCCCTGACAAAGTCTAGGGGGTCAGGAACTCTCTACCCTGCCCCCTTTTCACGTTCTCCACCTTTCTTTTTCACTGTCACACACAAAATGACGTCTGACACTTCCTGATTTCGACCGATTGGAATGTTGACTGACATCTAACCACCAATCAGAATTACACTCGCGGACATTTGGTGCGCGCATATAGATATTTATGTACATTTAACTGCAATTTTCTCAGGAACTACTGAACAGATTGACACCATATATGCAAAAGGCACATGCCTGACCTGAGGACTACCTCTTTGCCAAATTTCAAGTAATTCTGTCCAGCTGTTCGGGCTGTACCTTCGACTAAAGGTCCTATGGGAAAATGCATGGGAAAAACGCGTTTTGGGACCCCCTTTTTTATCAGCCCCCACTTGACGAATCACCCCGAGACTTTCAGGGTAGGAGCTGAGCGGAGCACTCCATTAGTTTTGAAAATTTCATGAAGATAAGTCAACCGGCGCCAAAGTTATTCAAAATAGAATTTTCAGATTTCCTATGGGAACTCGGTCCTAACTATAACTATCTACTGGCGAGCGCCAGTAGATAATATATATATATATCTATATTCACCACCAACTTTTGCGTTTCCAAAAGAAAACCAGGACACTCAGGAGGTTATGTTGCAAGATTTAATGGGCAAGGTAGCGCCTCACCAACGCGTTTCGCTTTGCAGCTTTATCACATCTCAAATGGCATCACTGTTGACATCACTGATTACATCATCCAGTGACTGTGTGTTGAGTGGGTGTATAAGTGTCTGAATGGAGGATTTAGTAGGTGCATGACTGTATGAGTGAGTGTTTAAATGTGTCTTAGTGAATGCATGGGTTAGTGACTAAACTGTGTGAATGTCTGTATCAGTGTATCTGTTGTTGTGTAAGCTGATGCATGGGTTGGTGAGTAGCTACATGAGTGTCTATATGGGTTATTGATTGGTTGCCTGAGTATCTTTATGGGTGCCTGAGTGTTTGTGTGGGTGGGTGGGGGGTGGGTGACTTTGTGCATAGATGTGTGAGTGGGTGATTCACTGGGCTTATGGGTTCAAGAGTGTGTCTATGAAGGGTTGTATGGGTGAGTGAGTGTGTTTATGGCTGTGTTGGTGAGTGAATGGATGTCTCAGTGGTATATGTGTGAGTAACTACATATGTGAAAGGCAGTTTATGTGAGTGTTAGAGTATATAAATGATTATATGTGAGAGTGAGTGATAGTGAGAATGGCTGTATTGATGAGTGTGTGCTTGTGTCAGTGATTGTATAAGAGAGTAAGTATGTGTTAGTATCTGTATGAATAGGCGAGGTGGTGTGTGTATAACTGTATAGGTGAGTAAATGGGAGAGTGATTGTTTCTTTACATGACTGACTAGGTGTGTAAGTAACTGCATGGGTGAGTGGTGGTGTGTGACTGTCTGTATAGGTGTATGAATGCATATGATAGTGCTGTATTGATGAGTGACTGCATGTATGAGTGACTGTATGGGTGAATGAGTGGATGTGTGTGTAGACCTAGGAATCAGTGAGTGAGTATGTAGTAACTGGTGTTGGTGTGTTTATGGTTTTGAAAATGGTAGTCTGTATTTTAGAGTGGGTGTATGAAAGGTTATATTAGGGTGTGAGGAGGTGCATCAGATTATCGCATGGATGATGTCATCAGTGATGTCATTTGAGATGTCATCAGTGATATTATCAGTGATGTCACTGACCATGTCATGAATGATGTAATATGTGACGTCATCAGCAGTGCATTGCGGGGGCACGAGTTATAGTTAGCTGAACTAACTATAACGGCCTAATTTCACTGTTTTGTACGAGTGAAATGTCCAACTAACTATAAAGTCCCTGAAGCCTGTGGTTTTTTCAGTGAATTTCTAAGGATTTTTAAATTCGAATTTCTAACTATAACGTGCCTGAAACTTATGGTTTTTTCAGTGAATTTCAAAGGTTTTTTAAATGCTAATTTCTAAGTATAATGTTTATGAAACATGCCTTTTTTTCAGTAAATTGCTAAGTATTATTTAGTGATATTTCGTAACTGTAATATCCTATAAATATTGTGACTTCTAAAGGTGCCCAAACTGTTTCTACATTTTTTTAGAAGTCGCGACCCCATCGTGCACCACTGCGATGGAGTCGCGAATTCAAACGGGAGTAAAAAAAGATATAACAAATAAATTTAACACTATTTTTTAATTAAACACCACTTCTAAAGATAGTACTAACTTAGGAAAAATCACAAAAAAAAATATTACTTATATATAAATTACAATTTCACATTTTAAAAGCACAGTTAAGTTTTAACCCTTCCCCCATTCTGCTTCATGCCAGTTTCCATAGTAACAGTTCATGGAACATTCAACTGAACTCACAGGTCACAAGTTCACCATATTTTCAAGTTCACCACGCAATGTTGCCAATACAAACAGCAGGTGTGGTTGACTTGGCAAAATATGATCTTATCCTTTCTATTGTACCTTTCAAACATTTTTTACTAACCAATAAGAAAAATGCTTTAAAAAAAGGAAAATGCACCCTATTTTTGAATGCAGAATGTTCTTAAACAGCTAATCAAGTCTCAAATTTTTAAGAACTTGCATCTAGTCCACCATTTTACATACCTCTTGTTCTACCAACTGACAACCTCAGCAACAGACATCTTTTCATTACTTCCAGATATCCCTTCAAGATGCTTACAGTGTGGATTGTTGGGCACAGCTATGTTTTCTGGTGCAAAAGGTATGCTGAACGCCGAGGTATTGACAAAGACCTAGCTTTGCAAAATGTAGACATTAAGGGGTCGATTCCGATCGGGTTCGGACAGCTCTCCGGGAGCTGTTCGTAGCCTTACCTTGCGACCGACCCGTACCCGGAGCCAGTCTGTCCTGTTGATTAAGTACGATGCGCATAACTGCCAAAAATCCGACCGACATGTAGGCTGTGATTCAAGCTTCATTCTCCGTCTGAGCCGTAACTCCTAACGCTGAACTGCCACCTCCACCCATAGGGCTTATGTTGCCCATCACTCCTGCCACCCCCGCTCATAGGGGACCTGTTGCCCATCACTCCTGCCACCCCTACTCATAGGGCTTATGTTGCCCACCACTCCTGCCACCCCCACTCATAGTGGACCTGTTGCCCAGTAAGCACTATTGCCACCCCCACCCATAGGGCTTATGTTGCCCATCACTACTGCCACCCCCACCCATAGGGACTATGTTGCCCATCACTTCTGCCACCCCCACTCATAGGGGACCTGTTGCCCATCACTCCTGCCACCCCCACTCATAGTGGACCTGTAGCCTAGCACTACTGCCACCCCCACCCATAGGGCTTATGTTGCCCATCACTACTGCCACCCCCACCCATAGGGCTTATGTTGCCCATCACTACTGCCACCCCCACCCATAGGGCTTATGTTGCCCCTCACTCCTGCCACCCCCACTCATAGGGCTTATGTTGCCCATCACTTCTGCCACCCCCACTCATAGTGGACCTGTAGCCCAGCACTACTGCAACCCCCACCCATAGGGCTTATGTTGCCCCTCACTCCTGCCACCCCCACTCATAGGGCTTATGTTGCCCCTCACTCCTGCCACCCCCACTCATAGGGCTTATGTTGCCCATCACTACTGCCACCCCCACCCATAGGGCTTATGTTGCCCATCACTACTGCCACCCCCACCCATAGGGCTTATGTTGCCCATCACTTCTACCACCCCCACTCATAGGGCTTATGTTGTCCAGCACTACTGCCACCCCCACCCATAGGGGACCTGTTGCCCATTACTCCTGCCACCCCCACTCATAGGGGACCTGTTGCCCATCACTTCTGCCACCCCCACTCATAGTGGACCTGTAGCCCAGCACTACTGCCACCCCACCCACAGGGCTTATGTTGGCCATCACTACTGCCACCCCCACCCATAGGGCTTATGTTGCCCATCACTTCTGCCACCCCCACTCATAGAGCTTATGTTGCTCATCACTACTGCCACCCCCTCCCATAGGGACTATGTAATGAAAGGTCTCAGATCTCCCCTGGGCCAAGGTATGTACCGTCACTTTCCCAGGGAGAGAATATCAGCTCCAAACTTATGGAATATAACATATACACAGTACTTCCTAAGGTGGGCAAACTTTGAACACTCCCCCAAAGGCAAGGCAAGCACATGAGTCTCCTCTAGACCAAGGTAACACACACAACACTTCTCTAGAGCGAGATATACTTTGCACATCACTTGCCAGGAGTAGAACAACTTCCTATAACACAATTACCTGCTAGAAGGGAATTCACCCATCCTTCAACAACAGAATACTTGGCCAAGAAGAGTCCACACCTCCTGCTACAAGGAAAAGACAAATTGGTATATCTGGGATATATTTATTAGTAAATAGCACCACACGGTAAGCCAAATGTACCTATCATAGCAGACTCTAACATATCAATAGTATGATTGAAACACAATCAAGGCAAACATATATGTAGAAATATATACATGTATATAAATGTATGGAACCTGAAAATAAAGTTATAGTAAGCAAGAACAGTAGGAAAACTAGAAATTAGTGGAACACCTCACCAACTGTCTGTCCATCCCGTTTCCACTTCGCCAAAGGGGAGTCCGGTTCTTCGGCCGAAACAGGAGACAAAAGTGACACTATACGCCCCACTGCCACAGATGCACGTCTGCCCTGTGATGTACTTCCACCGAACAGAACCCAGACACTTCCTTTAGTACAAGTGGCGACGTAAGACGAAGCTCCTTGTGAGCCTCGCCCCCTTTTCCCATGAGTCCCTACCACTCCGCACCAAGGCCACAGCTTCAGCTGGCCAGGCGTCTGTTATGGCTCCAGAGCAGAGCGAGCACATACCTCTGACAAGAACCAGTTCTCTCTAGTCAGTAAAGTGTGAAAAACAGGAGGAAAGCAAAACATGCCCTCTTCACCTCTGCAGCTTCGTGCAAGCACAGAAAATGGCTTCAGTCTTGAAAATGGAGTTAGTTGAGCCATGCACACAGAAAGGCCCAAAGCAAGAAAAGCAAGATGACATGAGAACATGTCAAAGGCAAAAGTCAGCACTGCCATAAAGCAAGGTAAAGTCAGAAAACAGAATGACATTAGACCACGTCAAAGCCAATAGGTCAAAGTCATAATTCACCTAACCCAAATAACATTATACACTTAATCCCTCAGTATCCAACATTGAGCACATGTGTGCACCATCACCCACAACACTGCACCTCGACATCCCACACCTCCTATTCTTGGCAAGACTATTCTACTAAAAAACAGCAAGATTACAGGACAGAAGAGAAGCAGGCATATGCAAAACCATCCTACGTTAAGGCTAGGCTAACATAACACACTAAAATCAGTTAAAATGGTGGTGGTTGAGGGTCATCATAGGGTGTCAGACCACAAAAGTGGCTCATTCACTACACCCACTCATAGAGGACCTGTTGCCCAGCACTACTGCCACCCCCACCCATGGGGCTTATGTTGCCCATCACTCCTGCCACCCCACTCATAGGGGACCTGTTGCCCAGCACTACTGCCACCCCCACCCATAGGGCTTATGTTGCCCATCACTCCTGCCACCCCCACTCATAGGGGACCTGTTGTCCAGCACTACTGCCATCCCCACCCATAGGGCTTGTGTTGCCCATCACTCCTGCCACCCCCACTCATAGGGGACCTGTTGCCCAGCACTATTGCCACCCCCACCCATAGGGCTTATGTTGCTCATCACTACTGCCACCCCCACTCATAGGATGGGTGATGCGCCACACACCCATCATACACCAACATTAGGTAAGTCAGCAAAATACATCCCCCCAACATCATGACAACAGTGTGTAGTCTGTGACAAATGCCCACAACAGTGATCATGACTTCGAACATACAATGTACCTACCATCACATGTGTGACCAAAAACTGAGTGTGGCCTACACAAGGCAAGCATCACTAGCACTGTGGCAATGTAAAAATAACACCCCCTCACAGTGTAGAACAAAAGTTAAGTGTGGGGTTCCAAACTGCAGCAGATGTTGAGCATTGTGGTGATGGGGTCCAAAACCCCCTCATCACAGTGACCAAAAGGTAAGTGTCATCATGGACAAAGCTACAAATGCCAAACAGCATGTATGATTTCTGATCCTAACACATGAAACACTTTTGAGCCAAAGTAGTGGTTGTGTCTCATACCCACAGAGATGTGGTGAGGCTAACAGTGCTGTGAAAACCTAACATACTCTCGGCCATGTGCAGACAAGCACCACCCATGGGGGCTGACATTGCATACAGTGTACAATGACACAAAAGCAGAAGTGACCATCACAAAGCATACACACATCTCGAAAATAGACACACAAATCAAAACAACCTGTGTAGACTGTGGGTGTCAGGTCACAAACTCCCATTCCATGCCAGCAATGGGACCAAACAACCAGGATGAATGTGCAGAATGATGTGATATGACTCACAGGGACAGCAGGGCAAATCACAAAAACAACATCCAGACAATGGCCCACAACAGCAATACCAATGCACTAGTGCTGATGCACAAAGACAAACAGGCAACCTCACACTGCACATCAGACACAACATGTGTGGGTGTGTGTCTCAGTATCCTCAGGCAACTACACAACACATGAGGGGGGCTGAACCACAGTGAGACAGATGTGGACACAGTGCCATACAAAAGTAAACCATCAATGGGCCCCCCTTAGTGGGCAATCAGGCATTGTGAGATGAGAAGGAGCACAACAGACACATGTGACACAAGCTGGAATGAACAGCAACTAACACAGCAAGAGACTGACACACAAAAGCACTACCCCCAGGGACCAGACATTGGGGTGACACAAGCATGCATGACACCTCCACTGTGGTGACAAAGGTAGATGTCGTACAAACTGTGAAACCCAGACATGTGTCCTGTGCCACAAACGTACATCACACCTACACAAACACAAATCAGTCAGCAAGACCCGTCATCCATGGAAAAATGGGAGCTAGGGGTCCATCCATGCAAACATTTACATCAGTCCACCCTCAACACCACACACCCTGAACTGCACCAATGTGCATCTGTGAAGCCCACATGGACAGGGGACATTGCACATGCACCCATGACAAACACAGTAATGTTGGGAGGAACTAAGGTGCACAGACTCTTCACACAAGGACAGTTTACAACCCTGGTGAATGACAGACATACTGCACAGTATGCGGTACATGGCCATGACGTCAAAGCTCACGTAACCTCCCGAATACCTGCCACAGTCCCAGGAGAATGCAGAAGCCAAGGAGAACCACAAGGCACACATGCTGACACCTGCAAACATTGCAGCCCTGAACCGGACAAGTGGGAGCAGTCACACACACATGTCTCAATCAATCAATCAATCAGTGACACTTATAAAGCGCGCTACATACCCATGGGTCTCAAGGCGCTGGGGGGGGGGGGGGGTGCCGCTACTGCTCGAACAGCCAGGTCTTCAGCTTCTTCCTGAAGGAGAGGTGGTCTTGGGTCAGGCGCAGGTCGGACGGGAGGCAGTTCCAGGTCTTGGCGGCCAGGTAGGAGAAGGACCTTCCTCCTGTAGTCGCTCTTCGGATGCGGGGGACGGCGGCGAGGGCGTGGTTGGCTGATCGGAGGTGGCGTTTGGGAGCGTAGAAGTTGACTCGGCTGTTGAGGTAGCTCGGGCCTTGGTCGTGTAGGGCTTTGTGTGCGTGGGTGAGGAGGCGGAAGGTGATTCTCTTGTTGATGGGGAGCCAGTGAAGGTCTCTCAGATGTCCGGAGATGTGGCTGGATCGTGGGATGTCGAGGATGAGTCTGGCTGAGGCGTTTTGGATCCGCTGGAGTCTCTTCTGGAGCTTGGCGGTGGTCCCGGCGTAGAGGGCGTTGCCGTAGTCCAGTCGGCTGGTGACGAGGGCCTGGGTGACGGTCTTCCTGGTCTCAGTGGGGATCCACCAGAAGATCTTCCGTAGCATGCGTAGGATGTTGAAGCACGCCGAGGAGACGCTGCTGACTTGCCTGGTCATGGAGAGGGAGGAGTCCAAGATGAAGCCCAGGTTTCGTGCATGGTCTGTCGGTTTGGGTGCGGTGCCCAGGGCGGGAGGCCACCAGGAGTCGTCCCAGGCGGAGGGAGAGGAGCCCAGGATGAGGACCTCCGTCTTGTCCGAGTTCAGTTTCAGGCGGCTGGTCGTCATCCACTCGGCTACCTCTTTCATCCCTTCGTGTAGGTTGGCTCTGGCGGCGGCGGGGTTGTTGGTCAGGGAGAGGATCAGCTGGGTGTCGTCGGCGTAGGAGATGATGCTGAGGTGGTGTTTGCGTACGATGGCCGCGAGGGGGCTCATGTAGACGTTGAAGAGGGTGGGGCTCAGGGATGATCCTTGGGGGACGCCGCAGATGACTTCGGAGGCCTCTGACTTGTACGGTGGTAGGCGGACTCGCTGTGTTCTTCCGTCGAGGAAGGAGATGATCCATTCCAGCGCCTTGTCCTGGATTCCGATGTTGCTGAGGCGCCGTACCAGGGTGCGGTGGCAGACCGTGTCGAATGCCGCGGAGAGGTCTAGGAGGATGAGGGCCGCTGTTTCTCCATTGTCCATCAGGGCTCGGATGTCATCGGTGGCGGCGATGAGGGCGGTCTCGGTGCTGTGTTTGGCTCGGAAGCCGGACTGTGAGGGGTCGAGGGATCCGTTCGTCTCGAGGAAGGCGGCCATCTGCTTGTTGACGGTCTTCTCGATGACCTTGGCTGGAAACGGGAGAAGCGAGATGGGGCGGTAATTCTTGAGGTCGGTGGGGTCCGCTGTTGGTTTCTTGAGTAGAGCGCTGAGTTCGGCGTGTTTCCAGCTCTCGGGGAAGATGGCGGTGTCGAAGGAAGTGTTGATGATGTCTCGCAGGTGGGGTGCGATGACAGCGTCGGCCTTGTTGAAGATGTGGTGAGGGCAGGGGTCGGTTGGTGATCCGGAGTGGATTGAGTTCATCGTGCGGATGGTGTCTTCGGTGCTGATCGGGGTCCAGGCGTGGAGGGTGGTGGTGGGGGGGGTGGCTGGTCGGTCGTGGTGTGCGTTGGCTGGTTGTTGAAGCTGCTGTGTATGTCTGTGATCTTGTTGTGGAAGTAGGAGGCGAGGGAGTTGCAGAGGTCTTGCGATGGGGTGATGTCGTTGTTTCCTGCGTTGGGGTTGGAAAGCTCTTTCACGAAAGGTACCACCTAGGGACAACTACATGATATTGCGAACAAACAAGGGCCCCGGGGACCACTGACTGTGTCCCATCTGCGTTTGACAACATCATCACCACTCAGAACTGACAAATCCCAATGATGAAACACCAATTAACAGTAGTGTGTCATGCACCCACGCATCTGGTAGCCCATGGCAAAGTTGTGGGATGAACACAGTACCATTCAGCAAGCATCAACAACATTAACATATCAAGGGAACACTGCCTTTGTATGAAAAGGGATGTGGACACACACACACATGCCCACACAACACACAACATGGGCCCTGGCAATGTCACGGAACAACACCCTTACTTGAGGGGACTCAACTCCTGTGGAAGCTCAGCTGTGCCAAACATAGCTCCAGCAGGTCTTAGTCATGTCAGCAGAAAACTTGGTCAGTCATCCATCAGTAACCAGACAATTTAGGCTCTGGCAACAACAGCCTGGGTACGGGAGTGTCCCTTAAGTCATCTGCACATACTCCATACATATGTCCAGCAAGTTGCACAGAGGACCCAGTTGCTCCCACACCAATGATGCCCACACTTTCATGTCCAGTGGAGATGTGCCCACAGTCAGGGAAATAGACAAATTGGACAATGGGAAGCACATCATATGTGCATGTGTGCAAGCCACAGATGTGACCATGCAAATGAAATGTTTACAGACTGTCCACTAATTGTTAATCATGACACACTCATTTAGCTGGAAAGGATGATATGGATAACAACCAGAATAGGATACATATTTCATGGACCACATGGAGTACCTCACATCAACACCTCAGTATTCAACATTTGAAAAACAGCATTACAACTGCAATGTCATGCTAAACATCATCAACATAATGTACAGCTAATCAAATTCACAAGGATAATGAAAAAAGCTTTATTCAGCAGATGAAAATTTAAAAGTCCGTTCAAAACAAAGGCCAATGGCCTGTCCATATCCAAATGACAAGAAGTTAACTTGAGTGACAACTGTCACACGTTGCTTGCCTGCACTGGTAAGGACAGGGGACATCCCCTCGGAGGGGCATACATGGGGCAGGCCTGGCACTACAGGGACAGGATCAGGGCGCAGCAGAAGGAGGCAGTGAAGGGGTGGTGGATGCAGGAAAGACACTGGCAACTGCAGTGGAGCTGACTGAAGAAGTGGGTGCACTCACAACTGTGGGGCACAAGTCACATGGGGTGGGTGCCGGCACAAATGCAGTGGGCAGGTCAGATGGAGTGGACTGGGTCCCCACTGCAGTGCCCAAGTCAGATGGGGTGGTCATGGACTCCACTGCAGTGCCTAACTAAATGTGAGCGGAATGGGGTTCATGTGAGGCCGGCAGGACAGTGGGGGGGGGGACACGGTCCCCACATCAGTGGCACTAACTGTCTGACCGGGGGTGGAAGAGCAAGTGGTAGGGGGGAGGGCCTGAGCATTTTGGGGATGGTGTATCTGTGGGTGGGGGAACCTGGGGCAGGGTGTGGCGGGGGATCCTCTTGAGTGGTGGCCTGGGGTATAGAGGACGGAGACTTCGCCGTGGAGCTGTGTGGCGGGGGTGGGATCTTGCTCTTCCTGCTATGGGGGGACTTGCGGGTGGGGGCCTCAGTCTGACTGCACCTGCGGGAGGGTGTCCGGGTGTAAGGGGCACTCCTCTCTGTGTGTGGGGACTTCCTCTTCCCCTTGTAAGATGGATCTGCTGGGTCAGTGGGGAAGAGGCCAAGGTCACAGAGGAAGAGCTTCTGTGGCGATGGGGTTGCAGGTGAGGCAAGGAAGGGGGCTGGGAGGGAGAGGTATCGGAGGACTGCAGAGTGGTTGTGGATGACTGTGTGTGTGTCTGCAAACCATTCCCTGTGAGTGTGGTATCAGTCCCCTGCGCTTGCTTGTGTGCACATCTAGCCCTTGGTTTGGGTGTTTGTGTGCTGCCCGTGTCTGTGGCTTTGTGAGAATGTGCAGGTGTGTGTGTGCTTGGGACAGGGTGCTAGGAATCGTGGGTGGGGCAGGGGTAGGAGGGCTGCGGGAATGTTGGAGGAGGGACACTGCTGCTGTCAGGGAGGAGGCCACGGACTGATTGGTCCTCTGTAGGGCAGACATGCCCGATGAAATGCCCTCCATGAACGACACCAGTTGTGTCAACAGACTGGTGTGCGCATGGAGGACACTCATTATTGATGTCTGCCCTACATGGATCTCTCAAAGCAAGTCCACCGACTCCTCACTCAGGGCAGCAGGGTAAACAGGGGCAGGGGGTGCGGTGCCTGGAACAAAGGAGACATGCTCCCGAACACAGGAGCCTCCATGGACCTCTGGGATGGGAGCCGATGGAAGGGTGGTGATGGTGGTGGTGGGTGCGGTTGCGGGGACAGCCTCACTAGCTGGTGTTTGGTGGCTGCTGACACCCGCTTCCACAAGGGAGTCATCCTCCGAGCTGCTGTGGCCCTCAGCTGGGGTGGATGGTGCTGAGGACTCCTCGGTGTGGCTCCACTCACCCTCCGTGCCACTGGGTCCCTCTGACTCCTCGCATTCTGTCCCAGTCAGACTCTGTGGCTCCTCCAGGTCCGTGGAGCTGTCCCCTCCGGTGGCCGTGGATGTATTTGGATCGAATTAGGAAAAAAGAGAACAACATCAGTCACCGGCACTGACTGCACACACCACAGTGAGTACATCACATCACAGGGCAAGCCCTGGCATCATCAGCTGAACACTGCTCAAAGTGCTCACACTGTTTAGAATAAGCCAATTGTCAGTCTCACCATCAACCATGGCACTCATATCCCTCCTGGACTTGCACCCATATGTCTGTTGCTTGTTGGATGCTAATACCCCAATGTCCCGACATGCACCATCCACATATTTGTTGGACATGCAAGTGAACATGTAGGAGTATGTCACTATACACACAGCACATCTATTGCCACTGACTCAGTACAGGTGTCAGCATGAAGGGATGAGACTCATTTCACATGCTTGTGATGCATGCCAGCAACACACACTATGATGTTCTCATGTCCTGATAGTCAATACCACAATGGGGTGCGTGGAGCACACTTGAGCACAATGCAGGATCAATCATAGCAAGTTAAATGCCATGGCACTGGCATGCCTGGAAAGTCAGTCAACACTGTCTCCTGTCACAGGGGCAGGGCATCCAGACAACAACAGTACGCACTGTGTCACAATCATAGCTCATGGGTAAAACAAACTCTGCAGCTGACAAGTGCACTTTTCCATCCCCTGCAAACAACATATCCCGGACCCAGAAGACCCCACATCATACAAATCAGACATATGAGTCTCTGCGAACACAACTCTCTGTACATTAGCACATCACAGTCTGCTGTGCATGTAACCCAGCTGTCTGAAGTGCACAGTTGCATACACCATTGTGCACTGTCAAATGATCACACACCTATATGTCACACAGGCCTTGTCTCTCATAGTCACATCTCAGATGTCATGCTGACCCTCAAACTCATGAACACCCCAGTTGTACGTAACAGGAAGCCACACCACAATGACACAGAGGCAGACACCTGAAGGCACATGTCACTAAGCACAACCTGTAAGTTGATACACAGGAGTAGGATTACAGAGTGTTTCTAAATGCCCTTGAGTAGGCATGACTGCCCAGGTCTACGTGAAACAGTTTTTAGCCCTGGACAGTAGTCAGGTGGCTAAGCAAGTGTGACACACTTGATATACATACTCCTGAGGCACACAAATTGGAGTCGCCTGCTGCATAGGGTTTGTTTGAAATACCCCAGCCACATGTGGCGAGTCAGACCAGCAATTGGAACACATATCAAGGGCACACACAGATCACATGTCAGATCTCAGGCATTGTGTAAACAATTGACCGACCCATGAGACACACAACAGAGTCACAGGAACAGATGCTGACCGGAAACTGAAGCATAGCTGACTGCAGGGACACAGTGCCCTAGTGACACAAGCAACAGACTGTAGGGGTCACACCTGTGGATCAGATGAGGAAGGTGCATCACACAATTGAAGGACATGAGTATTGGACTACAAGACCTACGTAACGTGGAAGTGTGACCAGGCCAAAAGACTGCAATTAGCATGTCAGACATAGTACACAGATTAGGCATGGATTTACCCCCTCCTTGCTGCTGTCTGGCCTTCAGCTGCCCATCCCGGTCCGGAAGGACCACCGCCAGTATCCGGAGCATGTGGGGGGTCAGGGTCCGGTGTCCGCCCCTCCTGCGAGGAGGCGACAGCTTCAGCTGGACCCTTGCAATCCTCCGGGTCCAGCCCGAAGGTCCTGCCACCTCTTCTGGCAGTTGCGGATCCGGCGCTTGTAGATCCCCACCAATCAAACTGCCCAGGCTATGGTCAGCCATATCTCCTGCTTCTGGTGGGCATCAACCTGTGAGGATGACAAAGTTAAAAGTCCATTAACACGCATGCCCCCTATTTGTGCTGCACACAGTTGGATATACATGTCATCATCACAAAGGAAAATGAGTGACACAGGTAGTGCACCCATGGAAAAGGACAAATGCCCTGCATGTCTGACATGTTAACAATGCCGGGGAAGTTTAAGCTTGCACAAATGCACTTTAGCTGCAGAACACCTGTTCATTACATGTACCTACACACTTTGGGGGATGAAAGTACTCAGGGCCCGATTCACAGAACTAACTTAAGACAAAATCCTAAACGTACTACCATTTTGGTATTCACAGAAGGCACTTACTCATTTTGGTATTCACAGAAGGCACTTACTCATTTCGGTATTCACAGAAGTTAGGAGTCCTAACTTTAGGACTCCTAAATGCCTTCAGTGAATACCGAAAGTCTTAAAATTAGGATTTTTCTCAGTTTAGTAGTAGTATAGTTAGGACTCCTAACTTTAGGACTCCTAAATGCCTTCTGTGAATACCGAAAGTCTTAAAATTAGGATTTTTCTCAATTTAGTAGTCCTAAGTTTAGGACTCCTAACTTTGGGACTCCTAAATGCCTTCTGTGAATACCGAAAGCCTTAAAATTAGGATTTTTCTCAGTTTAGGAGTCCTAAGGTTAGGACTCCTAACTTTACAACTACTAAACTGAGAAAAATCCTAATTTTAAGGCTTTCGGTATTCACAGAAGGCATTTAGGAGTCCTAAATTTAGGACTACTAAATTGAGAAAAATCCTAATTTCAAGACTTTCGGTATTCACAGAAGTCATTTAGGAGTCCTAAAGTTAGGAGTCCTAACTATACTACTACTAAACTGAGAAAAATCCAAATTTTAAGACTTTCGGTATTCACAGAAGGCATTTAGGAGTCCTAAAGTTAGGAGTCCTAAATTTAGGACTACTAAATTGAGAAAAATCCTAATTTTAAGACTTTCGGTATTCACAGAAGGCATTTAGGAGTCCTAAAGTTAGGAGTCCTAACTATACTACTACTAAACTGAGAAAAATCCTAATTTTAAGACTTTCGGTATTCACAGAAGGCATTTAGGAGTCCTAAAGTTAGGAGTCCTAAACTTAGGACTACTAAATTGAGAAAAATCCTAATTTTAAGACTTTCGGTATTCACAGAAGGCATTTAGGAGTCCTAAAGTTAGGAGTCCTAACTATACTACTACTAAACTGAGAAAAATCCTAATTTTAAGACTTTCGGTATTCACAGAAGGCATTTAGGAGTCCTAAAGTTAGGACTCCTAACTTCTGTGAATACCGAAATGAGTAAGTGCCTTCTGTGAATACCAAAATGAGTAAGTGCCTTCTGTGAATACCAAAATGGTAGTAAGTTTAGGATTTTGTCTTAAGTTAGTTCTGTGAATCGGGCCCTCAGTGAGTAGGCTTGCCACTGGTGTACACACTGCTAGTACTGCTAGTCAGACAACATGCACAATTAGGAAGGCAGTGGACTGCACACTCACCAGCTCCCCTGGTTTCCCATACAGCTGGCTGTACTGTGGAAGGAGCCCGTTCAGCAGGGCCTGGTTCTCCTCTTCAGAGAATGCTGGGGCCCTCTCCAGAGTACGTGCCATAGCAGTAGCCAGAGGATGCAGACAGCAGAAGTGGTAGCAGGGATGTGGTCCAGTAGCATGTAGTGCAGGCAAGTGAGCTCCCTGGGGTCCAGCCAGCCTTATATCGGTGCTGCAGAGGCAGACTCTGTGCCATGTGTCCCCAGTGATAGGTCCATCACGGTTGCATTCTATGAATCTGGCCAATCCATGGAAATGTACGACTCATACACGTCTTCCGCATCGTTCAAATCTTCACCTTCATAAAACCCTAGGAATTGCAACATTGTTGTAGGCATCCAACTGAATTTCCAGCGCACAACTCGTACAAGTTTTGAATCTGCATCCGTCTCCATGACAGTCCAGAGCCAATTGGTGCGCCCGGCTCGGTCAACTGACTGTACAACGCGTATTTTGAAAATACACATGCACCCGTCTCCATACGATTCAATGGCCAAGGCGTACGCCTGTCTCGGACCATGCCTGCCCGACGCGCATGCATGATAGTCACCCGCGTCGGGCCTCATTGCAGTCAATGGCAAAGCGTACGCACGGCTCGGTCATGAACCGTGCAATGCGTACGCATTGTCACCCGCGTCAGTCCTCATTGCAGTCAATGGCAAAGCGTACGCACGGCTCGGTCATGAACTGTGCAATGCGTACGCATTGTCACCCGCGTCGGGTCTCATTGCCATCAATGGCAAAGCGTACGCATGGCTCGGTCATGAACCGTGCAATGCGTACGCATTTTCACCCACGTCGGACCTCATTGTAGTCAATGGCAAAGCGTACGCACGGCTCGGTCATGAACCGTGCAATGCGTACGCATTGTCACCCGCATCGGACCTCATTGGTGTGACTATTTGACGGCTTCAACACACAATTACTTGCCAGGGACTCATGTGCACACCTACCACACTACAGCATTGGCCACACAGTGTCCCATGGCATGTAAGGCTGCATTCCCTGTGTGTTGGGGGGCAACATTTGGTTTGTTGTGTGGCACTTTTGTTCAGCCACTCCCAGGCTGTGCATGTGTTCATGGGGGCAGAATCCTTTGTGTGTTGTGCACATTACCACTGTGATGTGCAACTGTACAGTTATGGGCATGAGTCATGGACACAGTTGCAGGTTGGATATGTTTAGGACATGTCACATACACCCTGAGTCCTGGGGTGATGGCATATATGTCACAGTGAGACCTGTAGCCACAATTCTGATGTACACCCACAGTCTATGTGCATGTTGTGTCTCAGATGTGGCTGATCAAATGTGCCCAATCGGAGACAGTCTCCACATCCATGTGGTTTGTGCATCTACCTTGATGATGTGTGTGTGTCTACGAGACGTGCATGTAGGGCCTGCAGAGACAACAGTGGCCACTACCTGTGGGACTCACGGTTGCCTTGTGGCGTGTACATGTTACGCCATGTCATGCCAGTGTCGATGTGGCAATACAGGGACCCTGGGTATCTGCATGGCAAAGATCTGTCATGCCTGGGAGACATCAGGCCTCACTTGTCACTGTGGTGTGTGTTTGTAACTTCACAGCAGTACATAGGTAGGGTGACACAGCCCGATGATTGGCCATTGCAGTACATGGGACTTATGTGGACATGTGGACTTGAGATGTGAGGTGATGGCCATGTAGGTGACATATGTGTCCATGCCCAACAGCACACACCTCAGTACATTGTGTATTGTCATGATGTATCATGTGATATTTTGCTTGGTCATGGCCACATGGGTGGATGAACCGACAATCTTCCTTTGTGCATCTCTGTTCTGCAGGGCACCAGCTGTCCATAGACCGTTCCCAGACCTTGAAACCATGCAGGAACGCAACTGCATCCGATGGTACCGCTTCACAAGGCCACTGATTGAGGAGTTGGCGGAGCAGTTGGCGCCACATCTGCTACCTGGCCGGACATACCCTACAGCACTGACCCCAGAGGTGAAGGTGATGGCAGGCCTGCACTTCTTTGCTACTGGTACCTTCCAGTACACTGTGGCTACTGCTGGTGGTATGTCGCAAACTATGTTTAGTCGTGTGCTACGCGATGTCTTGGAGGGGATGTTGCATTTCCTTGACCTGTACATCAAGTTCCTTAGCCTAGCTCAACTCCATGAAATAAAGGATGCCTTTTATACACTGGGGAGGATGCCGAACGTCATCGGATCTATTGATGGTACAAATGTGGCCCTGATACCACCACAGGCACATGAGCAGGCATACTGGAACAGGAAACATTTCCACTCCATCAATGCTCTGGTTGTATGTCTTGCAGACATGTGTATCACATATGTGTGTGCACGTTTCCCCGGTTCTGCGCACAATGCCTACATCATGAGGAGGAGTCGCATTGCAACGCTGATGTCGCAGATGCCAGACCAGCATGCCTGGCTTGTCGGTGTGTACTGACTGTTTACCATTGTGTGTGTTTGGCAATGTTGTATTCCGCCCTTCTACAAAACTCTGCTAATTGTTCAATTGTTTGTGTGTAGGTGACTCCGGATACTCCAACATGCCATGGTTGCTGACACCCCTCAGGAACCCTGTGACACCAGCCGAGATGCGCTACAATGAGGCACATGGTCGGAGCAGGAGGGTGATTGAGCGGACATTTGGTCTCCTGAAAAGCCGCTTCCGCTGCCTGAACAAGACCGGAGGGGCCCTCCCATGTGTGCAAAATTATCCTTGTATGCTGCATGCTACACAACATGGCAGTGCGGAAGAAGGTGCCTCTCATCCAGGATGACGATGACCGACCTCCACCACATGTGGAGGATCCCGGCCTGGGACACGATGCCAGTGATGATGATGATGATGAGGGGGACTTCCGCACACAGCTCATCAACAACTTCTTCACCTGAATGTGAATTTACAGGGTTGTTATGAAATGTGTTGTGGCTGCTCTGTTGCTGTCTGAGTGTGTCTGTGTGCCACTTGACTCACTTGACTGAATGCATGCAGTGATGTGTCCATTCAGGTGGTCTGTACTCCACAATAGTGTAATACTGCTAACTTGTTTCTGTGTAGGTTTCTTGTGACATGTTTTGTGCATGTGTATTGCATTTCTCTCCTGTTCTGCTGTGCTTTTGACTGTGTCTTGTGTCTGTCCTTCCCAGGGTACTTTACCTGTTGTTTGGTCAACACTGACCCGCAACACCCAGAATCCGACACCAGTGTGGGAGTAGTCAATTCCCATCAAGTGATGTGACACACACCCCTGGACTTCAATTCTCAGACACTCTGTGACCGTGTGTCCACTGTAACGTACAATTGTCTTGCAACTATTTTAGAATAAACATGTTGCTGATGTATAATGAACCTGTGCTATGCTTTGGTAGGTGCGTTGTCTGTCTTCCCACATCTGAGTGACATTTGCTTACCTCACCTGTGGACTTGTTACCACTGACTGTGGATAGGTGTTGTGTCTGTGCATACCAATGTGTTTCAAGTCAACATCATTATGTGGGATGAGTAACATGGCCATGGTGAGTATGTGTTGTGGTGCCATAGTGGTGTGTCTCCCTCACATGTATCACATCACCATAACTCACATAACGGTGGTCACATTGTTGTAGTATTTGGCATGCACTGTGTTGTTTAGCAGATCAACATCTCCATGACACATGACAAGTTGGAATCACAACAGAGGCAAGTATGGTGTACTGGTGAGTTTATTTACGAACATGTGTGAGGATAGTGCACAGGATGGTGGGTGCTGTACATTGGGTTTTGAATCCAAAGTTCACAGTAGAGTTGGACGTGTTGGTAGATGAAATGTCCAGAGTAAAGTCCACAGTCATCTGCTACATTGGACCAACATGAACCCTCCATGTCATGTAGGCGATTTGTGTCCGATCCGACAAGGTGAACGGGTTGCGCACAAAGAACATTGTCCAAAACAGGTTTAGAGGCCCTGGGGGTTGTGCAGGGACATCTGCGTCTCACATGTCCTTCTTCGGACAACCCCTCTTCTTCTTGGGGCGGGGATCCTCAGATGCAGGCCTCTGCGGTGCAGGGGACTCTCCGCCAGAGTCCTCCTCCCTCCCTGTGGCACTGGCAGATGGTGTGGCAACAGATGTTGTGGCCACACAGGAAGGTGTGGAAATGTTTGCTCTGATCTGACGGAGGCATTGGAGTATGTGCCGATGCACCACAGTAAGTGCATTCCACTTTGCCCCCATGCGGGCATGGTGGGCAGCCTGCTCCTGTTGCATGTCCTTGAGGATCCCCACTACCTGGCCAAATCCTCCGGTGCTATCCTGGTACGCATCTATGATGCGTGCCAGTTGGGGGTCATCATGCAGTCCAGACCCCACTGCAAGGCACGCCCTCTGCCTCCCACCCCTCCCAGCACCCCTATCCACACGGGCAGGACCAGCGGCGGCACGCACAGGTGAAACTGGGACCCCTTGGGTTTTGTTGCTGGTGGTGTTGGCTGTAGCTTCTGGGGGGTCCTGTGTCCCTGTGCTGTCAGTGTTCTGTGGCCTTGGTCTGTCCGTGTTGGCGGGGGTGCCCTGTCTGTTTCCAGATGCTGAAGGCGTGGGTACAGTGGGTGCAGATGTTGGTGTTGCTGGTGCTGCATGATGACTCACACCGGAGGTGCCAGGTTGTTCGTCGTCAGAGTACAGAGACAGATTCAAACCAGAGAGCTCAGTGTCCACCAGAGTCTGGGACTGGAAATCCCCCTCATTTGGTGCTGTGTCCCCAGCACCACCTGTGTTTGGAAGAGACACACAATGTAAGTTAGGTTTCTACAGGCATCAATGGTTCACAAACATGACATTTTCTACTGTACGAACGGATGCCTGCCTGTACACTGCTTTGTCCAGGGTTGTCACGGACAGAGATTGATATTGTTGTTGCACATTGCCCAGCCAAAATGAAACATTTCAATGTGCATGTCGAAGTGTGTGCATGCCCAGCTCATGGATAGATTTGTCTGTACATGACCATTACTACTCAAGGGCCATCACGTTGCTGACACAACTGTTGCTGTCCTTGTACACATGTGAGCTTTAACAAGGACATACGTGCTATTCCACTGGGGATATGTTGTACTATTGGGGCATGTGTGGTAGCAGAGTTTGCTAGTCTTTGTGTGCCACATTGGTGTATTGGTACGACGTGGTCACAGTCCGGTATGCCTGTGATCTCTTTGGAGGAAGTGTTTTTTTACAGTGTTTCGAATTCCCATCTCATTTCATACAAGTGATGATGTCACCATTGTTAATGAGTCTGGTGCTGAGTTTTGTACGTGCATATGTGATTTGACTTATCAATGTTCTCCATGGTGACATGGATTGGGCAAGGTAGCACTCTGGCTTTTCAATGCTCATGACAGTGAGGGCCGTTGGTG
The DNA here is from genome assembly GCF_964204655.1 of Triturus cristatus. Classification (NCBI taxonomy): domain Eukaryota; kingdom Metazoa; phylum Chordata; class Amphibia; order Caudata; family Salamandridae; genus Triturus; species Triturus cristatus. The sequence goes on along the minus strand of NC_140582.1, from coordinate 81,153,318 downwards.
TGTGTTGCAGTTTGGCTGCTGTGAGTAGCATGTCTCCTCCAATGCAGTCCAGGTTTGACCTTGTGTCTACAGTGTCTATGTCAGTGAGTGGTGTGTTGTGTGAAGGATGCATATGTTTCAGCACTATGTAGGAGTGGAATGCAGTTCACAACAGCACCGAATGTGAATGCGAACATGCTATGGTGTCGGCTATATTGGTGTGTCCATTCCATTCACTGTCAGATGTCCCCTGCCAATGATGTATATGTGGGTTCCTGTGTGTTTTGTGCAATGTACTATATATGGCTCTCCACATTTGTCATCTGCAAGACACACCTCCCCAGCTTGGCCAGGGGGCACCCCTGGACACTGCATCTCCAGACAATAATTTGGAAGATATGGTTACAATGGCTGTGTGTGCGACCGGGTTTTGTTTGGCCAGTGCATATGTGTGATTGTCAGCCACATCATTTCTCAGGCCAGTGTCAGACATCTTGTCAGTCCCTTCCCACTCCCTGTGATGCGAGCATGGTTCGGTGTGAGCTTGCTGGGCCATGTGGGTGGCTGGGGATTGTCTGTGACTGCAACTCCCATCATGCTCTTGGCTACACTCCCCTTCCCAGCATGCCCATACTTCCTTCCTCGTGACTCTGCTTCCCTGTGAGGGGGTGTGACAGCAATGGCAAGATGGCTGACTGTGAAGTCATGGTGTTTGTTGGTGCCCAGTTCCCAGCATGGCCTTGTGCTCCCCACAACAGAGCCCAGTGTCAGACATCCTGTCAGTCCCTTCCCAATCCCTGTGAGGTGAGCATGGTTTAGTGTGAGCTTGCTGGGCCATGTGGGTGGCTGGGGATTGTCTGTGACTGCATCTACCATCATGCTCTTGGCTATACCCCCCTTCCCAGCATGCCCATACTTCCTTCCTCTTGACTCTGCTTCCCTGTGAGGGGGTGTGACAGCAATGGCAAGATGGCTGACTGTGAAGTCCTGGTGTTTGTTGTTGGCCAGTTCCCAGCATGGCCTGTGCTCCCCACAACAGAGCCCAGTGTCAGACATCCTGTCAGTCCCTTCCCACTCCCTTTGAGGCGAGCATGGTTGTGTGAGCTTTCTGGGCCATGTAGGTGGCTGGGGATTGTCTGTGACTGCAACTCCCATCATGCTCTTGGCTACACCCCCCCTTCCCAGCATGCCCATACTTCCTTCCTCTTGACTCTGCTTCCCTGTGAGTGGGTGTGACAGCAATGTCAAGATGGCTGATTGTGAAGTCCTGGTGTTTGTTGGTGCCCAGTTCCCAGCATGGCCTTGTGCTCCCCACAACAGAGCCCAGTGTCAGACATCCTGTCAGTCCCTTCCCACTCCCTGTGAGGCGAGCATGGTTCAGAGTGAGCTTGCTGGGCCATGTGGGTGGCTGGGGATTGTCTGTGACTGCAACTCCCATCATGCTCTTGGCTACACCCCCCTTCCCAGCATGCCCATACTTCCTTCCTCTTGACTCTGCTTCCCTGTGAGGGTGTGTGACAGCAATGGTGTTTGTTTGGCTACAAGTCCAAATGGAGCCCCTGTGCTTCACACAGTAGCACCCAGTACGGTGTATCTTTTGCTGATATTTCACTGAGGTGTGGGTCAATGCATTCTACCCGATGAGTTGTGCGGAGTTTGTGTTGAGGGGTGTGTGTGTCTCCACATGCTGGTAAGTATGGTCAGAGCTGTCAGTCCTCCTTCCCATCCGGCCAGACATCCCACCATGAAACGTGCTTTCTTTGGAGGGCGTGCAAGTTGTCTTTCAGGATGTCAGTCAGTGGTGTCCTGCTTCTGATTTGCGCACAACCCCTACCAGGGCCTTGTGCTCCCCACAGCAGGACAAAGTGTCAGACATCTTGTCAGTCATTTTCCACTCCCTGTGATGTGGGCATGATTCAGAGCGGCCTTGATGGGCCAATTTGAAGGGGGGGCATTATCTGTGACCGCGAACCCCATCATGCTTTTGGATACACTCACTTCTCCTGCATACCCACTATTCCTTCCTGTCAGTCAGCTGCACTGTGAGGTAGTGTGTTTGTGTTGGCAAACTGTCTGACAGTGTTTATTTGGCTTTGTGCCACTGCCTTGCTCTATTTGTTGGTAGGTTTGTACATGTCATGATACAGTTCCAAGTCACTATGAGATGGCAGGTATTGTGTTTGTCTGACTAGCATACGCATCTTGGGATGATTATCTATTGGTAGGCTTTCCTGTTTTCAGTTTCTATTTTTGGTAAATTCTGGTTGGGTTTTTACAGTGTTTTCAAGTAATTTCAATACTTTAAAAAAACAGTGGTTTTCAGTGGTTACCCATTTTTGCGCCATTAAAAACTACAGAAACAGTGTTTTTCCGGTGTTTATGGAACGTTTCGCTTTTATTATTGCTTGCTTTCTGCACTGATAGCGCATGGTATATAGACAGTGTAAGTATAGTGTATATGAGGTCCAAATAGAATTTAGCAAATTAAACTTATTGTAGTACACCATACAATACTTCTTCAGTGAGTCTTTGGTCATGTGTGATCACTCTTTCCTTCCCATGTAAACTTCTGTGAAAAGGCCCTCTCAACATTGGCACTTGAGATGGGCAATGCCAAGCCAGCCAGTACACAATTTGTTAACTCCGGCCACTGACATAGCTTTCCTTGCCAATACTGGTTCACTTGAAGATTGCCATTCTCAGGCCAGGTTCTGCAGCATTTGCTTTGATCTGGGAGCTTATGCCCTCAGAATTGTTGAAGCGGTCAAAAATGAAACAGTACTTTTGAAATTACTGAGGAAATTCCCCTTAACGGAAGGGATCTTGAACAGAGTACCACAGTGAGGTCTCATTGACTTCAAATGCCATTGGTGGGGAAGGACATTTCTATGCATCATTGCAAGCCATTTCTCATATATTGTAAAATAAAAGTTCCTGAATTGCTCTTTATCATTGCTTTGCTTACCAAGTGGCAAGCGCTCCAACACGGAACTTGTTGCAGTTTCAAAGTCACTAAAGGTGTCGCCCAGCCTACTCTCAAGGAGATGTTTCACATCTACACCAATTATGCTGAACACTTGGCAGACAAGGGTTTTTTCAGACTCTAGTTTTTTATTATGTCCACTACAGCAGTTATGTTTTCCTGTAAAAATCTAAGAATGCAGTAGAGTGTACTTTTTTCACATCACTATCAATATGTGACCAAAGATCCTCACATTTCTTGCCTTTGGCATCATCACTCTGCAAAAATTATGTAAACAGTTGCCACATGGATAATATAGCATTCATAGCCCCTTGGACTGAGAACCAGCAGCTTAGGGACACAGTTGGGATGACTCTTTCTTTAATGCCACACAAAGCACGAAATGATAAATATTTGCATTTTAGCTCCTGTGCATAAGAAAACAGTGCACTAGAATGGACTAAAAAATCAATAGCATTCTTCATTAACTCTGAAGATTGTAAAGATGCTTTCAGCATACCATCTAACAAGTGGCAAGGACCTCTTACAGGGAAGCACTTCAGCTCAGGTATCAAATTTGACAGGTCCTCACACAACTTTTCATATACGTAGCTGAATCACTGCAAATACAAACAATATCACTTCAATCTTTGTTGAACTTGGAAAGAACCTTTTTTGCAGAGCATTTCAAGTGAAATTGCATTCCATGTTTTCCAAAAGTCTAGTGTCACGTTATAATCACTATCCCAGGTGCTTGGTGATAGCGCTCTTTTCACATATACTTGTCACTATACATTGCATTGAATGATTAAAGCCTGAGGTATTGGCAATTCGCCTACTATCAATACTGACTCACTAGAAACTGGGGGCTGATTTATTAAGGGTTTTTACCCATTCTCTGTGGGTAAATGTGATGACACATTAGGAAAGATTCTTATGAAACCAGCCATTTTACCTATCAGTGAAAGAATCAAATATGATTTTGATATTTCCTGATTCTCTACAGTTTATAAAATAATTAAACAAGACCTAAAACATGCTTCTAAACTCTGCATCTTTAGACCAAAGACCACAGAACTGAAAAAACCAAAAGGAAGAAAAAAAATGTTTTAGTGGCATCCCTAAACAACAAAACTCAAGCAGAATAATGTTAGCCCAGACTCTCCTACTGCTGGCTTGTATAACAAAGTTACATTGTATTGGCCCCTTCAGGAAGGAAAAAAAATGACTCTTTCACTCCCTTTTTCCTTTCTTTGAATGGCATTTAGTTTGTGGCTGTGCAGGTGTTTTTTCAGTCTGTATATGTTTTCACTGGTGAGGGCTATTTCTCTTTTAGTGGGGTTTAATCAGTTGTTATAGGTTTAAACCAAAAACCGGACGGCCTATCTATTGGTTACTGTGGATTTGCTAACGGTGCATGGTTTCACTGTCCCCTTGCCACACAATATTGAGTATGTTGGTTGTGTACTCACCAGACTCTGGTATGTCTGCTAGACCATGGACGCTCTCTGGTGGTAGGATGTCCCGCACCTTCTCCTCCCAGATCCTGAAGTAGACTGGTTTGGCAGGAGGGCCACCGCCAGTGCACTGACTCAAGGCGTGATCTTTCTCGATGAGTTTCTTGACCCTCCTGCATGCGTCATACCACCTGTTCTGGATATCGTACTTTGTGCGCCTTGGTGGTGCTTGTGCATTCACCTTGTCCACAATCCTTGCCCACATCTTGGTTTTCTGTGACATGGGGGTCCTTTGGACCAATGTACCAAACAAATGTGGCTCTACTCTGATGATATTGTCTACCAGCAATTCTAACTCATCATCTGTTAGAAATGGGGGTCTCTAGTTGGCACAGGTATGCACTTGCGACAAGCAGGGACTCTCAATTCTAAGTCAGAGTAAGGGGATCACCCTTTCAAATAACCCCTGCTCACTCTTTAAGTAGTGTGGCGCAAGCAGTCAAGACTATTCTCAGGGCGTCATAGGTTAAGCATTTGTGAAGACATACAGTAATACAATGACACACCACAAATGGACACCAGTCAAGGTTGTATCAAAAATAGTTCTCTTTATATAAGGCTTAGCACAAGACCAGAATAACGATTAAAATGACCACAGTATTATTTTAAAGTTCAATGTTCTTGTAAAAAGGCTTAAAATGCAAAAATAGGCTTCTTTTACTCAATTCTGCTTCTTTTCAGGTTTTGTACGGTTCGTACCTGGGTGTACGACTCGTCCGCATTAAAAACAAAGAAAGTACGAGTCAAACAATCGGTGCGGACTCCGGGTTCCGGGGCGTGCACACTGCGGTGCGAACAGAACAAAGTACCTTAAGTTCGTGGGGTCCGCGACGGACAGTGCGGGACAAGTTGATGGGTCCGGGTCGTAGTTCGGCAGCATATTCGGTCTGGTCCGGTCGCGGCGTCGGGACGCGGCATTGGTACGGGACCTTCAGGGATACGTGCGGATGATCCGGATCAGCTTGCAGAGTCCGTGGCGTCGGCGTTCGGGCCGTACCTTCGGTGCGGATCGGCGGCGACACTTCTCGGCGCCGTACAGCGTACGGGGAGGATCAGCGTACTGCGGCTTCTCGGCTCTGAGTACGGCACGGTGCAGTACGTTAGCAGCGTACGGACCGTACCTGCGGGACGATGGAGCTTGTGTCCGGCGTACAGGGTTCGGCAGCCAGGGTTGTACGTCTCAAATCGGCGGGGAAGGTTAGGTGCAATGCAGCCGGGAGGGATACGGTGCGAACTAACGCTTTTGGATCAGCGTAGATGCACGGTGCCGGGCGGCAAAGACACGGCTTCGCGGCGGATGTAGTACGAGGCGTACTGTGGCCAAATCCAGCGGGAAACAAGCACAGATCGTCCAGGCAACTCAATTTTAGAAGGCAGATGAGTCCAATGGTCCTGGGACTCAGTTCAGGGGGCAAGCTCTTCTTCCAAGCCCTTGGAGATAGTTGAAAACACAAAGTACAAAGTCTCTTTCAGTCTTTTCCTCTCCTTTCTCAGCAAGGCAGAGCACTGTCCTATTCAGAGTCAAGGTGCACTCCTCCCACCCATCCTGGTGTAATCTTTCTATTCACCACCTGGCAGCCCCAGCCTGTCTCCTGGAACTTCCCATCCCTGTCACTCAAGCTACACACAAAGAAGATAGCCCTCCCCTCCAGAGGCGGACTGAAATGGTTAGGCACGCAAAGGCTAACTTTCTTAAAGGAGCATTTGCAAACCCAGGATATTAAAATAACCTTTACTAAAAGATGTATTTTATTATTCTGAGTTCAGGCATACTAAACATGAATTTCTACCATGCTTCCTGAGCCTGCTAGGATTATAGAGTGTTATAATCTAGCAGCCCATTCTGGCCTATGGAGAGCAGGTAGCCTTACAATAGTGAAAAACGAAAATGGCTGCAATTCACTATTAGGACCTGCCACACACCTCAGGGCATGTCCTACTTTATCCTTACAATGCACCCTGCCCTAGGGCCTACCATAGGGGTGACTAATATGAAGGTAAGGGAAGGTTTAGGGACTGGCAAGTGGGGCCACTTGCCCAGTCAGCATGACAGTACCAGACTGCATGCAGGTTCTGCAATGGCAGACCTTAGACACATTTTACCAGGCTGCTTCTGTGGGTGGCACAACCAGTGCTGCAAGCCCACTAGCAGCATTTGGATACACAAGCCCTTGGCACCCCTGGTGCACTCTACTAGGGACTGATAGTAAACCAAATAGCCAAACATGGAAGTCAATTCACATAATACATTTTACCATAGGGAGCACTTGCCCTGTGGCACTGGATGGCAGTGTCACAGGGCCCTGAGCAGCTAACACCAGCACAAAAACACATTGAGGCACAGACAAAAATGGAAGGGTGACCCACGCCAACGGTGCCAGGTCTAACACGTGTCCCCTCCAGCTTAAATGTGGGGAGAACTACCCTACCCCAGGGAGTTCTTCATCACTAAGGCGGAAAAATCTGGAAAGACCATCAGCGTTGGCGTGGTCTGTACCGGGGCGATGTTCCACCGTGAAATCCATCCCCTGTAGGGAAATAGACCACCTCAACAACTTAGGATTCTCACCCCTCATCTGCATCAACCACCTGAGGGGCCTGTGGTCTGTTTGAACCCGGAAGCGAGACCCAAACAAGTAGGGTCTTAGCTTCTTCAATGCCCAGACCACAGCAAATGCTTCTCGCTCAATCGCACTCCACTTTTGTTCCCGGGGAAGTAACCTCCTACTTATGAAGGCTACAGGTTGGTCTCAGCCCTCCTCAGTCATCTGTGAGAGAACAGCCCCTACACCATGCTCTGATGCATCTGTCTGCACAAGGAATTCTTTGGAGAAGTCAGGAGCCAAGAGCACGGGCGCCGTGCACATGGCAGTTTTCAGGGTGTCAAAGGCCTTCTGACAGGCGTCAGTCCATATCACTTTTCTGGGCTGCTTCTTTGAAGTCAGCTCTGTCAAGGGGGCAACAATGCTGCCATACCCCTTGACAAACCTCCTGTAGTACCCTGTGAGTCCTAAGAAGGCCCTCACCTCCGTCTGGGTCTTTGGGGGCTCCCAAGCCAGGATGGTTTCGATCTTGGGTTGTAGGGGTGCCACCTGGCCGCTCCCTACTTGGTGTCCCAAGAACACCACTGATCCCTGCCCGATCTGACACTTGCTTGCCTTGATCGTGAGGCCTGCCTTGCGCAGTGCCATCAACACTTCCCAGAGATGTTGCAGGTGTTCTTCCCATGTGCCACTGAACACCGCACCATCAGGATTCAGGCAAGCCGGGCCGACGAAGGCTGTGATGCCAGAAACCGGTCCCCGGAAGCTTGGTTCCTTCCCAGTATAAGAATTGGCTTGGTAGTTTGGTTTGCCCTGTTCCCATCATGCGCTGGGGCAGGTACAGACTAATTTGCATGTAGCCAGGTTCTGAGCTGGGATGGTGCAGTGAGCTAAAAAACGGTGATGGATTAAAACCATGATCTCTTGACTTGGTAAGAGTATTCTGCATCATTCAGAAACTCTGTCCATCACCACCCCCTTTTTCCCAAATCGATTTTATCCACACTTAGTGTGGGAGGGTATGCTCAGACGTGAGTCCCTTGCTCATTTCACCATCAGGATTCAGGCAAGCCGGGCCGACGAAGTCTGTGATGCCAGAAACCGGTCCCCGGAAGCTTGGTTCCTTCCCAGTATAAGAATTGGCTTGGTAGTTTGGTTTGCCCTGTTCCCATCATGCGCTGGGGCAGGTACAGACTAATTTGCATGTAGCCAGGTTCTGAGCTGGGATGGTGCAGTGAGCTAAAAAACGGTGATGGATTAAAACCATGATCTCTTGACTTGGTAAGAGTATTCTGCATCATTCAGAAACTCTGTCCATCACCACCCCCTTTTTCCCAAATCGATTTTATCCACACTTAGTGTGGGAGGGTATGCTCAGACGTGAGTCCCTTGCTCATTTCACCATCAGGATTCAGGCAAGCCGGGCCGACGAAGGCTGTGATGCCAGAAACCGGTCCCCGGAAGCTTGGTTCCTTCCCAGTATAAGAATTGGCTTGGTAGTTTGGTTTGCCCTGTTCCCATCATGCGCTGGGGCAGGTACAGACTAATTTGCATGTAGCCAGGTTCTGAGCTGGGATGGTGCAGTGAGCTAAAAAACGGTGATGGATTAAAACCATGATCTCTTGACTTGGTAAGAGTATTCTGCATCATTCAGAAACTCTGTCCATCACCACCCCCTTTTTCCCAAATCGATTTTATCCACACTTAGTGTGGGAGGGTATGCTCAGACGTGAGTCCCTTGCTCATTTCACCATCAGGATTCAGGCAAGCCGGGCCGACGAAGGCTGTGATGCCAGAAACCGGTCCCCGGAAGCTTGGTTCCTTCCCAGTATAAGAATTGGCTTGGTAGTTTGGTTTGCCCTGTTCCCATCATGCGCTGGGGCAGGTACAGACTAATTTGCATGTAGCCAGGTTCTGAGCTGGGATGGTGCAGTGAGCTAAAAAACGGTGATGGATTAAAACCATGATCTCTTGACTTGGTAAGAGTATTCTGCATCATTCAGAAACTCTGTCCATCACCACCCCACCTTTTTCCCAAACTGAACACCGCAATGTCATCCAGGTATGCGGTGGTATGCAGCTAACACCAGCACAAAAACACATTGAAGCACAGACAAAAATGGAAGAGTGACCCATGCCAACGGTGCCAGGTCTAACATCATCTGTGAACTTTGGATTCTTCTTTGGGGGCATGGTGATGGGTGGTGGTGGTGAGTGATGTGTGTGTGAGGGTGCAAGTGAGGGTGGGTTAGTGTTGGTTTTGCTAGCTGTATGTGTGTGTGCTTTTGGTGAGGTGTTAATTGTGTGTGAGTTGTGTGATGGGTGAGTTGTGAGTGTGTCTGTGGTTGCTGTGTGATGGTGTTTGCTGCTGGCTGTTGTCTCCTATTTGCAAAGGATCATGGTAGTGATTGATATCCTTTATATAGGTGGAGTTGTGGGTGTGTCTTTGTTCCAGGTTTTTTTAAAAATATTTATTGACTTTGTCATTGCTTGTTTGGTCTTTTTTTTGTCTTTTTTCCTTTGGGTTTTCTAGGCATGAAGGAGACGTTCTTCTGACCGAGACGGACACTGATGTTGGCTCGTGCGGGCTTCTCCACCTTGTTCATGCTGACTTTCTTCTGTGTTTCATACGCGTCGGCCGTGGGGATCTCTATTGCTTGGGCTCCCTCTTTTCTGTGCGTGTCGGTCATGCGTTTTGGGCTCCGTGCGAGTCGGTCTGGGTTTACACGCATTGCATTGTACTGCACGGATCGGAGATCGTGGGTACGTGTAGGTCGGGTTCATTCCGGGTACGTGTCGGTCAGTGCAACTCGCGTCGGTTTTCTGGCTGAATCACTGTTTTCCCTACGGCTCGGTCTTACGGCTTGTATTCCGTACGTGTCGGTTGAAATTCACACGCGTTGCATCATATTGCACGGGTCATACGGCGCCGGTCTGTGTTGGTCGGTATCCGTTCCGGGTCCGTGACGGTCGGTACGATTAGCTGCCGGAATCGGAATCGGCCCCTAAATGGATTGGACAGAGAGGATTAAAGTGGCACCAATTGATGCCTTTGATTAGAACCTTTTTGCATCTCCAACCCCCTGACCTCATGATTGTGCACTGTGGTGGCAATGACCTAGGCACATTGACTGGGGTAGGTCTGGAAATGCTAATAAAGGACACCTTTGCAGAATTGATGTTGTTTTTCCCCCAAACTGTCTTCTCTTGCATATGCCAAAGACAGCAATGGAAGTGGTCCAATCAATTCTGTCCACAGATTGAGAAAACTAGAAAAAATGTCAATTATGGTCTTTCCGCTTACCTCAGAGACTATACGATGGGCTCCATCTATAACAACAATCTACGTTTCCCTATGGATGGCATCTACAGAAGTGATGGAGTACACTTCACTGATCAAGGCAACAGAGTGTTTCTCAACAACCTGAAGCTCTGCATCCGCACTTACATGTAGCTACAACAATCTCCCAATCAAAACAAGGGCTCTTTTTAGAGCCACCCAATAACCCAACATATAACCAAGCTTTAGAAAAAATTATTGTAAATATTTTTGCTGTCACGCACCCATCGCGACTTAAGAAACCGCGCACCCATCACGTTCACACTAGGGGGCCGCACTGAGAGCCGCGTACCCATCCCGTTCACACTAGGGGGCTGCACTGAGAGCCGTGCACCCATCGCGTTCAACTAGATGTCTGCACTGAGAGCCTCGCACCCATCGCATTCACACTAGGAGGCCACGCTGAGCACTGCAGTAGGGTCGCGACTTCAAACTTTGTCGAAAAAAAAACCTGTCCACTTCCATTCATTTATATTCGCTCAGGGGACACCAATCTGCCGGGACATGCCCAGTTCTTTTTTTTTTAAGGAGTGGGGCTGCGTGGCCCCCCTCCTGGGCCATTTTTGCCCCAGGGATCCCATTTCCCGGGGAATGCCCAAATGTTCTTTTTTTTTTTAAATGGAGAAGGGCCTAGTGGCCCCCTTCCTGGGCCATTTTTAGCCCTGGGTACTCCATCCTCCGGGGCATGCCAAATTCTTTTATTATTATTTTTTCTTAAGGCAGGCGGGCCGCGTAGCCCCAATCCTGGGCCATTTGTGCCCCTGGGGACCCCATCCCCTGGGGCATGCCCAAATGTTTATATATTTTTTTTAAAAAGGGAGAGGGGCAGAGTGGCCCCCCTCCTAGGCCATTTTTGGCCCCGGGGACCCCATCCCCCGGGATTGGTCTCTCGTTGGGGACCGTGGGGGGAGCCCCAATGCCCCCACGGTCCTGCCGGCTCCCCGCCTCCTGCAGGAGCCGGCATTGCTTTTGAACAAGGGGAGCTGCTGACATACAGCTCCCCTTGCTCAAAAGCAATCTGATTTGCTTCATTAAAGCTAGAGCAGGTTTTCCTGCAAAGCAGTGTTTGCTATGGTAGGGCGTGAGCCGTGCTCCCACCCTGTCATAGCAAATGGCAATGTCCCGGGGGTGGGCACCCCAAGACATTGCAGGAGCCGGCCCTGGGGGTGGCGGTCCCCAGGGCCATCAAAGGCTCCTGGAGGGTGGCCGTGCTGCCCCCCTCCCAACATTTCTACAGCCCCAGGGAGGTGGTGGTCCCCGGGGCTTGGGGGTCCATAACGGACCCCTGAAATTCTATTTTAAGTGCCCCGGGGAGGTGGTGGTCCCCGGGGCAGTGTGGGGGTGCTTGAGCCCCCCACGCACTATTTATTATGTATAGCCCCGCGGAGGTGGCAGTCCCCGGGGCTTGGGGGGCCCGAGGCCCCCCACCCATTTACCATAAGCCCCGGCGAGGTGGCAGTCCCCAGGGCTTGGGGGAAGCCCATGAGGCCTCCCCTCATTTAATAACGCCGCACTTGTTTTTTTTTATTTTCTCACCCAGAGTCGAGCACCCAGCGCGACTACGAGTTAAAAGAAAAAGAATATATATATTTTTGGGCCCTGGGTGTCCTTGTGGGACCCCCTGAGCAGTCCTAGGGGTCAGGGTGTTCCTACCCTGCCCCCTTTTCATCCTTTTTTGCACAGTTTTCGTCAGACTCGGTAACCAAGTTACAAAATGGATGCCAACAGTTCCTGGTTTGGAGTGTTGGCAGCCAATTAGAATGAAGCTCGCGCTCAGGTGGATTCGCGACTCCTCCTCGGTGCTCAGATATCGATATTTTTTGTTTTTCTAATTTCTCAGGAACTACTGAACGGATTAACACCATTTAACATATAGGGCTGTTTCTGAACCAAGACCTACCTGTTTGCGAAATTTGGTGTAATTCCGTTCTGCAGTTCAGGCTGTAGCTTTGTCTAAAGTTTCCTATGGAAATTAACCTGGGGAAAACATGTTTTGGGACCCCCCTTTTTTCTTGGCCCCCACTTGACAAATTACCCCGAAACTTTCAAGACAGAAGCTGACAGGAGCCACTTGTTTTGAAAATTTCATGAAGATTCGTCAAACGACGCCAAAGTTATTGGGAAAACAAATAACGCTTTTTGAATAGAAACGAGGTCCTAACTATAACAAATACATTTGTCCTTTCACTATGTTTATTGCACTAAAGAAATAAAAAAGATACTGTTACTGCGTGACCCTCAGCGTGACCAAGGCAAAAGCTGAAATGCGTTGCTGGTGCAGTCAGTATTATTTTCACTGCACTTCCAAGGAGTCCTGGCATTTTTTTGCAAATAACGAAAACACACACATATATATATATATATATATATATATATATATATATATATATATATATATATATATATATATATATATATATATATATATATATATATATATATATATCCACAAGTACAGGTTTACCCATTTGAATGAGGCCACAAGAAGAAGAATTTCTCTCGTTATTTTAATTGGCAGCCAGCAAGCAAAGGATTGATCAGCAGCTTTCATCTAACAAAGTTCATGCGCCGGACGCGTTTCGGGAACTCCCTGTCCCTTCTTCTGCGGCGTGTAGTTAACAAATGATGCAAGCACATAGTATCACGCACTCCTTCATTTAAACACCTGCCCACATGGGCGTGGCAAAATACAAAGCCTCCTGGATATTGTAGTGCGCGACTCGTCCTCCCCTGTGGGTGTGCTTCACAATTGCAAAATTAAACATAGTTCTTTACCAAGTGGGTAGATGAAAAACAAACTGAAATCCCATGCCCTGCTTTGTGACTGTCAATCCAAGTAGGCGGGCGTATATGCAACCAGCTCTGCCAAGGGAAATGATGACAGGCGTAGACTCCGTGAGGATAAAGCAAGAAGTGGTTTATTTTCACAAGAAGGCCACGACGCGTTTCGACGGCAAGCCGCCTTTGTCACTACGACGGGCTTCACCTTCAACAGCCATTAAATGCCGAGTTACTTGCAAAATCGTCATGACAACGGTAAGTGCATACAAAACGATCTGCTATACCTATAGTTTTTTTAAAAATGTTGCATATGAGTCAATTTTTGAAAAGAGAAAACCACTCTATCTAGACCATGCATAAATCGTGATACAAAGCAATTAACAATGTTTATCTTTTTTTATTTTATTTTGTTTTATTTTTAGAGTTTAATTGAAAAAAACTTAATTGATAAATGTGCAAATAAATACCAATTATTTTTTGACTCACAGATCTTGAGAAATTGCTATATCATTCGTCATCCACCATCTTGGAATTGCCCCTCCTTTTTGACTTAGCAGCGAAATCAAGTTGTTTCCTCTGTTCAGCAAGTAGGTAGCTCACCCCAATAATTTAGCTTGTTGTCCGTTATTTGGAGTCTTTTTTAGAACGACCCAACGACAGTGTTTTTACTTTTCTTTCCAGACTCAAAATTTAAACTGAACTGTCTGGAAGCACCCATCCAAAATACTGTGTTACTCTCTGAACTCCAGGTAGATCAATCCTATGTTTGCGTCTTATGCTATTTAGTATCCGTTTATCACATTCCCCATAATCTAATCAAAATTTCTGTCCTTACTTGCTCTCAGATTGACTAACCCACTTAGAGGACGAGCTCTATTCTTTTGCTATCTACGTCCCCTGCAAGAAATTTTGAACCTGTCCTATTGAACCAGAGGACATTTTCCCTATGTGTTTTGGTGAGCATGAATCCGTACCTTATTTATGAGCCATCGGTAGGCATTTAGAAATAGGAAAGTTGGCATTTTTCACTGTGTGTTTTGGCGATCAATAATTTGCACTTTATTTCTGAGCCACCGTTAGGCACTTAGAAACAGAAAAGTTAGCAGTAACCTCTAAATATCTCTTGGGCCTCTGTCATAAACTGTCCTCTTATTGCCTTTGTTCCTTTACATACCCCACTTCCTATGTTCTATCTCTTATTTTTCATTTATCTGTTCAATGTGTGCAACGCTTTTAATACAAATCATACATCATGTCCTTAACCACTCAATGGCCTAGACCAGTGCCCATTCACTTTGATGATTGAAATGTCTTAAGTGCTGAGAATGTTAGATCCTTCAATGTAACAATTTAAAATATTTACATTATGTTTACATTTTGTGTTTATTATTTGATAGGTCCCATGGAAACCACATTTGAATAATTTATTGCCCTGAAGAAGGTGTTACCCCAGGGAAAGGGGGTGTCACACCGAAACGCGCGTCGGCGTTTTGAACTGAATAGTGCTTCACACAGATTCATTACTTTCCATTACTGGATATTTTTGATTGTATTAATATTCATGTTCAACTTTTCATTTGTATTGTTTCACGCCTTATAAGACCAGCCTACCACGTTGGGCCTCTAAATTGTTCACTTTTTTACCCTTTAGGATGTTTGCTGTATATGTGGTTATGGTATGATTGAGCTTGAATGAGAGCACTGAATATTTTATACATTAGGGTTGCCGTGGGCTTTTTTGTCATTACTCTGTAGGACCATTTCGGCCTTTGTTTATTAAATTGTCTCTGCAAATATTTATTTGCACATTTATCAATTAAGTTTTTTTCAATTAAACTCTAAAAATAAAACAAAATAAAATAAAAAAAGATAAACATTGTTAATTGCTTTGTATCACGATTTATGCATGGTCTAGATAGAGTGGTTTTCTCTTTTCAAAAATTGACTCATATGCAACATTTTTAAAAAAACTATAGGTATAGCAGATCGTTTTGTATTTATTTGTGATTTATCCCCTGCTGCTCTACCTCTATTGTCTTAGGGGTCCCCCTTTTGTAGTGGTAACGGTAAGTGCATAGACATAGAAGTGTGTACTCAACCCAAAAAACTGCTCAAAGAACAGACTGAACTCATGTTTCTCACATTTTCTGTACACCTCCATTTACAATCTTAAATTTCACATTAATTAGAGTGTATAATTATATCCTTTGTAAATCCTTTTTTAAAACTTATTAAACTTTTCAAACAAAAATCATCATGTAAATACATAGGTATTATCCAAAAAAGAAAAGGAAGACCAGATCAACTTGATGAGTGACTGTAAAATAACAAAGATATATATTCCTAAATAGGATACAATAGTATAGACCAATTGATCTCAAATTGAAAGTCAATATACAGTCAACTTATATATATATATATATATAAATATATATATATATATATATATATATATATATATATATATATATATATATATATATATACATATATATATATATATATATATACATATATATATATATATATATATTCACTTAAAAAACCATAGGTTTCACACATGTTATAGTTAGCTGGACATTTCACTCGTGAAAAACCATTGAAATTCCCCCGTTATAGTTAGTGCAGGCAACTATAACTCACGCGACCGCAATCCTCTGCTGATGACGTCAGATATTACATCACTGTATTTAGACACTTATTTACCCATGTCTTCTTCCATTAATTTTTAGCTATACATATATTACAAATATTTTTTTTTCAGAAAGACACATATGTCATCAGTGATGTAATATCTGACGTCATCAGCAGAGGATTGCGGTCGCGTGAGTTATAGTTGCCTGCACTAACTATAACGGGGGAATTTCAATGGTTTTTCACGAGTAAAATGTCCAGCTAACTATAACATGTGTGAAAGCTATGGTTTTTTAAGTGAATTTGCAAGGTTTTTAAAATGCTAATTCCTAACTATACCGTGTGTGAAACCTATGGTTTTTTCAGTGAATTTGTACGGTTTTTTTAAATGCTAAGTTATGTATTTTTTTTTAAGGTTTTTCACCGTGCGCGTGCCGTACACGCACGGTGCGCTTCGCGTACCGTACGCGCGCTGTGGGCGCGCCGTGCGCTTCGCGCACCGCGCGCCCACGTTACGCAGTTCGCGGAATTTTTCCGTTTCTACCGTACGCGCACGCTACGCGTACTCCGTGATTTTTCGCAAAATAATTAAAGGAAATTTTGGCCCTTGGGGGTCCTTCTGGGACCCCCTGACAAAGGCTAGGGGGTCAGGAACTGTCCACCCTGCCCCCTTTTCACGTTCTCCACCTTTGTTTTTCACCCCCTCAGACTGCGAGAGACAAAATGGCGGCCGACACTTCCTGGTTTCGACCGATTCGAATGTTTACTAAGATCTAACAACCAATCAGAATCGCGCTCGCGCACGGCAGCGTGCGCGTACGGTAAGTTTTACCGTACGCGCACGTACTTTGAAAATTTCGCGAGGATTCGTCAATCGGCGCCAAAGTTATTTCAAATAGAATGTTGCGGATTTCCTATGGAAACACGATCCTAACTATAACTATCTACTGGCGCAGTAGATAATGTATATATATATATATATATATATATATATATATATATCGCTCCTGAGTTAGGCACCAGCCCAGCGCACACATAGACGGTGCTTGTCACGGCGGGGGTGCTCCCGCCATCAAATTATAGCTCCACACTGCCACTCGGTAATCATACCGGAACACAGACGACAGCACTCACGGGGGGAGAGTTCCAAAATTGATTTATTAGGAACCCTTGGCGTTCAAAACAGACGCGTTTCGGCAACTCGCCTTTCTCGATGTTAAGCTCGGAACGCCACCATTGCCACTGTTTTTAAATTCATGTTTTCGCGCTTACGTATACAATCAACATGGTAGAAGGACTAACACACATCTGAAATCAGGGTGTAAATATTCCGCCATCTTGGAACGTACCATCTAAAATCACAATAGATACAATTCATCAACAGTAATAAAGCCCAGGATGGGCATACGTTCTCGCAGCGTGATAACAGGCATAGTATCTCATTGTTCCGCTAGAACGTATCAGATAATGACTCCAAGCATCCTAATCGATGCACTTCATCAACAATCGTAGTAATCAAGCCCTGGATGGGCATACAGCCTAAGCGGAAACAGGTCTTATTTTTCAAAGAAATACATTGCAATAAAATAAAATAAAATGACATCTGATTCGGTGGTGTCCTGGTTGTCCACCGGTGTCTGAGTTGGTTTCTTCTTCAACTCCTTTCTTGGATTGTCATATTTTTGGGCGAAAGTTAGTATGCGTCCAAGATTATAATCGCGTTCATCGCGTTCAAACTTCTCCTCCTTGCGTTTTTTTATTTTTTGCTCATAAGATTTCAAACGTTTTTTCATTGCTTCTCTCTTTTCTTCCAGTTTACTTTGGTCTGGTTCTTTAAGTAGTTCTTCCTCCAGTTCCTTGATTTTGAGCAAAGCTGCCTCGCGGTCACTCCATGCAAATCTCACGAGTATGGCCAACATTCCCTTGCACGATTGGGCCGTGTGTTCTGCCCACTCATCGAGCAAACGGGGATCCGGATTTTCATACGCGGGGACAGTGTAGATACGCAGGCCGCGTGGTACTCGGTTAACCTCAATATAGCTTTGTAGTGAGGTAGCCTCCCACCATTTCCTGACCTCCCGCTCATACAGTCTCTCCAAGGCATTCAGTTTGGTATTCACGCTCATCAACCATAACGTGTTGAAGATTGAAAGTCGCTGACCACTGTTTTATTTTATTTTATTGCAATGTATTTCTTTGAAAAATAAGACCTGTTTCCGCTTAGGCTGTATGCCCATCCAGGGCTTGATTACTACGATTGTTGATGAAGTGCATCGATTAGGATGCTTGGAGTCATTATCTGATACGTTCTAGCGGAACAATGAGATACTATGCCTGTTATCACGCTGCGAGAACGTATGCCCATCCTGGGCTTTATTACTGTTGATGAATTGTATCTATTGTGATTTTAGATGGTACGTTCCAAGATGGCGGAATATTTACACCCTGATTTCAGATGTGTGTTAGTCCTTCTACCATGTTGATTGTATACGTAAGCGCGAAAACATGAATTTAAAAACAGTGGCAATGGTGGCGTTCCGAGCTTAACATCGAGAAAGGCGAGTTGCCGAAACGCGTCTGTTTTGAACGCCAAGGGTTCCTAATAAATCAATTTTGGAACTCTCCCCCCGTGAGTGCTGTCGTCTGTGTTCCGGTATGATTACCGAGTGGCAGTGTGGAGCTATAATATATATATATATATATATATATATATATCCTGCACTCTCCACCCCATGTTTGTAGATCCTCCACAATGACTATTTGGACAATTTGTATATCATTTTAAAATTATGAAATGCCTTATAATTATTAGTTTAATAATTGTTTTAAATTATATATATATATATATATATATAATTATTATATATGTGTGTTTAACTTTTTTAATTAAGTTTATTTGTTATTATTTATTCTTTAATATATTTTATATTTCTTTTTTATATATATATATATATAATGATATTTTGGTCACAATATTTTTGTATGGGGATATTGTGGGTGTGTACTGAAAATAATTAGGGAAACCCAAAAAAGTTATGCTTGTCCAAAGTCAATCAAAGAATTATTAGAAATAGTTGATGGACCCACATTAAGCTGTGTTGTCGCCATATCTTCCAATAAAGAATCATAGTTAATAGAGTTAGGAAATGCTATGGATTGTAGTAATGTACATACATGTTCAAAAATGGGAGGAGAGAGTAGTCTGGGTTTTCTTGAAAATTATAAATATTCTTGGAAAAGAAAAGGAGATAAAACATCTTGCACCAAGTCTCCCCATGAAGGGGAAAAGAATGGGGAATCTAGGAGCCAATGTGCCAATGCTGAGTGGCATTTATGAAAATCTGGAAAGTTGACTCCGCCATCAGTGATCAGACGTCTCAACTTTGACAAAGACATATGAGCTTTCTTATTATTTCAGAGGATAGCAGAAATAATGGAGTTAATTTTCTTAAAGTATTTGGGCGGAATGTTTAATGAA
Source organism: Triturus cristatus (assembly GCF_964204655.1). Taxonomy (NCBI): domain Eukaryota; kingdom Metazoa; phylum Chordata; class Amphibia; order Caudata; family Salamandridae; genus Triturus; species Triturus cristatus. Next base: position 81,134,084 of record NC_140582.1, on the reverse strand, counting down.
ATAGCAGAAACTGTGTACAACACAATGGGAACCAACATCATTTTGATAGTGTCTAGGTGTTCCCACTAGGAGAGGTATAAAGAATGCCAATGATTGATGAGAGTATTTATTTTATAAACAAATTGTTCAAAATTAGGAGAGATAAAGTCTGCTATTGAAGGGTTGAACCAGAAGACCTAAGTATTTAATTTTGTTTAGATTCCATGTGACACCAGTGTGACTGAATTCCTGTTTGAAAGTATATTTACTCAATGGAAGAACTTCACATTTATCTGAATTTAATTTGCAACCAGAAATATGTGAATACGAGTTAACTTCACTAAGAAAAGCAGGTATTGATGTTTGGGGTCATGAGATAAATAGGAGGATATCATCAGGGTATTCAGTCAATTTGACATGTTGTTTGTTATGACAAAAACCATGAATATTCATGTTTTGGCTTAATTTAGATCAGAAGGGTTCTAATCTATATTACAGAGTAAGGGTGAAAGGGGCCAACCTTAACGGACGCATCCATGTATAGTGAAATAGGTGGAGGTAAGGCCATTTAAAGGAATGACAGCTTTAGGAGCGGTGTTTAAAAGTGATCTAAAATGAATAATTTTGGGGCCAAAACCATACCAGCATAAGGCCTGAAATATAAACAACCAATTAACATGGTCACAAGCGTTTTCAGCATCTATAGCTTCTGCTGCTAAAGATTCATAATATGTGTTAGATTTTGCAAGATTGTTAAAAAATTGCCTTGTATTATCTAAAATATATCTATAGTGAACAAAACCAGATTGTTCCTTACCCAACAAATTTGGAAGGAAAGAGTCCAATCGCAATGCCAAGACCTTAGAAAAAAATGTATATTCTATATTGACACAGGAAATTGGTCTGTAGTTTTTACAATACTGAGTGTCTTTGCCATCTTTTGGTATAAGACAAATAAGGGCCCGTAGGAAAGTGCCATTAGAATTACCAATGTGCGAAAAATGTTGAATGAGATGTACTAATTTGGGCAGCAGTAAATGTGAGAATTGAAGATAGAATTCTGCTGTAAATCCATCAGGACCTGGTGCCCTATCTTTTGTGAGAGAATGAAGTGCAGTATGAAGTTCTGCTTGAGAAATGTCAGATTAGAGAGAAGTCGAAGTCTAAAGTTGTGTCAAAAGATTTTTGTATATCAGAAAAATTGGTGAAATTCTAATGATCTGTGAGAAAAGAATTTGTTGAGTGAAATGGACCTTATTACAATGTGGGTCGGAGTTTCCTCCGACTGACACCGTGGCGGAATTAGGACCGACCAACCTCCAGTCGGCGTTCCCGACGGCTGAATTATGATGCGACCGCACATGGTGCAGTCGCATTCTCGAATTTCTCTATGGGAGCTAGTGTTACTGCCGTAAAGTGGCCGTGATACAAGCCCCCATAGAGAAATGGGAGAATGTGTTAATCCCTGCACCCCGTGGCAGGCACCTCAAGGTGCCTGCAACAAGGTGCAGGTATTAACAGGGGGCACCATAGGTGCCTCCTCAGTCTCCAACCGGAGGCGCAAGGAAAAGGGGGCACTGCTAGGGGCCCCCAAACACACTTTCTGACAGGCTTTCTTTGTCAGAAAGCCCGGCATGGAAAGCCTACCAGAAACCATGCATCATAATCCGGACGGCGTAAAATGCCATCCATATGTATTACGGGCCGGTTCCGACTGGCCGACGGGCTCCTTGAGCCCATTGGAAGCCAGCTGGAATGACTAGCTGGTTTCAATTGTGACCGGCTGTATCGTAATCAGCCGCTTGGATTTGAAACCGACGATCTCGGTCATAAAGCCTCTGACCTAAGGTCGAAGGCTTTACGGCTGAGATTGTAATAGGCCCCAATGTATCATAAAAATTAACAAATTAATTTAAGATGTCCAAATCTTTGTGTAACAAATGAGAATCTTGGGTTAATATAGACTTTATTTTATTTTTATTCTTTTCTTTTATTTGCCAGAAGTTTTCCGCCATTGAGCTCCACAATTACAGTTTGTTTTATCTTTACATCCCCAGGGCTAGATTAAATTCCCTTCGGATGAGGAACCGGTTGGCCTTCGTCACTTATATGATTAGTTCTACAGTTTCTTTATGCATGATGTGTCCAGTTGAAAATATTTTTTCGTTACAGAGAAGTTGTTTGTCACTACACATGCATACTTTCAGTAGGTTTTTAATAAGGTGGACAAATGTCCTTTTCTCCAATAGGATGCTCCCCGTCTAAACCTTACCCGGTCCCAATGAAGACCTGCTGTACAGCCTGGATTGTATAGTGGTTCTACAAAGGGGCGATTATGAATGATATGATTACCCTTTATTAGTGAGATCATACATATGCTCTATTAGAAGTATAATGTACAGGCTATTTTGTAAATAAGATGATATATTTGCAATAGGTCTATTTCTTTTTCTTTCTTTGATTATATTCCACGCACAAACACTTTTTCTGACCACCCCTTTACACATCTTCTTGTAGCAACCATATGTGTATATAATGTATTTATATTTATTGAGTTTCAAAATACAGAAAAGTTCATACATTTTCGTGTATTTTCTTTGTGTGCGGTGTACAATTCATAGAGTTATTTATACTCCTTCCTATATTCAGAAACAATATTCACCCCCATCCTAGAGTTAGATGAGTTGGGTTTTTCAAAAGCAATCAGGAGAAGTTGATTTATTTAACTTTATCCGTTTGATGGATCTTTCCAATTGGACCTCTGTTGTGATGTATCGCAAATTACCCAGGTCCTTCAGTTTAGTTTTGGGTCACCTCGTTGTTATGTAATGGGTAACTCCTGGTAAGGGCTTTAGCCTTTGACCACTATGAGCGTAGGGCTTTGGGTGCCCTTCCTGGTCCAACAAGACCTCAATCCCTGAGACAGGTCTGTGTCATGGCACACATGCATGATCCGTGTTTGCCTATGACAACTAAAATCAGCATTTGTGATCCATCAGTACAGTTGGAGCACTCAGGGCAGGGGTTCACATCCATTACCATGGGGAGGACTTTTACGTCCCAGCAGTATAAGAAAAGGATATTACAGACCTGGTGGGCACTTCAGATACTAGACCATTTGCTGAGGTTTGTAATTCCAACCTAGGAAATTTAGTATATCACTAACGTCAGAATTAGCAGTGGGATTGTCAATGTATTTTCTAGACCAAGTTTTATTTGGCATGGGCCGCACCCAAATGAATATAAGTTAAATGTTCCCTTTGTGAGGAAAAGAGGGTCCAATTTTTACATGGACATCTTTTAAATCAAAAGACCTGCCTTTTATTTCCGGTTTTTCCACTGAAACTCATTTTGTGATCCTGGACAAATCTTGTCATATCCTTGCCCCTCTGTTCCCATATCTGTCAAAATCGGTACTCGTTACAAATGGGCAAATGGCACTATTAAGAGTTATAATAAAAAAATTGCATATTGCATCAAGGGTGTCACAGCAGGTATAAATGAAGGAAGACTTCAGCGTGTACAAACAGAGATATCAACTGATATTGTTCAGAATAAAGGGGTCAGGGTTTAATTTCGGCGTCTTTCAGTCCATTACTGGAGTTGGTTTAACTTGATGGTCTCTTGGTTTGTTGTTCTGGTAAGATGGATCTTCAAGCAAAGGTAGAACAAATTTGAGTTGAGTTGCATGTTCTCTCTAACAGGATTTTGATGCTGAGATACTGAGAGGCTGCATGAGAACTGTTTCTTAAAAGTTAACGGCCATTTAAATACAATTCATATTTTTGAAGGTTCAAGTACGGTTGTTTTATTATAGTTAAGCTAGGGTCAAATTTACATATCCTTCAAATTAGACTAGCTGCCTAGCTCTGCATTCAGAATAGTTGAAGGCCACCGCTCATAGGAAGTTCCTGAATAAAAGTAATTTCTGTTGTTGGTGTGGGATTTAACAATGGCCTGCACCCATTCTGGAAGTCATTAACTAGTAGGATGGCTTTTGTGTTTTTTTTAGCATGTACATTTGGGAGTACCCACTTTAACTTCTTCAATATGTGGTGCAATAAATAGATACATTGATTTAAATTCTGTAGAGGTTTGTGGATTGGGCGGTTGGAGTAAGGGTTTAAAGGTGGAGCTTTTACACTATTTTCTTCTCCCAAATTTGCAAGTCAGTTTTGTATCTTGGAGATGTTATTAGGCATTCTGTCTTTAGGGATTATACTTTAAGGAAATGAGTTGCTATCCATATGTAAATATCCCTGTGACAGACCTTCAGTGGATCAGTACCATGAGAGGTCGACACCCTTAAGCGCGTTGGCTGTAAAGTGCATATTTCTAAGAATACCAGTTCCTACTCCTTGTTAGCTATAATCCCTGTTTTGAAACTGCGGTAGTCTTACCACATGCTGATCCCATGAAGCTCCTCTCTTCTTCGCCAGCACCATAGAAAACGTAATCTTTACCAGATGCAACCTCAACTCACCTCTCATATCCACTACATTCAATTGTATTTGATCATCTGCAGAGGGTTCACTAATGACAGAGCTCTCAAGCATGGTGCTGACTTCAAAATAATTAGTTTGTTCCAGTGAGAACAAGGTAAGCAGTGGGTTAGTGCTATTGTCATCTGAAGCCAATCAATTTTTCCTTAATAGCAAACCTAAAGGTGGCCTTGAGGGGTATAATAAGTGACTGCCTGGAAAGGGGAGTACTTAAAAATTGTAGGTTTCCCGTGCTTCTGCTGTCCTACATTATGATCTCGCTAAGGACTACTGTATAATGTAATTGTTGTCTAGCTCTATCACTGTACCTCCTCCTAATGACATCATCTTTATTATAAAAAGTACTATAAAATATTTATGTGCTTGTTTCGATGTGCCATGATTGCATAAGAAATGATGAAAGCAAGGCTCATCTTAGTTGAGGTGGATAGAGTTCATAAGACGTAAGGTCACTAAAAGACCACTGAAAAGACTGATAATAGATGAGAAATAGGCCTTGCGTATAGTACAATTTTTCAAGCTACTTGAATTTGTGTTTTTTTTCATTTTATTAATGCTTTTGCCAACTGTTAGTTCTTCTTCATGAAGTAGTACACCAAGGAAGTATTAACAGTTACCGTCACCTGTCATTCTTTTACTGACATAGCTGTTTGTTATTGTAGAACAAGTACCAGGACCAGAAGAGATTCATAAAGGTCTTCTGGTGCGGCACAGTGGAGACTCTATTTTGGCTTCAGACTATCCTAATGACATTCCTGAAGCCGAGAAAAGACCCTCACCAACGCTGTCAATACAGAAGTCAACAAGCAGTCAAGAAAATGAAGAATATGGTCCTACCAACCAAAAAAAAGGTATAGTACTGTAAACATTTGCTTTGTTGCAGTGACTGCCCATACTTGAGTATTATTTTGTGTTGAATTGAAGACTAGTGAGTTGTGGAAATGCTGTCATGCTTTTCAGACTTTTCGGCAGTAACTATCTCTTCATAGGACAGTTTCTACAGTAAGTGTCACCAATACTGGCAACTGCTATTTCTAAATTAGCAGAGCAGGAACAACAAAGGCATTAGACAAAGCTCACACCAGATATGCTTTCTAATTGACTCTAATATGGCCCCCTCATTTGCCAGGCTCGAATGACTGGACATGGTCAAGGAAGCACATACATATTAGGAAGGAAGCCATAAAGGATATTGGCTGAGATTTTCAATGATGCTGACAAGAACGTTATACTCAAAGAGAGGACTATTAATTTAGGATTCACTGCTTCTATTCAAAGTGTATGAACCTTTTCAAAAATGAATGGGGAATGTGATCCTTTGAAATAGGAGGGGAATTCCAATCTGCAGGAATGTGGGACTCATTGAATGTTGAATCCTGGTAGAACAGGCCCTCTATTAGAGGATGTCTGACACAAGAAGGATTGATGGAAGAACGAATGCATAATATGGGCCATCAGACGTCTTTGATAATCATGAATGTTTCGTTCTGGGCCCTTAAGTTTCTGAGTATTTGGATAAGGCCTACTGCAGTGGTTGGATCCTAAACACATGCTTCAGCCATTCACTCATTTGTCTGAGAGGCCTGAATGAGTTTACAGTGCATTGCAGTGCTCTATATATGGAGCCCCTAAAGCTGTGTTACGGGAAGAATATGATTGCATGAGTGAGCAATAGGGCTTTGTAGGGCTGGTTGCACAGAGACTATAGTTGTGAGCTTAATCCCTGAGTGAGGAGAGTGAGTGAACCTAGTTCAGGACAGTTGCCGCACAGCTCTAATTTATCCAGCAAAGCCACTGGAGATTTTAGGTGGAAAACAGCATTGGCAGCATGAGGGCTGCACCACCTCTCTGTAGTGATCCCACGTTGGTCACTTCCTTTCCAGAATTGGTGCTGAGGAGAGACAGTATGCACCCAATCACAGTTATCACCGAGACGTGAGTTAGCTCATGAAGAGACTGCAGACTGATTTCCCTCAGCTGGGATTATGGGCCGGAAGGTAAACCCATCCTTTCAGTATATCTTGATAATGTGGGACCACCAAGGACAGCAAGATACAAAGAAGGCAATTAGAGGAACTCTGATAGCCATTTAACAGTGATACGTGTGTTTTACGAATATCCAATAGAGATGTGCATTCCCAAATAAACTAGAATGCTCATTGCAGCTGTAGTTACTTGAGAATGGTTTTGGGAACTAATCAATATCTCACTTCTCAGGGCCAGATAACAGATTGACACTGTAGAATGGAGAGACCAGTCCCAGAGTTCTTGATATGCACTGAAGCAACTGTGTTTGCTAATATATATGACCTTTAACTCCTATTTTTATGATCATTGACACCTTTTCTTCCAAGTAGGAGATCGTGAGGTCCTTGGGGGTTGAAGACCAGCACTGTGAAGTAGCCATTGGTTTACAGCCAGGGGTCGCTGGGAAGATCCTTTGGCCACTATGAGCCAAATGCAAAAATCCTGTACTATCTGCATTAAAATACTGATATGGAAACAACTCCCCTAGCGATTGAGAGCTCTGGAAGCGGTCCATGCTATTGTGCATCTTTTCCTCTGTTAATCATGTTGCAGACCGTGGGACAGGACAGACGTGCTAGTTGACATGTTGTTACTGTGTCATTAAGGGATCACTGACATAATATCGACTACAAAAATATAGACTTACAAAAATATCGATGCCAAAATATAGAATACCAAAATATCGAATTCCTATCTCCAAACAGGAACTTACAAAAATATCGAATCCAAAATATCGTTGTAAATAATATAGTTAGTCAAAATATCGAATTTTTTAAATGTTTTAAAAGTAATGTTAAATTAATGATATAATACATATAATTAACTGACACACTTAAAAATACTTAAATAACAGTAAAATTAATGAATAATTAAAGTAAGTAAAAAAAAAATTAATACATATATCTTAACGTGATATTAATTAAAAATATTCAATATTTTCTGTGTAGGATAGCGGGCGCGTAAAATTTACTATTACCACTCCAGTAAGTGCAATAGTAGGGAAAGCGTTGGATAGCGGGAGGGTAAAAATTACTATTCCCACTCCAGAGAATGCAACAGTAGGGAAAGCGTTGGATAGCGGGAGGGTAAAAATTACTATTCCCACTCCAGAGAGTGCAATAATAGGGAAAACATTGGATAGCGTAGGGGTAACAATTACTATTCCCACTCCAGAGAGTGCAACAGTAGGGAAAGCGTTGGATAGCGGGAGGGTAACATTTACTATTCCCACTCCAGTGAGTGCAACACTAGGGAAAGCGTTGGATAGCGTAGGGGTAAAAATTACTATTCCCACTCCAGAGAGTGCAACAGTAGGGAAAGCGTTGGATAGCGGGAGGGTAACATTTACTATTCCCACTCCAGTGAGTGCAACAGTAGGGAAAGCGTTGGATAGCGTAGGGGTAAAAATTACTATTCCCACTCCAGAGAGTGCAACAGTAGGGAAAGTGTTGGATAGCGGGAGGGTAACGTTTACTATTCCCACTCCAGTGAGTGCAACAGTAGGGAAAGCGTTGGATAGCGTAGGGGTAAAAATTACTATTCCCACTCCAGAGAGTGCAACAGTAGGGAAAGCGTTGGATAGCGGGAGGGTAAAAATTACTATTCCCACTCCAGAGAGTGCAACAGTAGGGAAAGCGTTGGATAGCGGGAGGGTAACATTTACTATTCCCACTCCAGTGAGTGCAACAGTAGGGAAAGCGTTGGATAGCGTAGGGGTAAAAATTACTATTCCCACTCCAGAGAGTGCAACAGTAGGGAAAGCGTTGGATAGCGGGAGGGTAACATTTACTATTCCCACTCCAGTGAGTGCAACAGTAGGGAAAGTGTTGGATAGCGTAGGGGTAAAAATTACTATTCCCACTCCAGAGAGTGCAACAGTAGGGAAAGCGTTGGATAGCGGGAGTGTCAAATTTACTATTCCCACTCCAGAGAGTGCAACAGTAGGGAAAGCGTTGGATAGCGGGAGTGTCAAATTTACTATTCCCACTCCAGTGACTGCTCAGTAGGGAAAGCGTTGGATAGCGGTAGGGTAAAAATTACTATTCCCACTCCAGAGAGTGCAACAGTAGGGAAAGCATTGGATAGCGTAGGGGTAAAAATTACTATTCCCACTCCAGAGAGTGCAATAGTAGAGAAAATAATAAATGTAAACATTTTTAATTAATTAATTATTAATACAAAAACAAGTATTACAATTAATTACCAATCACACAAGAATTAATTATTTATAAATACCAATACATTTTTGTTTAATTAATTAACTATTAATAATTAATTAACAAACAATTGTTTTTAAATAACAAACATTAATAAATGCAAATAATACCAATTAATAATTAATTTATAATATATTAATTAAGGATATACACAAATTATTTAAATAATTATTTTTTTCAAATTATATTACTTCCCACCATATTCCCCTATAAACACAATACCCGCTACAAATATTAATTGAATACAATTAACATAATTATCAATTAAACTATTAATACAAATTAATTACCAATTAATACTAATTATTTACCAATTAATAATTAATCAACAACCAATTAATTTGCAATACCAATTATTAATTAACTAATAACAATTAAATTACTTCCCACCCTATTCCCCTATAAACCCACAACCCGCTACAGAAGTAAAACGCTAAATTAAATTAAAGATATATTAATTAACAATATACACAAATAAATTAAATAATTATTTATTTACAATTATATTACTTCCCACCATATTCCCCTATAAACACATTGCCCGCTACAAATATTAAATGAATACAATTAACATAATTATTAATTAAACAATTAATACAAATTAATTACCAATTAATACTAATTATTTACCAATTAATAATTCATCAAAAACCAATTAATTTTCAATACCAATTAATAATTAACTAATAACAATTAAATTACTTCCCACCCTATTCCCCTATAAACCCACAGCCCGCTACAGAAGTAAAACGCAAAATTAAATTAAAAATAATTAATAATTCCAATAAATTATTATTTAATAATCTATAATTAAATTACTTCCCACCCTATTCCCCTATAAACCCACAACCCGCTACAGAAGTAAAACGCAAAATTAAATTAAAAATAATTAATAATTCCTATAAATTATTATTTAATGTACTATAATTAAATTACTTCCCACCCTACTCCCCTACAAACCCACAACCCGCTACGGAATTAAATTACAAAAAAATAAAAAAACATAAAATTCATTAATTTAAAAATATTCTAACATACATTCCAATATTAATACATACTTTTAACACATATACTAACACTTAAAACACTATAAAAAATTCGATATTTTTAACAACTATATTATGACTGTCGATATTGCTTACTTCTATATTATTGCAATCGATATTTCTTACCTGTTTTTCGATATTCTTCACCACTATATTTTTGCAAGTCGATATTCTGTCCATTCGATATTAAAAACTCGATATTCTGGCTACTCGATATTTTTTTTTCGATATTATGTCTAGTTACCGTCATTAAGATATGGAGACCCTTGTGAAGGGTCACTGTTGTACACTGTGGCATTGCTCCTACTGGTGTAGTCTTCCTTCATAGTCCTGCAAGAGTATGCAAACAACCTCACATTGTCCACAAGGGTTTCAGATTAATTTAACACTAGAGAATCACAAGCATTGTGCAGGTGGTGCACACTCTCACATGTGTAGAACAATCAGGTATCTTAAGATATCACTTTGTGGTCTGTAGATTCTACCCTGCGTCACTCTACAGTTTTCTTCTTTTAAGCTCCCTTTATTAAAGTTATTCACACTAACACTTCAGAGTAGGTTCTGCTGATTTGATGGAGATAAAAAAAAATTCACCTGCCTTCAGCCAAACCTTTTCACTTTATTTTGCAGATTCTGCTTCTAAGAATAAACTAGTTTCTAAAACCACACTCCCAGTCCCACAAAAGAAATGTGAAACATATTTCCAGCTTACTACAGAAGTTGTCAATTATGTTCTAAGGCTTACTATATCCTACTGAAGTAAGTTTTATCTATTGTTTACCTACCTTAATGGAATCAACTTTTCCAGATCAGATGTTTGAGCATTCCATTTGGCAAGTAACAAATTACGAATATTTGTGACTTGCAATTTGCAACTCGCTAAACGGAATGTACTAATGTGTCTCAGACACATTTTGCGATTCCCAATGGGGTCGCAAATGACCTGCCTCATCAATACTCATAAGTCAGGTTGCAATTTGCGACCCTTTGGGAATGGGCTACAATCACAAGGATGGTGACCTGATTAGGACAGCCGACCACCATGTCTGTGTTTGCTTTTTAAATAAAGCAATGTTTCCTTTTAATTTTTTGAGGGCAGGCAGTGATTGGAGCACTGCCGGCTCTCCAAAAATATTTTAGTTGCCATACACAAAGGGGAAGCAGTCGCAAAACAATCATACATCCCCAGCGACTTGCTATTAGGAAGGGCGCCCTTGGCACGGTCCTTTCTAATAGCGACTCGCAAACTCTATTTTGCAGGTCAGTAATAGGTTACCAACTCGCAAAATAGTGCATGTACATGCTACCACCCTTTTTATTGGTCGCAAATGGCCTGATATTCCACTTGCGACCTCTAAAAATGGTCACACATCCGTCCCATGATGCGTTATGTATACCTGCACAGGGAAATTCTTGAACAATTGTGAGTAGTTTGTGGAAAGAATCCGAAGTTGTGATTTACTCCAATTTATTTTGTAGCCAGGAATAGATTAAAATGTTTTGAATGGTTTAAACCTTATGGAAGCTTGCTGCACAGATTAGAGTTTTGCAAAATTATGTAATCGAGGGACATACTCAATTTGTTGGACATTTTTCATAAAATGATTAGTCTGAATACTGGATCTACTCTCAGTTAAAGTCCTACCACAAAATACGGAGTGGACGTTGCCCCATCTTGTATCTGTTCGTAAATTTACTATGCTTAGTTTAAAGACCTGATATGGTGAGATTGGAAAGACCAGAAATCTGGTCAATTTATGGACCAGGAAAGCCAACTTTAATCAATGTGTACATAAATACGACCAGCCAGGGCACACGTTGTATCTACATCATTGACACCAGTGATGGAGGGTTATCTAAACTGTGCCAATCCCAGGTCAAGTGCACTTTCTACAGATGTGGGAGACCATCTGTGCTTTAAATCATACCTGAATTAAGCCATTGGTTAATGGTTTTAACTGGCTGTGCCTGAGGTTTGGTGAATATCAGGGTGCCAATTACGATCCGGTAAAAAAATTCCCCGTGCGACTCGTATCCGGTCTTTTTACCGTACGAATCGTACAAGTGCCGTACGAACTGGCAATCACGATTCGCATGGTAAAAAGTCCATACGAACCGCATCGGGAATGATTTCCCACACGTCCTCGGGTCGGAAAATGTGTCCGACACGTCCTCGGACTATTTACCGTACAAATGTGAAAGGTGAAGTCCGACCGAGGAATCACGATCCATCCCGTGCGTCCGATCTTACAACCGTATGGAAAAAACACCGTCCGCACCGAACTCCAATAGCAACCATGGAGATGTCCAAACAGGTGCCCGGTACGCGCCGTACCCCCCCCCAGCCCCCGCATGTATGTGCCGTACCCCCCCCAGCCCCCGCACGTATGCGCCATACCCCCCCAACCCCCGCACGTACGCGCCGTACCCCCCCCAGCCCCCGCATGTACGCTCCGTACCCCCCATGTATGTACACCCGAGTACGTGTCGAACCCCCCCGTGTATGTACACCCGAGTACGTGTCGAACCCCCCGTGTATGTACACCCGAGTACGTGTCGAACCGTACGTGTCGAACCCCCCGTGTATGTACACCCGAGTACGTGTCGAACCCCCCCGTGTATGTACACCTGAGTACGTGTCGAACCGTACGTGTCGAACCCCCGTGTATGTACACCCGAGTACGTGTCGAACCCCCCCGTGTATGTACACCCGAGTACGTGTCGAACCGTACGTGTCGAACCCCCCGTGTATGTACACCCGAGTACGTGTCGAACCCCCCCGTGTATGTACACCCGAGTACGTGTCGAACCGTAGGTGTCGCACCCCCCGTGTATGTACACCCGAGTACGTGTCGAACCGTACGTGTCGAACCCCCCGTGTATGTACACCCGAGTACGTGTCGAACCCCCGTGTATGTACACCTGAGTACGTGTCGAACCCCCCCGTGTATGTACACCCGAGTACGTGTGGAACCCCCGTGTATGTACACCCGAGTACGTGTCGAACCGTACGTGTCGAACCCCCCGTGTATGTACACCGGAGTACGTGTCGAACCCCCCGTGTATGTACACCCGAGTACGTGTCGAACCCCCCGTGTATGTACACCCGAGTACGTGTCGAACCGTACGTGTCGAACCCCCCGTGTATGTACACCCGAGTACGTGTCGAACCCCCCCGTGTATGTACACCTGAGTACGTGTCGAACCGTACGTGTCGAACCCCCGTGTATGTACACCCGAGTACGTGTCGAACCCCCCCGTGTATGTACACCCGAGTACGTGTCGAACCGTACGTGTCGAACCCCCCGTGTATGTACACCCGAGTACGTGTCGAACCCCCCCGTGTATGTACACCCGAGTACGTGTCGAACCGTAGGTGTCGCACCCCCCGTGTATGTACACCCGAGTACGTGTCGAACCGTACGTGTCGAACCCCCCGTGTATGTACACCCGAGTACGTGTCGAACCCCCGTGTATGTACACCTGAGTACGTGTCGAACCCCCCCGTGTATGTACACCCGAGTACGTGTGGAACCCCCGTGTATGTACACCCGAGTACGTGTCGAACCGTACGTGTCGAACCCCCCGTGTATGTACACCGGAGTACGTGTCGAACCCCCCGTGTATGTACACCCGAGTACGTGTCGAACCCCCCGTGTATGTACACCCGAGTACGTGTCGAACCGTACGTGTCGAACCCCCCATGTATGTACACCCGAGTACGTGTCGAACCCCCCCGTGTATGTACACCCGAGTACGTGTCGAACCGTACGTGTCGAACCCCCCGTGTATGTACACCCGAGTACGTGTCAAACCCCCCCGTGTATGTACACCCGAGTACGTGTCGAACCCCCCCGTGTATGTACACCCGAGTACGTGTCGAACCGTACGTGTCGAACCCCCCCGTGTATGTACACCCGAGTACGTGTCGAACCGTACGTGTCGAACCCCCCCGTGTATGTACACCCGAGTACGTTCGAGTCGTACCCCCACCCGTGTATGTACGGTGCGTACCCCCAGTACGCACCGTACATACACGGGTGGGGGTACGACTCGAACGTACTCGGGTGTACATACACGGGGGGTTCGACACGTACGGTTCGACACGTACTCGGGTGTACATACACGGGGGGGTTCGACACGTACTCGGGTGTACATACACGGGGGGTTCGACACGTACTCGGGTGTACATACACGGGGGGTTCGACACGTACTCGGGTGTACATACACGGGGGGGTTCGACACGTACGGTTCGACACGTACTCGGGTGTACATACACGGGGGTACGGCGCGTACATGTGGGGGCTGGGGGGGTACGGCGCGTACATGCGGGGGCTGGGGGGGGTACGGCGCGTACATGCGGGGGCTGGGGGGGGGTACGGCATGTACATGCGGGGGCTGGGGGGGGTACGGCGCGTACATGCGGGGGCTGGGGGGGTACGGCGCGTACATGCGGGGGCTGGGGGGGGTACGGCGCATACATGCGGGGGCTGGGGGGGGTACGGAGCATATACATGCGGGGGCTGGGGGGGGGTACGGCGCTTACCGGGCCACCTACTCTGGTCGTTTCGCGCCGTACTTCGCATTTCCGGCACTTTTTGGGTGCCGTAAAAATATTGCCGTCCGGACTGCTGTCGGTTCGAATCGTAATTCCTGGTTCGTGAAACGCGGCCTGAGAGCGTCCCGACGTCACGTCGGCGCATTCCCCGGATCCCATTTGTATGTATCTTTTCGTCGGCCGGTGTTTTGTACGACTCGTACGGAAATGGTGTTTCCGTGCGAATCGTGATTGCATGTTTGTAAATTTTTACGACCGGGTACGAGTCGGACGGAAAAAAGCCTCCGTCCGACGGTTCGTACCCGGTTTTTGCCGAATCGTAATCGGCACCCAGGTCTTTGTTCTGCCTCTAGATTGCTGGTTTTATGAATTATGAGAACTTCATTTTGTGATACTTTTGAAAACTTCTATTTGTGCAGAGATTACAATTAATTGCAAGAGGTGTGTTTTTTCTACACCCATTAATTTCCGGGTTTGATAAAGACAATAAATGGAGTTTTCCCCCGTTAAATGTTGTCAGGTGAAACCTGCTGACATTGAACTGGTAAAAGACTCTATAAATAACATTAACCAGGGGCGGTGCCTTCTTTAGGGCGTTGGGGCGTTGCCCCCCTTATATTTTACCCCCTTGTACCCTGGCAATTAATGTGAGCAACAATTACGTGCAGATTTTAAAGTGGAGAGTATCAAAATCTGCAGGTCAATTACCACTGTTAGGGGGAAACTTGTAGTGGGTTCAAGTTATTGCACAGGAAATTAGATGTTATCAGGTGCTGTAAATAGTGCAATCCTAACCCGCAGACCCCTGACTCGAGGCCATAGGGTTTCTACCAATGTGCCTGTGAGCTGTTTATGGTACCCTGCAGAAAAAACGCAATGCCACCTGCTCTATAGTTGGTTGAGTTTTTTAAAAACTTTATTTATACCACGATACAAGATAAAATAGTTTATTTCTAATGTATTTAACTTGAGTGTATCCAAGTCCTTGAGGAGTCATTGTTCTTCTGTGTGTACTAGAGTGATGGTGGTGTACGAGTTGCTGGAACAGCCAGTTTGTTCCTGCATGTATGGTGTCTGCAGTACTGCTCGTGGACATATTTTCTGATCTTGTGCAGGTGGTCGTGTTTTAGGTCATCGTCTACTACTACATCGCCGGACCACTACTTTATTATTTCATGTGGTATTACATCGTTCGGGGCAGGAGTCCCTGTTTACATTAGTTTATTCAAGTTTCTTGTCCCCTATCTTTAATTAAATAACTCTTAATAAGTTACCGGAAACAAAGTAGTTCCTGGCAGTGTAGTAGGGGAATACCTGTGCGTGTGTTTATGCCTTCTACCACATCTTTTCTTGAAGCAGGCAATCACACTATTTCTGGACATCTGGTGATGCCACTACTGCTGCTGCCGCAGTTTCCCCATACAATCAGCTCTGCGCTGTCATACTGAATTTTTCCTTTTGCTTGGAGACAATCAAAGTTATATTTAATTTACTTATATCATTATGCCTATTATACTACTTGCATCTTTTAATCTCACCTCATTCCCACATTTATCAGTCAGTCAAGTAAACTTAATTCGGCTAACTTACCTATATGTCACACATCAGCATCATATTTCATAAAACTTTAAAATCCACATAAAATTAACATAAAAGGTATTCCTAATTACCCAACCAGAATAATAATAATAATAGGGCTATTTGTAAGGCGCTTGGTTGCTCCCAACGGCGCGTCCCCGCACTGCAAGCGAGTAACCAGATCAGGAGATAAAGTTTCATATGTCTATCTGTCTACTTGCCAGATCCGACATTCATGGCTGCACTGGTATCTGGGGGAAATTGCCATGCTTTTAGTCTCCTTTGGAACAAATGCTCTGATGGTTCCATCCTCAGATGGAGGGGAAGGGAATTCCATGCCTGAGCAGCTAGAAACGCAAAGAAGTGACCAACCCATCTAGCTTTCCATACCCGCGGAATAACTGCCTGATTTGTTCCTGAGGATCTGAGATAGCAGCTTGGTTTGTGGCAATTCACCAAAGAGGGGAGGTACCCAGGAACTTTGTCATTAAAAATCCGGGGACAAAAGCACATGGTTTTAAATGAGATTGTCTCTTGAAGTGGCAGCCAGTGTAGGCTAGCTGGAGCAGGCCAGCAGCAGCACGTCTAGGCAGATTTAGTACAAGGTGGGCCGCAGCATTTTGCCCTCGCTGTAGCTTCTGCAATCTCGCTTTAGTAGTTCCAAGGTAGAGTACATTGCAGCAGTCCAACTGGGAGGTGACTGATGGTTGTACGATGATTTTCCTTGCCGAGAGCGGAAGGACATCGAAAATCTTTTTTTTAACATTTTCAGGCTGTTGAAGCACACAATCTATAAGCCACCATCTTGCATCCAATCATACATATTTCAATAAAACACCAGACGACATAAACCCCCCTAATTTCACACATATTCCACCATAAATACATATTAAAAGCAATAAAAATTCCAGTCCAAAATACAATGTCCCTGTTTCTAATTTTTTGACTTGCACAAAAAAAAATCACAATCGAAGAGCAAGTAAAACAGGAATTAAGGGGGTGATTCCGCCATCGTCTCGGGGAGTGGGACCGCCCGCCTACAAAACGGCGGTCCCACAGGGGGTATTAGGATGCGACTGCTACCGTGGCAGTCACACTTACCATACTTTGCATTGCAGCGGGTGCTGCTGGCTGCAGCACCCGCCGCAATGCAAAAACTGCACTGTTTACATTTCCCTGCACTACGTGGCAGGCACCATGTGTTGCCTGCCACATGGTGCAGGGAAAGGTTGGGGGACACCACATGTGCCCCCCCGCCCCCAAAAGAAAGGGCCCAGGGTGAAGGGAGGCCCACTACAGGCCCCCCAATGTCAATCCGTGCCAGCCATGGGTGAACCGCCATGGAAAGGCTGGCGGGAATGGACATCATAATCTGACCGGCAGTGCCCAACAGGCACCGCTACAATTCTGGGTCATGCGGGCGGTCCAACTGGCGGTCAGAAAATGACCGCCAGTTGGAACCGTGGCGGTCGGTCTTTCAGACCGCCACATTTCCGCCCACCATAGTAATCTATAGTAACTACGGCTTGTGGAAAACCGCAGTGTGATGGCGGTGAACCCGCCACCGGCAGTGTACCGGTAGCGGGTTCACCGCCACCGTCATCAGCCCCTAAGTTGTGGACGCCCCTAAGTCACATGGACACGATGGTAATTGCCTTCTGTTGCTAGTTCACTCCTTAAAAACATGTAAATAGTAGATAGTAATTAAACAAAGTCTAGGCAACAAAAATATTCTATAATATATTAAGATAAGGCTACCCCGGTTGCCTTCCTAAATTCCCTTACTTGCCTATGTTCAATTCTCATTTTAATAATCCTGGAGGAAAGCTCTCTTTTATTTATTCCCCTCAGCGATTCTGGGTGTTAAAAGAAGGTAGATGAATCAATACTATCACATAAAGTCTTAATAAAATTCAGCCAAGTAATATGCAATTCCTCTTCCAGAGCCAAACTGTCATCTAAAATCTTTCTATTCAGTGAAGCAGCCCCTTTTGTCCATACAGCCATCCACAATAAGAGGGGAGCAGCATCAGTTTTGTCTTCTATGATTGGTACACCAAGATCTGCTTGACAGATCGATTTGGAGCACCTAGAGGGGACTGACAGCATCCTTTTCAGGCACATATTTTCAGCATGTTGAATCCTATCCGAATTAGAGTACCTCAAGATGCCTACCCAATATATTGCCCACTACACATTTGCTTTTATGTAGAGCAATCATTTATTTTAGAGGCTTGGTGCCCAATCTTGCAGCAAATCTAAACACAGCAGCAATAGCTTTGTCAAAGTACAACCTTCAATTCTCCAACAGAGGTTTCCAGGTGTTTTGGGCACTGAATAAAAACATTGATCAGATAACGTATTTGTAGATGACATCTTATTGACCTTCAAGAAATGAGCACCTGCCATCCTCCTTCCAAGTCCAATGCACACTGGAAATGATTTCCTACCATTCACGGTCATACCCAAATTATAAATTAAAAGACTCAATTAAGCACTGAAGGGCATTTCCTGTCCGGGACTCCAGAACAGCATCATCTGCATACAGCAGTATTTGTAGTGGGCGAGATCCTTGTGCTATTTCCAATGATTATTTCCTCCAAATTAATAATATACAATGTGAACAGAAATGGTGCTAAAATAAACCCATGCCATACTCCTCTACTAACCTCAAACAAATCTGTGCACTCTTCCTGTCTACCATAGCGTACTCCCATGCTCTGGCCTTGCTGTCATTATACAATTGACGAGAAAAGTCTATAAGCAAAGCGGCCTCTCAACTCCCATATCTGACATGAGTCCCCACAAGATTGAACGGTTTACTCTATCAAATGCGGGGGACAAGTTCATAAAGGCCATGTATATGGTCTCCCTTCTCGACTACGGTATAGTTATTCACAAGGAGGTATAACTTCAGACATTGCTCCACCGTGCCTAATTCTTTGCAAAAACTGTACTGTATGTCACTAATGGTATCATTTTCCTCTGCCCATCCTTACAGCCTGGCCAAAGCAATCCTTCCAACCACTTTAAGGGGTGAATTTTTCCTCTTATCTAATGAATGTTTGTATTCAAACCTGCACGGCTTGACCAGCGCTCTATCCTTAAGCCTACTCCTCAGAGCCCTTTTCAGTGCTTTTTGGGCTTTACTGCAAGTTGGTTGAAACCATCATTTAATTTTTGACTGATATTTGCCTGGGGATCCTCTAAGTGCATTTTGAATATAATTAGCTGATACTCCAAATGCACTTAAGACAGACTTCACATCCACTGTTTCGCCCAGGCAAGCAGCTACTAAACTAGCATGTGACCTAATTAAATTAGTGAACAGCATTTTGGTAGGCACGCTCTTCCATTTCAGGGAAATCCCTATTCGCCTTCCCACAGTTGTCCCTTGTGCGAGTAAATCTGGTTTGACCCCCATTTCTAACTTTTTATAGCTCGCACTAAGAAGATTATGATCACTCAAACCCGACATAAGAATGTGCAGATAGTCAACACAGCGAATAAGAATTATTGAAATTAAAATATCGACAGTACTACAGTGGTCATTCCCAAAATACGTTGATGGTGCTGGGAACAGCAAGCAGAGGACGTCATTGATAAAAAATGACGTCTTCTTTCAAGAAGAGTCCATTCATTTTCTCCCCATAAGCACTATGTAGAAAGTGGTTAAACCCTGTCCTCCATTTTTGGCCAAACCACAAACCTCTTTAGCATCTGAGGTACATGTTGTAATACTGGAGTCTCCCATCCAAATGATAAAAATCTCGTTGTCCCTCATTGGAAAGCCTTCATATCTTTCTCAAGTTTTGAAACAACATTAGTACTAAAGGAGGAAAAAATGTTATTGTAATAATTATTTAACACAAGCACTACCCCCTCTTAAAACCATATCTAAGCAATTGATAATACGGAACATCAAGAATGTTCATGAAAAAACTCCCACAAAGAGTAGCTGCAATAAAAATCGCTAATCCCCTCTAGCTCTACTATGAGAAGACCTACGGACAGGAGAACACAATAACCCCAATGGACTCTGTGGTGCAGATCGAAGTACAATCCTCCATACTTGTTTACCGCCTTGCATCCTCATGCAAGTTTGTAAAAAAGTGACCCGCTTCCTACACCCCTCTAATTCTCAATGTCTGTCAGTCTTGGTCCTGCAGGGCACTCAAAGGGATAAACCGATTATGAGTACTCGCTGGGGGAGCGAAAATGTAGGCACACTGTTGGACTTGACCCTTTTTACAGGGTCATCCCTTTAACTGCATGTTAGTCACCCCTAAGATAAGCCACAGGTAGCCCTATGGGCAGGGTGCATTGTAGGTAAAAGGTAAGACATGTACCTTAATTGCGTGACATGTCCTGGTAGTGACAAACAGCCATTTTGGTTTCTGCCCTCTCATAGGAATGCACTGGGGATTCCCTGATAAGTGTTTCAGTGGTAATTCCTGATATGAGAGGAGAAGCGTCGTCAAGTTTGGTATGTTTGGAATAGTAATAATGAATGCTACGCAATGGTGTGCGCAGATTTATTATCACTATTTTAGAAATGCCACTTTTAGAAGTTGGCATTTCTGTGTGCTATGTGTCTGCCTACCTGATGTGTATTGCATGTCTGGCTCTGGAGTGACAGGAGCTGGTGAGGTGTGTGGCTCAAGGGAGGGCAGGATGAGTCAGCGCTAGGCTCAATGGAAGATCTGCATTTGGAGTAGGGGGAGGAGTAGTTCCCTGACCCTGAATAGGTCTGTGCCTGCCTGGGTGAATGCTGGCTCCGCCCCCCTGTGGAGTGTCTGATGACCGAGCCCCCACCTGACAAAGGAGGGTGTGAGCACTGTACACAAAGTGCTACACTACCCCCCAGAATCAGTTGAGACTGGTTCCCAAAGCCATGTGCCAAGGGCAGAACAAAGGAAAATGTCCTATAAATTTTGGGGCTGTGATCCCATGAAAGGTGTGCTGCTTGGTGCTCACTTGGGGCCGGGAGGCTGCCGGTCCACCAAGGGGAACCGCCACCGGGGAACTGACCTGCTGCCCTGCTTGGCGGCTTGAGGGTTTGCTGCCTGCCTAGGAGGCTCGGTGTGCTGGCCTGTCTGTGCACTCCTAGACAAGAAATGCTGCCTGCTCCGTGCTGGTGCAGCAGGTGTGGAAGGATTGCGAGCTCTGTGCTGTGCCTCCCCTCGCTGATGTGGAGGACACTTTGTTACTACCCAGGAGTAACTGAGGGGGAGTAAAACCTGAGTGAGGGCGTGGCCGGCCGGCAGGGGAGGTGGAGCCTCGCAGACTTTTTCTGTCAGCGGGAAAGGCCGCCTGAAGTCTGGTGTTGGCTGGTGGTGGCAGAGACACCGCAGAGTCCGCATCCCGGCGGGAGCCTACCCCACATTTGCCCATCCGCAAAGGAAGCAGAGAACGAGAAGTGAGCCGTGTCCAGGCCATGAACAGAGCGCTGCCCCCGCCAGGTGAGAGGCCATGTGGGAGGTGGGGGTTGTGTGGCTCCATTCCCCCGCAGTAGCAGCTGCCCCGAATGGTAGTGGGCAGCTGTCTTGACTAATTTCGCCCAGCGGAGCCATTGATGGTGAGACATGGAGGGTGAAGTAGCCTCCCCACCACGCTGGTTGTGCTGGGAACCGGAGCCGTCTTTACGAGGCAGGAACTGGGCTACCCAGGCACGGAGGGTGCCGGTGCCGGTCTACACAGCTGCACCGCAGGAGAGCGGGCAGCTGCAACATGGGTGCATTTTGTCGCCAGAGCCCCGGAGTAGGGCTCAAAGGGCACTGTGGTGCCAAGGTGGATGGCCACAGCTGCCCCGCGGGAGCGTGGGAAGCTGCACATGGGGGCATTCTTTCTTATAGGGAACAAGGGTGAGTTGCACCCCTCGCCCCCCATTAGAGCACGGGCTGGTGGAGGCCACATGCTCATTTAGCGCCCTGACTTTTGTGGACAGAGGGCATTTGGGGACAGCCCAGAAGGGGCCCAGAGGAAAGCCAGTTGGCCTGGGGCCATTTTTATGGTGATGCCTAATGCAAATGCATAATGTGTTTATGCTGAAGGTGATATATGCACCTGGGTAGTGTTACTACAGTGCACTCCTAAATGTGATTTATGCATAATGTGTTTATGCCTAATGTGATGCAAACATAATGCGTTTATGTTGCTAGTGATAATGCTGAGTAAAGTATTTTGCCAGTAGTTACTGGTTGTGTTATATTTGCTACTTGTGCTTTCTAAAAGGTTGTGACAGTGGCACGACTGGCCCTGTCATGTAAATAATCCCCTTTAAATTATTACCTGGGGCCAGTTGGCACAGTGTATATGTGTGATTAGGATTCTAATGTGTTTTGTATAATACAAAGGCTATTTTTTATATAACCTTGTGTGGAGTTTCTTTTGTAGTGTGCCTAGTGTGTTGTTGCTGTGTGTGTGTGTGTTGCGCAAACGCTTTACCCATTGCCTCGGATAAGCTAGACTGTTTGTGCCAAGCTACCAAGGGGGTGAGCGGGGGTTATCTTTAGCGTGTAATTCCCTTGCCCTGACTAGGAAGAAGGGCCCCTATTTGGACAAAGATACTTACCTCTGCCAACTAGAGACCCCCATTTCTAACACACACTATTTGTCAAGCGAGCCTGACCGTTCATCAATCCCTCTGCATCCTGGCGAGTCCGGTACACCTTCTCTTCCATGGCATCAGGGCAATAAAAGTAGCCTTGTGGAACTGTCACAATTTCCTTAGCGTGTGATGATTAAGGTGCTAAAAGAGGCAGTGCTTGTCCTGCATAAGAGGCTGAACTTGAAATTAACAACCACAGTCTTCTGGGCAGGATTTGGGTTGCCTCCCGAACCAGGGAACATGCTAATGACTTCCACCAGGTATTAAAACCTTCCAATTCTCTGGCTCAACCAATGTTGCACTATCATAAGTAATTCATGCTATCCCTCCTTCTGACCTTACCTAAAATATGGTACCCCTTTTAAGACGATTACTAGCGGAGTTGCTTCAGGAGGTAAATGAAGGAACGATCTCCCATTTCCTGGGTTAGCTAAGCTTCTAATCCTTCTTAAATAACCATTGGCGTGTTGGCAAGTTTTCATTTGGAATTACTGGATGTTGACCAACACCCTGTGATGAGCGTACCCCCGACTCTACTGAAATTGGCAATACCTCCTTGCCCTGCTTAGGACTCTCGCGAGTGGCAATGTTCTGAGATCCTGTGTTCAAAATTCCCTTGGGAATGCCCTCTCCTCTTAAAATTAAATTGTATCCATGATTGATATTAAGAGAGACCTCCAAAGACTAAATTCTTTTAAACACTTCCTCGAATAAGTCTATAATAAAAATGTTTAGTTGCACTGAAAATGGCCCCCCTCCTTAAATTCCTGCAACTGTTTCTTAAAAGCAGTAACATCCTTCCCTTTTAGGTTAAGTCTACTTGTTACATTTTCAGCCATCTGCATCTCTCCCCTATGTGGCTGTGATATGGATTTATCTTTCCCTCTAGTAACCCGTACGGTCCTTTTTCATTTTTGGCTGGGGGCAAACAGTCTGAATCCGTTGGGGATGCTAATTCAGTGGACAATGGTGCATGAGTTAATCAAGGGTTTTCTCACCTTAAAGGCAATGCAGGAGATGATTCTTATTTAAGACCACCCCTAAGTGTATGTGAATCTTCTTTAGAACTTACAGTGTCCCTCGCCTCCCGTTGAGGTCTCACTAGCCTTTCCTCCATGTTTCATATTTCCTCTTTTATCCCCCCCATCGCAGTGGTTAAAAAAGTTACAATGCTGTTAATTGTAGATTGATCCTTACTCGCAAATTGAGTAGATCATTTTCTTTGCTCTATGACGGCGCATTATTTCACTGGTAGGATATAGAGATAATGTGATCAAGGAAGAGAGTGGGCCCGCCTCGTCCGGACGCTAACCGGCCCACTCTTCACCTGGTCTTTGCTCAGTTGCATCCACACAGCAGGAGCTGCTTGCAGCCTTATGTGCTGCCTGTCTCTGCCATGGAAGAGTCCCTGCCTCCGGGCGGTATACTTCTTTCTGGGTGAATGAGTCCACAGAGTATTAATGGTGTCCCGTGCAGTGGGAGCCGCTTGCACCTTTATGCACTACCCGGCGCTGCTGTGAAATTCCCTCTGCCTCCTGGCGGTATACTGCTTTGTGGGTGAATAAGTCTGCAGTGGATTAACAACATCACATGCTGCAGGAGCCAATTGCATCCTTATGTGCTGCCGTGTGCTGCAGTGGAATTGTAGCATTTTTATTGCTTTCTGTGTGAATGAGTCCGCAAAGGATTAACAGTGTCCTGTGCAGCGGGAGCCACTACTGTGAAGGAGTTCAGTACGGTAAGGGCTGAGGTCTATAATACTGAATTAATCAGGACACGCTTGCTCTGGACTTGGTGCCGGCGGAAGGTCATGTGCGACCAGGCGCCCCTTTATTAAACCCTCGGACCGGGCCCAGTCATGAGGGATGGTGCGTGGCAACAAAGTAGGGTAGCGGCTGGGTGGTCCTCTACATAATTCCTTTTCTTTAGATAAAGAATAACTGGAAACGTGAAAGGAAAGAGGAAAAGGAACATCAGAACTATATTATCAATATAACCACAAATGGAGATGTTGCAGTCCTTGCTGGGGGTTCCGCTCACGGCAAGCGCTTCAACTCGCACAGTCTCTTAACCTCTGGGTGGGGTTGGGTCGGATCAGGTATAGGTGACTTCGAGAGGGCGGGTCACCTCCATCTGCTACAGTGCTTCCCTGAGGTCTCTCCGTCTCTCCACTCCGGGGTGAGTTTCTGGGGTTCTCTCCTGGGGCATGCATCACATCACCTCCGGGTGTCAACGCCGGACTTGCACTCAGGTTTCCTGTAGGTTCCGGGGACCCATCTATTGGTTCATTGTCTTCTTCCAAGGGCACCTGGTCGGTCCGCAGGGCTCCTGGGGCTTCATTAAACCAGGACACGTTCCACTCCAATGTGTGGAGGCCACGCCTCGCCGTGACCATGGTGCCATCCACCCGGGTGACTGTCCACACCTCCGGTTCAAGGGCGTGTGAAACATCCAGCTTGGGTGGCGATCTTTGAGGACCACTCTGGACCCTACATGCACACTTGACGTTTCAGCCCTTCTGCGTACCATCGCTTTTTCGTTAGTGGTCCTCCGTTTTTGTTGGGCTCTCTTAATGTCTACACTTGTCCAGTCGGGGTCTTCAGGGATGAGGTCTCTTGGGGAGCGCCTCAACAGAAGCGTGACAAAGAAATGGGAAACCCAATAAACCCATGTAGGCTTGGGCAGTTGGATAAGCAGGTAGGTGTGCCTACAAGGGATTGATTCAAATGTATGGTTGTATCAATGAAAAAAACAAATTGAGGTAAGCTCTATTAAAGTCGCTTACAATTGGAGTATTCCAAAGACAGTTCAACTGATTTATCAATGAATTAAACATATACATAGAGATACAGAGATGAGGAACAGCACGGGTGTAGGTATTCCAAAATCAGATTTTATATTAATAAAAAATATCATTAATTTATAAAGGGTACAAAATCAAGAAACCAACACAATGTAGCCAGAATTAAAAGCATATACAAAAAATTAGATAGTCTTCATGGTTACAATTGTCAACACCTTTTCACAGAATATTTGTGGGCAATCTGAAAAGTTTACACAATCCCAAAATTGCCGGTAGTACAGTCGAGTAGGAAATAGGTGCAGTAGTCGCCGTTTCGGTCTAATGTTGTCTTTGTTCGTTAGACCATGCTCAGGACCATGCTTTTATTGATAAAAAAGACTCTTCACACTTAGAGAAGTCAGTGATTAGATAAACTAGTCCATAGATCTATTTTCTACCGATGCAACAAGAAATAGTCATGGTTCAGCTTAGGGACCGCAGTGAATGTAGGTACTTTCAGCTTGAAAAGCAGGGCTGATTCTGTTTGAAGCTTGAAGTAGGCTCCGAAATGCAACGCACGCTGAATAGTCGGCGTGAGAAGCTTGGCTGGGGCACATCCCGTTGTCGAGTGAGGTGTCTGCCGATATGCAAGCAGGAACTGGTGGAGGCATGATTCAGGATCCTGGTGCTGATCTACGCCAGTTCGCAGGGCTCTGTTGTGTGTCCTCATGAACCTCTCGACCTCGCCATTGCCTTGAGGCCACTGAGGTGTGATGCGGCGGTGTCGTGTGGCTCGATGTTCTAGGAAGTCGTAGAAGTCCTGACCCTGGAACGGGGGTCCCTTGTTGGACTTTATTTCCTCCGGCAGTCAGAACATGGCGAAAATCTTCTCCAGAGCTGGTTGAACGTGTGTAAATGCCGTGGATGATACCAACTCCACCACTGGGAATTTGGTAAAGGAGTCTATGACAACCATGCTGTGCTGCCCATCTGGGAAACTCCAAAGTCGATGCTGATTTTGGTCCAGGGCGTGCAGCAAGGCTCTTCCGTGATCACGGGTGCGGGAGCAGGGCCCCCTGTGATGGTGCATTGATGAATTGATGACACTGCCTGACTTCTTCGTCCACCAAGATGTCCATGCCAGGGAACCACACCTTCGCTCTGAGCCTGGCTTTTATCTTGGCGGTGCCCTGATGACCCTGATGAGCCAGGATGACCATCCATTGGTGAAGACCTTTAAGTACCAAGATCCTCTGCCCTCTTAGGACCAAACCGGACCCACTGACACTGAGTTTGTGTCGTACTCTCCATATTTGGTGCTGAGAATTCTGTTCTTCCGTAGTGAAGAGAGAGAGACCATCCAGAAATCAATGCAACTGTCCCCTTTCGAGTGCCTCTTTGACTGTTCTCATAGTGTCATCCGTCTCCGTGGCGCTGCATAGATCCTCTTTGGTCAATGCTATGGGGCAGGCATTGTATTTGACCATACAGATGAAGGCCTCTGTGTTTGCCTCTGTGTTTGCGGTGTCGTTCGGGACAGTTTCTCCTTCCGCTGCCGTGGGGTGCCTTGACAGGAAATCGGCAGGTTGTCTGCTCCAGGTTGGTATAACAGCTGCAATGAGTACGACTGGAGCTGGACGGCCCACCTTTCGATCCTTGGGGGTGCCAGGCGTGTGGATCCACTTAACAGCCCTTACCACTCGAAAGGGGTGGCCACACAGGTACATATGGAAATGCTGGCATGCCCATTGTATGGCCAGAGCCTCTCGCTCTATCTGCGCACATCTCGTTTCTGTCAGGGAGAGCGTGGGGCTGGGATACAGGTCCCTTTGATGTCTTCCTGCAGGAGGACCGCCCGAGTCCCACAGGGCTGGCACCAATCACGAGCTCTGTCTTCCTTTTGTGGTGAAAGTAAGCCATTGTTGTTTGGTATTGGAGCGCTTTCTTGATGCCTTGAAAGCCTGCTTCCTCTCGGGCGTCCATTCCCATGGTGTTCCAGTCTTGGTCAGTTGCCGGAGTGGTTTGGATATGGTGGCGAGTTTCCGAAGGAATCGTCCACAATATGTCACCATCTCGAGGAAGCTTCATATTTCCGTGGGATTCTGTGGCACCGGGGCACTTTGAATGGCTTCCGCCTTGCAGGGGTCAACGCGAAGCCCCTCTCTCTCGAAAACATAACTGAAAAAATCTATCGACCCTTGGTAGAAGGTTCACTTCTTCTTGTGAAGAGTGAGCCCACAGTCGGCCAGCCTCTGCAGCGTGGCTCTCAGCTGGGCATGGTGTTCCTCTAGACTCTACGAGTAGATCAAGATATCGTCGCTTAAGTTAATCACCCCCGCGAGGCCGGAGAGGGCTTCAATGATGGCGTTCAGGGACAACTCCGCTGCGGATGATGCTCCGAAGCTGAGTCGGGTGTACCTTAGGAGCCCCACATGCGTAGCGCAGGTGGTGAAGTAGCGGCTCTCCGGCGCCAATTCCAGCTGGTGATATCCAGAGTTCAGATTTAGCTTCAAGAACCATTGTGCGCCATTCAAGTCCACCACTATATCGTGCATCGTCTGTGTTACATGCCTCTCTCTGCGGATGGCCTGATTAGGGAGCCTCATATCCACGCACAGCCGGATTGCGCCTGGTTGCTTCGGTTTGGGCGCCACCACTAGCAGGGACACCCATGGAGTGGGTCCCGACACCTTTTCTATTACATCCAGGTCCTCGAGGTTCTGTAACTCTTGCTCCACTAAGGGGCGAAGGTGGAAAGGTATGCACAGCCTGGTCTATATGTAATTTCACTTGGTTCCCTCTGAGTTTTCCTAGCCCCTGGAAGAGTTGCGGAAACTCTTTCATCATGCCTTCGGCGTAATTTTCGTGGACCTGCTTGGCGAAGAACACCAGCTCTAGGTCTTCCCCCGTGTGGCAGCACAGCAGCGTTCCCTTCTTTCCTTCGGTTACATGGGACTTGGTTTTTGCGAAGTAGTTAGAGTTCGAGACCTTGACTTCCATCATCCCTCGCAGTGGTATCAGTTCAGTACCTCCGTATGTGTGGTTTTGGCAGCACTGGGTGTTTGCCTTGGTTTGGGTGACAGCCTTTCGTACTGGTCTGAATCCATTACATTAGCCGATGCCCCAGTGTCAATTAGAGCTTGTACTGAGGTTCCATTGACCTTGATGCTGCACATCGGGTGCAGACGCTCCTTGCGACCCGGCCTCCCGGCGAAGGAGATGACAAACGTGTCATCATCATCCTCATAGTAGGCGGTGGTGCCTTGTTCGGGTGGAGCTTTGGGGCTCTCCCATTCTTCTAGTGTGAGGTTTCAATGGGTCGTCGATCATCCTCAAGGCGCACCGCTGCGGGATCTTCCTCCACTACTGCGGCAGACGCTGGCGTAGTGATTGGCTTTGCCGCACCTCGTGCATGTTTGTCCTCTGGCGGGGCACCTGTCCTGCTCCTTCTGGTCGAACTCGCAGTGCCCGCACTTGCCGCTGGGCCGGCTTCCTGTGGTTCACCTCTGGCTCGGTGTAAGTCACCTTTGCATGACCTCTACGGTCTCTTCCTTCACATGTACTGCTTTCTGTATTGACTCGGTCGGAGTGTTCCTGGCTCACACCACTTCCATCTCTTCGGCCCGCTGAGCTGGTTGTCGGAGCATCTGGCGCCGTAGGGTGACGGACTTGCATTCCTGTATAATATGCGCTCTTATCTCCTTGTTCTGGTCTATTCTTGTTTACGTCCATGCCAGCTTCCGGAGTCTTGCGTAGAACATGTCTACTGTTTCCGATTCTGTTTGTCGAGTCTGGCGCAGCTTGAACCGCTCGTAGTCGGGGTTCATCCGTGGGTTGCAATATCAGTCCAGGGCTGAAATTGCTGCGTCATATTCATGTGCCGCCCCGTGTCTGGCAATGTTTCGAAAAGCTCGTAGAGCTCATCTCTCCCAAAGTGCATGAGTAGGGAGCGTTTCACTGTCCCATTGGTTTCTCGTGTCCCTGTGAAATAGTGGTTCAGGCGGCCTACCCAGAGCTTCCATCTGGGTGCGGGGGTGGCAGGGTCTGCAAGCTGGCTGAATAGTGGTACCGGTGTCACTTACGCATGAGAGTACGGCTCTATCACCTGTTGCTGGGGTGGTGGGGGCTCTCCCATGACAAACCCGGGATGTCTTTCCCCCTACGACTGCTGCTTTGTCACACACTGCATGTGTGTAGGTGCCGCCGTCCTCCTCCTTCTGTGCTCGGTGTCTCCCTTGCCTTGTGCCTCCCAGAGTGTCCCTTCTGTGGTTGCCCCAACTTTGTCTCCTATAGGGGCCTGCGTGATGCCCTCACTTGCCTTATTTGCTGTGGGAGGCAGTCTTGCTGGTCCTCCTTCTGGGGTTGTTGTGCTGGCTTTATCCCACTTTGGCAGTCTCTGATAGCACAACCGCAGAGTGGGCCAACCAGCACTGAACACCTGCTTTTGCCGGGCCTTCAATACTGCTCCTCAGGGAAAATGCTTACGGCAGGCCTGAAGGCCCTGCCCTCGAGTAGGGACTCACACGAGGCAGGCCTTGCCTCCACTGCCGGGCTGGGCTGGAGCGGGGTTTACGTCACCTCGTGCTGCTCCCGATGGCGTCAGTCACATGCAGCTGAACGCTGAGTGGCCTGCTGGCACTTGCAGTGACTCACCGCTCTGGAGCTGGATCACAGTGGGAGTCGGGCTGCTACGAAGACAGCGTGATGAGCTTCAGCAGATCCCTGAGCAGCGCCGAAGAAGGGGCATGTGGCGGGCACAGCAGGCTCCGCAGGCAGACCACGTTGTAGCGGATCTGCTCGGTGATATCCACGTGGCAAGGGGAGAGGTGGGGCAGTATACACCCCCTCGTCACCAGTGTGAATGGGTTCAGTACGGTAAGGGCTGAGGCCTATAATACTGAATTAATAAGGACAGGCTCACTCTGGACTTGGTGTCGGCCGAAGGTCACGTGCGACCAGGGGCCCCTTTATTTATACCCTCGGACCGAGCCCAGTCATGAGGGGTGGTGCGTGGCAACAAAGTTAGGTAGCAGACGGGTGGCCCTCTACATCATTTCTTTCCTTTAGGTAAGGTAAAGAATAACTGGAAACATGAAAGGAAAGAGGAAAAGGAACATCAGAACAATATTATCAATATAACCACAAATGGAGATGTTGCAGTCCTTGCTGGGGGTTCCGCTCATGGCAAGCGCATCAATACGCACAGTCTCTTAACCTCTGGCTGGAGGCGGGGTTGGGTTGGAGCAGGTATCGGTGACTTCGAGAGGGCAGGTCACCTCCATCTGCTACAGTGCTTCCGAAGGTCTCTCCGTCTCTCCACTCCGGGGTGAGTTTCAAGAGCCCCTTTATTTATACCCTCGGAACGAGCCCAGTCACGAGGGGTAGTGCATGGCAACAAAGTAGGGTAGCCGCCGGGTCGCCCGCTACAACTACCAGTCCAATGCCCCACCCCGTGCTGCTGGGAAGTCCCCCCCCCCTCCTGGTGGTATACTGCTTTCTGGATGAATGAGTCTGCAGAGGATTACAGGCGTCATTGCTGCAGGAGCCTGCTGCATCCCTGCTGCCGTACAAGTTCCCTCGCCTCCTAGCGGTATATTGCTTTCTGAGTGAATGAGCCTTCAAAGGATTAATAGCGTCCTGTGCAATGGGATCCACTTTCAGCCTTATGCACCGCCCTGTGCTGCTGTGGAAGTGCGCTTGCCTCCTGGCGGTGTACTGCTTTCTGGGTAAATGAGTCCACGGAGGATTAAAGGCATCACATACAAAAATGTCACGCCTAGACAGACTACAACTTGGTAGCTTTGACTTAGCAAGAGCTTCACCATCAGTCTGTGTTGCGTCTCTAGTGGGGAATGGCAGCCTGGGTGGGGGTCAAAGGGGTCACAGCTCTCACCTCTCCTCTCCAACCCGGCAATCACAATCTCTCTGAGGCCCAGTTGTTGCTCCACTCTGGCCAGCCTCATCTCACTGGTTCCAAACAAGGCCCCCAAACTCCATTGAGGGGCTCAAGCAGGCGCTATAGGGCCTCTTGCCCTAACTCCTAGTCCCCACTAGGTGGGCATTTCAATATTGTGCTGCAGGCTACCATGGCACCAGCAGTGTCCAATACTTGCCACCGGGCCTCTCCCACCACCACTCCCTACACTGCATGGCTTGCCCAATGCATCGCTGCCAGTTCCCAGCTGTACCTGCCTGCCCGAACTACCACACAGAAGAAAGTGAGCTTTTTTAAAACACACAGAACATTAGAATATAGTGTTAGAGCCTACTGCCAAGCACTATACTGTTCATATAGTTTTGTAGCTGCTGTTGAGATCTATGCTGGTTGTTAAAGGACCTAATGCATGACACAGGACTATATCAGGGCAGAGGCTGTTAACGAGCAAGGCAGTGGGCTATAATGCTATTATGACATTCCACATAGTGAAAGCAGGAAAATGTATATTAAACATGGGGAAACAGAAAAACAAGCTGAGGATTGTTTGAGTAGAAGGTCTATAACAACCATTGTAAAACAGCTGTACGCTACCAAAAATGCTGCACTTTGGTTCCTAGACAGTCAATATTTACCCAGGAGATTCATATCTAGTATCTGAGACAAGCCTCATTGCAGGATCTACATACATATCAATACACCTTCTTCCCTTATCTGCTGCCTCTGATGATCAGAGTTCTAATAAAGAACCAGAATCTTCACCTCTCTCACAGAGTGAGCCTCCACTGAGAGACATGCTTCTGGAGATGACCGTTTTAAAATCATTGACTCTCTTGTACAGAAGGCAGAATTTGCACTTGAAAATGTTTTTATTTGGGCTGCTAAAAGTTCCTAAAATAAATGAGTCCGCAAAACCGTCTTTTTATTTGTTGGTATTATATATATATATATATATATATATATATAAAGTGTTCCGAGTCTGTGAAAATTGTGTAGTCAGGTTTTACTGGGTTTTAAAATGCAAATATGTTTTTACCATTTTCTCACATTCAACTCACAATAAACATTTTGAAGCCAACACACATTTATGCAGGCCGATGTGACTACTGCCAAGAGGAAGTGGAAAAGTAAAAATAAATAAATGTTGAAACCAAACAGCATCTTCTTCGTAGGGTCTCACTCCTGCTCATTGGAGCACAACTCTAATTATTTTTAAAATGAGATCTCTTTGTATATATATAGCTTCATGAGCCTCTAAAAGAAATCAACTTACATACCCTTAATAGATGTTTATAAAAACTTTACTGTCTAGTAAAATTTCACTTTTTTAAAATAAGGAAGCTATTAAGCGACAGAGAACGTGGATTTCCTAAGTGAACAGATGTGGAAAGGGAATGGATGCTGGACTTGAGGAGGGATCCCTTGCTTTGCCTAGTTTTAACCCATTTAAAAAAGATATCATGCCCCAACTGAGAAGAAACCCATATCTCCCCTCACATGTTTTCATCAGCTGGTTTTATATCTGTATTAACAGTCAATGCTCATTTATTCAGCTAGGGATGCTGCCTTTCTTAAAAAAATACAATCCATTTGTTTATGTTTTGGTATTCTGGAGAGTGAATTGACTGACTGATACTGGTATTGGGAGTACATTTCAGTCAGCATTCCAGGCTTTTTTATGACATGTATGACGAAGATATACGAGAATTTATGGAAAATGTGTTCTCATTTTAGCTTTGTAG
Organism: Triturus cristatus; assembly: GCF_964204655.1. Lineage (NCBI taxonomy): Eukaryota > Metazoa > Chordata > Amphibia > Caudata > Salamandridae > Triturus > Triturus cristatus. The sequence goes on along the minus strand of NC_140582.1, from coordinate 81,101,108 downwards.
AGCACTAATCATAATTTATATTACAACATGAAACTTCTCTTTTCTTAAATTACTGTTGTACCCTTCTTAGGAAACTGTTTCAGGTCTAAAGCTCTGATTTCAGCAACATGACGTTCAGATGTGCCATATACATATATATATTATCAACTGGCGGTCGCCAGTAGATAGTTATAGTTAGGACCGAGTTTCCATAGGAAATCTGAAAATTCTATTTTGAATAACTTTGGCGCCGGTTGACTTATCTTCCTGAAATTTTCAAAACTAATGGGGCGCTCTGCTCAGCTCCGACCCTGAAAGTCTCGGGGGGATTCGTCAAGCGGGGGCTGAGAAAAAAGGGGGGTCCCATGCATTTTTCCATAGGACCTTTAGTCGAAGGTACAGCCCGAACGGCTGAACAGAATTACATGAAAGTTGGCAAAGAGGTAGTCCTCAGGTCAGGCATGTGCCTTTTCCATATATGGTGTCAATCTGTTCAGTAGTTCCTGAGAAAATCAAAATCAAAATCACATATATATCTGGGCGGAGCCTAACCTCACATCTCATCGTGAGATCTGATTGGCTGTCAGCACTTCATCCAAGAAGTTTTGGCAGCCATCTTGGGACCAATATACATGATAGCACCTCATTAAAAAGCATTGCTGTTAATAGAAGGTTTTAAGACTTTAGTTACATTATAAATCATTTGTTGATGGTACCATACTCATTTTAGGAATTGTGGTGTGTTCTAAGGTGATTTTACCATGTAAAAAAACCTTGTTCTGTGATATCATGAATCATGTTTGAGAGAAAACCATTTTCTCATGCTTTTCCCACAGAGGTTTGGAAAGTGATCTATAAGCTAAACTGAGAGCATATTTTCTGTAAATTCACATTATCTTTCTCAGTCATGTGAGAATGAAGTCTGACATTCTCAGTAAAACATGTACATCCAACAAGGGCAGAGACTGTCAATTTATTCCTTTGTGTTCTACTGCAGCTTCCCAGAGTGTTCTAAAGAACAACTAGAGCGCTAACAGTCCTACTTATGACAAAAGTATTGCACACCTGAAGCCATCTTGAATGGAATAAAGTGGTAACTCTTAAAATATTTAATTTAAAAAGGAACACAATGAGGGGGTTCAATTTGCCATAGAAAGTATGATTAGTGCTGCAGAAAGAAAAATTAGGGCACATTTTGAGTGACTTCTCAAATCCTCTTCTATTTCATTAAAAAATTCTGACATGCAGACTGAAACGTGCACTTTCAATACCAGCAGCAGACTTCCCTGGTGAGCAGTAGCTTTACTATAGTGATCTAATAAGCAACTAGAGTGCTAACATTCTGAATTTATGGCAAATGTGTGACACATCTGAATGCCTTCTTGATGGAATCAAAGTAAAAAACTGAAAGTATTTCCTACTGAGGAGACTGTAGTAAACGAGGAAATTAGGAAACTTCATAACAAATAAGTCTCCCAAAATGGCCACCAGAAACAAAAGAGCCCAAATGTAGCCCAAATATCACCCAGATGTAGCCCAAGTATAGCCCAATGACAGAATGTCCTAGAGTGTTCTTAAGAACAACTAGAGCGCTTACTGTCTTGCTTATGACAAAAGTATGGCACACCTGAAGCCATCTTGATTGGAATAAACTGGTAACACTTAAAACATTTAATTTAAAAAGGAACACAAAGAGGAGGTTCATTTTGCCATAGAAATTATGATTAGTGCTATAGAAAGAAAAATTAGGGCACATTTTGAGTGACTTCTCAAATCCTCTTCTATTTCATTAAAAAATTCTGATATGCAGACTGAAACATACACTTTTAATACCAGCAGCAGACTTTCGTGGTGAGCAGTAGCTTTACTACAGTGATCTAATGAGCAACTAGAGTGCTAACATTTAGAATTTATGGCAAATGTGTGACATATCTGAATACCTTCTTGATGTAATCAAAGTAAAAAACTGAAAGCATTTCCTACTGAGGAGACTGCAGTAAATGAGGAAATTAGGAAACTTCATAACAGATAAATCTCCCAAGATGGCCACCAGAGACAAAAGAGCCCAAATGCAGCACAAATATCACCCAGATGAAGCCCACATGTAGCCCAATGACAGAAGTGTGCAAAACACATTTTTTGTGTATTTGCAGTTTTATATAGTGCAGACTTGTCAGGCATTGGAGTGCTTTACATGAACATTGGTTACATCACACAAGATCAAATTCATTTTGGTTGTAGACATGGGGAGATTAAGTGACTTGACCAGAATCACAGAATGTTGAGCTGAAGCAGAAACTCCAACCTGGTTCCCCAGTTGCAAAGTCTGCAACTCTGGAAGTAACACCACATCCTCTCCACTAGGTGCAACATTTAATCAAGTGGTCAACTGGATAAAAAAATAAAGATTACAAATAATATAAAAGTTCTTTGTCGCTATTTGAAAACTCAGAAAATATGTCCTCATTTTAGTTTTTTAGAGCACTAACCATAATTTTGATGCAAATAAGACCCTCTCATATATGTAATTTCTAAAGGAAATGCTCTAGGTATTACAGTTTTGATAACATCAAGATGATGTCAGGCGTTCCACACTTTTGTAATAAATATAGAATGTTAGCAATCTAGTTGTTCATTGGGATACTGTTGAGAGGCCGAGGGCAAGGGCACGGACTCTGAAAATTGAAGTCAGGTAGGAGAGTGCAGAGGCAACAATTTGACCACACTGGGCAGGCAGGAAGGGCAGTGGCAGCACAACAGACTATGGAGGGTAGTGGAAAGGGGGGCAGGGGCAACAAACCAACAATACAGGACTGGCAAGAGAGGCTGTGGCAATATAATAGACCATTGTGGGCAGAAGGAAGAGGCAGTGGTAGTACAACCATACATGCCAACAGACCCGTTTCAGCCAGGAAACGTCCAATGTTTTTAGCTCAAATGGGCTTTATTTGATCTGTCTCCTGTCTACAATCTCCTCTTTTTCAATGTAACTCAAAGGGGAAAATCAATACCCCAGTTTTTTTTTTCAAAATCTCCCTCTTACCAAGTTCAAAATGTTCACAAGTATGGTACATTGGATCATGGTAGGCAGGAGGAATTGGGGTAGGGACATGGACTCTGATAACAGAGGGCAGGAGGGACATGGAGAGGTGCCCCAAACTGACCCTACAGGGCAGGCATCAGGGTTTGCAGCAGCACAATACACCACACAGGGCATGCGGGACGGGAGTGCAGCACAACAATCCATAGAAAGCAATAGGGAGGGGACAGGACCATGCACATGGACAACAGAGAACAGAGGGGAAAGAGGCAATGGTAGCTAGCTGACCATAATGGACAGACAGGAGAGAAAGCTGTAGCATAACAGATCATAAAGGGCAGGAGGGGCAGATCAGGGGCATTACAATGGAATAGACAAGCCAGGAGGGAGGGAATAGGGGTCTGCACATGGAGACAGAGGGCTGGGGGCAAGGGGGCAGGGCAGGAGCAGCAAGATGACCATGGAGGTCAGGCAGGATGGGCACTCGAACCAAGACACACCATGGAGAGCAACAATGAGACTATGATGGCATACACACAGACCATGGAGGGAAGGTGGGAGGGGGTCAGGGGCAGCTAGCTGACCACACAGGGAAGGTGGGAGGTGCCATGGCAGCACAGAAGGCCATGCATGGCAAGCGGGAGGGTTAGTGGCAGCACAATGGCTATGATGAGCAAGAAGGAGGGTGCAGGGGCATGCACAAAGGACCATGGAGGATAGAAGGGAGGCTCAGGACCTGGGCACAGACAAGAGAATTCAGGGGAAGGGGCTTCACAACAGACAGCGTGGGGCAGGCAGAAGGAGCAGTTGCAGCACAACAGACCAGGGGGGGCAGAATGGTGTGGCAGTAAAATGGACCATGGAGGACAGGAGGAAGGGGATAGGGGCATGGCATGTGGACAGGCAGGGTGGAGGTAGCAGGGACAGGTTACAGTCATCTGACAATGCTAGGCAGGTGTGAGGGGAGTGGCAGCTCAACATAACACTCAGAGTAGATAGGAGTGACAGGTCCATGGAACATGTTGGGCAAAAAGGATGGAGCAGGGGCATGCCCAAAGACATCGGAGGGCAGGGGAAAGGAGAATAGGGGCAGCAAGCTAAGCACAGAGGCGAAGCAGGAGGTCAATGATGGGCCATATTTTGGGCAATGGAGGGCAGGAGGAGTGGACTGGTACATCATGCTAAATGGAGGGCAGTGGCAGCACATCAGACCATGCATGGCAGGAGGGAGGAGGCTAGTCCATGGATTCAGACAACAGAGGATAGGGAGGAGGTGGATGGGGCAGCAAGCTAACTGTTCAGAGAAGGTGGGTATTAGGAACTTTATTGTTTTTAAAATGTGTCTGTGCGAACTACTTAAAATATGAACAAGTATGCAGCATAATCTCACTTTTATTCAGGAAGAAGAGGACATTTGTGACTGTGACTCTGGGCTCCCTTGGGAGAAACACCCCCTGACCCTCCACCCCCCATCGCAAAATGTAATGCCCGTGAAAAGGGTAGGTGGACGCAGTGTTATATAGAACATAGTCCTGAGAGCACGATTGAAAATGAAAACAAGATATAGTATATGGTATAAACCATGCACCAAAAAGTGTGATATAAGATGAACCGGGGCGTGAAATATAATATGCAAAACATTGTGCGCAATGACAGATTAATTGGAGAGCGCGAGATAGCACAGGCACTAGCGCATGCTATGCGTTATGCGCCTTGGAGTGTAATATGCACAGGGCAGTGTTGTGTAACCTAACTAGTCTCTAAAGTTGTAATATAAAATATGTGCTGGGGAGTGTAACATTGCATATGCACAGTGACAAAGATATGGATCCCAGATTGTAATATGTATGGCATAGCGCTGTCCGTTATAACATAGGCATCGAGGAAGGCACGTTAGATGGGGCAATATAACCCGTGCGAAGGCAAGGGTGGCATGACATATTCACGGGGTGGTGTTACAGTGCACATGGGCTAGAGAGTGTCATAGCATACGCACTAGCTGGTGGAATACAACACAGAGGTGTGTGGCACTCGGTGGGCACTGGTGGGTGTAACACAGCATTGGGCTCAGCCAGGAGCACGCTGTGACTCTCAAGTGAGGCTCGTCTCCTTTCCAGAGATTAAAATAAAAAGTATTACACATCCGGCGGTGGATGTGTGTTTTATTAACCGTGAGGGGGGTTTCTTGCATAGTTTGGTTGAATTTTTGTCGAATCCCCTTTGAATGGCTTGGTGTGCGTGTGTATTAAAGGTGCTCGTCAATAGCTACCCATCTTTGTATAAATAAACGACAAGGGTGTCTACTTGGAGAGTACCCACCGGCGGGGGCGCCGGGATTAGGCAGGGTAGGGCGTCAGACACGTCAGAGCTTCACTAGCGGTGTAAATACATTCCACGTGGATTCATTGTATGCATAGTCGCCTTTTAATGAATATCACGCAAATCGTCATGGTGATAGGTACATACGGTTTGTCCAGCATGTCCTAGGTGTTTCTATAAATATATATTTTTTTTAAATAATAAAAAACAAATGCCGGCCCCGGGTGATGGGGTCCCCGGGGCCATAAGTGGCCTGAGGAGGGGGGCAACGAAGCCCCCCTCCTAAAGAATTTTTTTAAAAAAAGGCCATGACCCGGGGGTTGGGGTCCCCGGGGCCGATTAAGGCCTTGGGAGGGCCAAATTAATTTTTTTCAACAAAAAAAATTAAGGTGCAGGCCCTGGGGGATGGGGTCCCCAGGGCCAATAAATTAGAAAAAGAAGGGGGGGCACACAGCCCTCCTTCTTAAAAGAATAAAATAAATAAAAGACCAGCATCGCGCCGGAGGCCACTCCCCCTCCTTGCAGCACTCTGCAAACGCGCCCCCTGACCAGTTGTAAGTTGGGGAATTAATTCCCCTTCAATACTGAGGGTCCCTGAGGGCCAACTAGCCCAACAGGTATCTCCAGTATGCGCCAGGGAGCTGCGTTGCAGACAGGTGTTCTGAGGCCACGCCCCTTTTTACACCTCTATGCAACGCAGCTCTGTGGCGCTTACTGGAGGTACCTAGTGGGCTAGTTTGACCCTAGGGACCCTTAGGATTCAAGGGACTTAATCTCTCAACTTAGAACGGCCACAGGGCGTGTTTACACAGTGGTGAAGGGAGAGGACGGGGCCTGAGGTGACATGTGCAAACACGCCCTGTGGCGCGTTTTAAGTTGGGGAAAAAATTCCCTTTCAATCCTGAGGGACCCTTGGGGCCAACTAGCCCACCAGGTGCTTCCAGTAAGCTCCACTGCTCTGCGTTGCAGAGAGGTGGTGCAGGCCGTGCCCCTTTTTACACCTCTCTGCAATGGCGCTTACTGGGCGTACCTAGTGGGCGATTTTGCCCCTAGGGACCCTCAGGATTCAAGGGGACTTAATCTCCCAACCTAAAAAATGGCCACAGGGCGTATTTACACAGTGGGGAAGGGAGGGGACGGGGCCTGAGGTGACGTGTGCAAACACGCCCTACGGCGCGTTTTAAGTTGGGGAAATAATTCCCCTTCAATCCTGAGGGACCCTGGGGGCCAACCAGCCCACCAGGTGCTTCCAGTAAGCGCCACTGCGCTTCGTTGCAGAGAGGTGGTCCAGGCCGTGCCACTTTTTACACCTCTCTGCAACGCAGCTCTGTGGCGCTTACTGGAGGTACCTAGTGGGCTAGTTGGACCCTAGGGACCCTCAGGATTCAAATGAACCTAATCTCCCAACTAAAAACGGCTACAGGGGTGTTTACACAGTGGTGAAGGGAGCGGACGGGGCCTGAGTTAACGTGTGCAAACAAGCCCTGTGGTGCGTTTTAAGTTGGGGAAATAATTCCCCTTCAATCCTGAGGGACCCTGGGGGCCAACCAGCCCACCAGGTGCTTCCAGTAAGTGCCACTGCGCTTCGTTGCAGAGAGGTGGTCTAGGCCGTGCCCCTTTTTACATCTCTCTGCAATACAGCTCTGTGGCACTTACTGGAGGTACCTAGTGGTCTAGTTGGACCCTAGGGACCCTCAGGATTCAAGGGGACTTAATCTCCCAACTTAAAACGGCTACAGGGCGTGTTTACACAGTGGGGAAGGGAGGGGACGGGGCCTGAGATGACGTGTGCAAACACGCCCTGTGGCGCGTTTTAAGAGGTAGGTTTAATCCCCTGCCCTATTATATACTAGGGGCTTACAGAGGAGGTCCTGCTAATCACAGGGGGACCCCAACGCATAGTGTTCCCTAGTGTATGTAGATGTTTTCACTGTATTCTGAGTGTCTTTTAACATAGCACTGGCTCTAGGACTGGTTATTCAGACTCAGTTACCACCAGTATCCGTCTGAAAAAGTTGAGGGTACAGGATGATTTTGCAACAAGGCTTCTTTCTGTTCTTCTGTTTGTTCTTTCTGCACGTTATATTTCTTCCTGCACTTTTCTTCGTCTTTGAGGACTTCTGTTGCTTCTTTCTGCATTTCTTTTTTTTCTTTCTGTGCGTTTTTTCTTCTTTCTTCACATGTCCTATCTCTGTAGGCATAGTTAGAAATTAGCATTTAAAAAACCTTTGAAATTCTCTGAAAAAAACATAGGTTTCAGGCACGTTATAGTTAGGAATTAGCACTTAAAAAACCTTAGAAATTCACTGAAAAAACCATAGGTTTCAGGGGCGTTATAGTTAGCTGGACTTTTCACTCGTACAAAACCATTGAAATTCCCCCGTTATAGTTAGTTCTGCTAACTATAACTCGCGCGCCCGCAATGCTCTGCTGATGACGTCACATATTACATCACTCATGACATGGTCAGTGACATCACTGATGACATCACGGATGACATCACTGATGACATCACTGATGACGTCATCCATGTGATAAATTACCACATCTTCTCACACCCTAATATAACCTTTGATACACCGACTCAAAATTTAAGAGTTCCATTCTCAAAACCATACATACTGCAATACCAATAACTACATACCCACTTATTAACTCTTAGGTCTACATACACCTCCACTCATTCACCTGTACAGTCACTCATACTTACAGTCACTCCATACAAAACTATCATATGCATTTATACACCTATATAGACACTCACACACTACCAATCATCCATAGAGGTACTCTCACCCCTACTCAGTCATGCAAATAATCACACTCCCGTTTACTCACCTATGCGGTTATACACACTCAAGTTCACTTACTCATAAAAATAGTATCACATTCTTACGCTCTTATAGAATCATTGATACAAGCACACACTCATCCATACAGTCACTCTCACAATCACACACTCTCACATCTACCCACTTATATACTCTTACACGCATATAAACTGCCTTTCACGTATGTAGTTAGTCACAAATGTACCACTGAGATATACATTCAATCCCTAACACACCCATACATACACTCACTCAACCGTACAGTCCATCACAGATGCACTTTTAAAACCATGCACCCATAGAATCACCCACTCACACATCTATGCATAGAGTCACACACACCCTACCCACACAAACACTCAGGAACCCGTACAGATACTGAGACAAGCAATCAATAACTCATATAGACACTTATATAGGTATTCACAAAACCATGCCGCCACTTATACACCAACATACAGACACATACAAATATTTACACAGATTAGTCACTAGTCTACAGTAAGATACATTTAATGACTCACTTATAGAGTCAGTTACGCACCACAGAAAATCATCCATTTACACACGTGTACACCCACTCATTCTTCAACAGGCCTTTCCCTATATATATTAAACATATTCAAATTGTTCAGAAACACATACTCAATGGATGATGTCATCAGTGATGTCATTTGAGATGTCATCAGTGATGTCATGAGTGATGTCACTGACCATGTCATGATTGATGTAATATGTGACGTCATCAGCAGTGGATTGCGGGCGCGCGAGTTATAGTTAGCTGAACTAACTATAACGGGGGAATTTCATTGGTTTTTTACGAGTGAAATCCCCAGCTAAGTATAACATGTGTGAAACCTATGGTTTTTTCAGTGAATTTATATATATATATATAGAATATTAGGGCTATAGTCGTTCATTAGATCTCTGTGGTGAAGCTACGGTAGAACTCTGGAGAATGAACTGACAGACTTCACATTAGAATTCACCTCAGTTCCTAAAATTAGTATGGAGCCACCAGCAAATATTGTGGCTAAAATCTGTTATCATCGTTTATGTCTTTTTTTTTTTGTGATCCTCAAAACTAGGAATTCACTACAATGCTTTTCAAAGGGACAAAAATGGTTGGTGCTTATCAACCCAAAAAATCGAACATGTATGATTATTGCAACCTTCCACCTGAGTAATCAGTAGAAAAAAACACACCAGCTAATAAGCAATTAAGTGAACTTCACCCCAAACTCTAAGGGTCTGGTTTACAATAGCTGTACTATCTAAGGCAAGGGAACTTGCAGGCAGTTATTGACTAGGGTGGAGCAGAGCCTTCAACTTTGCCTCGGGACCCTCTGACTCCACTCCTGTTAATAACTAACTCAGTGTGCCCTCCCTCATGGATAATATTGTGTAATACCCTGAACCACTCCCTTGTCTTTTGCTGAGCTCTCAACAAACCAAATTGCTAATATAGTCACATGTTCTTAAGTAAATCTTTTTGCATTTGCCCTGATCAAGTAGATGAAAAGTGAGTTTGGGCTCAATGTGCATGCGTCTCTCTGCCTCTTTGTTGACCATGCCATTGGACAGAAGAAGACGATGTTGTGCTCATTAGAATGTTTGCAAAAATGGAACAGTATGCATTGCAGCCAGCAGCAAAGACTTCAATGCAGGACAACACAGCCCGCATTAAACTGGTGAGGTTTATTAAAAAAGAAAATACATTTTTATACATTCATGCATCCTATGTCTTTCAGGTCTACCATTATTTGAATAAAATGAAACTGATTCTTTATACAGAGATGCAAGGTTTAAGAGCATCAATATTCATATCCAGTAGATGGCCAAATACTTTGCCCATGTTGTTGGTGATCAATCTTGTATTTAGTTTGAGAAATGGCTTGTGGGGGAGGCGGGGGGGTGGTTTACAGATTGAGAGGTTTGAGGATGTGTAATTCAGATCCACATCCTAGGATAGGTGCAATATTGCTGCCACCTAAGCCTATGCTTAAGTATTAAACCAGGCAGGATCTAGGATGCAGCAGGGCAGTCACTAAGTCTACCAGTCACTCTAAGATTTTGGAAGATGAAAATTCATTTTTGGTGAGTTACAGGGCATTTTCAGATACACCCAAGTAACATCACAGAATAAAATATCATCATTAAAATAGATATACTATTTCCTATTTTTTAAATATTATTAATGCTACTTCTAGTAATAATTTTTTTTTTTTTAAACATCATAAAGGAATGGAGACCTTCCACATTTTTATGTTACAAAGATAAACTAATCTATACTGACAGATTACTCAACCACACTGTTATTAATTGATGCCCTCATACAGAAACAAGAGTTAAAGTAGATGCATACACGGTTAGATTATATAATGACATCAATAAGAAATTTTTAAAAAAGCTCAACATAATCTACAAAACTCTCAAAATGGCGATACCCATTAGGTAGCAACAGCTGAAGGAAAGAGTGTGGATAGGAGGATATGGGGCAACTGGTGGAAGGGTAGGACATCAGCTCAGAGAGGCTCAGACATGAAAGATCATAGGCACCTGGTAGTTTTGTATTGGAAAGGTTTTAAAACCCATACTCCTCGTTTCAATTTATGAATAAAGTATCTGCTGAAGTTCCAATTTGGTCATGAAGTCTCTACAGTTGCTCCATTCTAGAGTGCATATATAAACTATGGTAGGAATAAAACTCTGGAGAGGTTAGGTAATCATGGAGGATTATTGGTCCTTAATATCTACACACAAAGCATATTCCCACATTGGCTCAAATATTGGTTACATTTATTTCAATGGCAATCATTATGATGGAATGATATTATATATAGATATTCAGCTATATTCTAGCTACTCTAATTGATGCTTAGAAAGAAACAATGATTAATAAGAATTTATAAATACCCACTATGCCATTGTATGTCAGTGCTGATTATGCTATAGAAATGTGTGCCATAAATTTGCGTTTTCTCACATATTTGAAGACCTAGCATCCATCAGTGTTCCCTACGAAACTCACACCCACTCCCTGTGGTGGATATGTAAAATCTGAAAGCTCCTTTCATCTGAAGCTATTGGTTAAGCCTGGATTGAAAATGGTAATTAAGTTAGCAAGGAATTTACTTTTGAGTAAGTAAATATGTCAGATGCAGGGTGGTACTGAAGCATACTAATCTAGGGCACTAGACAACCCCAGGCAGACCAACACAGCTTTGTTTAGCTTAAGGAATAAGATGCTTGGGAGCACTTGATTGATTGATTGAATACACAGAAAATGGGGTGGTGAAGAAAGAAGGGGCCAACTATAGCCAGCAGGGGCGTAGATTCAGGGAGGGGGGCTGTTTGAAGTGTTACACCCCCGCCCCCGATAAATGTATTTTTTAATAAATAGATGGGTACAGAAACTTTCAGTCGTGAAAGGTAAGGTGTCTCTTATATTTCACCTGGGATTTTTAAATGCTCACTCAGAAAATTACACACACACACACTCTCATCTCTATTTTGAAGGTCTTAAAGCATGGTTATTTGACAAAATACTGTGTTTTAAGTATCCCCTAATGATCCTCACTCCTTTCCTTTTCTATTGCCCACAAAGCCTCCCCTCATGCGCTGCTCCTCATAAAATTATTAACATGATATGCCAGCATGGTTGTCAGAAAATCTGAAGCTCCCCCCCCCCATTCTTAATGACCAAGCTATGCGCCTGATAGCCAGGAGATCCTTGTGTCCCTAACTACTTGCATATCCACAAAGTACAAAAATCTTACTCACAAATGTGGCAAGGGATTTAGACACCGAATAATTTGCTTAAATATTTAAATGTGTGTGGTTCTGAATGAACATTTAAAGTTTCTACAACGTTTTCCTTCAATTTAGAGTATCGATCGGGATCAAAGGGGATCCACAGCCAAGACTCCCTTGCATCTCCTGAACTGTCTGATTATACAGATGATGATGTTAAGAAGCCATCCACAAAGTTGTCCAAAGAGAAGTTGATCAGCCACCAAGAAGATGAAGAGTCTGGTTGCTATATTCAAATAAAAGGTACGATGCTGGAAATGTTTCCTTCACTGTAGCAATTGATGGCCTTATCTTGATTAATAATAAAGTTAAAGATTTCTAGAAGCAATGTAACATTTTCCAGACCTTCAGTCAATAAATCTTAGTTGAGATATCACGTCATGGTTAGAGATGTTGCTGAGTTTTAAACAGCAGATTTTTTTAAGTCAATTTGCATTATACATATACTTCAAAATTTGTTTTTAGGTCAATGACAGGTTCAGATTTGTGTCATTGACTCAGATGTTTTCAAATAGTGTGATGTTAACACCTTGCTAAGAGAGTAGCCTTTTTACATCTTACTGGGTTTATGTGATGGAAGGCATTTTATAAGAATTGTAATATTCGGATACTCTTCACTGATTTTGGCCTAGCTCAGAATCTTGTATACAACATGTCAGAAATGTAAATTAGGCTGCAGCGATGTCTTTATCATATAGAAACAAAACAGCACCTCTAGATACTCCCTTATTGTTCATACTGGGTATAACTCCAACTATTCTTAATTGTACATATTATAGAGCCATATTATAACACATACCACATGTGTGTGAATTCTCATTAATTTTTCTTTCTACATTAATGATCACAGTGAATCACTTTTTCTTTTTTGTGAAATATCAAATTCTTATTGCATAAATAGCAAACAATTCATTAGAACAATTGATTTAACGTTTCTCACCTACCCAATATCACTCACTGCTCATACCACATACTCACCAGACTCTTTCTCGTACAAACCGCTTCATTAAAAACATCCATACATAAGCAAAAGTTCTCCGGATTTCTATAGATCTATGAAAATCCAATTTTGTTTTAATAATTCATAGTATCACTAATTCGGGAACATTTATATTTAATCCAGAAAGGTTTATGAGTCCATTTTGATCAACAGCAAATATACCAATCTCGTTTTTAATCAGCAATCCTTTTGCCTTTTATATTTAGTCCAAAGAGACTTAGAATTCGATTTTAATCTGCAAGGTATACACCAACTTCATTTTTAGTCAGCAACCAATTTGCAGACGCGCGTTTCAGTGAAAAACTTGATAATGGTAACACCTTCTTCAGGGCGTCAATAATAAAAGGAACAGTTAAAATCATGAGCAGGCAGGGAGGGTGTGGTATGTATATGGTATGAGCAGTAAGTGATATTGGGTAGGTGAGAAACTTTCAATCAATTGTTCTAATGAATTGCTTGTTATTTATGCAATAAGAATTTAATATTTCGCAAAATAGAAAAAAAGAAAAAAGTGATTCTCTGTGATCATTAATGAAGGAATAAAAATGAATGAGAATTCACACACATGTGGTATGTATTATAATATGGCCATATAATATGAACAATTAAGAATAGTTGGAGTTATACCCAGTATTAACAATTAAGGAGTATCTAGAAGTGTTGTTTTGTTTCTATATATGGCTTCCCCTGGTTCCTCGCTCCCTATCCATTTTCAGGGGCCCTTTGTTTTTGAGTGCGATGTCTTCATTGGCCACGGTAAATATGGAGCCAATCTTAGGAGTCTTAAGTGTCTATACACTATTACCTAATTTGGAAAAAAGGCTGGCTACTGGACTTTAAAAGGACCAGTCAGAATAGCAAATTGAACATTTATGACACAGCATGTTTAAAACGTGATAGGTTACAAGCAAAGGAAATTATTTACCTTTAGATCCAAGATACTCTACTTCTCGGGTCTTCTCTAACCATGCCCCCAATTTATGGAACTTCTTACCTGTATCCATAAGACCAATAAACTCTTTCGGTACCTCAGTCACCCTGTACCAGTTTCAAGAATAGTCAACCCAGTTCAGAAAGTGGTTGGGGAAATGCCTTCTGTTTGGTAACAAATAAGAACTAAAACCAACTATTCAAACAAACTTCCGCGGGGGTGTAACATTGTAGTTTAGGAATGTGGTCTGGGGGAGTCGGTTCGTACGAAGTGTGGGTGAGGGGGAGCTCTGGTTATTCCCTGCCAAGTTTATGGCCAGGATGCTATGCGCTACACATTGTGGGGTTGCACGAGAGGGGCCTGAGGGGGCAATATTGGTAAGTGTAGAGTACCCCGTCCTTCTTCACCTACACAGACCCTGCAATACCTAACTCCAGTGTTCTCCCTATGTACGGGCGTTCCACAAGGAGTGGCATGCACATTAGGATCCTAAGCCACATCAGTGCTGTCCTACTCAGACCTATTTCTATCCTCGCTCCACTCTTCACTCCTATGTACTTGCGCTGGGTGTTGCCAGCCATCTAGGACCTCCTTCCACTTTTCTGCTATGGGACGGTGTCTCAATCCTTTTGAATTTTACCAAATTAGGACTCTGCCCCTGCCCCAGCCCAGTAAATTACATCCCGTTTCCAGGTCCCTATCACAGGCCCATTGGCGGCTTTCCAGGTCATTGCTATCCTCCTCTTGGCTACGGCCAGGGACAGATCAATAAACTTATTTCCGGTTTAGGCGGTCCTGGAAAAAGCCCCAGGAAGCATACTTCGATCTTGGAGTCAAGTGTGCGCCGCAATGACGTCCTTATCATTGTTAGCACTTCGTCCCAAAATAGACGCATCATGGCACAGGCCCAGGTCATGTGTGTAAAGTCTGCATCACTATAATTACATCTCGGACATCTACATACTTCAATACCGTAGGTGACTTGGAGTCTATGGGGAGTCATATCAGTCATATGCATGAAGTTGAACTGTATATATGTCACCCTCATACTTCGGGATACCTTCTTAGGGGATGCTAGAATTCTACCCCATTCCAAGTCAGTAAGGTCTTTGTCTAAAACCATCTCCCATCGTCTCCGCAGTTTTTGTAAGGGAGTGAGGGATATTCCAATGAATGTGGTATAGAACCACTTGACCTGGTGCCCAGCCGTACCGAAAGTGAGCAAAGAGTGTAACAACACATACGTCTCGGTTTCTTCCCAGCCCTTCCCCTACAGTTCCCTGAACGTGCGAACCAGAACCTAGTGATGCTGGAACTGCCCAGGTGGGAGGCCACAGCCTTTGACCAGATCCTCGAAGGGGGCCAGAACTTTCTCCTGATAGCAGTCCCCAACCTTCTCCAGCCCTGCCTCCATCTAAACTGTAATTTGTTCTGCTATAAATATTGACCGCGGGTCGCCATGAGGCAAACTGACCAAGGGCAGCACCGGTGCATACCGAAGGTTCCCGGCCATTTTGGTTATACAGCGTTTCCAGGACTGCAGGGCCTTAGTCTGTAATAGTGACCAATAAGGGCCTACCACTGTTGGATCAAGCAACTTATCTATTATTAAGTTGGGGTGGATTCCAGGCTCCATCAGATACGTTCCCTCTGGGTTCACTCCCTCCAACCACTGCACTAGCCATTGCATCTGAGGGGCCAGGAAATAGAGCTCGAAATTTGGCAACCTTAGGCCACCCTGTGCAATGGGGAGCCTTAGTATCCCCAATGAGACACTCAGCCGCCCATCTCCCCAAATTAGATCCCACAACAGGGAGTACAATTGTTGGAACCATTCAGTAGAAACTGAGATCGGAAGATTGATGAAAAAATACAACAGGCACGGCAGCATAGCCATTTTATCTAGGGAAACTCGGGCCATAATAGGTAGCCGTAGTGAGCACAAAAAGGAATGCAGAACCTAGGGGACCGAAGAGCTCTGTCCAGATTACCCTCTCTCAAATCATAAAGAGAATGAAAGATATGGATATCCAGATTCTTGAAGGTGGAATGTGCCCAATTAAGATCCACAGGGAAATCCTGGGGTCGGGATAGGGCTCCAGCCACAGTCAAAAAGGTAAGTCTTGTTTTTGTTAACCCTTAAACCCGACAGAAGCTCAAACCATCCCAGGAGGCCCAGCGCCATGTCAGAGCCCGCCACGGCGTCCTTCAGATAAATCAGGAAGTCATCTGCATATAGGGAAATTACATGGTCACATCCGTCACACCCATCCCCTCATCCCCCTATCGGAACAGTGCGGCCAGTGGCTCGATCGCCAGGGCAAATAAAAGGGGCGACAGATGGCAACCATGCCTCAGAGTGGTACAACACAAGTACAATCTGCGTACGTTGAAGGAGGTATTTGGGGATGGGATAAACCGATTTTGGTTAGTGTGGATTAGGCTGGGCATATAGGGAAGCAAACAGAGCGCCAAGATCTTACTAAGAGTCCTAACATCTATGTTGAGCATGGAATACGGTCTGTAATCCACGACCCGGGCTCCTAGGACTGTCGTTTTGGGAAGCAGAATCACACGTGCATCCCTTGTGGACTCAGGGAGCCGCCCAAGTCTCAAAGATTCTGCAGAGAGAGTCACTAGTCGGGGTGCCAGCATACATCGAGTAGAATTCTGCAGGAAGTCCATCCATTCCCGGTGTTTTACCCGTGGCCATGTTGGTAATGGCCTTGCGAACCTCCTGTAACATCAGTAGACCTCCCAACGTCTCCTGTGCCTGTCTATCCAGCACCCGGAGCTGCAGTGGAGTCAAAAAGACCCCAAGCTCCACTTGAGTAACCACTTGAGGCATTTATCGCTTCCGGATCATAAATAGATGTGCCAGTCCCAGACCAGACATAAGTGATCGGAGACCCTCGGACCTGCGGTTTAATCAGCCGTGCCAACAGGTGGCCGGGCCTTCCTTCCCCTTTCTGCAACTTGGTGGGGTATTTCTTATAGTCATGGCATCTTAACCGCTCAAGCGCATCATTGTAGAGTGCCAGTGTTTCCCGCAGGTGTATCAAAGTAGACTTCCAGTCCCTGTGTGTTATCCAGTTTGTGCAGTTCACCCTCCAAGTCCTCCATCTCACCGTGGAGCTCTCTATGCACCCCTATCGACTGTCCCAGGCAGTGTCCACATACCACCACTTTAAAATTAAACGCCTCCCACTCCACCAGTGCCGTGGACGCTGTTTGCGCATAGTTAGAAAAATAAATATCAATAAAGGTGCCCAGGGTCTCTCTGAAGTAGACAACTCCCAGCATTCAGTTATTGAGTCTCCACAAGGTAATCAGTGGTTATCAGGGGGCGCCTCCCAAGGGTTGGTGGGTCATCAGTAATGGGCTATGGTCTGAAGGTGTACCCAGATACTCAGTATGTGTGACAGTACCGCTAAAGCTAAGGGAGCATAAGAAGGCATCCAGCCTAGTATGTAAATGGGGTATGGGGTATGGGCGAGTAAAAGGAATAGTCCCTACCCTCTGTGTGTTGTAACCTCCAGCCCCCAGTGTTTCATTCAGTCCTGAAATCCCGCTGCCATACGGTGGGCCTGGGCCCCAGGCAGGGGTGGGGGGTGAGAATGGTCACACAATTGAAATCACCCCAAGTATCATGGTCTCCGTTGTCAGGTCAGCACTATGGGCTGAGAGATTGTGGAGGAGAGTCACCTGGTCTTGGTTAGGGGTGTACACACTACCAATTAGTAATATCTTGGCCAGACAATCTCCCAGTTAGCAGCACCTATCTGCCCTCCTTATCTATCAGGGTACGTACTGGTTCTAAGGAGACTCCCACCTGTATCCAGATTAACACACCCCAGGCATATGCTGAAAAAGAGATTGCACATATCTGCCACCTCCATCTTCTACGTAGTTTCTCCACCTCTCCTCGCAGGAGATGTGTCTCCTGTAGGAGGGCGATCTGCACACCCTGCCATCTCAGGTATCTATGCACATTTTGCCTTTTAACTGCTGAGCCCATCCACCTTATATTCCACTTCAGAAACTTCAATGTGTGGTGTGCCGATGCCATGGCCAAAAACGTACTTCCATATACTGCCCTTCTACTTACCTCCACCCATCCTGCCCCCAGATAAGAGATCCATTACCACACCTGAAATCAAAACAAACCAAACCAAAAAAAATAAAACACATTCATCAACTCCCCAATACCAGAACAGCCTGACAGCGGCCAGCCACCCAAACTGTTGATAAACCATAAGTCTCAGTAGAGGAACCAGACTAACCAAAGGAGTGGTCCTTAAAGGGGGAAAGGCCTAGCTCTAAAGGAACAATCTCCGTCTCAGACTTCGATGAGGCCCAGCCAGACCATATACCAGCTCAGTAGGGTGCAGCCCATCATGATGGGGACAGGCACCATTCATGCTTGATCTATTTTTTAAATAATTTAATCTGCAGTCCCTGGCGTAACTATCGGTAGGGAGACACTATGTGCATGGGATGAGTTTGAGTCCGACACCTCAGTCTCTTTCACTGAATTGGAGCCAGCCTCAGAGATAGTGTCCCTGTCTATGATGATCTGCAGCCCTTTCCTTCTCGGTTTGGGATGGGCTTGGTTTTTTCAGCAGGCCCCGTTTGGACCTCTTTCAGGATCTCTTCCTAAGTCCCGGAGCCCAAAGCGCTGTGGCGGGCTCTGCCCCTTTGTGGTGGGCCTCCAGACTTGTAGGCATCTAGCCATTCCAGTGCTTTCTTGGGATCTTCACAGAAATGTGTCTTAGTAATGAGTATTGTAGTCCTGCTTCTCGTAGGGCTTTCTTAACTTCAAATAATGAGGCTTGTCTCTGTTGTACTTCAATTGTGTATTCAGGTAATATCGGGAACTTGCTGTTGTCTACTACAAATGGGCCGACAGTCCTTGCTCTTTGCAATAGTATGTCTCTCTCTTTGTAATGCAGATGTTTTGCTATGACCGGTTGTGGGGGGGGCATCCCGGCGCCGAGGGATGAGCCTGGACACGGTGATTCCTCTCGAGAGTGTAGAATGTCAACAAGCCCTCTGGTGCGACCGCTGTGCGAAGCCACGGCTCAAGGAAGACAATCATGTCCCTGCCCTCCACCCCGTCAGGCACTCAGGCAGGCCCACCCCCTAATGGTAATCCCTTCTATTCCTTCTATTACATCCTTCTGCATCTTCAGCCCTCTGTTCTAGTGTGCTGACCTTATCATAGAGCTCTGCAACTTGAAGCGACGTTGCTTGTTGTGCTGAGTGGAGATCAGCAAACGAGGACTCCGCTACTTTCACCCTCTCCGCTAGCTTATGGTGCTCTGCTCTGAGGAGCCCCAGCCCCACTGACACAGTGCTAATGTCTTGATGCAAAGTTGCTTTAGTGTCAGCAATAGCATCCATCCAATGTTTTGGTTAGCTGTTGTTGCACTGGGTCTAACGGGACCGACGATTCCGATTTCCCTTGTTTCTGCTCCAGGGGATCTGGAGGTGTTCCTGTTAATTTCACTCTGGCCTTACCCATCCCGGCCCACAGCATGGTCCCAGCGACGGCAATCATGATCTTGTCCACAGGTCACCACTCTCCTGAGTATTGCTTCAGTTAAGAGGGGCCTCAGAACTAGAATTCCACAAATTGCACCAGAGGCACCTCTATGTGCCCGTGCTCCGGTAAGGCGGTGGTCAACCCCCTTTGTTAACCAACAACCGTGGGGGCCCAGACCACCACATGCAGCCCGACCCTGCAAGCACAGCGCAGCAGAGGGGCAATTCAGGAGTTTTCCTAGTGGACCAGTCCTTCAGGACAGTCCAGGGCCCCTGTGGGTTGCGGGCAGCACTGTCAGGCCCTGGGTCAGCATGCAACAGCAAGCGGGAGGAGGCCATATCCGCCGAAGGAGGAGGTGAGGCCGGGAGATCACCTCCACCAGCTAGGCTTCCACTGGCCCACAAGCTGGGCCCCATATGGGCACATCTCCACTATGTCATGGAGCCAGCAGTGTCTCTATCTGGCCGCGGGAGTCAACACAGCTCTAGGCAGGCCGACCCCCCATGCCTCTCCCCAGACACGGTTGAGGCTCATCGCCCATCGCAGGGCGCAGGTTGAGGTCTCCCGCAGGAGAGGAGAGAGACACGGGTGGCAGGCCAAGCCACACCAAGTATTGTGCCTCCCACCGGGCCACGAACCAGGCCTCTGCTGCTCCCAGCCACGCCAAACACCACCTCACTGCCTTCCTCCTAGACAAGGGCAAGCCGGCATTCAGTCCACAGGCCCTCCCAGGACTGTGTCAAGTCGCATCACTCCTCTGCCTCTACTCGCCACAGCACTGAAGCCGTCCAGGACACTCAATCTGTCAGCAAACTTCCCAGTGCGGAAGCGCTGCCCTCACCTCAGGGCCGTAAGCTCTTTTTGGCAATTCGGGTAGCACCAGGGGGCCTCCAACGTCAAGCGGGCCAATCGACTCGCAGAGTCCCAAGGCCACCCAGGCTACGCAGGTCAGGAGACCGGGGCCGCCATCTTGTGATCACGAACCGGCTGCTCAACTCTCCAGTCTCTGGCAATCCTGTCTCCCCGCTACTCTCAGGCACCCCGCACCTCTTGTGTTTCCCCCTATCTGGGGACACATTCCACTCTCTGCAGCGGGACGGGCCTGTGCTGGAAATTGCAGGATTGAAGACTTGGCCGGTCAGAGAAGCAGGAAGTTCACGTGTCTGCCATCATTGGCTACCAAGCCACACCCCCCACTCAATTTTCTGTTGCTTATTGCTATATTTGGGTGTTAAACTAATGCCCAGGCAGTGTTAAACAGTTTCAAAATGACAAAATAATGAAGTAATACTATCACAAAATGTGCTGCATTACGCTGCATAATTTGCCTATTCATGCTGCATAATTTACTGAAACCTGACGTATAATTTGGCCCGCCCCTGTTGCCTAGTTCCAGTGTTCCTGACTATAGTTGAGCTATTGTATTTACTGAATCTCTTTCTCAATAACTGATCTTGATAAGTTGTTTCAAAAGAGGTGAATGGGGACAAATTAAATTCTAGCTCTGGGAATGTTGTTTAAAGAAGTAGCACAAGATAATCTAAGGGGCATTATACTAAATTGAATCTGTTTTAAACAGTCCCATTTTGATTCTAGAACTACTCCTTTAATGTTTGTGCTAATGATTATGTGATGCTCCCAAACCTTGTTATCTATTGTATTCTGAAATAACTTTCTTGTGGGGTTCATTGATTCCTTAAGGCCATGTCTTTACCAACATGAAATTAAATAAATAGATTTTCCAGAAAATACATTTAGACCATGTTAGAGAGAGGCAGTAGCCTCCCTCTGCCAAGGTACTGTCACTTGGCCACCGATTGGAAGGCAGTGGTAGAGATGGGAAGCCACGACCAGATGACATTTTCCCTGCCACATCAAGATCAGGTGAGAGCACTCAATACCCCATTTTGTTACGGCCTTGTGGGCACAGGGATATTGGAAATGGGGTGAGGAGTTTCAATCCTTTAATGATTAAACCTCACAAACTACACCAATATCTGCTTAGATCTGCCTTGCAGTAATTTCATGCTACTGAAGACACAGTGATGAAGGAATTTATGAGTCTTGTTCAGACTGCTAATTGATTTGTTAGTAGTAATATTAGCAAAAAAGGTCAGCACTTTTCAGCCATAGAGCAACATCTCAAGTTTCACAATGATAGGCTTGTTCTAAAGGCAAACCAATACTTTATACCAAAAGCATCCACAGACTTCAACTTGAAGCTATGAGTTGGGATGGCTACTTTTTCCAGCATTTGACAGTCAATGTAGAAAAATCTTTACATGCGAAGGGGTGGTGTAAGTTCTGATTGCTACCTTCACCAACTGTCACTTCTGTAAGACCTTTTTATTATGCTTTTGGAGCGCACTGTAACAGTGGGATGAAAAACATGCTTCAAAATATTTGTAAGTCCTCAATGTGGAAATACTGTCATATCCTCTCTCAACACTACTTCAGGATATCCAAGCTAGATCAGAGATGGCTAGGATTGATGACAGGCAGTGATGTTATGAAATCTTTTCAGTGAAGGCAAACATCATTCCTACCTTGCACTACTATGTCTGTAATCAGTGGTGTAACGAAACTTGAGGGGGCCCCCCTGCAAAGCACATGGAGGGGGCCCCGCTCCCTCGGCGGCGCGGCCCACCATCTACCATTTTGCCCTACTGTTGCAGGGATTCTGCTTATACACAGAACTATGCGTAGAACCCCAGGACCTCAGTGAGTTGTGGTGTACCAGAAACTTACCTCAGAACCCAGAACCCAGTATCCGGCTAGCATAAGTGTCCCATTCGTTATCCGAGATTTAGCTCGGCGGTCCCAATGAAAAGACAACCCAGAACACGCGACTCAGTACATACTCAGGAATGGTGGGAATCGGAAATACCTGTTCGTATATTATTCTCACATCAGTCCACAACAAGAATCAACAGAGACACGGTGAAAATAAAAAGAGTTTATTTTTATAGACCACGTGTCCTAATATGCAGTACTTTGGCTAATACAAGCAGACAAATGATTAAAATCAAAACCATTAACATAGTTACAATTCCATAGAATATAAAAGGGGTGATCATGTTATAATGACAGTGGATACTACCACTTTCCCTTTACTAAGAAGCTAATATTATTATTAGTCTAACAGAAGGTCTCTTAGGCTTGAATAGGGGACCCCATACCTCAAAGATCAGCTTAGTGAAATCACATCACAGGAGCATCAGGAGACTTCTCGCAGGAAGGCTCGTCTTCGGTCTGAATAATAAACATGATGTCCGTGATATTAAAAGCACCAACTTTCAGGTATGTGCAGCTGCTCGTGTGTTATGACTAAATAGTGGGTCGATCAACCTAGAGTGGAAAACATGCATTGTCTAACAACTCAGACTGTTTGTCACATCGTGTGCAGACCAAGGTCGCTTCGCAGAGCTCGGGATGGTAACAACAGATTGCTCTCGTGTGAGGCAAAACTCGAGTCAGCAGTTTGTTTAAGCCAAAACATGTAAACGCAGTGTCGTGTGCAAAAGCAGCAAGATGGCTTTCTAACTTCTAACGTGGTTATGCTAACTTAACAATGTATGTACGTATTAAGGGAGTCCTTACTCCCAAACGTGACGTGGGAGGTGAAAAAAATGGAAAAAAAAACGCCTCACCGGGCAGAAATGCAGAAGTTTAAGGACAGTTCAAGACACGTGAGGAAAAAAGTGTGGACGAAAGTTCACTCAATCCATAAAAGTATATGCAGCATATGTGGCCACTGCTTCCAGCAGAAAATCATTGGCACGGCCACTGAAGGTTTCAGCCATCCAGTTAAGTAAAGAAAAGGAACATACGTGTTCTTCTATCAGCGGAGCCTCTAGCACCATCAAAGGGCAACCAGCGTGTACTTCCAAGTAACTCATATTCAAGAAGTCATATGCCGCTCTCACGATGTCCCAATTACCCAGGATACCATGTGCCGCACCGCAGGCCATAATCCGAACACCAGAACAGGCAGACTCGTGAGACACTAAGGGCCTCATCAGTCGATCAAAATCCGGGTCCGGAGACACCATGTTGGTTAAACACAAATCCATAGGCCATTCAAAGGGACAATCTAGGCAGTGGAAGACAGGTTGCACGCAGGTGAAGTAGGAATACCGGAAGGATAATCCATATGCCAGGCTCAAAGTCGCCAACGGCAGGACACCATAGTAATCAAGCATCCTGTCACGAAGAAGCTGCAGACGGGACAGGCTGACGTGTGGCACAGAAAGAGCAGCCATTCCTCAAGATGAAAAGTAAAAGTAGCACACCTGCCACTAGAGCCAGAATTAACGGGACACCTCCAAAGACGCTGGAGAAAATAGAATGAAAAAATGCCGGAATCACACCAAAAATAGTTTGGAAAGAGGTCACGAGGCCCGAGCCCACAAGTTTAAAAAAATGAGCCAGGCCAGTCGTGGACGAGGCATTGAAAATTGTTTGGATCAAAGCACCAAAATGCAGGGGGAGGTCAGTATTCAAAAGCGCCTGTACCTCGGTGCGCGTATTTGCTACGTGAAGGACAAATGTTTCCCGGGAGGAAGTCAATGGCACCTCCTTTTGGGACAATAGCGCTCTTATTCTGCTCATCTTGTCGAACTCTGCTTTCAAGGTTGGAATCGAAGGCCAGATAGAAGCATCCAGCCTCCCATGCGGGGGTGGAAACAGGACGTTATTGCAGCAGACAACCCTCTGTGTTACAGTTACTATATACGGGATCCCCACTAACATCCCGCAGCAAGCTTCATTGTTTAAAATTAAATAACTACCGTTTGCAAGCAGCGTGAAAGATGGCGTAATCACTGGTACCGGGATACCTTTTAGGACGCAGGCCAAATTCGGAGCGTGTACATTACAAGCACCGTGCAATTGAATGTGCCTACATACAACAGAATGATCAGGTGACGTTGTACATTCTTCACCCTTCAGATAAACCTCAGTACCGTCCCTTGTACATCTGTACGTAAAGGGGAGGGACCAGACTTCATGTATGAAAGCGGTACCCAGCTGTTCATATCTACCCAGAGCATAGTGCTTCATACAAGAGGTAAACTTAAAAAGCGCAAACGGTAGACTTATCAATCCGTGTAAGAGCCACACAGCGGAGTCGACTTCCGCAACGGAAAAGGGTAACGGCTCCAATTTCTCAATATGGAGTAGGGAATATGTAGCATCTTTCATGGACATGAACTGCTGTTTGTCAGTAAGGTTAAAGGGAAGAAATAACGATGTTGTATTCAGATAGTCCCAAGGGACCTTCCCTGCCTTCAATGTTTGTAATGTCCATGCAAACTGCATAACAGAACGCAACTGGTTTTGACCATGATACAACACAGACATATCATCCTGCACAATATCAACAATTGAAGATACAATATTATCTAATGTATAAATGCGAGAGGAAAGAGTGTTAATGCTGTTATCAATAACTGCTAATACTTTTTCCATATTAGCCTGATCAATAGCTCTCAATCTCGAAGCTGCCTCAATTTGCGACAGTTTCCATACTTCGTTGTAAATAGCATACGCCCATCTCTTGGATCTGCCACCCACAGGACCTTTAACAAAATCATTCAAATCTATTTTGTCATGTAACTTTGATAAATGAACTTTGACAGATGCCAAGGTGGAATGTCGCAGCCAGGACTGACATAATTTCCCTACAGAGTATGTAGTTACTGTATGTGACGACTCAAACCGGGGGTCCACTCGATCTTGAGTATACCCCGGTTTCAGTCCTAGAAAACGACGTTGACAGGTATCAGAACTGCTTTGCCAAATTAACCATCCCTCACTATTAAATTTCGAAATGTTGAAAGACGAATTGGAAACCAATAACTGCAAAGCAGGAAGGGACAGATCTGTGTGATTATTCCAATTCGGGTAAGCACCCAGATCCGGCACGGAAGGCGAATTTAGCTTTTTAGAAGTGGCCAATCCGAAACAGGTGGTTTGGAAGATGGTTGCATTTAAAAACAACATATGATTTGGTACTAGACAGGCACGGTGTAAAGCTTCAGGTCCCTGAACCTGCCACGGTTTGGAACCCCAAACCGACTTAAGATCAATAGTAGCCTTCCATAGATCATAACCTTTGATTGACAACTCATTCATAAAGGACTTAGAATATAGCAATTTGGTGTGTGTCAGTCTAACCTTGGAGGCAGACTCAGGCTTAACTTTAAAATAAAAGGAAGCCGGGGCTGAAACACTGAAATCAGTAAAATAAGTAAACTTATCAACTAATGTGTGTGAACTGCCAAATGAGGGGGTGGGACAATGTTCCCACTGGGTATAATTTACAAAATTTCTAAACGAATTTGATTTATGCAAGAAGTGATTGCCATAATGTTGAAAACAATACTGTTCCGCATAATTAGCCGCATTCTCATACAAATCCTCTGCATCAAAGGCGGCATAATATTTCAAATCTGAAAACAGTGCTTCAATGGCGTGTACATCCCAATCATCAGAACGTATGTTCTGTTTAACTACATCACCCATAGAAACACGAAATACATTAGGCACATTAATGACCTCTGTAGGCCCATGAATTTGAAATTTAACAGCATCCCATGCAATTCCATCCATGACGGGCCAGGCAGTAATATTCACAAAAGTCTGGTCCCTTTTCATGATGTGGGATGAGGAGTGGGGGGCCAAAGTTCCATTGATAAGTCTAATTGTCGATCTCTCTTTGAGATAATGTCCATCCACCAAACGGAAGAACACTACAACAAATCCAATGGACATAAACAAAAAAATACCAAAAAGCATCAACCAGATGTATGTCCAAGGAGCTATCAAAAAATGCTTCTTAAACCAGCTCACCAAAACAGCAATGTTTGATGGGGGAGGTGAGGGCAAAGAGTTAGTGTCAAAGGAAAAACGGGACTGGCCAAGTGCTGTAGATTGTAAAACAGGCGACGGTCCACGTGTAGGATAAGCATACTCAGTCTCATCGGACAAACCACCAGCCGGTGGTATCAGCAAGGGATCAGTAACTGAATGCATCTCGATTGCAACATCAGACAAGGTGGTAGTAGCAGGAACCATCATTGAAGTTCTTTGCATTGTCTGGCATGAAACTGCCGGAGTCATACTAAGAAGTATCGGCCACTCGCTGAAGTTTGACATTGTCAATAGAGATGTACCTGTTTTCTTTGCGACCAGGAAGTGGAGGTAAAATGACTGTTCTTGTACCCTGCACTCCAAGCACTGGAACTGGTGCACGATAAGAGGGGCCGAACTCCTTCTTGTTCTCCACCTTCTCACGGACCAATCACCAACTCGGGGTAGCCAGCCGACTACCGGAATCTGAACCTCAGCTTCAGACGTGGAGGGCAAATGTTCTTTCGAAAGAGAGTCTCTGGCTTCTTGTAGAGTCTGCAAAACAGCACAGTGATCATCTACGTCAAAGGGTGCGGTCGACGCCGCAATGTCTAGACCATCAAGGTCTGGAAAAAACATTCTGATTCCGAAGAGCATCATGTACGGGGTCCGCCCACCCAGAGACCTTCTAGGAAGATTATTTAGTGCACGTTGAACGTTATACAAATGGGCTAGCCAGTTCCGGCCTGTGCCTAAAACACGTGCTGTCAATGATTGCTTTAAGTCACGGTTCATTCGCTCCACCACACTATTACCCTCAGGTCGGTAGGGAGACGAAAATTTGACAAGGACCCCCAAATTTTTCATAGCCTCCTTGTAAGCCTTAGAGCCGAACGCAGGGCCCTGATCAGAATGGAAGGTACCACACGCAAAAGTTCCCACAAAGACACGCAAATCCCTGATGACAGTCCGCGAGTCAGCACTCCTTTGTGGCCACACCCATAGAAAACGTGTGCACGAATCCACTGCAACCAAGATGTACTTGTACGCAGTATCAGAAGAAAAAGGACCGCAGTGATCTAAATAAACACAACCAAATGGCTTATTAGAGATGTACAGCTGTGTCTGTGGTGGGCGCGCAACAGAAGAAGGTTTAATCTGTTGGCAAATGTCACAATCAAGAACATAAGCGCGCGCTTGTTTATATAAACCAAACCACCAGTAACGTTGTTGTAGCAGAGATATTGTAGCTGACACACCGGCGTGGGCAGACGCCAACCCCTCATGTGCAGCCAAGATCAGTGCTGGTCTGCAGTCCGCGTTGGGAATTATTCTATCACCAACGTCGTTAATCCTCACTAACGGGACGTTATCAGGACTTAAATGATAAATATACCGAGAGGGAAAACCCTTCGGGTAATCTCCTCCCTTCTCTGTAGCAGCAATAGCTGCCAAGATGTCATCATCAATCTTACTTTTGGATCTTGTAACTGCTGCCACTAAGTATGTAGCCACTGCTGTTTTCGCTGCCTCGTCAGCTAAGCTGTTGCCGACAGCATGGACACCAAGCCGCTGGTGACCAAGAGTGTGTATTACACTTACGAGAGGGAGACGTTCTTTAAAGTCTGCCACTCGAACCCAAAGCGTTTTATGCTTAATTGTGCTACCTTTAGTGTCACGGTAATCATTCTGAGACCAGAAGTGTAAATTGTCATTGTAAGACTGGACACAGTAGAAAGAGTCACTCACTATAAGAGTAGTGACTCGGGGATCAGCAAACTCCAGTGCAAGCACTAGAGCCCGGAGCTCCGCCAATTGTGCGGTACAATCACCCAATGACTGCGTATGCACTGCATCAGATTGGAATTCACCATTTACGAATGTACCTACGACAATTGCGCAAGCCGCTGAATAAGCGTGCTTCGATCCAATTGCGGGTTGCGCAGACCCGTCAGTGTATATGACACAATGGTATTCTTCGAGCGGGCGCAAAGACAGAGGTGCCGGATGAACGAATTCATACTGCAAGTACTCTTGAGTCTGTAATGAGGCATCAAAGATGTAAGTGACGTCTGGCGACGTCAGTGTTGTGGCCCATTGTATCCACCGTGGATGCAAAGCTTTAGAATTGGGTACACTTGCTTTAGTCACTGCCTCTAAAGCAGGATATGGAGTTACAACCAGAATCTGTTTCCCATGTGACAGTGCGCGTTCCTTGAGGATCGCCATCTGCACAGCAGTCAGAACTTTTTCGACCGTGGAAAAACGTAATTCAGCAGAGGTGTACAAGTGGGATTTGTACGCAATGGGGACTGTGTCGCCCTCATTAAACGTCAAATACGTGAACCCCACGGCGCCTGGTACTATTCTTATCACCAGGTTAGTGCGGTTATCACGTGTCAGCAAGTATTGTGAAGCAAGAAGGTCAGCCTGTAAAGACTGTAAAATAGCAGAGTGTTCTAGCTGCCAGCTAGACTTCAAAAATGAAGGCTGTACCAAGGCGTAAAGCGGCTTGATACGCTGGGCATAATCAGGAATATACGTACGGCCGAAATTCAGAAAACCCAGCAGAGATTGTAATTTCTTCAGTGTCGTAGGAGCACTTAAGCGTGCACACTTTTCCAGAAAGTGGGGGGCTAACCCCTTACCTTCATTGTTGAGCTCGTAGCCCAAAAACAACACCGTATATTCTGCGATGTGTGACTTCGCAAAATTGAATTTGTAGCCATAGTCTGCAACACTCACGATAATATTGTCAACGCGAGACAGATGCGGCATCAGCTCATCATCCGTAAGATAGATATCGTCAAC
Organism: Triturus cristatus; assembly: GCF_964204655.1. NCBI lineage: Eukaryota > Metazoa > Chordata > Amphibia > Caudata > Salamandridae > Triturus > Triturus cristatus. The sequence goes on along the minus strand of NC_140582.1, from coordinate 81,071,987 downwards.
ATATGAGTATGCTTCGGGGTCTATTCTTTCTAAAAGAGAAACCATGCGAGCAGAAAAGACGCCAGGGCTATTTTTGTAACCCATGGCTAATCTTGTAAACTGTTTTTGTTTTCCGCCCGAAGTAAACGCTGTCCACTGGCTACTCAGTGTGGACAGGTTGTGGCTAAAAAACCCATTGGAAATGTCAAGTGTCGTTTTAAATCTTTTACGCACGAGACTGTCGACCAAAGCCGAGCTATGTGTATTTTGTACCGCGCAGGTCCGGCAGTGGGAGTTTAGGTGCCGGTAATCCAAAACTAAACGGTACGAGCCGTCAGGCTTCGTTACAGTGAATAAAGGGTTATTCATAGGGGACACACAAGTTTCAATAACACCCTGATATTCCAATTGTTCAAGGATTGCCGCGACGTGGGGTCTTGCTTCACGACGCATAGGATATTGGGGTTGAGGCTGGGGCATAGACCGCAATGGAATCTCATGGCAGGGGGACAATCTGTCCCATCCCACCTGAGTACGATACACCGCCGGCGCAAGCGCAAGCGCCCACTCCTCAGCAAACACTTCAGCTTGGTCCTTAGGCACTGTGTGCGCAAAGGACGGGAGGATTATTTCCTCCCCTCTAGGAGCCTCTAAAATGAAAGCTGGGGGCCAATCTGCCTCCGCTAGGAGGATATCATAGGTGGTGGTCAGATTATCCCAAAAAATCCCTTTTATTGTACGTTGTATGTCACCCTCAATTAATAAGACTATTTCATAAAGTCTATCAGGGGGAGCCACTCTGGTGTCAGCTGTTTCCACAGTAACCGATATATCAGTTGCTGTCACCGCCAGAAATGGACGCAGAGCTTGACGGACTATGGTAATTTCCGCTGCGCTGTCCAGGAGCGTCAGCGCCCATGTCCGGTTCCGAAGCTGTGTCCGCACTATCTGAGGCATACCTTGCCGTCAGAGCCGCCACTTTCTTCTTCTGAAACGGGGGTCTTTGTCGTGCAAATTCGTCCTGCTTGCCTTTACCCTCAGTCTGTCGGGGCTGGTCACGCTGTTGTGGAGCACCCCGACCTTTGCCACCGCCTCCGCCACCGGACTGTGTAGCCGATGTTTCCTGTGAAGAACGAGGAGAGCGCTGTTCAGAAACCTGAAATCTATCAGGAGACTTTATAGCAGCACGATCGCGCAGATCATAAGTGCGTTCACTACTTGACTGTACGGGAGAGGCAGGCCGAGAGCCCTGTTTCTGCTGCTGCTGCTTCCCCTGTTGTTTAACCTGCCATTTTTGTTTAGGAAAAAAGGGCCGGTCGTCCTTACCAGACGTTTCTGCCTTATCCTGCTGTTTTAGATCGGGATTCTTTATGACAGGCTTAACTCCTAAAGAGCTACGACCCAAATCCCGATATGCCTCTGCGATTATTTTCGCAAATTCCTGCGGTTTGTCCTCCTCAGGAATTCGTTTCAGTTCATTACGAACCTGGAAATGCAAAGCATCACCCTTCAGGTTACCAATTATCATGGTAGCCACCAGGTCAAATTGCCCGAGGAGCCGCATCCCTAACTCTATCGCAGACTCCGCACCATGGTTCTCTTGAACTCTTTGGTTACGGAGGGCAGCTGCAACATAGACGGAGTGCCATAGCACTGCGCGTACGTCGCTGCAAAGACCTTGCCCCAATTTGTACAATCATCAATGTGGGGGACCAAGTCCTTAGGCAAACTAATGGTGAGGATCCTGTGTTTCTCCACAGGTGAAGTATTCGGGTAAACCGCTTCTATTTGGTCAAATTTCTCAGCAAGCCAAAAGGGGAAATCATCCCTAGTTTGGGGGCGCTTGCCCATAACAGAATTGACCATAACAGGACTAATGACCACCGCGTGATGATCAGTAGGCTGTCCCGCAACAGCAGGCGCCCCCGCCTGCATATTGCGCGACACATACTGCACCAACGCCCTATATACCGTAATGAGGGCAGTGTGTAGTACACGCAGCTCAGCCACCGTCACCGTGAGGTAACGGGGATGAGGCGTAAATCCGGCTAGTACCGACCAAGTGGCCCCTGCAATTGATAAAGGGCCCATTCTCGGCGGTATAACCACATGGGGAAGGGCGCCATTAAACCAAATAAGATGCTGCCAAGCAGATATTGGTATTTCCTGTGTCCTATACGGCGTATAGTTCGCCGGCACTGCAGCGGCAGTATAAGAATGAAAGGTGTCATCATCCCCCACCGCTGGAATCGTCACCCAAGAGTAGAACAACTCATAAGGATGAGCCGCATCGGCTCCCACCACAAAGATGACGTTCATACCAGTGTCCGGTACCCCATACTGCGTCAAATGACGTTTCAGAGCCGCACGGCTATGCGCCGCAATATCCACCGACATTAGGACAATACACGTGAAACTAACAGTAGCACAAGGGTTCACTAACCTTTTTAATTATCAAGCTTGAAAGAACCTATATCAATAGACCTAGGTAGGTTTAAATCCGTCAGACTTGTCATCCGGAAACAAGAGTGAGGGTGTTGTGGACAAACGCGAGCACTACTAAGGCGTTTCAACTCATAGACCAAACGTTAGGTGCGCCATGTTGCAGGGATTCTGCTTATACACAGAACTATGCGTAGAACCCCAGGACCTCAGTGAGTTGTGGTGTACCAGAAACTCACCTCAGAACCCAGAACCCAGTATCCGGCTAGCATAAGTGTCCCATTCGTTATCCGAGATTTAGCTCGGCGGTCCCAATGAAAAGACAACCCAGAACACGCGACTCAGTACATACTCAGGAATGGTGGGAATCGGAAATACCTGTTCGTATATTATTCTCACATCAGTCCACAACAAGAATCAACAGAGACACGGTGAAAATAAAAAGAGTTTATTTTTATAGACCACGTGTCCTAATATGCAGTACTTTGGCTAATACAAGCAGACAAATGATTAAAATCAAAACCATTAACATAGTTACAATTCCATAGAATATAAAAGGGGTGATCATGTTATAATGACAGTGGATACTACCACTTTCCCTTTACTAAGAAGCTAATATTATTATTAGTCTAACAGAAGGTCTCTTAGGCTTGAATAGGGGACCCCATACCTCAAAGATCAGCTTAGTGAAATCACATCACAGGAGCATCAGGAGACTTCTCGCAGGAAGGCTCGTCTTCGGTCTGAATAATAAACATGATGTCCGTGATATTAAAAGCACCAACTTTCAGGTATGTGCAGCTGCTCGTGTGTTATGACTAAATAGTGGGTCGATCAACCTAGAGTGGAAAACATGCATTGTCTAACAACTCAGACTGTTTGTCACATCGTGTGCAGACCAAGGTCGCTTCGCAGAGCTCGGGATGGTAACAACAGATTGCTCTCGTGTGAGGCAAAACTCGAGTCAGCAGTTCGTTTAAGCCATAACATGTAAACGCAGTGTCGTGTGCAAAAGCAGCAAGATGGCTTTCTAACTTCTAACGTGGTTATGCTAACTTAACAATGTATGTACGTATTAAGGGAGTCCTTACTACACTACCACCCAGAAATCTAGCATATTTTGATTTGAAACCTCCAACATTTAGATGAAATGCCTCTATATTGTCTTTCTCTAAGTTCTAATGAGAAAGTGGGAAACACTCTTAACATGCAAGCAATGCCATTTGTAACAATACTGTCAAAAGCAGATTATTTAACTGAGGCATCAATCAGAACAATGCCAAGGAGCGATCCTATTGTCTCAGGAACTGCCTATGGCTGAAGAACAAAGAACAACTATGAAGGATCTGAAATAGGATTGACAATACCTTGAACTTTGAAAGACCAACCCAAACCTGCAATTCCATAAAAACTCGACTGACAATATACATGAGAAGTACACAAGTTATAACTCAATATCCTGCAAAAGTCAAGAGAAATAGACTGGTGAATTATCTGCATGCCACACACTAGCGACTGTCAAGGGTTGTGCATGATAACGCGAACTAAGGAAGCAATTTCAATCATAATGTCTTTATTAGTAAGCACTGCAAAACAGGCAGGCAAACAAGGCTGAGGAAGAAAACTGTTTGGATGCTTCAGAACATTGATGCAGATGTTTGTCTGTTTTAATGTATCATTTCTGCAGTGTAAACAATGCTAAATACAAGATTTAAGGTACGCGTATTACAGACAAGTGCAAGCAACACCATAAATAACACTGCATGTAGAATAAAAACAAACCATATCAGCAAGTACCTAATGACAATCTATATAAACTGTTGCTGGTAAAGCAAAACAAAAAGTGCAAATACTTTCAAAGTGCAAAATAAAGCAATCACCAGTCCGGCAATCAACAAAAATCAAGCATGTTTTGTAAAATGATCCAACGTTCTTCTTGCATCAAGGTGAAAATACTTTCAAAGTGCATGGTAAAAACAAGTCCAGCAGTTTCCCTCACAAGGACTGACCTGAACCACCAGACTGGGCCTTACTTCATAACAAACAGAGGCCTCAGACCTCAGTGTGTCAACACTGGCGGTATTTACAATTTACTAAGAGTATAGACACGCCTGCTAAATTACAGATTCACCATTGCCTCCAAATGGCTCTATCGTCACGTGTGACACCGCCAGCCAGGCCTGGATTTTAAGCCAACAGCGCCTTGCATTCTGGGAGTTGTGCTGTGACCATCTAAGTAAGAGGTTAAACATTCCAGCATGCAAAGTGTTGTTGGATAAAAGCTACAAATGGACACGACATGGTGCCAACCACACTTGGCAGCTATGTTTTATACAAGCACAAGGGATGTTTAATTTCCTCAACACAAGCTGCAGAAGTTGGCATCAAATAGCAAACACTTTGTGCGGAGAACCCAGAAACGTGCTGTGTTTAGCTCCCGTGTATGGAACTGAGGTGTAATTCTCTAAGAGACCCAGTGGTAAAAGCCCACAGTTGTCTCTAATGCATGTTAGTGCCAGGCAGTGGTCGAAGTGGGGGATAAAAAGTAGGGGAACTGTGGGAGGAGAATCAGAGGGCGGGAATAACCAATGGATTGTGTCAGTGGGCGGAGTGAGAGGTGTGGCAGAAAGAGCAAAATATCCCAATTTTTAGTATTCATTTTTCATTTCACTAACCGGTTACAGCTTATTACATTATTTAATTTAACCAATAGATACACATGTTTATTTAAGGTTAAATATGTGTTATTGACATTAAAATACATTCACAAAGTGGGATACGTTTCCAATCACAGAATGTCCCAAATATCCTTAAAAGTGGAATCGCAAGCCATTTGCCTCCCAGCCATGTAGTTTCTGTCATCAGCACTTCTCCTCCCTTTTTCCACAAGAGCAGTTCAAACATGAATGGCAAAATATCCTAGTTTGCAAATGTTTTCCACATAACTATGGCTTTGCCATATTTGCCACATAATACATCATCTGCTGCATAATCTGACGATTTTAACTAATACACTGTTTATAGCTGAAACACATCAAAAGTTACTAAAACATGTGATTTGTGCTGCTGTGAAGTGGAGGGCCCTTTGCAAAGGTTGACTGGTCACCTTTCTCATTGCTGCAGTTGTATGTTCCACTAGTACTAATAAGGAAACATCTTTGCAGAGACTGTTAGCATGTGTAAACATTTCAAAATAATAAATTATCAGAAAATGTACAGCACCACTAAAAGCAGTGTAGGGTGTCAGAGCACTTTACATCATACATATTACACAGAGACAATCATTCATATGTGTGTAAATCACTGTGTAGGAAATGTTACATAAGACAAAGGACTACAAGGTGTAGGAGTCACATGACAACCATACTAGTAGGCAGCATAGTTTAATAGTGATTGGTCTGCCGAAACACAAACTCAGAATTAAAAACATAATACCATGGTTGGGGGTTCTCTTCAATAATCAGAATTGATTTCTACCCAAATGAACCCTTTTTTGCAACATTAGGATAATCGAAGACTGGGGGAAAAAACATAACGCTCTAATTTATACCTTGGAGTTTGCATGCAGCTCTTACAGGACAGTTAATAGCTCACTGTTCTATGTTAGGATTTTAACTTATTAACTGCAAGTAACAATAGGGTCCCTCTGACAAAAGCAGTGACCCACTGACCTATTTACATCATGTGCACTTTGTAATCTGCATGGAACATGTTATTAGCAGCAGGCACATTACACCTCTGCCATTCCTTTTCATGAGTCAACCCTTCCACTAGACAAAACACCATCTCTCTCTACTAAGAAATTAATCACTGGAGTTATCAAGACATTTTTATTGTTGCCCAAAAATGTTGGTGGCCAGGAAGGAGGCAGCAAGTGCTTTTAAAACCATATTATACTTACAAACATGATGCCCCCACCTGAAGTTAGCGCCCGTGCGGTCGCACTGCCCTAGAGCCACCCTGCTCAAGGGTCCTGTGTCCTCAGTGACAGAGTCACTGCCACTCTATGGTGTGCTGCTTCATAGGTCTGTCCCCAAGAATGGAGGTGAACTTCATGGATAGTGGTGGACAGGCCTTCAAGGTTAATCCACTCTTGCCACCGTTAGGGTCCACATGCTGGTGCTAAGACACCTGGGCATCTAAAGTCTTGCGGCGCCTTGTAAGGTGTAGCACAGGAATGTGCTCCCTCAGGAGAGTGGTCTGGGAGCATGGTCATTAAGGCTGAACCTGGTTCACCAGTTCCACTTCAGCAGCTCTGACCATAGCGCCACATCCTCTCCCCACTGAACACCATACTGCCCCACTTAGAGAAACTTGCACTGCACTGACCCGCTATAAACACCTGGATGTGACTCAATTCTAATTACGCACTAGGCAAGAGCAATATGCTGCCTAAAAACATGGTTACCTTTTTCCTTTTACACTCATTATTCTGAAATTAGTGAGTGCTTTTGCATGGAAAGGTAAGGCCATGACTACAGGGCCCGGAAGGGACCCGTTTCAGTGCCCATTGCTTATATCCTTTCAAAACATAGGCAGTATGGTTTAAAAAGACCACATTCGTAAACACACAGTCGCTGTACACATTTTGTTTTCCAATTCACCCATCAAGCAGGTATTTCAGTACCTCCAGGCAAGGTACACTTTCCCACACAGGGAAAACAATGTTGTTCAAAGAGAGAGGAGAAAACAAAAGTATCACTTCACTGGCAAACACTGTAAAGTGGCGCTAATGTGTTTTGGTGTAAATAAATCAATCTGGCGACCTTGCAATCACTCTGTCTTGCTTTAATTATTTATTTTTTACATTTGGAATGTTTTATTTCTCTCCACCCCGAGTCTGCACTTGTGTAAGAAAAAGACAACGTTTCCAGCAAAAATGTTTTTCTTTTTTGGATCCATTTCACAGGGGAGAAAATAAACGAAAGGAGGAAAGAGAGGGTAATACCCGTTTCTTGAAGTCTCGGTTTTCCCTATCTGAGGAGCCAGACAGAGAGAGAGGGAAGACTCGGAGGCTTAGAGGCCGTCACCGTGGCATGCGCGCACAGTTTAATTTATGGGGGCTTGGGGAGGCTGTGCGCGCAGGAGCACCATTTTATTTGCGAAGACTGACGAGCCGTCTCCCTCCACTGAGAGTGAGGGGGCCCCTGGAGCGTGGGGACACGCACAGCTGGGGCTGCGGGGCCCTGTGTTATGGACTGTAATGCTCTGTAATTCAAGCATGTGAATCTATGAGGGATTCAATGCCTGAAAAGACAATTTTACATACCTGTAATTACAATCCTCCAGTTTTGGTATCTCTCATAGATTCACGGGTGACCCTCTGCACTCCCTTTCGTTGTGGCTCTTGTGATCACTTTCACTTTGAAGCACTCATAAAGGAGCCGCCCTGTGAATGATGTTTCCCTTTCAGTGCTTAATTTGAGCCAGTAGTAGTAATTTTTGGGGCTGGTGCATATTTTTGGTCATCAGACTTTGACCCAGAGTAAGCAAGAGAAAACAAGCATTTGCAATGCAATAGGTCTCGCATTTGCAAGAGTTTAAGCTATCTGCATTGTAAATGGAAATGCCTTTTATTTATGTTTTAAAAAGCAACACATAAATAAAAGACATTGTCGTTTACAATGCCAATAGCTCAAACTCTCCTAAATGCGAGACCTATTGCATTGCAAATGCTTGTTGTCATCTGAGCTGTAAATTCAGCCTGACCACGCTCACATACAACATTCAACTCACAGCAAGTAAACAATATCCAAGCTGCAGGCATTCCACACTTCGGTGGTTCATCAAGCTGCATTGTGGGAGTTGAAGTTTTGCCCTGAAACCATAACGATGGCTCTGGAACAAATGTGAGTAGTCAAGTGTGGCCTCCACTTTCAAAGGAGAGGCGGGACTATTTTAAGGACTCTGCAGCAGTTACCTCAGCAATTTCACGGCATATGAGAAAGGCATTAACCGAAACGCGTCATGCCATATAGTGAATAAAACTGCCTTCCTAATGTGGGAAAGTGGACATTATCGGAAAACCAGAGATCATTTGGCAGTTTACACAGCATAACATTTTTATTTTGCTAATAGCCTCTCAATATATGAATGTTATTTTCTTTCCCTTGTATTAGACCCCGTTTTTTTGTTTTTTACACTTCGAGCCAGAAGCCTCTAGGTAATCATCGCGCTGTGCAAGTATGCCCCCGACTGTGATTTTAAAATCAGCGATTTTAATACTTTTGAATAATTTGTTGGCCGAATTCACACACCTGGTGTTATTTACTCCTATGCTGCCAAAATTTCCTTGGCAAAATGCTCCTCCGCTAACCCCCTTCTGGCTTCTCTTAGCAAAACGCATTTTATAAGTTTGCCAGTCAGACTGACTGGCAAACCTGTAAAATGCGAGTTTGGCAAAGCAAAATGTTTGCATACATAATCCATAGCAAAATTAAAATAGCAAAACATAACATTAAACACTCAAAACAACACGTGTCAAAAAAGTGCATCTTTTGTACATGTGCCACTTAAAAGCCTCTGCTTTAGCGAGTGCTACAACTGCTATTGTTGCAGTGTTTTACAAGCGCTTCGTGCGTGCTCTGATGCCCTGCCAGTGCATGTTCTTGGTGTTCTGCAGTGCACCATCACATGTGGCATAGAGTACTGTGTGCAGTCCTAGGATGTACAACATGGTGTATATTTGCAGGAAGTGGTTTTGTGCATTCTTCGGAAACCTAAATGTTTTGTGTATTATCAACTCGCCGCAGCAGTTGCCCTCAGTATGCACAGTTCTTTGTACGCACAGGCCACGGACAACTTCAGGATCTGTAACACATCGTATTTTTCAAGGAACAAGTCAACAGGTACCAGTTGCTGAGACAGTGAGTTGTAAGTACGTCTTACAGCCTGTAGAGCTGTCATGAGAAGATAAACCCCCTTACCAGCAATCACAGCAGCTTGGATAGCTGTGCAGCCATCTCAAGTCAGCATTAAACGGGGCGCTTCGCTTTGCACTCTGGTACATGTAGTTTTGAGTTTGCAAAAAAAGCCGGTCAAGTGCTGGAGCGTGAGGGGAAAACTGATGGGCAACTTGAGATTTCCTAATATTGTTGAAATGTAAGTTGTCAATGATGGCACATGACCCAGCTGCACAAAGAGAACCTGTTAAAAATGCAGAGAACAGGAATGTGCAATGCAGTGTGAGGAGGTAAAAGACACACATCATCCGGCGAGCGATGCTCAGTGCTGCAGCCTTGCTGAGAAGCCCTCCTGCAAACGGCTCACGACAAGAACATGAAAGGACTTCGAAGGGCCCCGAGAAGCTGGCAGCCTGGCCTGGTCTGTGCAGCACTTTCTTTAGTACATTTCAAATTCAATATACAACATTTCCATCAAGTGAAAGCCCTCACAAGCAGCGCCTGCAACGACCCTTCTGGTTCTTTCCATGGCAGCGCCGCTTCATTCATTCACAAGGAGTCATCAGACTCTAGGGCAGGGCCGGGGGTCGGGTGATGCCCACCCATCTTAGCTGCATGTCTGTGGGAGGGTACAGGGCTGCACTGGAGGATTCTGTGAGTAGAGCCCACCGGTCAGAGGCGCAACTAGAGCCAAATTTCGGGGGGGGGGGGGCTAAGCAAAAATTTCGGGGGGGGGGCTGAATCTTTAAACAGTAGGCAGAGTGGCGCTGATTTCGGGGGTGGGGGGCTGAATCTAGGTAGAGTGGAGCTGCAGGGGCTCTTAGAAGGGGTGAAACAACAGTGAGGCCTCATTAACATGCAAATGGTCTTTTTAAAGACCTGTGAAGTGCTCGGGCGCGGCTTTGTGTCTGCCCGGGAAGCTGTCTCATCCCGGGCTGCCACATACGACGGAGGGGGGGGGGACGGGGGGGGGGGTCTGAAGCCCTTTGAGTTCAATGGGTGTTGCGCGCCTGCCACCGGTCATGGCACGGAGGCATTCCTCTGTGTGCTGTGTGTTCTGCATGAACTGGTAACATTGAAATACAAGCATTTGCAATGCAATAGGTCTCGCAATTGCGATATTTTGAGCTATTGGCATTTTAAATAACAATGTCTTTTATTTATTTTTTTAAGAACCGGCAGTAATAAAAGGCATTGCCATTTACAATAGCAATGGGTCAAAGTTTCTAAAATGTGAGGCCTAGTGCATTGCAAATACTTGTTATAGACAGGAAACAGTCAAATTCATACAACTCTAGGAATTAAAATTGCGTGTTCAAAAAGAGGTACGTTCTGGTAATGTATGAACAAATATATGCGCTGTTAATATGTAACAAATATATGCAAGGGTGTTAGCACATTCACTAATGTTCCTTCCCATGTAAACATAAAAATAAAAAAATATGCAGTGTCTTTTTATTTTGCTCCCTCCCGCATCTCCATATTTCTGAAAAGCTGCAGAGTACACAGAAGGCTTTCCAACTCAGTGGGACAACAGGTATATACAGAAGGAGAGCAAGACAGAAAAATAGAAGGGAGAAAAGGAGAAAGGGACAGAGAGAATTAGAGAGAGTTAGGGAGTAACAGAGAGAGAGAGCATGTTTGTTAAAGAGAGTGCGTTTCAGAGAGAGAACAGGAGTGTGTGTCAGTGAGAAAAGCAAGAATATGAAAATTCGAGTGCATGTATCAAGGAGAGAAAGAAAAGACAGAGTATCTGTCAGAGAGAAAAAGACAGAGTGAGAGTGAGGACGTGTGTGTGCGTTAGAGAGAAAGTTAGGTAAGAGAGAACGTAACAAAGATACACCGAGTCCCTGTGTTTTGTATCAGAGAGAAAAAGCGACAGAGACAAGATAGAAAGGGAGGGTAAGGGGGAGAGAGAGAGACAGAAAAAGAGAGACAGGGAGAGAAAGAGACAGAAGCAGAGGGAGAGAAAGTGAGAGAAGGAATCGTATGTGAGCAGTGGCTCAAAAAAGGTTGTAATTATTTCGGAAGCCGGGCATTACCAGGGCGGCTGCTAATTAATTTCTGCTCCAGCAGCTGCAGAGTACACAGAAGGCTTTCCAACTCAGTGGGACAACAGGTATATACAGAAGGAGAGCGAGACAGAAAAATAGAAGGGAGAAAAGGAGAAAGGGGCAGAGAGAATTAAAAAGAGTGAGGGAGTAACAGAGAGAGAGAGCATGTTTGTTAAAGAGAGTGCGTTTCAGAGAGAGAACAGGAGTGTGTGTCAGTGAGAAAAAGCAAGAACGTGAAAATTTGAGTGCATGTATCAAGGAGAGAAAGAAAAGACAGAGTATGTGTCAGAGAGAAAAAGACAGAAAGTGAGAGTGAGGACGTGTGTGTGCGTTAGAGAGAAAGATAGGTAAGAGAGAACGTAACAAAGATACACCTAGTCCCTGTGTTTGTGTATCAGAGAGAAAAAGCGACAGAGACAAGATAGAAAGGGAGGGTAAGGGAGAGGGAGAGAGACAGGAAAAGAGAGACAGGAAGAGAAAGGAAGAGAAAGAGACAGAAGCAGAGGGAGCGAAAGTGAGAGAAGGAATCGTATGTGAGCAGTGCCTCAAAAAGGGTTGTAATTATTTTCGGAAGCCGGACATTACCAGGACGGCTGCTAATGAATTTCTGCTCCAGCGGCTGAAGTGAGGAGAGATTAGAGGTAAGGGGAGTGTGGAGAGGGGAGAGCTGGGGGAGGAAGCGACAGGAGACGGGGGAGAGGGGACACCGAGCAGGAGGAAGGGAAGGCTAAGAAAGTGAGCTGGGTCAAGGAAGGGGGAGAAAAGGAGCGCTGGGAAGTGAAAAGACACGGAGTGGGGTTGATAGAGATGGGGGAAATCCCACTGTGTAGGGGTCAGAAGGCAGACAAGACACGGCATGAGGGGTGGTGGAGAAACAAGCAGCAGCTGAGATCATCATAGACGCCGTGCGCGAGCAAAAGGAACGGGAAAGCACGCACTTCGCACATAAAATAAAACAAGCGCGCGTGGCGACTGGAATTTATTTCCAAATGAAATGCGCCCTGGCTTCGGAAAACGAGGGCGAGAGAGGCAGGGGAGTGAGAGTAGAGCAATATAAACAAGCGCGCGTGGCGACTTTAATTACAAACAGATGGCTCCTTTCTATAGGTCACTCCTAGAGCAGCGAATCGAGCAGAGCATCAAAGGGCTGGGTGAGAAGGGAGGGGGGAATGGAAGGAGCAGAGGAGCAGAGCGGCTAAAGTGAAAGAAAGCTAGAAGGGAGGGGGGAGTGGGAGCAGCTGTGCACGTGCATGTGATCGTGCACTCAAGGTTTAGGCCAGCCAAAACTGTGGGCAGCACTTTGAAAATCCCACATATAAAATGTCTCTTCGAGCCTTTGGCTCGCGAGACCTAAAAATACAAGGGGCAAAGAAGGAGGAAGAGAAAGACAGAAAAACAGTGGCAAGGAAAAAAGTAGGGATGATAACAATTTACAAGAGGGAGATAAAGGGACAAGGAGTGGCTGGCAATGGATTAAAGAGGCATGAGGAGCACACCCGGCATTCAGTAGCTTCTAGGCAAAACTTTGGGACCTGCCACTTATTCTATTACAAATTAAGCGCTGGTTTCACTACATCTTCAACCTCTGGCTGTCATAATGAAATAAAGCATAATTCTAGACTGGCCATTATTGGTGATTCTTAGAGATTCAGGACTGTTTTCCCTACACTGGATGGCCCCTTTAAAATATGAGCAGGAGAGCTGTGGTTAGACATAAGTAACCTTTCCAACTGTCACTATTAGTGCTCAGGGATAAATGCATTTTACTACAATACTTGAGATTGAGAATTATTTTATTACACGAATATATAGCGAGATAGTGGTGTCAGAATGAAGTGCAGCTGGTTAGAGGCTAAAAATGTGCCAGAAAATGTTTTAATATCATTCCAGTGGTTGGCTTATAGGATAATGATATATCAATTAGAATTCATGTTACTGTGAAAACAACACTTTTTAAAATCCAGTAACGCCCACCAATTCCAGATTTGGGAGGTAATCTGGGAGAGACATCAGGGAATGTTCTGTGGCCTGTGCAGGGTCAGAAATTGTTGCAATTGAGAGCGCTGATGTGTGCATTTGACTTCCTTTCTTTAGGAAAGGTGTATAGACTTTGGATGACAAAACGACAGCAATGCATTATGATAGGAGTCTAAAGGGAAACAAAATCTGTGCTTTCATAGGAGGAAATTCACAGATTATAGTAATGTTCGATTGAGACAGGAGTTACGTGTAACACTTTGAGACGGTTTCCAAAATTGACCTCTGTCAAGATTTAAATTTCCAAGTGTTATAGTGGTCGTAGTTAGTATTTAGCAGTCTCCCCAGCTCTTTCCCTATATGGTTTACCTCACTGTACCTTTGCCAGTACTACTTTCCCAACCTGTTTCTTCTGTTTAGGAGCAGATCATGGGACTTTCCACAGGATTATTACCACATGCCTTAGGGAGGGAATTGGTTCAACTGACAATCACTCTTTTTATAAATACTTTATTTTCAGTTTTTCGTTTATACAAATAGGTATGTCACCATTCTGTGCAACGAAAAAGAAAAGAAAGAACTACCCATCCTAACATAGGGTCTGAACTAGAATCTGGCAGATGAATGCTCCATCAAAAAACGTGACAGACTCCTGTCGGCTTATTGCAAGTGTATCATATACTTCACTTTTGTGGAGGAGTACTCATCCGCCGAACTCTAAATCAGGTCCATAGGCATCTGTCGGCCATTTACATCATGTTGTATTTAACTTAATTGCAGCATACACACACTTTTCTTGGCGACCTGTTGTAGACAGGCTGTCTCGCCCTCCATGCAATCAGTATTGACTGGTCCAGCCTTGGCTGCTCATAGGAAGCGTATACCTCTTACAGGCAGTTGTATCTTGCTACCCATAACTATTGACCTGGCTGGAGCCATCACCTTTTGTACATTTAGTGGCCATCTTTCAGGGTTACCTAGTCTATACAGAGAATCTTCTGTCTTCCCAGTATGTGCACATAGAGGGCTCGATTCACAATAGAAAATTTCTGAAGTTTAAGTTTAGCCCTAAAGTTAGACTTCATGTCTAAACTTAGACTTTAGGTCTAAACGTAGACTTCAGGTCTAAGTTTACCTTTGAGAATCAGGCCCTTAGACTTTACATTAAACTTAGAACTGAAGTCTAAGTTTACCTTTGTGAATCAGGCCTCCAGATCGTATGGACTTGGGACATGAATTGTGTGCTTAATGAGAACTTAGATGGTCCATGAGAAACTACGTAAGATGCAGCACACTAGTCCACAATAAGTGGCCGCCATCATATACATGCCTATTCCAAGATGGCGGCCATAGTTACCGGGTGCTATCCTCACTACCGCGCAGTAACGTGACCAATTTCCGGTCGCGTATTTTGAATAATATGCCGTAGCCGAGGTCTGACACTCAGGATTCACCGCTCAACTGAGAGGTCCCCACGGCGACGCTTCAGTAAGTAGATTAGAGATACTTCTAACGCTGCAACAGTGTCAATATACAACTGACACGGCTCCAGTATTATCGTGGTAGTTATATCGTTATTATTACATTTTTTTCAGCTCGTCCTGGAACTGCATTTAATGAAATTATTGCATCAGGCTACATCCAAGGGTTTTAATCATTTACCCGTAAAGACCATGCAATTTACCGAACAATCCAACAGTGAGTTCTGCCTTTTAACTAATTAAACATATAGGCTGTAATGTTGATATATCATTAATATTACAGGCTCAGCTATTATGCTGATCTGATCCTCGGTTCCCCAAGATCCAACAGCAATTATCCTTTCTGCTATGAACCATCCTGTAATAGATGCCCTGTGCTGTACTGGTAAGCAATAGTACACACAATCACTAAGCCCTAATCACAACCACCTTGCATACCACCTCTCTAATGTATTCTCTTTCCCTTATTCAGTCCCTAGAAACGTTGTCCTGAAGAGACCCCGTACCAAGAGAGGGTCGAAATGCCATCGACAAAAAAACAGAAGAGAGAGCTTAAAATAATGTATTCCTTATTGTGTGCAGCTCTCCTTTTGATGTTTTTTCCAATAACCAATTCCCCACTTTATCACTTGTTTTCACTTAATGCTCACTAAGTTAGGTTATGGTCACTCCACTGGGACTCACGTATCACTCACATTGTGCTATTATATGCATAACTTAAAAAAAAAAATTGTGTAATGCAATACATTTGTGATATAAGCTGTGAATGCATAATAAATGCCACTTACTTCGGGTGGAGTAAGTAAAAAATAGATTTATTGTAGTGATGGGCTTGCTTAAACACTATTTATGGTAACGTGTACCTGGACCTATCCAAAGGTTGTATTGGATAATTATATTGTGTATCAAATTGAGTTTGCACGAATAACTTTATTTTGCATATCCAAAAATTGTTTAATGAATTGAGTTCCTTGTGAACACTTGTTTTTCTGGCATTAATTTTAGAAAGTTGGCATTTTCTGTCCTAGTATTTTGGTGCCTGTAGCCTGTATCCTGGGTCACATACTTAGATGTAGCTAGCAGTTGGTCTTTGTGTATTGCTCCCAGACAGTGAGAAAAAGGGGGAATAGTCGTTGGCAGGATGAGCCATTTCTGAACTGATGGGGAAGGAGCTGTCACCTACCACACTTACACACCACAAAGGCTCTGCCTCAGCACACACACAAAGGGTTTCACATACGCTTACTGTGCCCCCAGACTAGCTGGGGCCAGGGCAGGAAGGCAGGAAATTCCAAACACTTCTGTGGGTGGAACCCTCTAGAAACATCTCTTACTTCAAAGTTGGCACCAAGGATACATATTGGACCCTCAGATCAACCTTTTAGTACACATCTGGACCTTTGGAAGACTCAGAAGAACTGTTGTGCTGCTCTGCTGCATGAAGGACTGCTACTCTACTGCCCTGCTACTCTGCTGCCCTGCTGCCTGAGTGAAAAGGACTGGACCTCCATCTTGAGCCCAGGACCACTAGAGTGTCTCCAAAGTTCACTGGCTTCCTAATCAGAGCCTCAAGGACAGAAAAGGCTCCAACTCTTTTTAACCCTGCACCTAGACTACTGGACCCTACTATGAATCCTATCCCCCAAGTGGTGCCCCTCCTGCACTGGACCCTTGGAAGTGGAACAGAGGTGCCTTGCCAGCCCAGCTGTGGTTATCACCATGTCCAACATAAAGTGATGTGAATCCCCACAAAGCCTCGCCGCACAGTACAATCTTCATTTTTACCGGTGCGACTCGACACAAAGCCTTGCAAAGCCTCCTCACACAGCTTCATCAGAACTGATGCAACCTGACGTAGGGCCTCACATGGCTAGCCTCGCAGCTCATCGGAACTGACGCCAGACAATGCGAACCCTTGCAAAGCAACACTGTGCAGATCATGAACCAGGATTTTAGGTACTTTGGTCAGTGGGCCTAGCTTAGTCCGGCTAGCCGAGCTATGTTTCATCGTGGTCGGCCTGAACTTGCGATTCTGTCCCAGTCCAGCATCGCCAGATAACCACAGTTGGTGCTTTGTGCATTTTAGCGCTGTTTCTACCTAAGTCTTCAAATATGCAGATCTCTGGATTTGCTAATTGGATTTTTGTCTTTTTGGTCTCAAATAATTCATTTTACATTTATTCTACTTTTCTAAATTGATGTGGAATTTTTCTTATGTCCTGTTTCCACTTTATTGCTGTTTAAAGTGCTGCATAAATATTTCACATATTTCCTATAAGTTAAGCCTGACTGGTTGTGTACCAAGCTACCAGAAGGTTAAGCACAGGTTAATCTGGAGTTTGCTGGTGTTTCACCCAAACAAGAATTGTGATTGCTGCTTGAGTAGGGTTTCACCCCCTCTCCCTCAACCTGTAACCCAGTTCCTATAGTGCCACATTTCATGACAGTTTTTTTTAGGATAATTGACCACATTAGTCCACCCGGGTGTACTGGGCAGGTTGCCCTTGGGTCCCCAGGTGGCACATCAGTTCGGACACATTGATGAACACTGCTGTTTGAGGACATATCTATGAGGGTCACAGAACAATATTTTGGGGCTCTCTTGTTCCCGGTTTTCCTGACCATTTCCTGTCTTCCTTCACTTAGAGTCTGTGCCCTGTTCCTGTGCAGCTTGCTGCAGATTTGTCCCATCCCTTTATAGCTTTTGCTCTATTCCTTGTCTACCTTTTTTCTACAGTCAGGTGGTGCCCCTGTACAGCTCCCTTTCTAATATTTCCCGTTTTGTTTCTTCTGTTCCTGCTATTTTTTCCCTGTGCTTATTCCATTTGCTTCTGTCCTAGCTATTCTATTTCTCCCCAAACTAGATTTTACTTCTTCTTTGTTTTCTTTCTCATTGTTTCTCTTGCACTCTCTAGTTCCATTAAAGTTCTGTTCTCTTGCTTCTTACAGTTCCTAGTATCCTTTTGCTTGACTTGCCCATTTGTTTCCCGTTTTTCCTTGACCGCCCTGTTTCTAACTATTTGCTAGAGCTCATAGGTTTCTTTCTAGTGCTTGCTCTGTATACTCTTCTTAGTCTTCTGTGTTTAGTAAGGGTGCTATTTTGTCCTCACATGTGTATAATTGTAGTTTTTTAAATATATTTTTTATTGTGTACTTCAATAGCACGAACCATGAAAGCCATGACATACTGAAATAATGGTCTGACACAGTTCATGTACACAATACACATTCTTCTCAAAGGCTAGATGGTTATGCAAGACTTCCTGGTTAATAACAGGATTCATGTACACAGTAGATATCTACAACCCCCTCCACCAATTGAAATACCACCTGGAAGTAACTGTGCCAGTTGAGCATCCATGTCTGTTCGTCTTGTCTCAACCACTGGTATAGTCCATGTCTCGGAATTCCCTCCATGAGCCCCACACTTTTTCAAATTTCTGAGGGCAACTTCCTGCCATGTATACAGTCTTTTACAAACCATGCTCTGTGCCCAGAACCTCTAAGCTACTCCACTGTCTAACAGTGTCTCTTCTGGCTACATGAGGGACACCTTGCACCATAATGATGTGTACTTGGGCAGAGTGGGCTTTTTCCAGATGTCCAATGTTGCCAACGGTGGGCCTAGTGTCAGGTTCTTCCCCATAGCCAATGAATCTAGCATCTCACTGGTGACCAGAATTGCTGTGTACACAGGCATTGCCATAGAGTATGTAGGAGTATTCCAGGAAGGTTGCAGCCTCTAAGGCACTTATCAGATTCTATCTTTCCCATAATACAAAGTCTGATCCTAGTGAAATATGTTGTATGGAGTATTTTAAGCTTCACCAGATTAAACTTTGCCCTGATGGCAACCTCTCTCGGTTACCGGCAAGCCTCACACCAATCTTCGTCTTCTGGAATTGCCATGTCGCACAGCCGTTTTTCTTTTAATGAACCTAAAGTGGAGTGGCCATTGCTCACTAGAGTTCTGTATACCTGGTAAATTGCATGCCTATTTAAGGAAGTTGCCTGTAATCTATACTCCAATTATGGCTTCGCAGTTACATCTTGCAATCTGTCCCTATAACCTGTCAGGATATGCTTTACCTGCACAATGTTGGGATTCTTCTAGATCAGACTGTGGTTGCTCGTTTTTGAGTCCCACATGTCCCCCTATTTAGATATCCCTGTCATATCTCACTGTCTCCGCTCTTTGAACTTTTTCAAGTCTGCCTGAATGTCTGAATCTCATAAAGGGGTATCCAGCATCACCTTTCCCTCCCATCCCAATTTTAGTTTCAAGGAGGCAATTCCTGCCCCATCATTTTCTCTTGTGTTACATGTTGTCTTAAGTGACTTAACTATGACAGTGTGACATTTTTAGTTTCTTAGGAATGGCCTCTTTGTCTCCTGCTGGACCCATAACGGCTAGTACAATCCTTGATTGTGCCCTAGGGTCCAGATACCGAATCACTTCTGCTGTCTCCTTTCTATGGGGTTTACAGGGTGACTATCTGTAAGAGTAATCTGCACAGAGACATTGCTGTGGGACATTCTGAACCATACCTGTGTTCAAATGTAGTGGTAAACCTTTGTGTTAGTCCATTATTAGTTCTGCTCCTTGTTTGTTCACACTGGGGTTGCTTGCCCTCTCTATTCTTTTCCTGCGCTTCACCCCATTTGCATTCATTTTTTCCAGGTGTATGCTTTCTTCTCCTCTTCACTGGAACACTACTTCCATAGGCATATATTCCTCAATTCTGAGGGGTACTTCGCCTGGAGTCTCTGCCAGAGATTGGTCCACCAGCCCTCTGGCACTGAAGTGCACTTCTTTTTAGTCAGATGTGCACATATGTAAAGTAAAATGCTATCACTCACAGTGAAGAGAGCCAGTGAACAAATTGGGCTGTCCCAAAGGTTGTGCCTTGCATGGGGTTGAGCAATCACAGGGCACTGGGTGCAGGGACCGGCAGTAGGTCAGTTCTTCCCAATCTGCCCATGACCAGAGTCCATGCCTGGTGCAGCTTGGCTCCTTATAGGTTGATGGTCAGGTACTGCACCCAACCCTACATCATGCACAGCCAGAGGCTGTATACGGTGCATGGAATTAGGTTGATATAATAAGGTATAGTAAAAATAAAATTCTTCAGGTAAAAAAATCCCTGAAAATTCACTGAAAAAACAAAAGGTGAAAAGTGACATTATAGTTAGGCATGGTAATAATACCATAGTTTACAATTTTACAAAAACTTGAAAATACACTGAAAAAACCAAAAGTTAAACTTACATAATAGTTAAGTGCAAATGCCAGGTACAACATAACATTTTAAACTTTAAAAACACTGAATTTCATCAGCTCTTCTTAACCGAAGTAACTATAACTAGCGCCCTCGCCATGCACCGTTTATACCCTCACATATTGCATTATTCATTACATGTTCAATACCAGCACTGATAAAATCACTGACATCAGAAATGACATCAAATATGACAACACTGTGCATGACAGGGGCGCTTGTTATTCTTACTTCATGGCACAAGTTACAGTTACTCCAGTTAACTGTAACTGGTGAATTTCAGTGATTTTTTTTCATCTAACTTTAAATTTTTTTGTATCTAAGTGAATGTCTATGTTTTTTTAAATATAAAGTAAGCTATTATTACATTTTTAAAAAGTATATATATGTATCATATATATATATATTCACTTAAAAAACCATAGGTTTCACACATGTTATAGTTAGGTGGACATTTCACTCGTAAAAAACCCAATGAAATTCCCCCGTTATAGTTAGTTGAGATAACTATAACTCGCGCGCCCGCAATCCTCTGCTCATGACGTCACATATTACATCACTCATGACATGGTCAGTGGCATCACTCATGACATCACTGATGACATCATCCTTGTGATAGAGTGGCGGTCGCGCGAGTTATAGTTATCTCAACTAACTATAACGGGGGAATTTCATTGGTTTTTTACGAGTGAAATGTCCACCTAACTATAACATGTGTGAAACCTATGGTTTTTTAAGTGAATTTGCAAGGTTTTTTAAATGCTAATTCCTAACTATAACGTGTGTGAAACCTATGGTTTTTTCAGTGAATTTGTACGTTTTTTTTAAATGCTAAGTTATGCATTTATTATTATATTTTTTATATATTTATCTTACAATAAACTACGTGTTAAAATTTTTATGGTTTTTCACCGTGCGCGGACCGTGCACGCACCCCGCGATTTAAAAAAAAAAATTAAAATGTTTTTTTCTGCCTTCGGGGTCCTTCAGGGACCCCCTGACAAAGGCTAGGGGGTCAGGAACTCTCTACCCTGCCCCCTTTTAACGTTCGCCACCTTTCTTTTTCACTCTCGTACTCAAAACAAACAAAATGGCGGCCGACACTTCCTGATTTCGACCGATTCGAACGTTGACTGACATGTAACCACCAATCAGAATTACGCTCGCGCACGTTAGGGTGCGCGCACGGTGCGCGGCTATAGATATTTATGTACTTTAACTGCAATTTTCTCAGGAACTACTGAACAGATTGACTCCATATATACAAAAGGCACATCCCTGACCTGAGGACTACCTCTTTGCCAAATTTCAAGTAATTCTGTTCAGCCGTTCGGGCTGTACCTTCGACTAAAGGTCCTACGGGAAAATGCATGGGGAAAACGCGTTTTGGGACCCCCTTTTTTCTCGGCCCCCGCTTGACGAATCCCCCTGAGACTTTCAGGGTAGGAGCTGAGCGGAGCGCCCCATTAGTTTTGAAAATTTCGCGAGGATTCGTCAACCGGCGCCAAAGTTATTCAAAATAGAATTTTGAGATTTCCTATGAAAACACGGTCCTAACTATAACTATCTACTGGCGACCGCCAGTAGATAATATATATATATATATATATATATATATATTCACAGAAAAAAACATAGGTTTCAGGGGTGTTATACTTAGCTGGCCATTTCACTCGTACAAAACCATAGAAAATCCTTCGTTATAGTTAGTTCTGCTAACTATAACTCGTGCGCCCGCAATGCACTGCTGATGATGTCACATATTGCATCATTCATGACATGGCCAGTGACATCACTGATAACATCACTGATGACATCTCAAAGGACATCACTGATGACATCATCCAGTGAATGTAGTTTAGTTTGAAATTTAAATATGTTTTATATATATATATATATATACCAATCTGTATTGAAGATTGAGTGGATATATAACTGTCTGGATGGAGGATTTAGTAGCTGTGTGACTGTTTAAGTGAGTAATTAAAAGTGTCTCACTTAATACATGGATTAGTAACTAAACTATGTGAATGTGTGCATCACTGTCTCTGTTGTTGTATAACATGCTGCATCAGTTGGTCACTAACTACATGAGTGTGTATATTAGTTATTGATCAGTTGGGTGAGTATTTGTATGGGACACTGAGTTTGTGTGTGGTTGGATGAGGTGTGTGTAACTCTATGCATAGATGTGTGAATGGTTGATTGACTAGGTGTATAGGTTTAAGAGTGCATGTGGAAACAGTTGTTTGGGTGACTGAGTGTATTTATTTGTGTGTTGGTGAGTGAATATATGTTTTAGTTGTACATTTTCAACAAAGTAAAAAAATAAAAGGCATTGTATGTGAGAGTTGGTGTATATAAATAAGTATGTGTAAGAGTCAGTGATTGTGAGAGTAAGTATATGAATGAGTGTATAATTGTAATGGTGATTTTTTAACATATTAACTATGAGTTACTCTGTGTTTGAAGAAATGAGGTGTTGTTGGATAATTGTGAAAGTGAGTAAATGTAAGTGTGATTAATTTTTTTCATGAGTTAGTAGGATGACTGCATAACCGACTAAGATGACTGCTGATGTGTCAATGTCTATATATGTGTATAAGTGCATTTGATAGTGTTCTATTAATAAGTGACTGCATGTATAAATGATTCTGTTGTTGAATGGGTAGTTGTGTGTGTAGGTATTGGTGTGTCAATGGTTTCAAATATGGTACTCTGTATTTTACAGTGAGTGATGAAAGGTTATACTACTGTATGATGAGGTGTATCAGATTGTCACGTGGATGATGTCATCAGTGATGTCATCAGTGATGTCATTTGAGATGTTATCAGTGATGTCATCAGTGATGTCACTGACCATGTCATGAATGATGCAATATGTGACATCATCAGCAGTGCATTGTGGGCGCGCGAGTTATAGTTAGCAGAACAAACTATAACGGAGGGATTTCTATGGTTTTGTATGAGTGAAATGGCCAGCTAACTATAGCACCCGTGAAACCTATGGTTTTTTCTGTGAATTTCTAATTTTTTTAAATGCTAATTTCTAACTATAACGTCTCTGAAACCTATGGTTTTTTCAGTGAATTTCAAAGGTTTTTTAAATGCTAATTTCTATCTATAACGTCTCTGAAACCTATGTTTTTTTCAGTGAATTTCAAAGGTTTTTTAAATGCAAATTTTTAAGTGTGATAGTAGTTATACCTATTTTTTTGTACTGATTTTCTACAGTTTTTTAACTGTTCATTTAAAAATATTTTATTCATTAAATAACATTATATATTTTCCTGAAAATTGCTAAAAAAACATTTAAAAAAAATTCAAACTCGAAATATTGATACTTTTTTTGTTTTCATTTTTTATTTTAATATATTTATATTATTTTCTTTAAAAAAAATGTTTTTTCCCCAAAAATTCGGACTCGCGCACTCAAAGCATACACATCACGGTGGGTGCGCGGATTCTAGCCGCTATTTTAGAA
The DNA here is from genome assembly GCF_964204655.1 of Triturus cristatus. Lineage (NCBI taxonomy): Eukaryota > Metazoa > Chordata > Amphibia > Caudata > Salamandridae > Triturus > Triturus cristatus. Next base: position 81,048,389 of record NC_140582.1, on the reverse strand, counting down.
AAGTCGTGAAGGATCCGCGTACGGTGTGCGACGGCTGCGTGTTTTTCAGTTACATCATATACATTTAATATTACGTGATGTGCGCAATTGGTATGCGACCAGTCCGCGACTCCTGCCCCCGCGCATTCACGACACATGCACATTACGGTATGAGATGTTTGCGCGGTGGCGGGTCCCGCATGATGTCATATCCGTGCTGGGGCGCGCTGGGTGCGCAACTCCCGCAAAAAAATTTTATGTTCCAAAATGATATGTATGTGTGTTTAATATACATATTAGGGCAAGATAGTCATAAAAATAACATATTTGTATTTATAATAAACGTATATTATTTTTAAATATATTTTCGTGAAGTCGGGTGCGTGCATCGTGAGTGTAGAGAACCAGGTCAGCAGAAGTGCTGTAGAGCCAGAGAACCAGGTCAGCAGAGCTGTTCTAGAGCCTAAGAAGCAGGTCAGCAGAGCTGCTCTAGAACCAGAGACCAACGTCAGCAAAGCTGCTCTAGAGCCATAGAACCAGGTCAGCAGAGCTGCTCTAGAGGCAGAGAACCAGGTCAGCAGAAATGCTTTAGAGCCAGAGAACCAGGTCAGCAGAGCTCTTCAGAGGGAGAGAACCAGGTCAGCAGAGCTGCTTTAGAGCCAGAGAACCAGGTCAGAAGAGCTGCTCTAGAGCCAGAGAACCAGGAAGCAGAGCTGCTTTAGAACCATAGAACCAGGTCAGCAGAGCTGCTTTAGAGCCAGAGAACCAGGTCAGCAGAGCTGCTTTAGAGCCAGAGAACCAGGTCAGCAGAGCTGCTCTAGAGGCAGAGAACCAGGTCAGCAGAGCTGCTTTAGAGCCAGAGAACCAGGTCAGCAGAGCTGCTCTAGAGGCAAAGAACCAGGTCAGCAGAGCTGCTCCAGAGCCAGAGAACCAGGTCAGCAGAGTTGCTCTAGAGGCAGAGAACCAAGTCAGCAGAGCTGCTCTAGAGGCAGAGAACCAGGTCAGCAGAGCTGCTTTAGAGCCAGAGAACCAGGTCAGCAGAGCTGATTTAGAGGGAGAGAACCAGGTCAGCGGAGCTGCTTTAGAGCCAGAGAACCAGGTTAGCAGAGCTGCTCTAGAGCCAGAGAACCAGGTCAGCAGAGCTGCTATAGAGCCAGAGACCCAGGTCAGCAGAGCTGCTCTAGAGGCCGAGAACCAGGTCAGCAGAGCTGCTGTAGAGCCAGAGAAACCAGGTCAGCAGAGCTGCTGTAGAGCCAGAGAAACCAGGTCAGTAGAGCTGCTTTAGAGCGAGAGAACCAGCTCAGCAGAGCTGTTTTAGAGGGAGAGAACCAGGTCAGCAGGTCTGCTTTAGAGCCAAGGGACTAGGTCAGCAGAGCTGCTCTAGAGCCAGAGAACCATGTCAGCAGAACTGCTTTAGAGCCATAGAACCGGGTCAGCAGAGCTGCTTTAGAGCCGGAGAACCAGGTCAGCAGAGCTGTTGTAGAGCCAGAGAACCAGGTCAGAAGAGCTGCTCTAGAGCCAGAGAACCAGGTCAGCAAAGCTGCTGTAGAGCCAGAGAGACCAGGTCAGCAGAGCTGCTTTAGAGGGAGAGAACCAGGTCAGCAGAGCTGCTTTAGAGCCAGAGAACTAGGCCAGTAGAGCTGCTTTAGAGGGAGAGAACCAGGTCAGCAGAGCTGCTCCAGAGGGAGAGAACCAGGTCAGCAGAGCTGCTCTAGAGCCAGAGAACCATGTCAGCAGAACTGCTTTAGAGCCATAGAACCGGGTCAGCAGAGCTGCTTTAGAGCCAGAGAACCAGGTCAGCAGAGCTGTTGTAGAGCCAGAGAACCAGATCAGCAGAGCTGCTCTGTAGCCTAAGAACTAGGTCAGCAGAGCTGTTCTAGAGCCAGAGAACCAGGTCAGCAGACCTGCTGTAGAGCCAGAGAAACCAGGTCAGCAGAGCTGCTTTAGAGGGAGAGAACAAGGTCAGCAGAGCTGCTTTGGAGCCAGAGAACCAGGTTAGCAGAGCTGCTCTAGCTGACACTGACTGGCTGACACTGACTGACTGACACTGACAGATTGACACTGACTGACAGTGATTGACTGACACTGACACTGACTGACACTGACACTGACTGACTGACACTGAATGATACTGATTTACTGACACTGATTGACTGACACTGACTGACTGACACTGACTGACTGACACTGACTGACTGACACTGACTGACACTGACTGACTGAGTGACTGACACTGACTGACTACTCTCTACTACTCACTCTCTACTACAACTCTCTCTCTACTACTCACTCTCTACTACTCACTCGCTACTAATCTCTACTACTCACTCTCTACTACTCACTCTCTACTACTCTCTACTACTCACTCCTACTCTCTACTATTACTCTCTACTACGCACTCTCTACTACACACTCTTAATACTCTCTACTACTCACTCTACTACTCTCTACTACTCTCTCTCTACTACTCACTTTCTACTACTCACTCTTCTACTCTCTACTACTCACTCTCTACTACTCACTCTCTACTATTCACTCTCTACTACTCACTCTCTACTACTCTCTCTCTACTACTCACTCTCTACTACTCACTCTACTACTCTTTACTACTCACTCTCTACTACTCACTCTACTATTCACTCTACTACTCTTTACTACTCACTCTCTACTACTCACTCTCTACTATTCACTCTCTACTACTCACTCTCTACTACTCACTCTCTACTACTCTCTACTACTCGCTCTCTACTACTCACTCTACTACTCTCTACTACTCACTCTCTACTACTCACTTTCTACTACTCTAGTACTCTCTACTACTCTCTCTACTACTCACTCTCTACTACTCTACTACTCACTCCCTACTACTCTCTCTCTACTACTCACTCAACTACTCTCTACTACTCACTCTCTACTACTCACTCTCTACTACTACTCTCTACTACTCACTCTCTACTACTCTCTACTTCTCACTATCTACTACACACTCTCTACTACTTGCTCTCTACTACTCGCTCTCTACTACTCTCTACTACTCACTCTACTACTCTCTAATACTCACTCTACTACTCACTCTCTACTGCTCTCTCTCTACTACTCCACTACTCTCTACTACTCACTCTCTACTACTAACTCTCTACTACTCTACTACTCTCTACTACTCACTCTCTACTAGTCTCTCTACTACTACTCTCTACTACTCCCTCTCTACTACTCACTACTACTCACTCTACTACACACTCTCTACTACTCCCTCTCTACTACTCACTGTACTACTCACTCTACTACTCCCTCTCTGCTACTCCCTCTCTACTACTCTCTACTACTCACTCTCCGCTACTCTCTCTCTACTACTCTCTACTATTCACTCTACTACTCACTCTCTACTACTCTCTCTCTGCTACTCACTCTCTACTACTCACTCTACTACTCTCTACTACTCACTCTCTGCTACTCTCTCTACTACTCTCAACTACTCTCTACTACTCACTCTCTACTCTCTATTCCTCACTCTCCACTCTCTACCTCTCTATCTCACTCTACCTCTCTCTCTATTGCTCTCTACCGCTCTACCTCTCTATCTCTACCTCTCTACCTCTACCTCTCTACCTCTACACCTCTACCTCTACACCTCTACCTCTCTCTACCTCTCTCTACATGCACACATATGCACATATATATGCATATATATGCATATGCATTTATATATATGTATGTGTATATATATATATACGTACATATATAAACATATATATAATCTGCATATCTATATAAATACAAACATACATGCATGCATACATATACATATAAATATATGCATACATATGCATGTTATGTACATGAAAGTTTGAAAAACACTAATACAAGCAAAGCTAAAAAGTCACCTAATTACAAACACGATTGCTTTAACTTAAACGAGGGCGAGACCTATTGCATTTTCAATGCTTGTTTATTTGGTTCCATGAAGAAGGCATTCAGATGTATCACACCTTTGCAATATTTCTGAATGGTAGCACTCTAGTTGCTCATTATATCACTGTAGTAAAGCTACTGCTCACCAGGGAAGTCTGCTGCTGGTATTGAAAGTGCATGTTTCAGTCTGCATGTCAGAATTGTTTAATGAAATAGAAGAGGATTTGAGAAGTCAATCAAAATGTGCCCTAATTTATCTTTTTTCAGCAGTAATCATAATTTCTATGGCAAAATGAACCCCCTCATTGTATTCCTTTTAAATTAAACTACTGAATCTCTACTACTCACTCGCTACTACTCTCTACTACTCACTCTCCACTACTCACTCTCTACTACTCTCTACTACTCTCTACTACTACTTTCTATTACTCACTCTCTACTACTCACCCTCTACTACTCTCTACTACTCACTCTACTACTCTCTATTACTCACTCTCCACTACTCACTCTCTACTACTCGCTCTCCACTAGTCTCTACTACTCACTCTCTACTACTCACTCTCTACTACTCTACTACTCTCTACTACTCACTCTCTACTACTCACTCTCTACTACTCTCTCTACTACTCACTCTCTACTACTCTCTACTACTCACTCTACTACTCTATACAAGTCACTCTTTACTACTCTCTCTCTACTACTCACTCTCTACTACTCACTCTACTACTCTCTACTACTCACTCTCTACTACTCTCTCTACCACTCACTCTCTACTACTCTCTACTACTCACTCTCTACTACTCGCTCTCTACTGCTCTCTACTACTCTCTCTCTGCTACTCACTCTCTACTACTCCCTACTACTCACTCTACTATTCAATCTCTACTACTCTCTACTACTCTCTCTCTGCTACTCACTCTCTACTACTCACTCTCTCTACTACTCACTCTCTACTACTCCCTACTACTCACTCTACTACTCACTCTCTACTACTCTCTACTACTCACTCTCCACTACTCCACTACCCTCTACTACTCACTCTCTACTACTCACTCTCCACTACTCTCTACCACTCACTCTCTACTCTACTACTCTCTCTCTAGTACTCTCTACTACTCTCACTACTACTCACTCTCCACTACTCCACTACCCTCTACTACTCACTCTCTACTACTCACTCTCCACTACTCTCTACCACTCACTCTCTACTCTACTACTCTCTCTCTAGTACTCTCTACTACTCTCACTACTACTCACACTCTACTACGCACTCTCTACTACTCTCTACTACTCACTCTACTACTCACTCTCTACTACTCTCTACTACTCTCTCTCTGCTACTCACTCTCTACTACTCACTCTCTACTACTCTCTACTACTCACTCTCTACGACTCTCTACTCCTCTCTACTACTCACTCTCTACTACCCACTCTCTACTACTCTCTACTACTCACTCTACTACTCTCTACTACTCACTCTACAACCCTCTACTACTCACTCTCTGCTACTCTCTCTACTACTTTCTACTACTCACTCTCTACTCTCTACTCCTCATCATCTACTCTCTACCTCTCTACCTCTCTCTACCTCTCTCTCTACTACTCTCTACCTCTCTACCTCTCTCTACACGCACACATATGCATATATATATATGCATATATATGCATATGCATTTATATATATGTATGTGTATATATACATACATATATAAACATATATATAATCTGCATATCTATGTAAATACAAATATAAATGTATGCATACATATACATATATGCATACATATGCATGTTATGTACATGAAAGTTCGAAAAACACTAATACAAGCAAAGCTAAAAAGCCACCTAATTACAAACAGAATTGCTTTAACTTAAACGAGGGCGAGACCTATTGCATTTTCAATGCTTGTTTATATGGTTCCATCAAGAAGGCATTCAGATGTACCACACATTTGCAATAAATTCTGAATGGTAGCACTCTAGTTGCTCATTAGATCACTGTAGTAAAGCTGCTGCTCACCAGGGAAGTCTGCTGCTGGTTTCAAAGTGCATGTTTCAGTCTGCATGTCAGATTTTTTTAATGAAATAGAAGAGGATTTGAGAAGTCAAAATGTGCCCTAATTTTTCTTTCTGCAGCATTAATCATAATTTATATGGCAAAATGAACCCGCTCATTTTGTTCCTTTGCAAATTAAATTTTGTAAGTGTTACCACTTTATTCCAATCAAGATGGCTTCAGTTGTGCCATACTTTTGTCATAAGTAAGACTGTTAGCGTTCTAGTTGTTATTTAGAACACTCTGGGACATTTTGTCATTGGGCTATACTTGGGCTACATCTCGGTGAGATTTGTGCTGCATTTGGGCTCTTTTGTCTCTGGCGGCCATCTTGGGAGACTTATTTTTTATGAAGTTTCCTAATTTCCTCATTTACTACATACAGTCTCCTCAGTAGGAAATACGTTCAGTTTTTTACTTTGATTCCATCAAGAAGGCATTCAGATGTGTCACACATTTGCCATAAATTTGGAATATTAGCACTCTAGTTGCTTATTAGATCACTGTAGTAAAGCTACTGCTCACCAGGGAAGTCGGCTGCTGGTATTTAAAGTGCATGCTTCAGTCTGCATGTCAGAATTTTTAAATGAAATAGAAGAGGATTTGAGAAGTCAATCAAAATGTGCCCTAATTTATCTTTTTTCAGCAGTAATCATAATGTCTATGGCAAAATGAACCCCCTCTTTGTATTCCTTTTAAATTAAACTACTGACTCTCTACTACTCATTCGCAACTACTCTCTACTACTCACTCTCTACTACTCACTCTCTACTACTACTCTCTACTACTCACTCTCTACTACTCACGCTCTACTACTCACTCTCTACTACACTCTACTACTCACTCTACTACTCTCTATTACTCTCTACCACTCACTCTCTACTACTCTCTCTCTCTACTATTCCCTCTCTACTACTCACTCTCTACTACTCTCTCTCTACTACTCACTCTGTACTATTGACTCTCTATTACTCACTCTCTACTACTCACGCTCTACTACTCTCTACTACTCACTCTCCACTACTCACTCTCTACTACTCGCTCTCTACTACTCACTCTCTACTACTCACTCTCTACTACTCACTCTCTACTACTCTACTACTCTATATTACTCCCTCTACTACTCACTCTCTACTACCCACTCTACTACTCTCTACCACTCACTCTCTACTACTCTACTACTCACTCTCTACTACTCTCTACTACTCTCTCTCTACTACTCACTCTCTACTACTCCCTACTACTCACTCTACTACTCACTCTCTATTACTCTCTACTACTCACTCTCCACTATTCCACTACCTTCTACTACTCACTCTCTACTACTCACTCTCCACTACTCACGACTACTCACTCTCTACTACTCACTCTCTACAACTCTTTCTCTACTACTCTCTCCTACTCTACTACTCACTTTCTACTACTCACTCTCTACTACTCTCTACTACTCACTCTACTACTCTTTCTCTACTACTCACTCTCTACTACTTTCTCTCTGCTACTCACTCTCTACTACTCTCTACTACTCCTTCTCTACTACTCACTCTCTACTACTCTCTACTACTCACTCTCTACTACTCTCTACTCCTCTCTACTACTCACTCTCTACTACCCACTCTCTACTACTCTCTACTACTCACTCTACAACTCTCTACTACTCACTCTCTGCTACTCTCTCTACTACTCTCTACTACTCACTCTCTACTCTCTACTCCTCATCCTCTGCTCTCTACCTCTCTACTTCTCTCTCAACTAATCTCTACCTCTCTACCTCTCTCTACACGCACACATATGCACATATATATATGCATATATATGCATATGCATTTATATATCTGTATGTGTATATATATTCATGCATATATAAACATATATATAATTTGTGTTTCTATCTAAATACAAATATAAACGCATGCATACACATACATATATGCATACATATGCATGTTATGTATATGAAAGTTTGTAAAACACCAATAAACGCAAAGCTAAAAAGCCACCTAATTACAAACAGAATTGCTTTAACTTAAACGAGGGCGAGACCTATTGCATTTTCAATGCTTGTTTACTTTGGTTCCAACAAGAAGGCATTCAGATGTGTCACACATTTGCCATGAATTCTGAATGTTAGCACTCTAGTTGCTCATTAGATCACTGTAGTAAAGCTACTGCTCACCAGGGAAGTCTGCTGCTGATATTCAAAGTGCATGTTTCAGTCTGCATGTTAGAATTTTTTAATGAAATAGAAGAGGATTTAAGAAGTCAAAATGTGCCCTAATTTTTCTTTCTGCAGCACTAATCATAATTTCTATGGCAAAATGAAACCCCTCATTTTGTTCCTTTGCAAATTAAATGTTTTAAGTGTTACAACTTTATTCCAATCAAGATGGCTTCAGGTGTGCCATACTTTTGTAATAAGTAAAACTGTTAGCGCTCTAGTTGTTCTTTAGAACACTCTGGGACATTCTGTCATTGGGCTATACTTGGGCTACATCTGGGTGATATTTGTGCTACATTTGGGCTCTTTTGTCTCTGGTGGCCATCTTGGGAGACTTATTTGTAATGAAGTTTCCTAATTTCCTCATTTACTACAGTCTCCTCAGTAGGACTACTTTCAGTTTTTTACTTTGATTCCATCAAGATGGCATTCAGATGTGTCACACATTTGCCATAAATTCAGAAGGTTAGCACTCTAGTTGCTCATTAGGTCACTGTAGTAAAGCTACAGTGATCAAATGAGCAACTAGAGTGCTAACCTTCTGAATTTATGGCAAATGTGTGACATATCTGAATACCTTCTTGATGGAATCAAAGTAAAAAACTGAAAGCATTTCCTACTGAGGAGACTGCAGTAAATGAGGAAATTAGGAAACTTCATAACACATAAATCTCCCAAGATGGCCACCAGAGACAAAAGAGCCGAAATGCAGCACAAGTATCACCCAGATGTAGCCCACATGTAGCCCAATGACAGAAGTGTGCAAAACACTTATTTTTTGTGCATTTGCAGTTTTATATAGCGCAGACTTGCCAGGTATTGGAGTGCTTTACATGAGCATTGGTTACATCACACAAGATCAAATTCATTTTGGTTGTAGACATGGGGAGATTAAGTGATTTGACCAGAATCACAGAATGTTGAGCTGAAGCAGAAACTCCAACCTGGTTCCCCAGTTGCAAAGTCTGCAGCTCTGGAAGTAACACCACATCCTCTCCCCTAAGTGCAACATTTAATCAAGTGGTCAACTGGATAAAAAAACATAAAGATTATAAATAATTTAAAAGTTCTTTGTCGCTATTTGAAAACTCAGAAAATATGTCCTCATTTTAGTTTTTTAGAGCACTAACCATAATTTTGGTGCAAATAAGACCCTCTCATATATGTAATTTCTAAAGGAAATGGTCTAGGTATTACAGTTTTGATTACATCAAGATGACATCAGGCGTTCCACACTTTTGTAATAAATATAGAATGTTAGCAATCTAGTTGTTCATTGGGATACTGTTGAGAGACAGAGGCCAGGGGCACGGACTCTGAAAATTGAAGGCAGGTAGGAGAGTGCAGAGGCAACAATTTGACCACACTGGGCAGGCAGGAAGGGCAGTGGCAGCACAACAGACTATGGAGGGCAGTGGAAAGGGGGGCAGGGGCAACAAACCAACTATACAGGACTGGCAAGAGAGGCTGTGGCAATATAATAGACCATTGTGGGCAGAAGGAAGAGGCAGTGGTACTACAACCATACATGCCAACAGACCTGTTTCAGCCAGGAAACGTCCATTGTTTTTAAGCTTTAATGGGCTTTATTTGATCTGTCTCCTGTCTACAATCTCCTCTTTTTCAATGTAACTCAAAGGGGAAAATCAATACCCCAGTTTTTTTTCAAAATTTCCCTCTTACCAAGTTCAAAATGTTCGCAAGTATGGTACATTGGATCATGGTAGGAAGGAGGAATTGGGGTAGGGACATGGACTCGGATAACAGAGGACAGGAGGGACATGGAGATGTGCACCAAACTGTCCCTAAAGGGCAGGCATCAGGGTTTGCAGCAGCACAATACACCACACAGGGCATGCGGGACGGGAGTGCAGCACAACAATCCATAGAAAGCAATAGGGAGGGGATAGGACCATGCACATGGACAACAGAGAACAGAGGGGAAAGAGGCAATGGTAGCTAGCTGACCATAATGGACAGACAGGAGAGAAAGCTGCAGCATAACAGACCATAAAGGGCAGGAGGGACGGATCAGGGGCATTACAATGGAACAGAAAAGCCAGGAGGGAGGGAATAGGGGTCTGCACATGGAAACAGAGGGCTGGGGGCAAGGGGGCAGGGCAGGAGCAGCAAGATGACCATGGAGGTCAGGCAGGATGGGCACTAGAAACAAGACACACCATGGAGAGCAACAGTGAGACTATAATGGCATACACACAGACCATGGAGGGAAGGTGGGAGGGGGTCAGGGGCAGCTAGCTGACAACACGGGGAAGGTGGGAGGGGCCATGGCAGCACAGAAGACCATGCATGGCAAGAGGGAGGGTTAGTGGCAGCACAATGACTATGATGGGCAAGAAGGAGGGTGCAGGGGCACACACAAAGGACCATGGAGGATAGAAGGGAGGGTCAGGACCTGCGCACAGACAAGAGAGTTCAGGGGAAGGGGCCTCACAACAGACCGCACGGGGCAGGCAGGAGGAGCAGTTGCAGCACAACAGACCAGGGAGGGCAGAAGGGTGCGGCAGTAAAATGGACCATGGAGGACAGGAGGAAGGGGATAGGGGCATGTGGACAGGCAGGATGGAGGTGGCAGGGACAGGTTACAGTCATCTGACAATGCTAGGCAGGTGGGAGGGGAGTGGCAGCTCAACAGAACACTCAGAGTAGATAGGAGTGGCAGGTCCATGGAACATGGTGGGCAAAAAGGATGGAGCAGGGGCATGCACAAAGACATCGGAGAGCAGGGGGAAGGAGAATAGGGGCAGCAAGCTAAGCACAGAGGCTAAGCAGGAGGTCAATGATGGGCCATAGAATTGGGCAATGGAAGGCAGGAGGAGTGGACTGGTACATCATGGTACATGGAGGGCAGTGGCAGCACATCAGACCATGCATGGCAGGAGGGAGGAGGCTACTCCATGGATTCAGACAACAGAGGATAGGGAGGAGGTGGATGGGGCAGCAAGCTAACTGTTCAGAGAAGGTGGGTATTAGGAACTTTATTGTTTTTCAAATGTGTGTCTATGCAAACTACTTAAAATATGAACAAGTATGCAGCATAATCTCTCTTTTATTCAGGAAGAAGAGGACGTTTGTGACTTTGACTCCGGGCTCACTTGGCAGAAATCAATCAATCAATCAGTGACACTTATAAAGCGCGCTCCGTACCCGTAGGGTCTCAAGGCGCTGGGGAGGGGGGGTGCCGCTACTGCTCGAACAGCCAGGTCTTCAGCTTCTTCCTGAAGGAGAGGTGGTCTTGGGTCAGGCGCAGGTCGGACGGGAGGGAGTTCCAGGTCTTGGCGGCCAGGTAGGAGAAGGACCTTCCTCCTGTAGTCGCTCTTCGGATGCGGGGGACGGCGGCGAGGGCGTGGTTGGCTGATCGGAGGTGGCGTTTGGGAGCGTAGAAGTTGACTCGGCTGTTGAGGTAGCTCGGGCCTTGGTCGTGTAGGGCTTTGTGTGCGTGGGTGAGGAGGCGGAAGGTGATTCTCTTGTTGATGGGGAGCCAGTGAAGGTCTCTCAGATGACCGGAGATGTGGCTGGATCGTGGGATGTCGAGGATGAGTCTGGCTGAGGCGTTTTGGATCCGCTGGAGTCTCTTCTGGAGCTTGGCGGTGGTCCCGGCGTAGAGGGCGTTGCCGTAGTCCAGTCGGCTGGTGACGAGGGCCTGGGTGACGGTCTTCCTGGTCTCTGAGGGGATCCACCAAAAGATCTTTCGTAGCATGCGTAGGATGTTGAAGCACGCCGAGGAGACGCTGTTGACTTGCCTGGTCATGGAGAGGGAGGAGTCCAGGATGAAGCCCAGGTTTCGTGCATGGTCTGTCGGTTTGGGCGCGGTGCCCAGGGCGGGAGGCCACCAGGAGTCGTCCCAGGCGGAGGGTGAAGAGCCCAGGATGAGGACCTCCGTCTTGTCCGAGTTCAGTTTCAGGCGGCTGGTCGTCATCCACTCGGCTACCTCTTTCATCCCTTCGTGCAGGTTGGCTCTGGCGGCGGCGGGGTTGTTGGTCAGGGAGAGGATCAGCTGGGTGTCGTCGGCGTAGGAGATGATGCTGAGGTGGTGTTTGCGTACGATGGCCGCGAGGGGGCTCATGTAGACGTTGAAGAGGGTGGGGCTCAGTGATGATCCTTGGGGGACGCCGCAGATGACTTCGGAGGCCTCTGACTTGTGCGGTGGTAGGCGGACTCGCTGTGTTCTTCCGTCGAGGAAGGAGATGATCCATTCCAGTGCCTTGTCCTGGATACCGATGTTGCTGAGGCGCCGTGTTAGGGTGCGGTGGCAGACCGTGTCGAATGCCGCGGAGAGGTCTAGGAGGATGAGGGCCGCTGTTTCTCCCTTGTCCATCAGGGCTCGGATGTCATCGGTGGCGGCGATGAGGGCGGTCTCGGTGCTGTGTTTGGCTCGGAAGCCGGACTGTGAGGGGTCGAGGGATCCGTTCGTCTCGAGGAAGGCGGCCATCTGCTTGTTGACGGTCTTCTCGATGACTTTGGCTGGAAACGGTAGAAGCGAGATGGGGCGGTAATTCTTGAGGTCGGTGGGGTCCGCTGTTGGTTTTTTGAGTAGAGCGCTGAGTTCGGCGTGTTTCCAGCTTTCGGGGAAGATGGCGGTGTCGAAGGATGTGTTGATGATGTCTCGCAGGTGGGGTGCGATGGCAGCGTCGGCCTTGTTGAAGACGTGGTGAGGGCAGGGGTCGGTTGGTGATCCGGAGTGGATGGAGTTCATCGTGCGGATGGTGTCTTCTGTGCTGATCGGGGTCCAGGCGTGGAGGGTGGTGGTGGGGGGGGGGTGGCAGGTCGGTCGTGGTGTGCGTTGGTTGGTTGTTGAAACTGCTGTGTATGTCCGTGATCTTGTTGTGGAAGTATGAGGCGAGGGAGTTGCAGAGGTCTTGTGATGGGGTGATGTCGTTGTTTCCTGCTCTGGGGTTGGAAAGCTCTTTCACGATGTTGAAGAGTTCCTTGCTGTTGTGTGCGTTGTTGTCCAACCGGTCCTTGAATGCTGTTCTCTTGGCGGCGCGGATCAGCTGGTGGTGTTTCCGGGTGGCCAGTTTGTAGGAGGTCCTGTTGTCCGGTGTCGGGTCCTTTTTCCAGGCTTTCTCGAGGGCTCGGCAGTTCTTCTTGGAGCTCTTGAGTTCGTCGGTGAACCATGGGGCCTTCTTGCTGGTGGGTCTGCTGGGCGGGGTCCTCAGCGGGGCGAGCTCGTCCGCGCAGGTGGTGATCCACTTCGTGAGGTTGTCGGCGGCCTGGCTGGGGTTCGCTGAGCTGGCAGGAGGGTGTTGGCTCAGGGAGGTGGCGAGCTGGTCTGCTGTGATCTTGTTCCAGCTTCTGCGGGCGGTGTGTTGCTGGTGTTGGTGGGTCGTCGTTCTCTTGAAGGTGAAGTGGACGCAGCTGTGGTCCGTCCATTGAAGCTCTGTGGCGTGGCTGAAGTCTATGTCTGTGCTGGATGAGAAGACGGCGTCGAGTGTGTGTCCGGCGAGGTGGGTGGGGGTGGACACCAGTTGCTTGAGTCCCAGGTTGGCGAGGTTGTCGAGCAGGGTGCTGGTGTTGTGGTCGTTGTTGTTCTCCAGGTGGAAGTTCAGGTCCCCCAGGAGGATGTAGTCGGCGGAGGGGAGGGCATGCGGGCTGACGAAGTCGGCGATGTCCTCGCTGAATTGCGTGCGTGGTCCAGGGGGTCGGTAGATCAGGGTGCCTCTGAGGGTGGTGTTCGGGTTGGTGTGGATCTGGAAGTGCAGGTGTTCGGCGCTGGTCAGGGTGTTGTCGGTGCTGGTCGTGAGACGGATGGTGTTCCTGTGGATGATGGCGATGCCTCCTCCCATCTGGTTGGCGTTGCGGTCCCTCCGGATGATCTTGTAGCCCTCTGGGATGGCGATGGCGATGTCGGGAGCTGAAGAGGCGTTCATCCAGGTCTCCGTGAGGAAGGCAACGTCAGGGGCTGTGGCGTCTAGGAGGTTCCAGAGTTCGATGGCGTGTCTGTGGACGGAGCGGGTGTTGAGCAGGATGCACTTGAGGTGGTAGCTGCTGGAGTTCGACTTTGCGGGTGCTGGTGCGGGGCTGGTCCGGATGCAGGAGAACTTGGAGGCGTGGCAGCTGAAAGGTCCGTGGGTGTGTCGTGGTGTGGCTTGATGGCATTCTGGGAGTCGGCCGGTGTTGAGTGCGATGAGGGTGGCGGCGGAGTACGTCAGGCGGGTCGGTCGGGCTCCTCGGGGGCCAGGGGTCCTGGCGCTGGTCGCGGTCCGGTCGCGGACGGGCGCAGACGGGCTTACCTTTGGCGCGCCTTCGGCGCACAATCGGCGCGCCCGCTGCGCGTGACCGCTGCGCGTTCGCACGGTCGCCATTTAAGGCGAAGTGCGCGGGTGGGCGGGGCAGCTGGGAGGCGGGAGCGGGGAGGGATACAGAAGAAAAAGGGGCGGGGACAAGCGGCGGTGGCGGGAAGGGAGGGCGGGGGGTGGCGCGGTAGGCGGGCAACAAGGAAGGAGAGCGCACACTTTAAAATACAAACAGGCAAAAATAAATGACAAAAAACGGGCAAAACAGAGAAAACACAGATCGGCAAGACAAGCACAAATGCTTGATAAAACCAGGAAAAGCGGCAACAGCACTCGCAGCGGCGGCAGCCGGCAAACGAGGCTCAACGAGGCAGCAGGGCAGGCAAGGGGCACACGCAGCAGCTGGTGGCCGTGCGGCGCGGGGGTGTCCCACAAGTGGGTCACACTCACCTGCGTCGCACGGTCGCCATTTAAGGCCAAGTGCGCGGGTGGGCGGGGCAGCTGGGAGGCGGGAGCGGGGAGGGATACAGAAGAAAAAGGGGCGGGGACAAGCGGCGGTGGCGGGAAGGGAGGGCGGGGGGTGGCGCGGTAGGCGGGCAACAAGGAAGGAGAGCGCACACTTTAAAATACAAACAGGCAAAAATAAATGACAAAAAACGGGCAAAACAGAGAAAACACAGATCGGCAAGAAACACTCCCTGACCCTCCGCCCCCATCGCAAAATGTAATGCCCGTGAAAACGGTAGGTGGACGCAGTGTTATATAGAACATAGTCCTGAGAGCACGAACGAAAATGAAAACTAGATATAGTATATGGTATAAACTGTGCACCAAAAAGTGTGATATAAGATGAACCGGGGCGTGAAATATAATATGCAATACATTGTGCGCAATAACAGATTCATTGGAGAGTGCGAGATAGCACAGGCACTAGCGCGTGCTATGCGATGTGCGCCTTGGAGTGTAATATGCACAGGGCAGTGTTGTGTAACCTAACTAGTCTCTACAGTTGTAATATAAAATATGTGCTGGGGAGTGTAACGTTGCATATGCACTGTGACAAAGATATGGATCCCAGATTGTAATATGTATGGCATAGTGCTGTGCGTTATAACATCGGCATTGAGGAAGGCACGTTAGAGGGGGCAATATAACCCGTGCAAAGGCAAGTGTGGCATGACATATTCACGGGGTGGTGTTACAGTGCACATGGGCTAGAGAGTATCATAGCATACGCACTAGCTGGTGGAATACAACACAGAGGTGAGTGGCACTCGGCGGGCACTGGTGGGTGTAACACAGCATTGGGCTCAGCCAGGAGCACGCTGTGACTCTCAAGTGAGGTTTGTCTCCTTTCCAGACAGTAAAATAAAAAGTATTACACATCCGGCGGTGGATGTGTGTTTTATTAACCGTGAGGGGGGTTTCTTGCATAGTTTGGTCGAATTTTTGTCGAATCCCCTTTGAATGGCTTGGTGTGCGTGTGTATTAAATGTGCCCGTCAATAGCTACCCATGTTTGTATAAATAAACGACAAGGGTGTCTACTTGGAGAGTACCCACCAGTGGAGGCGCCAGGATTAGGCACGGTAGGGCGTCAGACACGTCAGAGCTTCACTAGCGGTGTAAATACATTCCACGTGGATTCATTGTATGCATAGTCGCCTTTTAATGAATATCACGCAAATCGTCATGGTGATAGGTACATTCAGTTTGTCCAGCATGTCCTAGGTGTTTCTATAAATATATATATTTTTAAAATAATAAAAATCAAAGGCCGGCCTCGGGGGATGGGGTCCCCGGGGCCATAACTGGCCTGAGGAGGGGGGCAACGCAGGCCCCCTCCTAAAGAATTACAAAAAAAAAAGAAGGCCATGACCCGGGGGTTGGGGTCCCTGGGGCCGATTAAGACCTTGGGAGGGGGGCCACGTGAACCCCTTCCGAATTAATTTTTTTCAACAAAAAAAATTAGGGTGCAGGCCCTGGGGGATGGGGTCCCCAGGGCCAATAAATTAGAAAAAGAAGGGGGGCCACACAGCCCTCCTTCTTAAAAAAATTAAATAAATAAAAGACCGGCATCGCGCCGGAGGCCACGCCCCCTCCTTGCAGCAAATGCGCCCCCTGGCCAGTTGTAAGTTGGGAAATTAATTCCCCTTCAATACTGGGGGTCCCTGAGGGCCAACTAGCCTAACAGGTATCTCCAGTATGCACCAGGAAGCTGCGTTGCAGACAGGTGTTCTGAGGCCACGCCCCTTTTTACACCTCTATGCAACGCAGCTCTATGGCGCTTACTGGAGGTACCTAGTGGGCTAGTTTGACCCTAGGGACCCTTAGGATTCAAGGGGACTTAATCTCTCAACTCAGAACGGCCATAGGGCGCGTTTACACAGTGGTGAAGGGAGGGGACGGGGCCTGAGGTGACGTGTGCAAACACGCCCTGTGGCGCATTTTAAGTTGGGGCAATAATTCCCTTTCAATCCTGCGGGACCCTGGGGGCCAACTAGCCCACCAGGTGCTTCCAGTAAGCGCCACTGCTCTGTGTTGCAGAGAGATGGTGCAGGCCGTGCCCCTTTTTACACCTCTCTCCAATGGCGCTTACTGGACGTACCTAGTGGGCTATTATGCCCCTAGGGACCCTCAGGATTCAAGGGGACTTAATCTCCCAACTTAAAACGGCCACAGGGCGTGTTTACACAGTGGGGAAGGGAGGGGACGGGGCCTGAGGTGACGTGTGCAAACACGCCCTATGGCACGGTTTAAGTTGGGGAAATAATTCCCCTTCAATCCTGGGGGCCCCTGGGGGCTAACTGGCCCACCAGGTGCTTCCAGTAAGCGCCACTGAGCTGCGTTGCAGAGAGGTGGTCCAGGCCGTGCCACTTTTTACACCTCTCTGCAACGCAGCTCTGTGGCGCTTACTGGAGGTACCTAGTGGGCTAGTTGGACCCTAGGGACCCTCAGGATTCAAGGGGACTTAATCTCCCAACTTAAAACGGCCTCAGGGCATGTTTACACAGTGGGGAAGGGAGGGGACGGGGCCTGAGGTGACGTGTGCAATCACTCCCTGTGGCGCGTTTTAAGAGGTAGTTTTAATCCCCTGCCCTATTATATTCTAGGGGCTTACAGAGGAGGTCATGCTAATCACAGGGGGACCCCAACACATAGTGTTCCCTAGTGTATGTAGGTGTTTTCACTGTATTCTGAGTGTCTTTTAACATAGCACTGGCTCTAGGACTGGTTAATCAGACTCAGTTACCACCAGTATCCGTCTGAAAAAGTTGAGGGTACAGGATGATTTTGCAACAAGGCTTCTTTCTGCTCTACTGTTTGTTCTTTCTGCATGTTGTCCTTCTTCCTGCACTTTTCTTCGTCTTTGAGGACTTCTGTTGCTTCTTTCTGCATTACTTTTTTTTCTTTCTGTGCGTTTTTTCTTCTTTCTTCACATGTCCTATCTCTGTAGGCATAGTTAGAAATTAGCATTTAAAAAACCTTTGAAATTCACTGAAAAAATCATAGGTTTCAGGCACGTTATAGTTAGGAATTAGCATTTAAAAAACCTTAAAAATTAACTGAAAAAAACGTAGGTTTCAGGGGCATAATAGTTAGCTGGACTTTTCACTCGTACAAAACCATTGAAATTCCCCCGTTATGGTTAGTTCAGCTAACTATAACTCGCGCGCCCGCAATGCACTGCTGATGACGTCACATATTACATCACTCATGACATGGTCAGTGACATCACTCATGACATCACTGATGACATCTCAAATTACATCACTGATGACATCACTGATGACATCATCATTGTGATAGAGTGGCAGACCTCCTCTCCCCCTAATATAACCTTTGATACACACATTCAAAAATAGAAACTAAAATTTTCAAAACAATGGACATACCAATACCAGTTACAACAACCTATTCAGTAATTCTAAGATCCACATACACATCCACTCATTCACCAACAGTCCTATACAGTCACTCATACATGTACTCACTCATCATATGTACTCATACACCTATACATCCTGTTACACAACGCCACTCATCCATAGAGTTACTCACACACATAGTCACTCATGCTAATAAAGAATCAAATATCCATTTACTTGCATATTATACACACACCACCACACTTACTTCTACAGAAACTTACACATACTTAGTCTTTTAAACAATCCCTTATAGAAACACATACTTATTCATACAGGAACTCTTCCAATATCTCACTCTCACATATACTCACTTATATACACCAATAGTCACATATATTAGTTTAAAACATATGTAGTTACTCATAAAGACACTATTGAGACAGTCATTCACTCACTAACACACCCATGCACACACTCATCCACCCATACAGTCCTGCACACATGCTGTCTTCAACACATACAAACAGTGAGTCACTCATTCATGCACCTATGCACTACGTAATACCCCCCACCGAACCATACAGGCACTCAGACACTCATACTGATACTCAAAAAAACAACTAATAACCTATATAGACACTCATGTAGCTACTCACCAACCCATGCAGCCACTTACACGCAAAGTGAGAGACTGATACAGATATTTACATATTTAAACATTACTCACTAAGCCATGTATTCACTAAGATACAGATAATCAGTCAGTTATACAATCAATTTTTCAAAAACAAATCATCCATTTCGACACTTATATACCCATTTATTCTTCCATCGACCTTGAGATATACATATGTAAAACATATGTAATTTTCAGAAAAACACACATTCACTGGATGATGTCATCAGTGATGTCATTTGAGATGTCATCAGTGATGTCATGAGTGATGTCACTGACCATGTCATGAGTGATGTAATATGTGACGTCATCAGCAGTGCATTGCGGGCGCGCGAGTTATAGTTAGCTGAACTAACTATAACGGGGGAATTTCAATGGTTTTGTACGAGTGAAAAGTCCAGCTAACTATTATGCCCCTGAAACCTACGTTTTTTTCAGTGAATTTGTAAGGTTTTTTAAATGCTAATTCCTAA
The DNA here is from genome assembly GCF_964204655.1 of Triturus cristatus. Classification (NCBI taxonomy): domain Eukaryota; kingdom Metazoa; phylum Chordata; class Amphibia; order Caudata; family Salamandridae; genus Triturus; species Triturus cristatus. The sequence continues at coordinate 81,028,947 of NC_140582.1, read as the reverse complement.
CTATAACGTGCCTGAAACCTATGTTTTTTTTCAGTGAATATATATATATATAGAATTTTTTAAGCTTTCCTTTTTGAAAAAAATGTTTTGCCGTGCGCGTACGGTACTCGTAATCGCGGAATAGTTACGCGAAGTTTTCTCGCGGAATTTTTCCATTTACGCCGTGCGCGTACGCTGCGCGCATTCCGCGATTTTTCGAAAAAAAATTAAAATTCATTTTTGCCCTTGGGGGTCCTTCTGGGACCCCCGACAAAGGCTAGGGGGTCAGGAACTGTCCACCCTGCCCCCTTTTCACGTTCTCCACCTTTGTTTTTCACCCCCTCAGACTGCGAGAGACAAAATGGCGGCCGACACTTCCTGGTTTCGACCGATTCAAATGTTTACTAAGATCTAACAACCAATCAGAATCGCGCACGTGCACGGCGGCGTGTGCGTATGGTAAGCTTACGGTACGCGCTCGGAGCGCGCCTATAGATATTTATATTGATTTAAATGCTATTTTCTCAGGAAATACTGAACAGATTTACACGAGACCTTCAAAAGGCACATCCCTGACCTGAGGGCTACCTCTCTGCCAAATTTCAAGTAATTCTGTTCAGCCGTTCGGGCTGTAGCTGTGTCTAAAGGTCCTATGGAAAAATGCATGGGGAAAATGCGTTTTGGGACCCCCCTTTTTTCTCAGCCCCTGCTTGACGAATCACCCCGAGACATTCAGGGTAGGAGCTGAGCGGAGCGCCCCATTAGTTTTGAAAATTTCGCGAGGATTCGTCAACCGGCGCCAAAGTTATTCAAAATAGAATTTACAGATTTCCTATGGAAACACGGTCCTAACTTTAACTATCTACCGCCAGTAGATAATATATATTTATACATTATTACCTACTGGTGGTCAACAGTAGGTCCTTATAGTTAGGACCATGTTTTCATAGAAAACAAGTTTTTTGACTTACCTATATCTTCGGCGCTGTTAGATGAATCTTCACAATATTTTCCCCAAAAAAGTGCACCAGGGATTCTTAGAATCACTGGTGCCCATGGAAAGTTTCGGGCTGATCCATCAAGTGGGAGCAGGAAAAAAAGGAGGGGCAATATAAATGTGTTTCCCATGTTAATTCCCATAGGAGCTTTGAACAAGTCCGCAACTCGAACCGATTGACGGAATTACACCAAATTCAGCAGAGAGTCAGCTTTTGGTCAGCAGATTGTGCTGTTTGTTATTTGGTGTAAATCTGTTTAGTAGTCGTTGAGAAATTTAAGAAAATCCAAATTTGTTTGTCAGCGATCGCAGATCGTTCACTATGAATAATAAAAAAATTGTGGAGGGAAGTACAAGGTTCTGATAAGCTGCCAACACTTCAACCAGGAAGTGTTGGCAGCCATTTTGGAACTCTGCTTCAGCCGAGTTATCAAAATAAAATTAAAAAAAAGAAAAAGTGTTAGGGTAGGAATACTCCTACCACCAAGCCTTGCTTTTGTGGTCCTAGAGGGACCTTGGCAGAGCAAAAAAGCATAAAAATAAATATTTGCAGCAAATTCCGCATATCGGCAGCAAAAGAGAAAAAAACAGGCGTGGTCTCCCGAGCTTGTTTATACTAAAGCCTCTGGAGGGGTTAGGTCCCTGGAGCATGTGCACACATTTTATAAAATAAAGGAGGGGTGCACAGGCCTTGCCTTCTAGGGCATTTGTATACCTCAGGGACCAACGCCTCCCCAGGGCTTATTTATATATGGTTGCAGGAGGGCCGACGGAACCCCCATATCCCATCACCTCTCTGGGGCTTTAATTACAATAATGGTGCAGTGTGCTGCATCGACCCCCCCCAGGCCCCAGGGACTCCCACCTCCCTAGGGCTCTAATTATAAGAAAGATGCGAGGGGCCACACAGCCCCCCAGGGACCACCACTTCCCTAGGGCTTTCTTATTTTATAGAAGTAGGGGGGTCAAACGGCCCCCCTCCTGGGCCGTCCTTGGTGCCGGGGACCACCCTTTCTTGGGACAGCCTGTGCAAATAGAAGGAGGGGGCTGTGTGACCCCCCTCCTCGAGCCAGACTTGGCTTAGGAGATCCCCAACCCCCTAGGCCATCTCCTTCTATGTCCCAGGGGGTCCACACCCTGGGACATTGCTGTTTGCTTTTACTTGGCAGGAGCTTTGACAACTCCCACCAAGCAAAAGCAAATACTCTGCTTCTAGTAGGCAGTAGCTGTTAAAGTGCTCCCACCTGATGGAAGCAGAGGTTTCATCTCTTCTCCTACCCGCAGACATGCGGGCAGGGAAAGAGATTAAACAGATTACTCTTACGCGCAGGGAGCTTCATTTCCTGCAGGTCCCTTCATGCAAGCGCAATGCTGGCTCAGGCAGCAGGGGGGGAACCGGCTGGGACCAGGGGGCCCTTGAGGCTTCCCCAATGGTCCCAGTGAGAAAGAGCAGAAAGAGGCAAAATAATGGTCAGAAACTAGCAGAAAGAGGCAGAATATAGGTCAGCAACGAGCAGAAAGAGGCAGACTATAGGTCAGCAACAAGCAGATAGAGGCAAGATAAAGGTGAGAATCAATCAGAAAGATCCAGAATAAAGGTCAGAAATGAGAAAAAAGAGGCAGAATAATGGTCAGCAACAAGCAGAAAGACGCAAAATAAAGGTCAGCAATGAGCAGAAAGAGGCATATTAGAGGTAAAAAAACAAGCAGAAAGAGGCAGACTAAAGGTAAGCAACAAGCAGAAAGAGGCAAAATAGAGGTCAGAAACAAGCAGCAAGAGACAGAATAAAGTACAGCGATGAGCAGGAAGAAACAAGATAAAAGTGAGAAATGAGCAGAAATATCCTGAATAAAGGTCAGAAATGAGCAGAAAGAGACAGAATAATGGTCAGCAAGAAGCAGAAAAAGGCAAAATAAAGGTCAGCAACGAGCAGAAAGAGGCAAAATAGAGGTAAAAAACTAGCAGAAAGAGGCTGACTAAAGTTCAGCAATGAGCAGAAAGATGCAAAATAGAGGTCAAGAACCAAGTAGCAAGAGGAAGAAGAAAGGTCAGCAATGTGCAAAAAGAGGCAAAATGACGGTCAGCAACAAGCAGAAAGGGGCAAGTTAAAGATCAGAAATGAGCAGAAAGAGACAGAATAGAGACCAGCAATGAGCAGGAAGAGGCAAAATAAAGGTCAGCAACTAGCAGGAAGAGGCAAAATAGAGGTCAGAAATATGCAGAAAGAGGCAAAATAGAGATCAGAAATGAGCAGAAAGAGGTAAAATAGAGGTAAAAACGAGCAGTAAGAGGCAAAATAGTAGTCAGCGACGAGCAGTAAGAGGCAAGATAAAGGTAAGGAACAAGCATAAAGAGGCAAAATAAAGGTCAGAAGTGTGCAGAAAAAAGGCAGAAAATTAAAACAAGCAGAACCCACACAGGCACTCATGTACCCACTCACAGACCCAGTCAGGCATCTATGCACCCACTTACAGAATTACTCATACTATCTCCCACCCACTCACAGATCTAATCAGTGCCTCTTGTCCTGACTCACAGACCCACTCAGTGACCTACACACCCACTCACAGACCCACTCAGGCACTCATGCAGTCACTCACAGAGTGACTGACATATTCAGGGAGGCACTGCCAGACCCACTCAGACATTCTCACACCCACTCACAGACCCACTGAGACACTCATGCACCCACTCAGACATCTACTCAGACACTCACACACCCACTCACAGACGTATTCAGACACACACACCCAATCACACATCCAGTGAGACACTCATTGACTCATGCACTTACTCACACACCCACTGAGACACTCATGCACTCACTCACACACGCTCAAAGGTTACAGGTAGGAAATAATATTTTAAAAAACAAATATTCTCGGGAAAAAAAACTTACAGAAATGTTATAGTCAGGAAACAGAATTTTTAAAAAAACTTAGAAATTCACTGAAAAAACAAAGGTTGTAGGGACGTTATAGTTAGGCTCAGATTTCACTCGTACAAAGCCAGCAAAATTGAGTAGTTATAGTTGCCGGAGCTAGCTATAACTTACGCCCCCACAATGCACTGCTTCTGACCCCACATATTACATCACTCATGACATGGTCAGTGACATCACTGATGACATCACTGATGACATCTCAAAGGACATCACTGATGACATCATCCACAAAACAACTAAATACACCCCATAGAACCTCTCATACACCCACTCCCACTCCCACACAACCCCTCACATACCCATTCACAGACCCATACCAGTACTCACAACCAATTACTCACCCATAGAGCAACTCACACATCCACTCACTCATACTGCCACTTACACATCCACTAACTCACCCATACAGCCACTTGTGCACCCACTCACTCACCAGTACAGCCACTCATACATCCAGTCATACAGGGACTCACACACCCACTCATACACCCTTATAGCCACTCACACACCCACTCACTCACCCTTACATCAACTCACACAGACATGTACTCTCCAATACAGCCACTCACACCCACTCACTTACCTATACACACTCTCTAACAGCTACTCACTCACCCATATATCCCCTCACACACCCGCTCCCTCACCATAGAGCCACTCTCATAGCCACTCAGTCACCCATACAACCACTCACATACCTACTCACACACCTATGCAGCCACTCACACAGCCACTAACTCACCCATACAGCCATTCACATACCCACTCACTCTCCAATACTGCCACTCACACAGCCACCCACTCACCCATATAGCTACTCCCATACCCACTAACACAACCATACAGCCACTCACACACCCATATGGCCATTCAGACATCCACTGACACACTGATACAGACAGTCACACAGCCACTCAGTTGAGATATGTTGGAAATAATATGACTGATTCCTAATACAGAAAGAATAGTAGTTTAACTTAGCTTATGCTGTTGCTTAGTATATATTTTCAGTCTCAGAAATGTTTACGGGATGTAATATGTGAGGCCCTAATCAGCGCAAAGTTATCAGCAAACAGAAAAATGGATTTCCTGTGCATTCCTGTGGAAACACGACCCTAACTTTTATATATATATATATATATATATATGGATTACGCTCCTGACGACAGTTTCCTCCTCTGTCAACAAAACGGGTACAGACCACGGTATAGTGCAGAGATTTCTTTATTTGCTGACTGCCATAACGCGTTTCGGCTCCTACGAGCCTTGCTCACATGACATATATATATATATATATATATCCTACTGGCGGTTGCCAGTAGGTAGTTAAAGTTAGGATGTAGTTTCCATAAGAAGAGCGTTTCTTCGTTTGCCAATAACTTAGGCATCGTTTGACGAATCCTCATGAATTTTCAAAATTAGTTTGCCATTCACTTCAGCTACTGTCTTGAAAATTTTGGGGTGTTACGTCAAGTGGGGACTGAGAAAAAGGGGGGTTACCAAAATGCCTTTTCCCCATGTTACTTTCCCTAGGAACTTTAGACACGCCTGCAGCCCGAACTGCTGAATGGAATTGCACCAAATTTGGTAGAAAGGTAGCTGTTGGTCCAGAAAGCAACCTTTTTGTTAAATGGTGTTAATCCGTTCAGTAGTTGCTGAGTTATTTAAAGAAATTTCCAGTTGTATATATAGGGATGCGGAGGATCTGTGACCCCTCCTGATCTCGTACTAAGATCTAATTTGATGTCAACACTTCAAATGAGGAAGTGTTGGCAGCCATCTTGTGACACGGTTGAAATGAGCCGCAGGAAAAAATGTTAAAAAGAAAAGAAAAGTGGGCAGGGTAGAAACACCCTGACTCCCTAGGGCTCTTGGTGGGGGGTCTCACAGCGACCCCACAGGCCCCAAAAACATTTTTCTTTTCACATTTTTTGGCAGGAGTCACGCTGGATGCGTGAATCCCACTGAAAAGTTTAAAAAACAAAGCACAAGCTATGATATTTTCTTATTAATTGGCCCCAGGGTGGGGCAGGTCCCAGGGGCATTGTAAAAGTAAAGGAAGGGTGCGCATGAGCCCCCCCCCTTCCTGGGGCTTATAATGCCATGGGGACCAACACCTCCCCGAGGCTTATTATTAATAAAGATATGGGGGTCGCCTGTTTGGCAACCCTCATACCCTGGGGACTGCCTTCTCCCCATGGCAATATGTGTAAGTTATGCGGTGGGCCCACACACTCCCTCCCTACAGGCCTGGAGACAGCCACCACACCGGGCAACATACAGCAATAATGCGTGGGCTGCACGTCCCCTTTGCAGCCCTGAGGACAGCCACCTCCCCAGGTGCAACTCTTTATAATTTAAGAAAGGGGTCTGTGGGCCCCTGAGGACTCTGGAGGCTAGAGGAGGGGGTCTATTGTGCCCCCTCCCATTTATGAATACAGCACATGGGATGGGGTCACTAGTTAGGATGCATTTAGTAAATAAATGCATCCTAACGCTATTTTGTTTTCTTTTGGTTTTTTGGATCCCACAAGAGTCCTGCAGGATCCTGGCATATTTTGCCATTTTTCTTCTTTTTTGGACTCAGGGAGAGTTCCTCTGGGTTCCCCCCATGGGGCCTAGAGGGTCAGGATATCCCTACCCTGCCCTCAAATTATTTTTATTTCCAACACACAGCAGTAGTGATTTGCAGACTGCACAGGTCAATATCCCAACAATTCTCAATGTATTGCGCCCACTCCTAGACTTCTGACTGCCCACAGAACTCCAAATATTACTGAAATGTTTTTCAAAATAGGAGGACAACCTTTATCACAAAGTCCAGGCTTCTATTTATTCATAGCTGTAATCACTTTTGTTACAAGTAATCTTGTAGGAAGTCTTTCTTTTTGTTATCAATCAATCTCCAAATGTTTATATTTTCTCATACAAAATTCTTTATTTATTCAATTTTCAGACATCTCTTTTGGCAGATCCAGCCAACACGTTTCATCCCTTAAAGGAGTCCTTTAATGGTTGCCAGAAACATTTTTCTCATGTTGCTGGCAGCCAATCATAGCGCACGCCCTTGTGGGAGTCTGACTCCCGCAAGAGCAAGGTGGCCCAAGGGAAATAAACCATTGTGGGCAAATCGCAAGGCTCTGTTTTTAAACTCGATGTTTCCGCAAGAGTCTCTTGAGACTCTCTCAGTCCCAACTGCCTAAATATACAATTATCTTTGACCCTAAATTTCACAACAACTACGGAATGGATGTACACCAACCACAAAAAGCACAATCTGCATATCAAGATATAGCTACCTGACATATTTGGTGTAATTCCCTTCAGCAGTTTTTGATTTAGTCTTGTCCAAAGAAGGCTGGACAATGCATGGTAATTTTGTGTTTTGGGACCCCTCTTTTTTCTTGAACCCGGCTTGACGGATCATCCCGAAACGTTCCATGAAGAAGCTGAGGTGAATGAACTTTTTGGGGTAAGCTTCTGGGCCCCCAAAAACCCTCAGCATTCAAGAGGACTTCTTCCCCCCAACCAGAAGCACCAGGAGATTTGTTTGCAAAGTGGTGGAGAAAGTGGGCATGGCCTCCGAAGACCTCTCAGTAATCCTGCTGTATGGGACTTAATTGAGGTAACAGGAGGGCCTGTTGGCACCCAAGGATCCTCTGGAGCCAAGGGGACTCCATCCCTCAACCAGTAGTGCACCAGGAGGCGCATTTGCAGAGTGGTGGAGAAAGGGGGCGTGGCCTCCAAAGTCCTCTAAGTAGTCACGCTCTGTGGCACTTACTGGAGGTAACAGGAGGGATTTTTGTCCCTCAAGGTGTGGTAAATAAAATAAATATTACCTGACTGAATTTCGTACGGAGTCTTAAAATAAAGTAAAATAGCTCAAAATAACAAGAGGCAGAATCCGTGGTATAAGAGGTTCTCTAATGGGCTTTATTCCATTCAAAATGGCCGACTCGAGTGGCGGCCTTCAGGTTCCGTCACCACGAGGGTTCAGGAAGTGAAGTACAATAATTTATTAACAGACATGTATTTTTATAATAAGTACATTACAATGAAACGAATGTAGAAGGCGTAACATTTGATAAGAAAAGTGACGTGACAGTGACATAATCGAAACTAGGCGTAATAAGGAATAAAAGAAACATGATTGGCTTGCATTATCAGACATAGGTGGATCTATAAGATAATACTTGGCATAGATGCGCACGCAGCAGCATGACGTGTAATTGACGTGTAACTAGGGGGTGAAGGGGACTTGACATTTAGCTCTACATGTGGAGACGAGAAGTCTGGGGTCAAGTCAACCTAATCCCAAATCATATCTAACATCCTATGTTTAAAGAACTATGTTATCCACAAGGAAGAGACTCTCGGACAGAATCTATTCTATACTGACTATGTGCGTGTACAAGCGTCTAAGTGTCTATATGAGATGCGAGGGGCAGAAAACTTTCCATAGCAACAGGGCTATGAATCACTTGCATGAAGACAGAGAAGCCTGGCCTTTTGCTTGGTAACTGGAGGAATGTTTACTTAAACTACTAGGCAAGAATGCATCGGCTGAAGAGCAAAATAGATAATTCGAAGGTGAAATACAACTTCTTGGCAGACAGGCGAAAACTGGCCGAGGCAGGCACCGTTAGCTGCACAGGGAGTAGGACAAAGTTCATGGATACAGATGCGAGCTCAAGCTGAAGCTGTCAGAGACTGGGAGCAGGGAAAGGTTTTGAGGACAGAATCGGGCCTACTCGCCTGAACTGTAAAAATGGAGTAACTTGGCCATATAAAGTCGGTGGCCTTTTATACTTAGGAATCGAATATCCAGCCCATAGATGGCGGATCTGACAGAGAACATGTTGACGGTAGACACACATATGTTTGCGTCTTAGAAACTGGAACTGGAGGGAACATACATGTACTTGTAACATGCGTATAGAACCGTTGGGGTCCAAGATAGGGGACATAACTGACCAGGAAAATCCACATTTCCACATTCCCTCCTTGTCCCCTTCTTGCCCTTCACGAGACATCAATCTTCATCATTCCATCGATTTGCTCATGGAGCATCATTTCTTCTTCCTTCTTCTTCCGGGATCTTGAGCGAAAACCTTGATGTGGAATACACGATGTGGCACACAGACCACAAATCGCTGGTCCACATTGCAGACATATGCAACAACTGAAAAGCATAAGAAGGCCAATACCTAGGAAGGATAGAACTCTCCATCCCCAGGCTGATATCACACTCCAAAACCACCCGGACCACGTCCAAGTGCCTGGATTCTCGTGTATCTGGCTTACAATCTTATGAAGGCGTGTTATAGCTTTATATACAGATGGCGAATTTTCTGGTATGAAAATGCAGCAGCTGGATCCGATGACCCTGCAAGCTCCGCCCCTATCGGCCAGGATGACGTCAAGGACAAGACGATTCTGGAGAACAACAATTCTCATCACTGATTGTTCCTCTGTCAGATTGCCTAGGGCGGCTATAGTCTCGATTACTACAGCTTCAAGAGTCTTGGTGAGTCTGCGTATCAGCTTACTATTTGATATTGTACCTATATAGGGAAAGATACCTTTATTGAAATCTACATACTTGTCCCATGCCGTCTCAGTATAATCGACAACTGGGAGATCTCTTCGCTCTCTATTGTGTACTAAATGAACATTTCGATAATAATCAGGGGGAGCTAGGAAAACAGGTGGCAGAAGGAATGCTATGTAACAGGTACCATCCCAATCTAGAGGCAGACGCATATATGCCGTCTGACCACATATAAAGTAAGAATGGCGAGAAGCTCTAAATGAAGATTTGCCTTGATCACTATATTCTACTGTAGTAACACATTGGCTATGGCCCATATGTATGGAACCAACTTTTCTTACACATAATTCACCCTTTACTGGAAATACTGACATAGTGGGCAGAATTAGTTCAACTTCGGATTTGACATTCAAAATCATAAGATTAGGCGTAAAATTACCTAATTTATACACTTCATTTTCTAAATCAGTTCCTGTTCTACTGGGGTGACCCTCCTTATTAGGGTGACAGACTTTGAATAAAACTAGATTTAGATTTCCCCATATCCAATGTTGTTGATAAACTGCTGTGTCTGGGTCTATGGAATTTAATAAACTAAACCATGCTCCACAGGAGCCATTGTGTGTGAACGGATGTGGAAAGAATGGCAGAACTCCTTTGTTATTCTGATAGGGAGGAAGTCTGCCACACACCCAACAATTGGTCGCATTACTAGTCTGATGGGAATGATGTAACATACTAATGAATGTGTTATTGCGCAGCGCAAGTCTATAGGACAACTCATGTGGCGGTAGGTCACTAAAAGAATGTTCATCAGTTATATTGAGAACACGTTTAGAAACAGGATAATACATAGGCAACAATATACTTGCAATAACTATTAAAAAACTCAAGGAAAACAAAATTAATAAAGTCACAATACAGTGGTTACGCAGTAATTTACAATAAGCATGTCGTTTCATTATGATTCTGGACTCTACATCATTCAGACCTAAGGGATACATGTCGGGACAGATTCAACCGCTTCACCTTGGAGAGGACTTAAACAATCAAATCGTCCGACAGTTTAGATCTGGACCTGAGTTTCTGTTTATAGCACTGAGAGTCATTTTGTTCAACAAAAGGAAGTTTTGAATCAGTCTGTGAGGGAGTGCAGGGCACAGTGTCTATATCTGAAGGTAGTCCATGAAATTTTTTTATATGGGTGGAATGCACCCATCCTTTCCGTCCTTCGATCTTCACAGCTGTTCTGGTCGTCAGCAGGACCTGCTTAGGCAACTTCCACCTAGGATCCAATTGGCTTTTCCTATCAAAATTCCGAACCAGGACAAAGTCCCCGGGGACCACGTCATGGGGTTTCACCTCAGTGTTGTCAGGAAAAGCTGCGACCACCTGTGAACGAGAAGATTGTAGTGCAGACATCAAGGAAGCCAGGTAATCTGTCAGCATATTACAGTCAACATCAGTTATTTTACGGGGTATAGGCGTCCCCCACATATTCGGTGGTCTACCAAAGATCACCTCATACGGGGATAGCCCTGTTCGAGAGTGTGCTACCATTCTCATGTAGAATAGCGCAACTGGTAAGGCTACTATCCAGTCCACACCTTTTTCCTGACATATTTTAGACAATCTGATTTTTAAAAGTTGATTATGTCGTTCCACGAGACCTGCTGCCTCGGGGTGTCGGACACAGTGGAATTTCCACTGATATCCCAACAAAAGTGAGACATGTTTCATTAATTCGGATGAGAAAGGCTGGCCGTTGTCTGAATATACAACACGTGGTAAACCGTACCGTGGGAAGAATTCTCGAACTAGCTGTTTGGCAGTAGTCGGGGCAGTGTAATCTGATACGGGATACGCCTCTGTCCAACGGGAGAGAGCGCAGACAACTACGAGGACATATTTGAATCCTCGACAACGTTCCATCTGAATATAATCCATCTGGAGGACTTCAAAAGGATGGTCAGGAGGCTGAAATCCACCCTGCTCTACGGGAACACTCTTTCCTGGATTAAACTGACAACATATCATACAGGTACGAACTTTTTGTTTAGCTGCTGCTCGTAAATGTTTGTTGAACCAAATGTGCTGAATGCTGTCTAGCATAGCCTTCTCTCCTAAATGTGCTGGACTGTGAACTGTAGCTATAATGGCTTGAACCATGGAATCAGGGAGAAACCATACAGATTTCTCCTTCGTCATCCATCCTTGATCTGTCTGGATCCCTCCTAGTTCAGTCCACTTCTTTATTTCTTCTGCTGTGGCATGTGTCTGTATGTCAATTACGTCAAGTGCGGGATCCTTAATTGTCATACACTGTGTTGGTGTCTGAACTATTGGCTTTGTCATGTCTAATGTGCGATTCTGACAGTCTGTTTAGCTGTTCTGTCAGCTAAGTCATTGCCTTGAGAAATGGTATCAGTAACCTTCGTGTGTGCTTTACATTTCATAATTGATATAGCAGTGGGTAGATGTATTGCGTCTAACAAGGCATGAATGAGGGGTCCGTGCTGAATGTGGGCACCATGGGAAGTTAAATAACCTCTCTCTCGCCATAGTACGCCGAAGTCGTGTACAACTCCGAATGCATAACGTGAATCAGTGTATACATTAACTTTCTTATTTGTGGCTTGAATACAGGCTTTTGTTAGAGCAATAAGTTCTGCTGCTTGGGCTGACAAAGTATCTATACAATTTGTCTCAATAACTTCAGTGTCTGTTGTGACTGCATACGCGGCTACTAAATCTCCTGTACTTGTTCTCATGCATGATCCGTCTACATACAACGTCAGGTCTGGATCTAACAATGGAACGTCTGTCAAATCTTGTCTAGGTTTCGTCTTTATTTCAATGATTTCAACACAATCATGAGCTAGTGGGTCTGTTCCAATTACAGGTAATAGTGTAGCAGGATTCAATGTATTACACCGTCGGATCTCTATGTGTGGTTGAAACAATGTCAGTTCATAACCAGTAAGTCTTGCTATGGTCAAGTGTTGTGTTTGTGTTCGGTTCACAAGAACCTCTACTGCATGTGGTACTTGTACTGTCAATGGGTGTCCTAAAACTATGGCATCGCTTTGTCTGATTGCTAAAGCTGTCGCTGCCACTGATTTCAGGCATGCAGGCAAAGCCTGAGCTACGGGATCTAATGTACTGGAAAAATAAGCACATGGCTTGCGTGATCCTGCTTGATCCTGAGTGAGTACTGATAAGGCAGTACCTTCGCGTTCTGTAACAAAGAGTGTAAAATGTTTGCTATAACATGGTGTTGCTAAAACAGGTGCTTGACATAAAGCTTCCTTTAGGCTTTCAAAAGCTTGTGTATGTTCCTGAGTCCAAGGGAGAACAGTCGATGTGGCTGCCTCCTGTGTGGTTAACTGAATGAGTGGTTTTGCTAGAAATGCGTACTGAGGGATCCACTGTCTACAATATGAAGTGAGGCCTATGAAAGCCCGCACCTCCTTCTGTGTCTGGGGTATTGACATATTAGCAATTAACTGGATGCGATCTGGTGTAAGCTGCCTTCCCTCCTTGGACAGCGAGTGACCAAGATAAATAACTCGCTGAACACAGAATTGCAGCTTAGAAGGGGACACCTTGTGCCCCTTGTCGGCTAGAAAATGTAAAACTGTCAGAGAAGCTTTTTCACATTCTGGCTCGCTTCTCGCGGTGATCAGCAGATCATCGACATATTGAAGCAGTGCAGTATTGACTGGCATGTGGATACTGTCAAGTTCTCGTTTCAGTGCTTGGCTGTAGATGCTGGGGCTTTCTGTGAATCCTTGGGGAGCGCGTGAGAATTTAAAGCTGCGCCCATTTAAACTGAATCCGAACAAGTATTGGCTTTCCGGATCTATTGGGACGCTGAAAAAGGCATTCTTGAGATCAATTACAGTAAAGAATGTTGCTTCGGAATCAATTGCTGTCAATAATGATGATATATCAGGGACCACAGGGAATTGTGGTACAATACACTTGTTTAGTTCACGCAAATCAATAACCAATCGGTACACTGGTGGAGCAGTAGGATCAGTTCGTTTAAGAATCGGAATTATCGGTGAATTACATACATTGGAGTCTGTTTCTACAACTACTCCCTGGGCAATCAGCTCATCAATGATTTTCAGCAAAGCCACTACAGCATCATGCGGTAACTTGTATTGTCGCATTCGTGGCAGTACCACTCCTGCTTTCAGTGTGACTCGATAGGGTGTAATGTTCATGCAGCCAACATCCGTAGGGCCTTGTGCCCATAGATGTACTGGTAAAGTCTGTAGTCGGGGATCCATGTCTCTAGACACATAGTGACCTTTAAAATCACGTAAAAACAACCTTACTCCTTCCGGAGAACAACATATTATGGCTCCTAGTGCTTTCAGAGTTTTAATTCCTAACAAATTTTCTGGGCATGATTTAGTAAGCAATAAATCTGTAGTTCGTGTCAAAGGTCCTATCGTAAGTGGTAGAGGCTTTGATACTTCATTAACAATAGGTTTTCCTGAAAAACCAAGGGAAACATTTTGAGAGCCTGAGAGGGGTGCCCCTGGAACTTCGCTACGTTTTATAGTTGTTCGACTTGCCCCTGTATCGAGTAAGAATTTTCTATCTTGACCTAATAATTCACTATGTACATAAGGTCCTTCTTGATCTACAGGAATCTCGATAAGTGGTAAGTCAACTTCCCTCTCTAGGCTGGTTCATGCGTAACGCTGGTATTCAGGGTATTCATACTGTGCAGTCTGATACAGTTGTCGTGTTGCGGTTTGTGTGGCAGTAGCAGGCAACGGTGGTGCAGCTGGCACAAACTGCATGGGTTGCTGTGAGGCTGGCATGGACTGTCCATGCTGCATAGCTCCTTGTTCATTCTGATCTTGTCTAACTAATCGTGGTCTCTCCTTTGTAATGCCTGTAGCTATATTACGTTTCAGGACTGGACAATCGTGTACATGATGGCCCAGTTGTTTACAGTAATTGCAGGTTCCTTTTACAGGAACTGCAGAATCACCAGAATGTGTCATACCCTTTTTGTGACCATCTGCTGGTACTGTCTGAGAAACTAGCATTTTCATTTTTGTATCCTTCATGCGTCTATGCTCGTGTTCTTGTTCATCCCTAATTCTATTGTGATGATACTGTAACATTTGTAGCATTTGCGACGGAGTGTTACTTTGCCAGGTACTCTCGAATTTCAATATTCTATTCTTTACTGGAGGTAATGCATTTTCCACTAATTTTGTCACAAATAAATGTGGATATGAGTCACTACTTGCTTTTATACCACTATTTATACCAAAACATTTTTCAAATCGAGCATAATAATCGCTTGTGTCTTCATCTTGCTTTTGTTTACAGGCTGTGATTGCACCCCAATCTTCCTTTTTTGTAGTTAATAAACGTGGCAGTACCTGTACTAGTAAACCTGGTAACAGTTTAACTTTATCCCCGAGCCCTGAACCTGCAGCTCGGGTCCTTTCTTCCTCTGCTAATGCTGTCCAGTCTATCTTTTGGTCTCCCACTTCCCACTCTTTTTCTTTCAGTTTTTCATAAATGCCAGCAGGCAAAAGCACCTTTAATATCGTCATAATATCAGGAAAGGTGTACTCTCCCATCAGTAACATGTCTTTAATTTCTCGGTGGAAACCCGCTGGGTCTTTATCATGGCTAGGTACTACTTTCTTCATTTCTAATAATTCCATTTTTGATATAGGTGTGTAAACAAATACACGGTGAAACTCATTGTCTTCGCCTTTTATTGGGTGCACTTCTCGTAAAGGATTTTGTCTATCCATATAGTACGGCGTTCTTTCTCTATGGGGCAGCGAGAGAGAATCCGGACTTACAAAAAGGACATACTGTTTACGTGACACTAATATCTCTTTAATTAACTTGTTACTAGAACCTCTCCATCTGTTCGTGAGTAGTTCCATTAATATATCAGGTAAAGGACCAGGATCAGCATGTTGGCTCTTATATAATATGAGGAGTTGCTGAATCGTATAGATTCCAGCTAAACGTTGTTCATCTGTACTGAGATTGAGAAACGTTTGTGCTACGGTCTCATCACCATATTTTTCAGGACTAACGATCCAGTGAACGGCTGATCTGGCTAATTCTTGCTCATCCATGGAATCGAGGAGGTGGTAACCCCTTCGTTCTCGTAGTATTTTATCTGCGGCTTGAAACGAATGTTCAGGAGACTTCAGATTTATTACAGGCGTTGGATACGTTCTGCTATTATTTGGACATACAGAATGTATGGGATCAGAAAAACATCTAGTATTTTCACAGGATCTTCCTCTGCCTACATAGGCTATGGTTTCTGACTGTTTTGCAGAGTTCCCTGATTCGGGCACTTCATCTTGCTCAAACTCGTCTGTTCCCAATCTTTCTGCATGAATACGCTCTATTTCTTTACGGATTTTTCGGCACATGGCTATTATACAATTTTGCTTATCGTGTCTCCCTTCTGATATATTCTGACTCCATCTTGTAAGAGTAAGCATTACGTTCATGTCTACCCCCGGACGATCTTGATTTCTGATCACACAGTTTATGAGGAAACGTAACAGTTCCCCCTGTATTTCTACTTTCTGGAATTCCATAGCTCTGTTAATACATCCTGGATCTCGTCCTGTTTGAACAAAATGATATATGTTATCCAGATGCGTAGTCATTCCTGGTAACCTTGCTAAATACTCTGCGGCTCGCCTAATACGTAATGATGCCAGGACCATTTCGTCCTCTTTACCAACCACTGGGTCATATCTACAATTTACAAGGAGTTCCTTAAGCGTACGTTCATTTACGAATTTTGGTGTACGTGAATGTGCGGACTCTTGAAAGACAAGTTTATTTATTCTAGGTGGTGTAAAAGTACTGCTAGCACCTCCCGTGGCCCCATCTGGGGCGTCGGGTGTGAATGGGTTCGTCGAACGTGACACAGCAACTATGGGTGTTGTTACCCCTGTAGAGTCGACTGCGGAGACAGATGCGGAAACAGATGTGCTTGCCGAAGCTTGCGTCGGGACTTGCTGTTGCACGGGGACAGATACCTGATCCTGACGTTGAACCCCTCCGCCAGACGGTCTATGTGGTGTGGCGTTAGCATACTCGGGGGCTGCATCATCTAGATATGAGGAAAGGAAAACGTCTTCTGCGGTTCTGGGATGCCCTTTTGGATGTACCTTAATTGGAAATAATGGGGGTGGCAAGTCTTTTGGCATCTCTGGAGCAGCCTTAGGTAGTCCTTCGGCTAGAAGGGGATACATACCATTCATAAGAGCATTACTTTGTCTATTTACTTGTTCTGATTTCACTCGGATCCCTTCCTCAATTAATAGATTTTCTTGAACTTTATTTGAACTTTCTTTACTCCTCTCTTCTTGTCTACGTGCTTTTTCTGTTCGTCTATGAGATTCTTTACGCCATAACTCGATAGCGTCTTTCTGTGACTGTCTGACCTTTCTTTTCCATAACTCTTCCTCCACTTTCATGATGCACTCTGCATCCCAGGTTCCCGTTGCGGGCCACCTTTGACTTTCCGGTAATCCCTTGGTATAATCTACCCATAGATCAAGAAACAATATGGCATCTAAGCCATGTTTATGGTACATGAAATGTCCTGGAGTGTCTCTAGGAGGAATAGGAACTGCTTCTTCAAGCACCCCTTTTCTGGTAGTAATCTGTCTTAACTTCGAGAAGAGCGGCATATTGACAACTGATCTGATACTTACTCTTGAACTTATTTAATACGAGAAACACAATAATGAACAGTGAACAATGAACAGTCATTCATACCACAATATGCAAGACATTTTCTGAATACTTTAAACATTAAACATTAAACATTTAATAATGGTCGACAATGATGACAGTCTGCTTAACTAATCACCACGCTGAATTCTTGACAATAACTGAATACTTCGGAATACTTGATATACTGCTAAACAGTACATATACACTGCTAAACAGTGCAGACCGGATTTGTGTACCCAAATCCGTCTTGACCGGCACAACCTATGTGCACGTCAACACGCCTCCCCGGCGATGGTACTCACCGAGTAGCTCCTTGAAACGGAAGGCCTCAGAGAATGGACAGGACTCGATAACTGCGGACATCGGACCCTCTGGACATCGGAATTTCGGAAAACCTGGTGGGCCTCTGTATACCTCGGATCTTGCTCTCTCAGCTAGGCTCTGGTCGGGATACTTCGCACCTCTCACCGCCTCGTCTGGGTTGATCGCAGCCTCAGTCGCCCCCGCTTGACCGGAGGGAGCTTACAGGAAATCCTGCTGGTACGCGTTTATGGTCCGTCCAGCTGTGGCAGGAGACCGGGCCTGCAACGCACCGCCGGCGCGTGAGATGAGAAAGTGTCCCTATTCGGGCGCCATTATGTGGTAAATAAAATAAATATTACCTGACTGAATTTCGTACGGAGTCTTAAAATAAAGTAAAATAGCTCAAAATAACAAGAGGCAGAATCCGTGGTATAAGAGGTTCTCTAATGGGCTTTATTCCATTCAAAATGGCCGACTCGAGTGGCGGCCTTCAGGTTCCGTCACCACGAGGGTTCAGGAAGTGAAGTACAATAATTTATTAACAGACATGTATTTTTATAATAAGTACATTACAATGAAACGAATGTAGAAGGCGTAACATTTGATAAGAAAAGTGACGTGACAGTGACATAATCGAAACTAGGCGTAATAAGGAATAAAAGAAACATGATTGGCTTGCATTATCAGACATAGGTGGATCTATAAGATAATACTTGGCATAGATGCGCACGCAGCAGCATGACGTGTAATTGACGTGTAACTAGGGGGTGAAGGGGACTTGACATTTAGCTCTACATGTGGAGACGAGAAGTCTGGGGTCAAGTCAACCTAATCCCAAATCATATCTAACATCCTATGTTTAAAGAACTATGTTATCCACAAGGAAGAGACTCTCGGACAGAATCTATTCTATACTGACTATGTGCGTGTACAAGCGTCTAAGTGTCTATATGAGATGCGAGGGGCAGAAAACTTTCCATAGCAACAGGGCTATGAATCACTTGCATGAAGACAGAGAAGCCTGGCCTTTTGCTTGGTAACTGGAGGAATGTTTACTTAAACTACTAGGCAAGAATGCATCGGCTGAAGAGCAAAATAGATAATTCGAAGGTGAAATACAACTTCTTGGCAGACAGGCGAAAACTGGCCGAGGCAGGCACCGTTAGCTGCACAGGGAGTAGGACAAAGTTCATGGATACAGATGCGAGCTCAAGCTGAAGCTGTCAGAGACTGGGAGCAGGGAAAGGTTTTGAGGACAGAATCGGGCCTACTCGCCTGAACTGTAAAAATGGAGTAACTTGGCCATATAAAGTCGGTGGCCTTTTATACTTAGGAATCGAATATCCAGCCCATAGATGGCGGATCTGACAGAGAACATGTTGACGGTAGACACACATATGTTTGCGTCTTAGAAACTGGAACTGGAGGGAACATACATGTACTTGTAACATGCGTATAGAACCGTTGGGGTCCAAGATAGGGGACATAACTGACCAGGAAAATCCACATTTCCACAAAGGACCCTCAGCATCCAAGAGGACTTCATCCCCAACCAGCAATGTGCCAGGAGGCGCATTTGGAGAGTGGTTGTGAAAGGGGACATGACCTCTGAAGATCTCTCCAAGGACCCTCTGGAGGAGTAAGTAGCAACTGTTACTAATGCAGCTAACTTCTTTGTCTACTACCAAAGCATATAGTCATTAATTGCCTTCTTACGTTCAGTAGTAATTGCTGGAAAAAAGCTGCACCTACAGTTTTTTGAGTCATCTCAATAGTATGCACTCTGCCAGAGTATCTTACAAACACTTCCTTATGTCTAAGTAATCTGCAGGCACTTCACCCTTATTCTGTTAACAGTATGACATCTTAGCCAATCAGTTGTCACCAGACACACATCCGCGACTACATTCACTGTAGTATCCTTTGCAGCATTCAACGTTTCATCATTGTCAGGAACAATCCTCAACCATGCCAACTTTTCCACCGATCTATAGATCACTTCACTTGGCATTACCAATCAGCTAAGGTGACTGATTTGATACCCCAGCTTCTCTTCTGTAGTTTTCATAGCACAGACTAGGGATTTGTGCTTTTATCTATCGGCCTCCTTGTACCATTGTAGTAAGAGCAGCCACTGCTCTATATCTGTCTTGTTTTTAGGATTCTTCGTTTTCTTGTGTAAATCCTTTAATCGTTCTACATTGAAAGTACCATGTTCAGAGAAGGACCCTTCCTCATTAGTGAGATCCACCTACTATATTAAACGAGTAAAAAGAACACCAACATTGAAATCAGGTCACAAAACCTATCAGGGCTCGTTAAGGCATACATGTGACAACCCCTTTCACTCTATTCATGTGTATCAATACACACCTCCTGAAATAACACAGTTGTATCCGTTGTATCTATAAAAGGGTCATTCGCTAATTCAAGCATTGTCCTTACAGTCTCTATGTTTTCTTGATGTAGTTTTATAATTTCTTGCCATATATTTTTCACTGTCTCTTCCTGTACACCTGCACCTGTAGGTTTCAGCTAGCAAAACGTCAATAGTTTAAGCCTCCTGATAAACTGGAGCAAGTCTATTCTTGTTTGGACATTACAAGCTACTGTCAGAACAAAAATTAGTTGTGACCCAATTCAAATATTTCCTCAGGACTTAATATATGGTTCAATAAATTGATTACCCATAAAGGTGTTGGTTCAGCCATTTTTATTCCCATGTAGATTCCTACTTCACCTCCTTTGTGGGGTTAGATCTCCTTCCTTTGTGTTGTTTTCCCCATGCCTAGTTCTCTTGTTCTTTCTTTTGCTTCTCCACCTTTAATTCTTCCTCTGCGTGCATGTATCTCCTGCCCAGTTATCAGGACTCGTCTATAAATGTGGAGAGATTTTGAGTCTCTTTAAATGGCTTGCTTCACTTATGTTTGACAGGTTTAAGTCATAGGTTTATTCGGAATTCATATCTGGACCCAACTCTGTTGTTGTTCCTGCTCTCAGCCTATCAAAAGAGAGAAAGTTATTTGCCTCTGTTATTCTTTTCTAATGGTATATTTTATTTTGCAAAAGTAAGGATTCTTCCTGATTTATAATCAAGTCCGTCTCTTTCAAATCGTTGTCATTTTTTCATTTTTATTTCTTCATATTTGTTTAATTGCTTTGTCATATCTTTCTTGAACGTTTCAATCATACTTTGATATCAAATTCAGTCAATTCTAATTTTATTGATTCAACCTCTTTCAATATCTTATTGTGATCCAATCATTCATGCCTTATCAAGATCTCCATCACACTTTTTTTTTTACTTTTTGGAACAAGGAGCTGAATTCGCTCAGTCCTTCAACCATCAGGGTTTTTTTCCCATTGGAGAGAATCATATACAATGTGAGTCCTCTAGGAACTGAACCAACTTCAAAAATCATGTCTAGTGCTGTAGCTTCCCACCGCCTTTTCAGCTCTTCTTTTGAAAGTTTTTCCACTTGTTTCATCTGAAGCATAATATTTTCAGTCATTGCGTTTTATCTTTGCTACAGTTACTTTTGTAGGATTCAAATGACCTGTTTCTACAAACAGCGAGTTCCATCAATAAAATACCCTACTGCAAGTGCCAGCATTTCTGTTGTTTTGGCAGCTTCGCAGCAAAATGGCGATGCCTGCCCCAGCAAGCTTGTGAAATCTTTTTCAGTGATAGCTGGCTGGGTTTGTGCACAGCAGAGGGAATGAGTACCCCCAACGTAAATTCCAAAGTGACAATCCTCAGAGAGAAATAACACCATGAACTCGAATGCATGTCATAAAGGAAGCAGCAACATGCGAGTCAGCCATTACTGCCTGTTCACTGTGCCTCTAACATTCCTTAAACTATTTTGAGGGCCAACTGTGCTAAAGAAAGGACTAAAGTGACTGTGGACACAGACAGAGGACAACGTTTTCGTGCCACCCTTTAGCCCTTTTCATACCTGCCTTCCTTCTCCTCTCTTTTCCTGCACCGTCCCTTAATTCAACGTGTAACTTCGACTGTATGACATATGTGTTAAGTGATACATACATTATGTGATTTACTGGTTCAGAACAGTGAAATTACTTTAAACTCTAGATTTATTGTGAACCACTTTGCATATGTCACAGAGTAAACTCCGACAAGCCAAACATTGTCCGACATTTATTGTGAAAAAAGAAAACTGCTGTGATGACTTCTGTTTCTTGGATGGTTCCATAAAGTTAAGATATGTCTGAGCTGAAGCATATTTGCTCTTCTATGAATGCGTCCTCTTTTATTGCGAAAACTAACATAAGTATGTTTCTTTACAGACAGTTCCAGTCCAGACGAACCAAGCAGCAGGTAACATAGGAGCAAAGAATTAAAAAAAATACATTGTTATTTGATAGAAGAACTGACGAAAATCTAAATGTCATACTGTATCTTATATGCAGACAGGTTGCTGCACTGTACTGTTCTACTGGGAGGTCTACTCTAAATAAAACTGAAAAGTTGAAAACTGAACATGACAGTTTATCCAGTTGCCTCGTGGCCGGGGCTATTACACTGCTCGGGAATTATGAACCTGGACAAACCACTCGCTCCCTGAGGAGGAGGCTCTTTTTTCTGAGGGCCAACTTCTCCCCTTTGACCAACTTGCCCAGGAGAGTGGGCTCCCCCCGGGGCAGTTCCTCTTCCATCGACAGCTCATAGACGCTTGCTGGCACCTATCTGGAGGCGAGCCTGCAACACACCCAGTGGTTCACGCGGTGTTAACTATTGGCACCAGCCGTCACCTCATCACTTGGGTGAATAAGACCATGCAAGAACTGTCGTAGGTCCCACCGCCCCACTGCGCCAAAAATAGGAGGAGGAATACCGGAGGCCGCTCCATGATAAAGAATGGGAGCGAGCTCTATAATTTCCAAAGAAGGTTTCCCGGAACTCCCGCTTCAAAAATATGCAGTGTTTCAAGCTACACAGGGCCTATTTGACGCCGGCACAGCTCCACCGGCACAATTTGCCTGCCCTTGTTGCCACACCCCTAACGCAGTGCTTTTACACATGTTCTGGGCTTGCCCAACTTTACAGCATTACTTGCACATTATTCATGCTACATTGCAAGAGGTTACAGGTCTCCTAGACATCTATTCCTGGGAAGCCTGTCCGCAAGGCATATTTAGGCGTAGGAAGCATCACAAGGTGCAGACACGCGTTGTGGCCCAGGCCCTCCTTTTAGCCAAGCAACCTATCACCCTGCATTGACGCGTGCCCTCTTCTGGAGGCCTGGGCAGGAGCAGTGCACAAATGGGGAGCTGAAGAGGAAGATGTACTCTGAAATGAAGAGGTGCGTCGGGTGCGCCGACACCCCATCTCTCCCGAACGTGCCATGCTGCTCATGCACTTCCGGCAAACAATTGACAATAATGCTCCACCCCCACAGTCACAAGATTCGCACAGGGCGCCCAGCTGAGTGTTCCTCCCAGGGGGTGAGACCTACCTCCCCTATAAGGCCTCCCTTTTCCCCACCTCGTAAGTGCTTCAGCTGCTGTTAAGATCACTGAGACACCACAGTGCGCTTCCCTACGCCAGTGCCTGTACCCCAGCACCTGAAATGCAGTAATATTACACACCCGCACTACCCTCCCCCTCACCGTACATACCAGTATTTACTCCCCAAGTTACCAGTTTAAGTTTCTCTCTTTGGTAGGATAACAGGAGCAAACACCTCCCTCAGGGGTGACTCCCACTTCCAATGGGCTTCATTGATTGCTCCCTGATGCTTGCTGTGTAACCTTTGAGTGCAATTATATGCCTCAGATTTACTATTGTATCTCCTTTGTACCACACACAATTTTATGTGGCAAAGTATGTAACTATATCAAAACACCGAAAACCCAATAAAATGTGTTTTTTTTTAAAATAACAATTTATCCAGTAGTTATTTCTTCAGCTGGGTGGCCACCCACTGACCAGGAGAAAACACCATTTTAATTGATTGTGATGTCATCAGTCTTGTCATCTAGGATCAAGGGGGTAACCAGAAAATTTAAATACCCTCCACTTTGAACTAAAGCTCTTACTGCACTAAGCAAACCAGCAAGCAATCATGACCCTCCCTAGAAGAGCTTGCTTGTCTCTTCCATCCAAGCAGCTGTCCATTCATCCGTTCATATTTTCATCTACCTGCTGATATCCACTATTTCACCTTTACATAATTTCATCCATCATTCAGTCTGTCACAATTCCATCTCTCCATCCATTCATCCGTTCATCCATAGCCAAATCTATATGTGCATTCTTCCAACACATCCATCCATCCACACATCCTTTCACTCAGTCCTCCATCCTTCCACTTATTCATCTCCCTTTCATCTATATATTTATTCATCCTTTCAGTCATCCATCCATCCTCTCATTCATCCAGCCTCCCTTTCACTCTATCCATCCACCCTTTCACTCCATTCATCCATCCATCTTCTGTTTCACTCATCCATCCATCCACCCTTTTAACCAGCACTCCATCCTTTCACTCATACATCCACCCTTCAACCCACCCGTCCATCCGTCCGTCCATCCATCCATCCATCCATCCATCCATCCATCCATCCATCCATCCATCCATCCATCCATCCATCCATCCATCCATCCATCTATCCATCCATCTATCCATCCATCTATCCATCCATCCATCCATCCATCCATTTATCCATTCATTTAAGCTTTCACTCATCCATCCATTCACTAAAACATCCATACACCCTTTCACTCAGTGTCCATCCATTCACCCTTTCACTCAGTGTCCATCCATTCACCCTTTCACTCATCCAGCTATCCACCCTTTCATCCAGCCATCCATCCATCCTCCCTCTCACTCTGTCCATCCAGCCTTTTAGTCCATCCATTTACCCATTCACTCATCCACCCACCTTTTCGCTCATTCATCCATCCACCCTTTTACTCATCCACCCATCCATTCACCTTTCACTCGTCCATCTATCAATCCATCCTCCCTTTCACTCATCGATCCTTACATCCATCCTTTCACTCATTCATCCATGCATCTATCCATCCACCCTTTCGCTCACTCACTCTCCCACTCTTTCATGTTAATTATGAGCCTTTGTCTGCCAAGCTACAGATAGACGAGGCCCATCAGAACCCCATCCCCGTTGTAGCGGCTAAAGCGCCCGGGAGGGGGAAGGGGTTGATGACGCCCCTGCCTATGATGTAATTTGTGATATCCTCTGTAAGGTCATTCAAAGTGAATGACAGGGTTAGGAGTGCTATATCTTGGGTGGCTGCTATTATTTTACAAAATGTAGTGGTATAAGCACTCAGCTTTTATATGGGACAGTGAAATATGGACATTTTCACGGGTCCTTTGAAATATGGTCTTTAGCATTTTAATGACAGTTCCCAAACTTTACCTCTCCACTTTGACATTGTCAGGCCTACTAAGATTCTGCAGAATTGAGAACCAAATTATGCAGCAAGATTATGTATAGAATGCTGCAAAAAGAGCAAAATATTTGGCACAGTCTCTGGTAGTATTACTTTTAACCATTTGAAATAGAAGCAACATTTCTGTGAAATCTTTAAATTATGTTGCATATGATGTGGCAAACACAGTAAAGCCATAATTTTGCTGAAAGGTCTGCAGCCATAGAGTCGAATAAATGCACTAGTCATCACCATTGTTTTATCAACAATTTAGCCAATAAAGGTAAACAAAATCTAAGCATCCTCATTTCAGTCAGCGGCCATTGGTAGCTGCAATTTGAAGAACACAGATTTTTCAAGCTAACTCATCCAAATTGAACATGTAATATGAAAATTACGTACTGGGTAACGTGTAATATGGTCTTGGACTGCCATTTATTTCCATGTATTTACATACCACTGGGCTCTCGGTAATATTGGACCGTATTACATAGTTACCTAAGAGAATACAAAATGGAACTGTGTAATATGATACTATATTTCCATTGAGGTGATAAGGCAACATCATAAACCATGCGGCTGAAGGATGAGTGGTTTATAAATGTCTCCTGACCCACATGCCAGCAGTAGAGGACCTTATTATACATGTTCCTTGTTGTGTATGTTTTATATTACATGACTTATTCATTGATTTTTGAACTCTTTAGTAAGATGTTGAGCATTTGCATGTGATCCTCAATTACATTTTTAGAATTCATTGTCTAATATTTAAATTGTGGATTACTATAAAATAAACTTTAAATGTAAAACAGCATTGTAAGGAAATTACCAATATGTTAAAGTTTAAGTGCACTGTGGGACAGTATATTTAATTTCTTTTGCCTTCACAATAGTTATTTTCATAAATGTATTCATTGGTAGAGTCTTGCCTCAAGGATCAGCATGCAAAGGTGAGCTTGTCTTGTGTGCTGATTAATGTTCTGAGAGCAGCACTATTATTGTGGACGGCTTTTTTTGCCCACACTAAAAGAAAGAAAAAATGCTGTGCTAACCCTCCATTTAACTTTTCTATTTGTTTCAGGAAACTTGGTTTCTTGCCAATTAAGTCCCATGTCAAAGTCTGTGCTTCGTTTATCCACCTTGGCAGTCTCTTTGAGATTCTGCACTTCTCCTTCCTCCTCTCCCTCCTGTGCAGGTGTAGAGGATAGTCCAGGAAGATCTCTGCCCCCTAAATTAACCATAGTCGTTGGCTGTGAAACAGTGAGTTCCATGACCACCCTCACTGGTCTGCTGGTTCTCACAATATGCAGGATGGGCCTCCTTTTGACAAGGAAGTGGGTCTTTTTCAAGTGGAGGAAAGCTACATGAGCTGGCAGCCAATCAGAGTCTTAGAATGTAAAATAGTCTATTGACGTTGGCAGAAATGACAGGAAGTCCAGCGTGCATTGCTATGCGTGCAGCATCAGCTGCCTTACAAGAGAGGCCACAGACATAGTGCACTTCAAAAAAAGTGTAGCTCCCTATGAATGACCCTATTAAGTTTATAACTGATGCCAGGGCACACCTAGAGGGCCATTTTTAGGCAGTGAAAAATATGTGTTTTAAACATTATCATCCCTCCCAGTGTGTTGGAAATCCGCAGCCTACATTTTAAGGACTCATCACACCCAAAATGGCATTGCTGGTCCGCGGTCTAGTCCTTGAGGCTGCCGACAATTAGTCCCAGTTCAATTTTGTTGAGCCCATTACTAGTTGTCATGGCGGTGGTTCAAGGGAGCAGGCAAAAAATCAAAATTGACCCACTTTGAACTAAAGCACTGATGCCATCAAGTTAGCAAAGCAAGTGAGCCGAACCCTCCCTAGAACAGCCTCCTTGTCTCTTCCATTCATGCATCTATCTATTCATTCTTTCACCCGTCCATCCATCTACTGATATCCACTATTTCACCTTTACATTCTGTCATCCATCCATTCATTCATCCAATTTTAGTCTATCCCTATTCCATCCATCCAATTTGCCATCCATCCATCTTTGCTCTGCCATCATTTCACCTGTTCATCCATGTATATTTAATTCATCCTATCATTTTACCCACTCATTCATCCACATACTTATTCCTCCACGTACTCATTCACCCATATTTGTCGCTTTTCAGCCTTCCTTCCATTATTTCTTACTCAGATGCATTTTTCCTTGCTCCTGCGTGCTCTTCTTTTGACACTGTATGACAGCGTCAATTCGTGCAGCCATTAGTGGTAGACACCGAGCCTATGCAACCTCTGCCATGTAAACCACCTTTTATTCGAGAACTACAGGTTTTTGTGAGGGGGCAATGCCAGGTTCCACCCTGTTGTCGTCTCCCTCACATGCATTGTTCAGTGGTGGGGTTGAGGGGGTTAGGGGGTGGATTACGGGTTGTCTTCTTCTTTTGATTGTATTCAGTTTTGCCTTATTGTATTCTTTGTGATCTACACCTGATATCCTATGTGCTTGACTAATGACCCCTATTTGTTGCCACTGGCTCCATCCCAGATACGTGCTTGGCTCCTATGCATTTGCAGTGGGCCCTGAGGGTGTTACCCCTATGTCATCCGTTGTAAACTACTGATATTACTGATATTGCACACACACTTTATGACATCATGCAAGGGTCCCTCGGGAGCCGGCATTGCTTTTCCACATGGGGAGCTGCTAAGACGCAGCTCTCCATGTGGAAAAGCAATTTGGTTTGCATTTTGAAAGAGAGAGCAGGATTCCTGCTCTCTCTTTCAAAATCCAAACCAAGTTTGCTATGGCAGGGCGGCTCCCGCCCTGCCATAGCAAACTACAGTGTCCCGGGGGTGGGCACCCCGGGACACTGCAGGAGCCGGCCCTAAGGGGTGGCGGCCCCCAGGGCCATGACAAGGCTCCAGGAGGGGGGGGCCACGCCGCCCCCCTCCCACAATTTGCAAAGCCCCGGGGGGTGGTGGTCCGTCACAGACCCCACAATTTTAACATTTAGAGCCCCGGCTTGAGCCCCCACACAGGTTTTTTTTTTTTAAAAAGCCCTGCAGGGTGGCGGTCCCCGGGGGGGGGCTGTATGCCCCCCGCAATAACAATTAAGTAGAGCCCCGGGGGTGGTGGTCCCTGGGGCTTGGGGAGGCCTTAGAGGCCCCCCAACATTAAACTAAGAGGCCCCGGGGGTGGCGGTCCCCGGGGCTGGGGGGCCCCTTTGGGCCCCCCATCCCAATACAAATATTGTCCCCGGGATTTGGCCCACCCGTGGGCTAAATATTAACTAAGCAAGGAAGCCCGCGCTTCATTTTGTTTTTAATTTCGGCCGAAATTCGCGCGGGGTGCGCGAATCTCGCCGATTTAAAAGAAAAAAATGCTTTTTTTGGGCCCTGGGGTTTCTTGTGGGAGCAGGCCTAGGGGGTCAGGGTGTTTCTACCCTGCCTCTTTTTGCGTTTTGCGCATTACTTTTTCTGTTTTCTTGTGCCTCGGTTCTACCGAGGCACAAGATGGCTGCCAACATTTCCTTGTTCTGAAGTGTTGACAGCCAATTAGCATAAAGCTCGTGCTCGGGAGGATCCGTGGCCCTAGACATATATGTGTTTTTACTTTTGATTTTCTCAGCAACTACTGAACGGATTTACATACAACAAAGGTTCTTTCTGAACCAAGAACTATCTCTTACCCAAATTTATTATAATTCCGTTCAGCAGTTCGGGCTGTAGCCGTGTCTAAAGTTTCCTATAGAAAATTGCATGGGGAAAACATGTTTTGGGACCCCCCTTTTTCTCGGCCCACGCTTGACGAATCACCACGAAACTTTCAAGATAGGAGCAGACCGGAGCGCCCCACGAGTTTTGAAAATTTCGCGAAGATAGTTATTGGAAATAGAATGTTGCGAATTTCCTATGGAAAATAGGTCCTAACTATAACTATCTACTGGCGACCGCCAGTAGATAATATATATATATACATATTTATATTGGTTGTATTGGTGCTCATCCATAAATGAATCAGTGGTAGAAAGAAGACGATCATAAGAATGACAATGACACCCCACTGGAGGGATCAAAATATTTTCAGAAATAAATATGGAAATTAAAATATCCCCAAAAAATAAGTAATCGTAGATACAGAAAAAATATTTTAATACGAGTAATACATAAATCCAAAGTAAAGAGTGTAGATTGGGCATACAGATGCAGGAGAATGAAGAAGATATCTGAAATGTTTTCGAAATATGTAAAAAGAAAAGAGTGACAAATAATGATACTTTAATCAATGATTTGCACCAATGTTCATAATTTAACACAATTAGTTTAATTTATGATGATTTGTAATTCTCAAAGCAACCTTTGCACATGTATATATTGTGTATATTTCATTTTCACCGATGATTTAACGCAAGCGGAATTGTTTACTTTTGAGAACTACAAATCCCACAATGCTCCCCCGATCACATGACAGGAAGTGATGTTGATTTTGAAAGAGTGTATATGTGGAGAATCAAGTTGGGCAGCATTATCGTGATCAAGGTCTTGGGTCAAGACCGAAATGCGTTGATTTGTGGATTTTCTTACTATCACTATGGGCGGAGAAACGAAATAAAGGACTGCATATTAAAACTTTTTGTGGAGTGCGACCCTGTGCTTCTTCGTCTGAAGGGTTTGTTTGTATATATATATATATATATATATATATATATATATATATATATATATATATATATATATTCACTTAAAAAACCATAGGTTTCACACATGTTATAGTTAGCTGGACATTTCACTCATAAAAAACCAATGAAATTCCCCCGTTATAGTTACTGCAGGCAACTATAACTCACGCGACCGTAATCCTCTGCTGATGCTAATACTGTATTTAGACACTTATTTACCCATGTCTTCTTCCATTAATCTTTACCTATACATATATTACA
Source organism: Triturus cristatus (assembly GCF_964204655.1). Taxonomy (NCBI): domain Eukaryota; kingdom Metazoa; phylum Chordata; class Amphibia; order Caudata; family Salamandridae; genus Triturus; species Triturus cristatus. Next base: position 80,999,057 of record NC_140582.1, on the reverse strand, counting down.
AATATTTATTTTTCAGAAAGACACATATGTCATCAGTGATGTAATATCTGACGTCATCAGCAGAGGATTGCGGTCGCGTGAGTTATAGTTGCCTGCAGTAACTATAACGGGGGAATTTCATTGGTTTTTTATGAGTGAAATGTCCAGCTAACTATAACATGTGTGAAACCTATGGTTTTTTAAGTGAATTTGCAAGGTTTTTTAAATGCTAATTCCTAACTATAACGTGTGTGAAACCTATGGTTTTTTCAGTGAATTTGTACGGTTTTTTAAATGCTAATTTATTTATGTATTATTTTTTTTATATATTTATTTTACAATAAACTACGTATTAAAAATTATTATTTATTTTTTTTTGGTTTTCACCCTGCGAATTATTATTTTTTTTTTGTAAATTTTTTTTTTTTTTTTTTGTGTTTTTCAGGGTGCGCGCACTGTGCGCGCACCCCCGCGATTTAAAAAAAAAAAAAAAAAAATTTTTTGCCTTCGGGGTCCTTCAGGGACCCCCTGACAAAGGCTAGGGGGTCAGGAACTCTCTACCCTGCCCCCTTTTCACGTTCGCCACCTTCCTTTTTCACTCTCGCACTGAAAACAAACAAAATGGCGGCCGACACTTCCTGATTTCGACCGATTCGAACGTTGACTAACATGTAACCACCAATCAGAATTACGCTCGCGCACGTTAGGGTGCTCGCACGGTGCTCGCACGGTGCGCGCACCCTGCGCGCATATATATATATATATATGCTTTTAAATGCTATTTGCTCCGGAAATACTGAACAGATTTACACCAGACCTGCAAAAGGCACTTCCTTGACCTTATGGCTACCTCTCTGCCAAATTTCAAGTAATTCTGTTCAGCCGTTCGGGCTGTAGCTGTGTCTAAAGGTCCTATGGAAAAATGCATGGGAAAAACGCGTTTTGGGACCCCCCTTTTATCTCAGCCCCCGCTTGACGAATCCCCCCGAGACTTTCAGGGTAGGAGCGGAGCGTAGCGCCCCACCTATTTTGAAAAATTCGCGAGGATTCGTCGACCGGCGCCAAAGTTATTCAAAATAGAATGTTGCGGATTTCCTATGGAAACGTGGTCCTAACTATAACTACCTACTGGCGACCGCCAGTAGGTAATATATATATATATATACACATATATACATATATAGATATTCACTAAAAAAACAAATGTTACAGGGATGTTGTAGTTAGGCTAACATTACACTCGCACGAAACCAGAGAAGGTCAGCCGTTATAGATACCTGAGTTAACTATAACTTGTGCCCCCGCAATGCACTGCTTCTGACCTCACATATTACTTCACTCATGACATGGTCAGTGACATCACTGATGACATCTCTGATGACATTTCAAATGATGTCACAGCCATTTAAAAAAAAAGAAAAGGGAGGGGGCCTAAGCTGCCACCCTCCCGGGACATTTTTGGCCCTGGGGACCCCATCCCCCGGATATGGTCATCTCCTTTGGTACTGTGGGGGAGCCTGAGGCAGTTCCGTCTGGCTCCCACCTCCTGCGGGAGCCGGCATTGCTTTTTACCTCCATGGAGTTGCTGATATGCAGCTCCCTGGGAGTTAAAAGCAAAGTGCTCCACTTTGAACAAGCAAGAGCAAAATGCTCTTGCTTTTTCAAAGTAGAGCACTTGTTTGCTATGGGATGGCGGGAGCATCCCATAGCAGACTGCAATGTCCACGGCGTGGGCACCTCAGGACTTTGCTGGAGATGGCCCTGGGGGGTGGAAGTTCCCTGGGCTGTTTATGGCTCCAGGAGGGGTGGCTCGGCCCCCCTCTCATTTGGAAAATAGCCCCAGGGAGGTGGTGGTCCCAAGAGCTACCTTTTTGCCAAATTTGGTGTAATTGCGTTCAGCAGTTCAGGCTGTTGCTGTGTCTAAAGTTTCCTATGGAAATTAACATGGAGAAAAGCATTTTGGGACCCCCCTTTTTCTTGTCCCTCACTAAATGGATCACCCCAAAACTTTCTACGCAACAACTGAAGTGAGTGGCCTATTAGTTTAGAAAATGTTGTGAAGATTCGTCAAACGGCGCCAAAGTTATAGGCAAATCAAAAAACGCTTTTCCTATGGAAACTAGGTCCTAACTATAACTACCTACTCGCGACTGCCAGTAGGTGATATATATATTTAAGCTTTGGAGTGCAAGAAATACCAGGACTCACGGGAGCAATTCACCCAGATTTTATTCGGGTGTAGGTACACACTGACGCGTTTCGGCAACTGCCTTTCTCAATGATAGCGGGCTCCATGAAACGATGTCAATAAATACATGATTCATTGTTTTTTTAAGAAGTTCAACAACATCGATAACATCCCTTAAATCAAATATCCACCTGATTTTAGTTTCGGCCATCTTGGGGCATACATTGTTACACATTATAATTATACATCCATACTGTTATATACAGAAAAAACACACAATATAAAGCCCTGAATGGGCAAATGGCACCAATTAATATCGATGCCCCTCGTACTGCACAACCCTGTTAATTTATTTGTTTCGCCCTGAATGGGCATAACGAGTGCTCACACTGTTACTTCAGAATGAGGTGAGTTCAAGGGCAATGTGTATGATGCTGCTTTCCCATGTTGTATTATGTCTCTCCAATAAACAAGTGTCCCCTCAGATTCTCAATCTCTTGATTTCATAATTGTGGTGTCCATGCCCTCGCATTATACCTTTGAGATTATAAGTGTATTGCCATCTCCTCCCCACTATTCAACCCCATTGGTATCTTAGTTTGGGTGTCAATGATGTACCTTGATTCTAATCTGCGGAGCAGCAGTTGTCTGTCTCCTCCTCTTATGTCTTTGGGTACATGGCCCATGCAAAAAAAAATCTCAACAGATCCCTGTTGCTGTCATGATGACTCTCAAAATGTCTCGCCACCGGATACATTACATCTTTGGTGGCAATGGCCCTAAGGTGTTCTAGGATCTGCCACTTCGTGGGGTGTATTGTACTTCCAATATACCTCAAAACACAAGGACATACTAAACAGTACACCATGTGGCTGGTATTACAATTCATGAACTTACCGATTTTCTTGGGTGCCTCAAGACCAGGTACATCATACGTCAACACTTTATGACTGTTTTTACAAGCCTTGCATTTTCCACAAGAGAAGAAACCTTTCACTTTATCAAAAAAGGATTGTCTATTCTCTTTTGTACAGTAACTCTGTACCAGAAGATCTTTCAACGAACGTGCCTTCCTAAATTATAACAGTGGTGATCCTGGTAGATCTTCCCCTATAATCGGGTCTGATTTGAGGATGCTCCAATTTCTTCATAGCACATTCCTAATATCAATAGCGTTGTTTGAGTAGTTCGTGATCATTCTAAACTCTTTTGGGGCTTTGACATTAGTTCTTTTTTTTCTTGATTTGGCAGTTTGATTATCATTTACCAGCTCCAATCTGGATTTGACCTTTACCTTCTTTTTTGTCTCCTTTAGGATTTCAATCGAATACCCTCTGTTCATGAATCTCTCCATGCTCTCTGCCGCCTGGAAATCAGACTCCCTAGTGTAATTTCTCTTAATATGTAATAGCTCCCCATAAGGGATGGTGTTCTTTAATTTCTCAAGGTGACAGCTGCTCGCATGTAATAGGGAATTCCATGCTGCTGATTTCTCCTGTGAATTTAAGATTAAAATCATTTTCATTAAGCACTCTTACATACTCATTAGCTGATTGCTCGGTGCCTCTGTATATGATGAATAAATCATCAATATATCTTTTCCAGCTAATCATTTTACCGGTCCCCTTAGGGGGAGCTGTTACATATTAAGAGAAATTGCACTTAGGAGTGTGATTTCCAGGCAGCAGAGAGCATGGAGAGATTCATGATCAGAGGGTATTTGATAGAAGTCCAACCAGAGACGAAAAAGAAGGTAGAGGTCAAATCCAGATTGGATCTGGTAAATGATAATCAAACTGCCAAATCAAGAAAAGAGAGAACTAATGTTAAAGCCCCAAAAGGTTTTAGAATGATCACAAAATACTCAAGCAACGCTATTGATATTAGGAATGAGCTATGAAGAAATTGGCGCATCCTCAAATCAGACCCGATTATAGGGGAAGATCTACCAGGATCACCACTGTTATCATTTAGGAAGGCATGTTCGTTGAAAGATCTTCTGGTACAGAGTTACTATCCAAAAGTGAATAGAAAATCCTATTTTGATAAAGTGAAAGGTTTCTTCCCTTGTGGAAAATGCAAGGCTTGTAAAAACAGCCATAAAGCCTTGTCGTATGATGTACCTGGTCGTGACGCACCCAAGAAAATCGGTAAGTTCATGAATTGTAATACCAGCCACACGGTGTACTGTTTAGTATGTCCGTGTGTTTTGAGGTATATTGGAAGAACAATACACCCCACGAAGTTGCAGATCCTAGAGCACCTTAGGGCCATCGCACCAAAGATGTAACGTATCTGGTGGCAAGACATTTTGAGAGTCATCATGACAGCAACAGGGATGTGTTAAGATTTTTTTGCATAGACCATGTACCCAAAGGCATAAGAGGAGGAGACAGACAACTGCTGCTCCGCAGATTAGAATCAAGGTACATCATTGACACCCAAACTAAGATACCAATAGAGTTGAATAGTGAGGAGGAGATGGCAATACACTTTATAATCTAAAAGGTGTAATACGTGGGCATGAACCCCACAATTATTAAATCAAGAGATTGAGACTCTTAGGGGACATCTGTTTGTTGGAGAGACATAATACAACATGGGAAAGCAGCATCATACACATTGCCTATGAACTCACCTCATTATGAAGTAACGGTGTGAGCACTCGTTATACCCGTTCAGGGGAAATAAATACATTAACAGAGTTGTGCAGCACAAGGGGCATTGAGATGAATTGGTCATACAGGGCTTTATATTGTGGTTTTTTTCTGTATATAACATTATGGATGTATAATTATAATGTGTAACAATGCATGCTCCAAGATGGCCAAAACCAAAATCAAGTGGATATTTGACTTAAAGTCCATTATCCATGTTGAAGAACTTCTTAACAACCAATGAATCATGTAATTATTGACATTGTTTCATGGTGCCCCCTATCATTGGGAAAGGTGGTTGCCGAAACTTGTCTGTGTTTACCTACACCCAAATAAAATCTGGGCTAATTGCTCCAGCGAGTGCTGGTATTTCTTGTACCCTGCAGCTTGAAGATTGAAGGGCGATTTTGCCCTCGCACACACAAGCACCCGCCCGCGAGTGCAGGGACTGAGGCGAGATGAAGGAGCGGTATATATATATACATATATATTACCTACTGGCAGTCGCCAGTAGGTAGTTATAGTTAGGACCTATTTTCCATAGGAAATCCGCAACATTCTATTTGGAATCACGTTGGCGCCGATTGACGAATCTTCGCGAAATTATCCAAACTTTTGGACAGCTCCGGTCCGCTCCTATCCTGAAAATTTCACGGTGATTCGTCAAGCGGGCCCGAGAAAAAAGGGGGGTCCCAAAATGCGTTTTCCCCATGCATTTTCCTATAGGACCTGTTGACGCAGCTACAGCCCGAACTGCTGAATGGAATTACACCAAATTTGGCAAAGAGGTAGTCCTCAGTTCAGACTCGTGCCTTTTGCTTAAATGGTGTAAATCCGTGCAGTAGTTCCTGAGAAAATTAGAGTTAAAAAGATAGATATATCTGGGTGGAGCCTAACCACACATCTCATCGCGAGATCTGATTGGCTGTCAGTACTTCATCCAAGAAGTGTTGGCAGCCATCTTGGGACCAATATACATGATAGCACCTCATTAAAAAGCATTGCAGTTAATAGAAGGCTTTAAGACTTTAGTTACATTATAAATCATTTGTGGATGGTACCATACTCATTTTAGGAATTGTGGTGTGTTCTAAGGTGATTTTACCATGTGAAAAAGCCTTCGGCTGTGATATCATGAATCATGTTTGAGAGAAAACTATTTTCTCATGCTTTTCCCACAGAGGTTTGGACGGTGATCTATAAGCTAGACTGAGAGAATATTTTCTGTAAATTCACATTATCTTTCTCAGTCATGTGAGAATGAAGTGTGACATTCTCAGTAAAACATGTACATCCAACAAGGGCAGAGACTGACAGTTGATTCCTTTGTGTTCTACTGCAGCTTCCCAGAGTGTTCTAAAGAACAACTAGAGCGCTAACAGTCCTACTTATGACAAACGTATTGCACACCTGAAGCCATCTTGATTGGAATAAAGTGGTAACTCTTAAAACATTTAATTTAAAAAGGAACAAAATGAGGGGGTTATTTAGCCATAGAAAGTATGATTAGTGCTGCAGAAAGAAAAATTAGGGCACATTTTGACTTCTCAAATCCTCTTCTATTTCATAAAAAAATTCTGACATGCAGACTGAAACATGCACTTTGAATACCAGCAGCAGACTTCCCTGTTGAGCAGTAGCTTTACTACAGTGATCGAATGAGCAACTAGAGTGCTAACATTCAGAATTTATGGCAAATGTGTGACACATCTGAATGCCCTCTTGATTGAACCAAAGTAAAAAACTGAAAGTATTTCCTACTGAGGAGACTGCAGTAAATGAGGAAATTAGGAAACTTCATAACAAATAAATCTCCCAAGATGGCCACCAGAGAGAAAAGAGCCCAAATGTAGCCCAAATATCACCCAGATGTAGCCCAAGTATAGCCCAATGACAAAATGTCCCAGAGTGTTCTTAAGAACAACTAGAGCGCTTACTGTCTTACTTATGACAAAAGTATGGCACACCTGAAGCCATCTTGATTGGAATAAACTGGTAACACTTAAAACATTTAATTTAAAAAGGAACACAATGAGGGGGTTCATTTTGCCATAGAAATTATGATTAGTGCTGAAGAAAGAAAAATTAGGGCACATTTTGAGTGACTTCCCAAATCCTCTTCTATTTATTAAAAACTTCTGACATGCAGACTGAAACATGCACTTTTAATACCAGCAGCAGACTTCTGTGGTGAGCAGTAGCTTTACTACAGTGATCTAATGAGCAACTAGAGTGCTAACATTCAGAATTTATGGCAAATGTGTGACATATCTGAATACCTTCTTGATGGAATCAAAGTAAAAAACTGAAAGCATTTCCTACTGAGGAGACTGCAGTAAATGAGGAAATTAGGAAACTTCATAACAAATAAATCTCCCAAGATGGCCACCAGAGACAAAAGAGCCCAAATGCAGCACACATATCACCCTGATGTAGCCCACAATGTAGCCCAATGACAGAAGTGTGCAAAATACTTATTTTTTGTGTATTTGCAGTTTTATAGTGCAGTCTTGTCAGGTATTGGAGTGCTTTACATGAGCATTGGTTACATCACACAAGATCAAATTAATTTTGGTTGTAGACATGGAGAGATTAAGTGATTTGACCAGAATCACAGAATGTTGAGCTGAAGCAGAAACTCCAACCTGGTTCCCCAGTTGCAAAGTCTGCAGCTCTGGAAGTAACACCACATTCTCTCCCCTAAGTGCAACATTTAATCAAGTGGTCAACTGGATAAAAAAACATAAAGATTACAAATAATTTAAAAGTTCTTTGTCGCTATTTGAAAACTCAGAAAATATGTCCTCATTTTAGTTTTTTAGAGCACTAACCATAATTTTGATGCAAATAAGACCCTCTCATATATGTAATTTCTAAACGAAATGCTCTAGGTATTACAGTTTTGATTACATCAAGATGACATCAGGTGTTCCACACTTTTGTATTAAATCTAGAATGTTAGCAATCTAGTTGTTCATTGGGATACTGTTGAGAGGTAGAGGCCAGGGGCACGGACTCTGAAAATTGAAGGCAGGTAGGAGAGTGCAGAGGCAATAATTTGACCACACTGGGCAGGCAGGAAGGGCAGTGGCAGCACAACAGACTATGGAGGGCAGTGGAAAGGGGGGCAGGGGCAACAAACCAACAATCCAGGACTGTCAAGAGAGGCTGTGGCAATATAATAGACCATTGTGGGCAGAAGGAAGAGGCAGTGGTAGTACAACCATACATGCCAACAGACCCGATTCAGCCACTAAACGTCCAATGTTTTTAAGCTCAAATGGGCTTCATTTGATCTGTCTCCTGTCTACAATCTCCTCTTTTTCAATGTAACTCAAAGGGGAAAATCAATACCCCAGTTTTTTTCCAAAATCTCCCTCTTGCCAAGTTCAAAATGTTCGCAAGTATGGTACATTGGATCATGGAAGGCAGGAGGAATTGGGGTAGGGACATGAACTCGGATAACAGAGGACAGGAGGGACATGGAGAGGTGCACCAAACTGACCCTACACGGCAGCCATCAGGGTTTGCAGCAGCACAATACACCACACAGGGCATGCGGGACGGGAGTGCAGCACAACAATCCATAGAAAGCAATAGGGAGGGGACAGGCCCATGCACATGGACAACAGAGAACAGAGGGGAAAGAGGCAATGGTAGCTAGCTGACCATAATGGACAGACAGGAGAGAAAGCTGCAGCATACCAGACCATAAAGGGCAGGTGGGACGGATCAGGGGCATTACAATGGAACAGACAAGCCAGGAGGGAGGGAATAGGGGTCTGCACATGGAAACAGAGGGCTGGGGGCAAGGGGGCAGGGCAGGAGCAGCAAGATGACCATGGAGGTCAGGCAGGATGGGCACTAGAAACAAGACACACCATGGAGAGCAACAGTGAGACTATGATGGCATACACACAGACCATGGACGGAAGGTTGCGAGGGGGTCAGGGGCAGCTAGCTGACCACACAGGGAAGGTGGTAGGGGCCATGGCAGCACAGAAGACCATGCATGGCAAGCGGGAGGGTTAGTGGCAGCACAATGGCTATGATGGGCAAGAAGGAGGGTGCAGGTGCATGCACAAAGGACCATGGAGGATAGAAGGGAGGGTCAGGACCGGGGCACAGACAAGAGAGTTCAGGGGAAGGGGCCCCACAACAGACCGCGCGGGGCAGGCAGGAGGAGCAGTTGCAGCACAACAGACCAGGGAGGGCAGAAGGGTGTGGCAGTAAAATGGACCATAGAAGACAGGAGGAAGGGGATAGGGGCATGGCATGTGGACAGGCAGGGTGGAGGTGGCAGGGACAGGTTACAGTCATCTGACAATGCTAGGCAGGTGGGAGGGGAGTGGCAGCTCAACAGAACACTCAGAGTATATAGGAGTGGCAGGTCCATGGAACATGGTGGGCAAAAAGGATGGAGCAGGGGCATGCACAAAGACATCAGATGGAAGGGGGAAGGAGAATAGGGGCAGCAAGCTAAGCACAGAGGCTAAGCAGGAGGTCAATGATGTGGCATAGAATTGGGCAATGGAGGGCAGGAGGAGTGGACTGGTACATCATGCTAAATGGAGGGCAGTGGCAGCACATCAGACCATGCATGGCAGGAGGGAAGAGGCGAGTCCATGCATTCAGACAACAGAGGATAGGGAGGAGGTGGATGGGGCAGCAAGCTAACTGTTCAGAGAAGGTGGGTATTAGGAACGTTATTGTTTTTAAAATGTGTCTGTGCGAACTACTTAAAATATGAACAAGTATGCAGCATAATCTCCCTTTTATTCAGGAAGAAGAGGACGTTTGTGACTGTGACTCCGGGCTCACTTGGCAGAAACACCCCCTAACCCTCCACCCCCCATCGCAAAATGTAATGCCCGTGAAAAGGGTAGGTGAACGCAGTGTTATATAGAACATAGTCCTGAGAGCACGATTGAAAATGAAAACTAATTATAGTGTATGGTATAAACTATGCACCAAAAAGTGTGATATAAGATGAACCGGGGCGTGAAATATAATATGCAATACATTGTGCGCAATGACAGATTCATTGGAGAGCGCGAGATAGCACAGGCACTAGCGCGTGCTATGTGATATGCGCCTTGAAGTGTAATATGCACAGGGCAGTGTTGTGTAACCTAACTAGCCTCTAAAGTTGTAATATAAAATATGTGCTGGGGAGTGTAACGTTCCATATGCACTGTGACAAAGATCCCAGATTGTAATATGTATGGCATAGCGCTGTGCGTTATACCATAGGCATCGAGAAAGGCACGTTAGATGGGGCAATATAACACGTACGAAGGCAAGTGTGGCATTGCATTCACGGGGTGGTGTTACAATGCACATCCGATACAGAGTGTCATAGCATAGGCACTAGCTGGTGGAATACAACACAGACGTGTGTGGCACTCGGCGGACACTAGTGGGTGTAACACAGCATTGGGCTCAGCCAGGAGCGTGCTGTGACTCTCAAGTGAGGTTCGTCTCCTTTCCAGAGAGTAAAATAAAAAGTATTACACATCCGGTGGTGGATGTGTGTTTTATTAACCGTGAGGGGGGTTTCTTGCATAGTTTTGGTCAAATTGTTGTCAAATCCCCTTTGAATGGCTTGGTGTCCATGTGTATTAAATGTGCCCGTCAATAGCTACCCATGTTTGTATAAATAAACGACAAGGGTTTCTACTTGGAGAGTACCCATCCGCGGGGGCGCCGGGATTAGGCACGGTAGGGCGTCAGACACGTCAGAGCTTCACTAGTGCTGTAAATACATTCCACGTGGATTCATTGTATGCATAGTCGCCTTTTAATGAATATCACGCAAATCATCATGGTGATAGGTACAATGCGGTTTGTCCAGCATGTCCTAGGTGTTTCTATAAATATATTTTTGAAAAAACATAATAAAAAACAAAGTCCGTCCCTGGGGGTTGGGGTCCCCGGGAGCCATAAGTGGCCTGAGGAGGAGGGTAACGCAGCCCCCCTCCTAAAGAATAAAAAAAAAAAAAAAAGGGCCATTCCCCGGGGGTTAGGGTCCCTGGGGCCGATTAAGGCCTTGGGAGGGGAGCAACGCGGCCCCCTTTCAAATGTAAAAAAAATTAGGGGGCAGGCACTGGGGGATGGGGTCCCCAGGGCCAATAAATTAGAAAAAGAAGGGGGGCCACACAGCCCCCTTCATAAAAACATAAAAATAAATAGAAAACCGGCATCGTGCCGGAGGCCACGCCCCCTCCTTGCAGCACTCTGCAAACGTGCTCCCTGGCCAGTTGTAAGTTGGGGAATTAATTCCCCTTCAATACTGAGGGTCCCTGAGGGCCAACTAGCCCAACAGGTATCTCCAGTATGCGCCAGGGAGCTGCGTTGCAGACAGGTGTTCTGAGGCCACGCCCCTTTTTACACCTCTCTGCAACGCAGCTCTGTGGCGCTTACTGGAGGTACCTAGTGGGCTAGTTGGTCCCTAGGTACCCTCAGGATTCAAATGAACTTAATCTCCCAACTAAAAACGGACACAGGGCGTGTTTACACAGTGGTGAAGGGAGGGGACGGGACCTGAGTTAACATGTGCAAACGCGCCCTGTGGCGTGTTTTAAGTTGGGAAAATAATTCCCCTTCAATCCTGAGGGACCCTGGGGGCCAACTAGCCCACCAGGTGCTTCCAGTAAGCGCCACTGCGCTGCGTTGCAGAGAAGTGGTCTAGGCCGGGCCCCTTTTTACATCTCTCTACAATGCAGCTCTGTGGCACTTACTGGAGGTACCTAGTGGTCTAGTTGGACCCTAGGGACCTTCAGGATTCAAGGGGACTTAATCTCCCAACTTAAAACGGCCACAGGGTGTGTTTACACAGTGGGGAAGGGAGGGGACGGGGCCTGCGGTGACGTGTGCAAACACGCCCTGTGGCGCGTTTTAAGAGGTAGTTTTAATCCCCTGCCCTATTATATACTAGGGGCTTACAGAGGAGGTCATGCTAATCACAGGGGGACCCCAACACATAGTGTTCCCTAGTGTATGTAGGTGTTTTCACTGTATTCTGAGTGTCTTTTAACATAGCACTGGCTCTAGGACTGGTTAGTCAGACTCAGTTACCACCAGTATCCATCTGAAAAAGTTGAGGGTACAGGATGATTTTGCAACAAGGCTTCTTTCTGCTTTTCTGTTTGTTCTTTCTGCACGTTATCCTTCTTCCTGCAGTTTTCTTTGTCTTTGAGGACTTCTGTTGCTTCTTTCTGAATTTATTTTTTTTCTTTCTGTGCGTTTTTTCTTCTTTCTTCACATGTCCTATCTCTTTAGGCATAGTTAGAAATTAGCATTTAAAAAACCTTTGAAATTCACTGAAAAAACCATAGGTTTCAGGCACGCTATAGTTAGGAATAAGCATTTAAAAAACCTTAAAAATTCACTGAAAAAACCATAGGTTTCAGGGGCGTTATAGTTAGCTGGACTTTTCACTCGTACAAAACCATTGAAATTCCCCCGTTATAGTTAGTTCAGCTAACTATAACTCGCGCGCCCGCAATGCACTGCTGATGATGTCACATATTACATCACTCATGACATGGTCAGTGACATCACTCATGACATCACTGATGACATCTCAAATGACATCACTGATGACATCATCCTTGTGATAGAGTGGCAGACCTCCTCTCCCCCGAATATAACCTTTGAAAGACACATTGAAAAATAGAAACTAAAATGTTCAAAACAATGGACATACCAATACCAGTTACAACAACCTATTCAGTAATTCTAAGATCCACATACACATCCACTCATTCACCAACAGTCCTATACAGTCACTCATACATGTACTCATTCATCATATGTACTCATACACCTATACATCCTGTTACACAACGCCACTCATCCATAGAGTTACTCACACACATAGTCACTCATGCTAATAAAGAATCAAACATCCATTTACTTGCATATACAGTTATACACACACCACCACACTTACTTCTACAGAAACTTACACATACTTAGTCTTTTAAACAATCACTTATAGAAACACATACTTATTCATACAGGAACTCTTCCAATCTCTCACTCTCACATATACTCACTTATATACACCAACAGTCACATATACTAGTTGTGACTAGATAATGGTCAATAAAACGGGAAGTATTTTCCAATAAGGATCCAATCGAAGAAACAATAGGTCTCCCCGGAGGGTTCCTTGGGTCCTTATGCAGTTTCGGCAAAAGATAGCGTATGGGGATACGAGGATATGGGCACCTAAGATAATTATACTCCTCCCATTCCAATAATCCTCGCTCTCTCCAATCCACAAGCAACTCTCCATATTCCATATTTGATTTAACTATGGCTTTCCTGTTTGAGACACTGTAACAAACTTCATTGGTTAGCTGTCTATAACCTTCCATCAGGTAAGCTTGTTTATCCTGTAACACAACATTGCCGCCTTTATCAGACTGGCGTATTACTATGTTGTTATCCTGTTTTAAGTCCTCTAATGCCCTGATCTGCTCTGGGTTTAAGTTCTTTTTACAAAATGGAGTTTTTTTATGTCGTATCCTCTTAAGATCAGCTAACACACCTCTTTCAAACACATCAATGGCATCACATTCTATTTGTGGCAAAAATACCGATTTAGGCTTGAATCCACTGCCTGGATTTCTATTTATATCAATGTCAAATTCTTGTACATTGCTAGTTATATCACCATTTGTTTCAATTTGCTCATGCTGGGAATCCAAAATTTCAAAATGTCAACATCATCAACATTGAGATTACTCAGAGCAATTGCTTCAGTTTCAAAACCAGTCGACTTACATTTAGTATCAAACCACTTCTTCAGTTTTAGTTTGCGCGAGAAATAAAACAAATCAAATTCTTGTTTGAGCATAATTTAAATTCATAGTAGGGCAAAAGGACAAACCTAATCCCAGAAGTCGAGTTTCTTCCCCCGTCAGTGTCCGTGATGAAAGGTTGACTACAGTCATTTCGGCGCCTGTTTTCCCCTTGTCATCATTCCCACTGGGGTTGTTGTATCTTGTTTTCCTCCATTGTTTGGCTTTCTTATTACTCTGGCTCTTCCTCTGCCTCCTCGCCCTCTCCCTCTCTGTGCACTTTGTTCATGCTGCTGTTCTGTCCTTCCCTGATTCATCATTTGAAATTGCAATAAAAAATGTGGCTTCTTTTGTTGAACTTGATTAAGAGCCGAGATAGGTGCATCAGAAAGATTGCCATCCGAAATATCACTTTCTGATACCTCAATACTTCTCGGTACCACACTGGGATTAATTGGTACACTTCCTCCTTTTTCAAACAGGTGAACGTATTTCCTGTGAAAAGTTAAGGTACGACCTGCTTGATAATCTTTGTAATCCCTGAGGAATTTACGTTGTTTTTTGGCTGTAATGTCCTCTTCTAATTTCTCCATTTTGATAGCCAAATCTTTCATAAATGCATCAATTGCCTCTTGTGTTGTTAATGTAGCCAATGTTACAAGTAATGAATCTATCTCTGCCAACAACTTACTGCGATCCCTTAACGCATAATTTACCAAGATTTGCAGCATAGTTATTGAGCAGGCATTCAAATTGTTGGACCACTCTTCCAACATTTCTGGATCGGGTCCTCATACGTTGGTATGGTGAAGATGCGTAGGCCACGAGGTACACGTGCCACTTCTATGTACCTCTGTAATGACTCCGCTTCCCACCATTTGGCGAGTTCTTTTCTATGAAGTTTCTCAAGTTGATTAAATAATGATTGTATTTTAATTTCCTCCGTTATTGTAGTACGTGTATTCAAAATATTGCCACTGTCATCTGATATTGCAAAAAATAATTTGTCTGCTGTATTTTTGAGTTTAGCCTCCAAAGCTGCAGCCATATCGATGGTGATTTGATTATCCTCCTATTCTTGGCAAACGTTTGATAGTATAACCATAGATGACTTCAATAAAGATTTAACATATGTTGATTCGCAATTTGACAAAGTAAAATCATGTACTTTAATCCCAAATCCACATTTATCATCAAAGTGCCACTGTTGTCAACTTCAATATCCACAAAGCATAAAGCATTTAAAGAATTCACCAGCCTTCTTATTTTTTCATTGTGGTCATTGTTGTTGTTGTAATTATATTGTAAATCATATAATTGTTATGTGCAGCGCGTTCAGATTTGTCCGTTCCACCGCACAGCCACTCGCAGCAAATGAAAATTCAGTACTTGTATTATGCGAATCAACATTAGTGTCCAAAAAATGCAGGATACAAGAGTTTTTAAGCTTTTTACCGCACTTCCAATGCCGTCATGAAGAATCGTCCATCCCCTTTTCCTTTACGGCTCCCTTCACTTCCTGACGCGCTGGGAGCAGTTCGGCAAAACAAAACCCGGACCGGAGTCGCGTCCCGCGCTCGCCAGCAACCACCGCGTTTTCCAACAACGAGGTATGCCGGACCCTCGGGACGCAGAGCTTCCGCCCAGTTTACCGCTCGCCTTACCGATCACCAGCAGATATTGTAGGTATGCCGGTATTCTTCCGTCGTTACCATAAACATACAGCGGTTTTGATTTTCTTGGAACAAGATATATTGACCCACTGGGGCTAAACTGTGTTTTGTTTTGCTTTTTATTCACAAGTACAGATGTTTATAAGCATTATCAATGAATATTTGACAGTACTAAAATGGCCGACATGGTTTTGAGTGAAACTCAATGTAGAATACATTTGTCCTTTCACTATGTTTATTGCACTAAAGAAATAAAAAAGATACTGTTACTGCGTGACCCTCAGCGTGACCAAGGCAAAAGCTGAAACTCGTTGCTGGTGCAGTCAGTATTATTTGCACTGCATTTCCAAGGTGTCCTGGCATTTTTTTGCAAATAACGAAAATTGGGTGTTACATATTGCAGGGTGCCGATACCCTGAGCAAGGACCGCCCTAACAGACAGCCTCTACCAATATCGGGATCTGTACACATATATATATTCACTGAAAAAACCATAGGTTTCACACACGTTATAGTTAGGAATTAGCATTTAAAAAACCTTGCAAATTCACTTAAAAAACCATAGGTTTCACACATGTTATAGTTAGGTGGATATTTCACTCGTAAAAAACCAATGAAATTCCCCCGTTATAGTTATTTGAGATAACTATGGTTTTTTCAGTGAATTTGTACGTTTTTTTAAATGCTAAGTTATGTATGTATTATAATTTTTTTTATATATTTTTTTTCAATAAACTACGTATTAAATTTTTTTTTTCAATGTTTTTTCACCGTGCGCGCACCGTGCGCGCACCTCCGCGATTTTTTTTAACAAAAAATTTAAATGTTTTTTTCTGCCTTCGGGGTCCTTCAGGGACCCCCTGACCAAGGCTAGGGGGTCAGGAACTCTCTACCCTGCCCCCTTTTCATGTTCGCCACCTTCCTTTTCCACTCTCGCACTGAAAACAAACAAAATGGCGGCCGACACTTCCTGATTTCGACCGATTCGAACGTTGACTGACATGTAACAACCAATCAGAATTACGCTCGCGCACGTTAGGGTGTGCGCACGGTGCGCACACGGTGCGCGCACGGTGCGTGGCTATAGATATGTATGTGCTTTTAACTGCAATTTTCTCAGGAACTACTGAACAGATTGACACCATATATGCAAAAGGCACATGCCTGACCTGAGGACTACCTTTCAAGTAATTCTGTTCAGCCGTTCGGGCTGTACCTTCGACTAAAGGTCCTATGGGAAAATGCATGACTTTCAGGGTAGGAGCTGAGTGGAGCGCCCCATTAGTTTTGAAAATTTCGCGAGGATTCGGCAACCGGCGCCAAAGTTATTCAAAATAGAATTTTCAGATTTCCTATGGAAACTCGGTCCTAACTATAACTATCTAATGGCGACCGCCAGTAGATAATATATATATATATATTATGAAAAAGAAAGGTGGAGAACGTGAAAAAGGGGCAGGGTAGAGAGTTTCCTGACCCCCTAGCCTTTGTCAGGGGGTCCCTGAAGGACCCCGAAGGATGAAAAAAACATTTTTTTTTTTCAAAAAACACGGGGTGCGCGCACGGTGCGCGCACGGTGAAAAACCTTAAAAAAAAAAAAACATTTTAAATGAGCCATTCAATATTACAGGATACAGTCAATCTATAACTATATACATAGGTAGCTTATTGTAAAATAAATATATAAAAAATATAATAATACATACATAACTTAGCATTTAAAAAACCTTACAAATTCACTTAAAAAACCATAGGTTTCACACATGTTATAGTTAGCTGGACATTTCACTCGTAAAAAACCATTGAAATTCCCCCGTTATAGTTAGTTCAGATAACTATAACTCGCGCGACCGCCACTCTATCACAAGGATGATGTCATCAGTGATGTCATGACTGATGCCACTGACCATGTCATGAGTGATGTAATATGTGACGTCATGAGCAGTGGATTGCGGGCGCGCGAGTTATAGTTATCTGAACTAACTATAACGGGGGAATTTCAATGGATTTTTACGAGTGAAATGTCCAGCTAACTATAACATGTGTGAAACCTATGGTTTTTTAAGTGAATATAGTTTTAGTGTTGAAATGAATTTACTATATTGATCTGAATGTAACACACACATTAACTAAATTAAATCACGCACTGAATATAATTGTCACATATGAACATTTAAATGCATGTCCATAACACGTAAATGATGGAGCCTAAATCATGCTGCTCCAATACTAAAATCTATATTTTTCTTTTCAGAATCTTACAACTAGCAATGCCTAAAAAGGACAAAAGAGAGTGGGCCACAAGTTTTACGTAAGACAGTTCATCACTTGTTATGCAGCAAATATTGAACCATTGTGTTTGACAGCTGTTCTGTGCAGTTTAAATAGTGTATTTAAAAAAAAATCTCGCTGAATTCTTGTTTATCTACCATGTGTATGGCTTTTCCTCGTTGCTGAGAAGGAATACTTCTGGACAGAGATTTGAAAGTTACAAAATCACAGAACAAACTTAAATATAACAGTGTTTCTTTTCTTCTCATCAATATCCTGATTGCGAGTTGCAGTGTACTAGGGCCAAGATGAAACCATATGCCATTTTACCTCCCTAGTATAGAGTGCAGTTTCGAGTTGAAACACATGGAATGGGTAGGCGATTACTGTGTGGGACTAATTTTCCAGTCATATTACTACATGAAATTCGCCATTGCATAGAGTTTTAATACATACACTTACCACCTTCTTCGAGTCGTTGGTAAATGTATGTGCAGGGCTGTGGGTGAGGTGGCAAATGAGAGTATAAGGGAGGGAAGCAGCTTTTTTTCTAGCAGGGAAACATAGCGTGCTTGCCCTGTAAGGAAATTAAAATGCAAAATGGGGCTCGGCTGCTAATGCAGTCGAAGCCTCCTGCAATTTTTCCACCCAGAATAACTGGCCGGAAATATTAGATCAGGTTCTCCAATGTGAAAAAACCTAACAACTCATATGGAGCAATATCAATTCACAATATCATGCTTTCATTTTACTCTACTCAATTTATAATCAGTGCCTAAGTTTGTAAGCAGCCACCAATGAAGTGTTGGTTACATTCCTTACTACATTGATAGATTTTTCTTTTTTTATTGAAATATTTTTAGTTCCATTTTCATAACAAACAATACACCCGGTCGTTTGTTCTGAACATACAGTCTACATATGAAAGTGCACAAGACCCTTCCCCCCCAAGCCCCAACAACTACTCCACAGTTATCGAGTCAATTACTGTATCACATTTGTGTTAATGATCCAGTCCATGGTAAGATCACCATTTCCTCTAAACGTTCTCATATTTACGGGGACACCGCCAAGTCGTATATATAGTTTTCACCATTTTGGCATACCAGTCCATGCTGCATGTCCAAGCTGTTATTGATGGGGCTACAGTAAACAACCACTGCTTAGCTATATCATGTTTAGCCACCAGCATGCCCAACCCCACCAGTATCCTGTCCCCTCAGGGACCTCCCACCCTCCATTTTGCCCAACTACACCTATCTAGGGAGCACTACAATATGCATCACCACTACCTGGGCTTAAGTGGATATAACACTGTTCCAATAGGCCAGGAGGAGTGGAAAAGATCACACCATGTGGAAAAAGTCACCACTGGGATCACAGCACCTACTGCAGTCTGGGAAGGTGCGAGCTTCCGCCCTCCACAACCGGCAAGGCCTCAAGTAAGTCTGGTGAAGACCTTTGAACTGAACGAGCCGGAGCTGCGTCGAGATCGCCAGGTTGTGGAAGGCCATGCATGCATCCCTCCAATTGGCTTTGTCCAAGGCTTCCACTCACCCCACCCACTTCTCCCGCAGTAGTCCCATCAGGGGGAGAAATTGTTTACAATGCACGTGTTACAATGCGTGCCATTACAACTCAATTTTTACAGCACAAAATCCATTACAACTCATGTCATTACAACGCATTCCCCGAGGTAATGCCATGGCGGACTTAGAATAGTAATTTGCATTGTAATGGATTATGCGTTGTAATGGTTTGCATTGTAATGACATGCGTTGTAATAGATTTTGTGTTGTAAAACATTTGGAGTAATGGCACGCGTTGTAAATGCATGCGTTGTAATGTGTCCTATTTCCCATCAGGGCCGGGGAATGCACCACCAGGTTTTGTAAATTAGAGAGATGCCCCCCTTCATCACTAGGCCCATAAGCAGGCCGCCCTTGAGAGGACTATAGCTCTCCTTTGTAGTCAAGAAGTGCATGCCGAAATTGGAGGCATGTGGAATTCCGCACGAAGGTCCTGAAAGGACCTAAGGTGATCACATTCTCAAACATCTCCCAGTTGAGAGATTCCTATATGGTCCCACACCTGAAAGCCCTCTAGAGACGCTACCTGTGATAGACAACAGCCATCATACAAGGGGGTCACAAGTGTGAGCCTATGGTCACACCCCACCCACTTCAGCACAGCCCTCCACACCCGTAAGACCACCTGAGTCGTTTCTGGAAGGGAATTCAGGATGGGCGCCCCATACAGGATTCCCACCACCCAGTTGAGGCCGAGGAGGGATAATTCTCCCTGTTATGTAGAGTACCCCAACCTCCATGGAGCAATTCATTTATGACCAATATTGGGCCGCCCAGTAATAGAGGTGGTTATCGGCCATGGCCAACCCACCCTCATACACAGATTGGATGCACTTGCCAAAAGCTACCCTCGGGGATTTGTGTGCCCAAATGAGTCTACGTGCCATGGCTACCAGGGGCATAAACAAAGAATGCAGAATCAGGAGGGAGCAATTCTGGAGGTCATCATTTTAAAAAGGGCTTTTATACCCATAATATTTAGTGTGAGTTTGTACCACTGAGACATGTCTTCACATGCTCTCTTCACCAAGGGGCTAAGATTAAGACTCAAGGTAAACCCTGATTCCCAAGAAATACATTTATTTTCATTTCTTTCAACAAATTATTATTTTCAAAATAAGGTAATATCAACTACCAAGATAAGGTGCTTCTACCTTACCTTACCATAATGAAAAGTGATACAGTGAATAAAATAGTGTGCAAGTGCTATATACAATACTATATATATGTGACTAACAGGGATAGTGTAATGTTATTTATGACATTCGCAAAGTTAGAGTCACAATCCACAAACGCTCCATATTTGTGAATTAGCAATGATTCGGGATCACTGATTTCATGAGTGCTTGAAGGGACTGAATGCAGTGAAGAATCTATGTTGTGGTGCGTTTACAGAGGAGATGCTGAACGGCACTAGCAAGTACATGGTAATTGACTGCCCAAGATATTGTATTTCCACAATTAAGTAATTAGGAATGAGTGCCACAATGCTACTCATGTTTATATTTAGTTGTGGTCACAAGGAGTCCCTTGCACGACCTCATTTGTCCGATAGGGATGTGAAGCCGGATTACTGCTTTTTCTCTCACATTGTTTTCAGGATTTTCCACTGCAACCTTTTTTAATTTCTTAAAAAGTAAGATGTAGAATTACACTATCTTCTCTCCCCTTTTTTAACACATAAATCGTCAGCCTGAACTTCCTGGTTGCTATTGGTGTTTCCAACTAGTCTTTGAAAAATAAGTGCCGTAGTGGTTCGTAATCGTATGAGGTTACCTTTTTATAAAGGATGGGTAACTCTTCTCCTCTGGCAATAGCCCTGATGCTTTAGAAATGTCTGGTTAATGCATTTTCCATGCATTCTGGACCTCCTATGGGCTTTTGATGTTATGTCTTCTGAATTATTACAAATTTATTCCGTTAACAATTCAGCGAATGGTAAATTCCTTGACCGCTTTTAACCAGACCTGTATCATTTTAGGAAGTGGAAATCGGGATAGTTTATAATTTTATAGTATTTTTATTTTTGATTCATTGACATTATGTAAGATCATAACATTGAATTTTCTCTTGTCAGAGATTGTTATTTTAAAGAGCAGGCCAGATGATGTACCCATTGAGATAGACACTCCCTTGGACTATATATGACTGTTGCTTCAGTCCTTCTGGTATATCGTCTACTCCCTATTTCAAAATACACCAGTCTTGGAATACTACATCTTGGATACTTACACGTGATTCTTTCTTTTCTTTAGGTGTCTCATTCAATCTTTTTTTACTGATGATGACCCTTTTCTTATTCATTTGGCATTTTGGGTCAAAACGTCATCAATTTACAAATGTGGACTGTTTATAATTTGATTGTTGATTGCAACCCTAGTAATATGAATGTCATAAATAATATCACACAATCCCTGTCAGTCACATGTTTATAGCATTGTATATAGCACTAGCACACTATTTTTTTCACTTTATCACTTTTCACTGCACCATCACCAAATAGGAGCACCTTATCTTGGTAGTTGATATTACCCTATTTTGGAAATAATAATTTGTTAATTTGTAGAAATGAAGATAAATACATTAAATGGACGCTAAGTGGCTTAGCGCTACCTTGTAAATATGGAAAATGGCACTATGCCACCGGAGTGTCAAAAACGTGACTCTCCGTCGGCGATAGGGGCTTGAAAATATGCCCCACTATTTATGACTTTTCAACCACACCGGTCATTCAAAGGGGAGTTGAGGCTGGGATCGAGGATTTTAGAACAGGTCAAGGTCTTTGATTACATATATCAGGTGCTCCTGCTGCCGATGTTTTCTATCAGGAAACCATACTTTTCAACCAGCCTCACAAGGATTACCATAACTCTGCTAATAAGCGTGCAAAGGTTCCTGTGTCCATAAGGGCTTATTGTTGCTGATGTGTTTATGGTGATATTTGGTGATTTATTTACTACTGGTAATATTTGGTGATTTGTGTGTTTTGTCTCTAAGCAAACTGCTGCATTTCATGCACTGATGTTGTAATGTATGTCGCTTTGATTCTCGCATTGTCAGGATAATGAGTACTACCTCAGGATTTGCATAGTGTGCACTGTATTTATGATTCATCTCATCTTGGTTTTATGTTATGTATAATATACTATATATTTTTTATATTATCTTTTGTGGGGTCTCTCTTGTGGTGTTTTCCTTATGTTTCTGTGTGAGTGTGTTGTGCAAATTCTTTACACATTGCCTCTGATGATAAGCCTGCCTGCTCTGCACCAAGCTACTAGAGGGTGAGTGCACGTTATCTTTTTTTGTGTAACTTACTTGCCCTGACTAGAGTGGTGGGCTCTGCCTGGCTTAGGTGCATACCTGAGCCAACCAGAAACCTAATTTCTAACATGTGGGCTTTCGTGGCTCCAAAGCAATTACACTTCTCCTGAGTTCGAGCAAAGCCCTATCTCTGATGGCTTAAAGTGGCACTGGACATCAGAGTTTAGGCTGTTTGGAGTTCCTGGCACTACAGGCACACTTATCTGATGCATAGAGGGCCTTCTGCATAGTGCCGGGAAGCCGTGGGCTAAACAAAAAAGAGTGAAGAAGTATCCTGTCCACCAAAATGATGGTCTTCCCATTTTATTCATGGTCAGGAGAAGTATTAGCTTTATGCTGACTGAATCCCCTTTGGCTCTATTGATAGAAAGCTTACTTGGTGGCCTGACAGAGTAGGGCCCATCAGTGGAAGTGTGACGGACGTTACACCCCGACCCTAATTAGGTTTAGACAGTGTGATAACCTTTTTTCCATTCATCAATGATAGGTAAAACTGGTGGTGAGGAAGAGAAAAACAAATAACCCCCACATCCAGCGAAAAAGGTGCTCTGGTGTTGGGAGTAATTTGTGTTTTTTGCTTTTCAATGACAAACCTCCAGTTTGAGAATTTGTCTTTGAAAACCAAAAACTTTGTTCAAGTTTGGTGGATGGCCATCAAAACTGACGCCAGCTGTCAAGCACATTTTTTGTACGCTGTCAGGAAGCTCCATGGTGGTGGTGCCAGCCAAGGTACAGAGATCACCCACCATTGGCCAGTGATGATATCTAAATTTGGGGAATGGTAGCCTCTCAGAGTGGCAGGCATAATGTTCCCAGGCCCCCTGACTGACGGACTACCACCTGCCAAACTCGAAATCGTTTTTTTCTAAACCTTTTTTTATGGTGATTTTATAGCAAGTGTAAATTTCGTACGTCAGTAAGGACCCACCATAGGATGGTGTACATTTACCGCCTTTATTTATACACAAGTGTCGTCAATTGGCTAACCATCAACACACTTCCCCTGCCCTTTTCCCTTCCTCAAACCTCCCTTGGTATCACCTGGAGAGCAGCATTACATAGGCTATAAATTGGTCTCATAGCGGTCCAGGCTTGTTGAAGCCAATCACGCATATAACCGTTGTCAGATATCTGTATGTCAGGTTAGCAGCGGTCTATTGGGGTATTGTCATTCTACTACAGCACACTTCTGCTCCGGGTATTGGGTCCTATTTGGGTGAGTCTGAATTATGAGGTTGTTGTGAATGGGTTTTCTAGTGTGTGTCATGGGGTATCTTAGGATGGGCTTCCACTGCTATCATTCAAGTGGGTCTGATCATTGATCCTGTCTGCTTGAAACCTGTGGGCCACTTCCTCCCAGCTATCGGAAATTGATTTTTAATGGAGGCCCCTTCGTTCCTCCCTGCAGAGTGCAGTGCTTTCCTTATCAGCCCAATGTATAACTACTTTTCTCCAGGCCTGTACTGTGGGTGTGGGGTTCAGATGCTTTCGAATTCCTAGTAATGGCTATCTTTGCTAATTGCAACGCTAGGTCCATAAATGTAGTGCCCACTTTGTTGTTCTCGGAGCGTGTGTGCATGCCCAGGAAACAAAACACATGGTTCCTTCCCACAGCATATCTAACATCTGCCACAACTGCCTGCCAGGTGTGGGGCATCCCAAAGCATATGTTGGAGGTCAGCATCTGCGTTCTTACACTTGGGGCATTCTGCAAGGGTGGAGGGCTAAAGGTAAGGTCTTTGCAAAATATTGAAATCTATATATTTGAATCCTTAATTGCAGGATACCTTCTTTGGCTATTCAAGGACCCCTTGCCATTCTTGTAGTTGAATGCTCGACCAGTTAATTCTTCCCATTTGTTTCTCAGTGGTTGAGGACAAACACCTGCATTCTAAGATGGCCTTATATAACCAGGACACCATCTTGTGAGCTTTCCCATATTGTATAGAATGGTTGAATGAGTGCGTGCTTCGGGGGCTGTGCTGCGCCAAATTCCCCACTGTCATCGAAGAGTATGTAGCATTCTGTTGTGAAGCGAGAACTGACCACCGGGTAGTTCCCAGTCTTGCTCTAGTGTGTGGAATGGATTGACACTATTGTTACGGAAAAGGTGGCCAACAATGCCTAGTTCCCTCACGTCTCTGTGCCTGAGGTCAAGTTGTGCAATGTGTCTCTGGGCTATTGGGAGATCCATCAAAGGGATTGCTGGTGCATTAAGTCTTGTGCACTTTGTATAGTCAATGCTGCATTGCAGGTGTATTTTAGCCATTTGGACCAGTACTGGACTATTCTTGGTTGCTTCTGCAGGGCCCAGCAGCGAGGCTTGCACTGCCCCTTTCTGCAGCTGAGCAGACGTGAACCCTGTTTCATGTAATTGCTGATCCTCTAACCTTAATATCACCATTGGAGTTGAGCTGCTAAGAGATAATCTCCAAAATCCAGCATTCCCATGACACCCCTTCTGTGTGCAATCTCTGTTTGTCTAACACCGCTCGTCATCTGCCAGTGCCCCAAATCGATGAACCAATTAGGGCGTGGATGAGCAGTTTGAATTGGCAACACCTGGACATGGGTAGCAAGTGCAGCTCTCTGAGGAGGGGGTGGTGTGTGCGCTGCGTGGAATGCTGAGAATGAGTCTGGCGGCGACGTTCTGTGTAGTCTGGAGTCTTTGTATGAGTTGATAGACACTTATACATGTATATGTATTTGTGCACTCAACAATGAAATCCCCCGCATGCACACTCTCAAACCCTCACTAGTAAAATGACTCTCTGGCTGTGACGCCTGAACCCTCTTCTCGTGACATCAGCCATGGCAGCTCCGAATAGGGCGTGTCTGCCAGTGAGGGCCCATTAAGAATCACTGCATCATGCTGATCTCCTTCAGGGAAGACCTGAGTTCATCCACCTACATCTGGTTAAAAGCAGACAGCCAATCTGCAAGCAGTTTACAGAAAGGTGTGTAGTGATTGGTCAATGGTTGAAGGCCATGTTATGCCAGTTCCCACATGCACGTGTGATTCAATGCTGCATCTTTGGCTGGGGATGCTGCATAAGTGCACAGAACTCTGCCAGAGAGCCAAGTGCTGCGTTAAAGCCCTCTCTCTGTTCTCAGGCAAAGCTCTGAATGCTCTAGCAACCTCGTAAAGCCTAAACAATGGTTTTATATTTTACTGCTTATCCTACACATGTGCTGTTTACTGTGACTGCTGCCTGGTACTAATAGAGCAGCCGCGGTCCGTGCAGGTAACAGTAGGGCAGAGTGAGGAGGGATTTCGAGGGACGATGCAGAGGGAAAATGTATTATTTATTTCATTTTCCCTCTGCAGCGTCCCTCGAAATCTCCCCTTACTAGGCCTCACCACCCCACCGCACTTACATGCACGGACTGCGGCTGCAATGGAGTGAGTTCATGCGTCTGGCATCTAGTCATTCTGATGAAACTGTGCCCTCATTCCCGAGTGGACAAGCTGCCTCTCTGATGGCACAAAATGCTTCTTCAGAAGGCTGGCATGATTCCAGGTGAGACTTTCAAGTAGTGGTGAGTACCATCTGCCTGCTCATAATCCTTGATATTCTTGTAGTTGAGGGTCATCTGTGGGCTTCCACATACAGATTAGAGATCCTTGGCAACACGGTATTTCTTGAGTGTACATCTTAGGTTTTGAGATAAAAGTTCTTGCAGCGCAGCCGAGATCTGTTCTCAGGTAGGAATAGTCGGAGTAAACTATCTAGAAGTTTAGGAAGGTGAGTCCTGTATGTCCGGTTGGTGACAATGTAAATTGATCCCGGGGGAGTTCTGCTGAGTCCCAATCCATCTCTATGCCTGGAGAGTTCTAGTTAAGTTTGACTGAAATTGAAAAAACAGTTAAATTGACTGTATTAAGGAGCGGTCAATGCATGAAAATCAACCATCAAAGTATCTGTTTATGTCTGAACATAAGTGTGCTTTTTTACAATTCAAATTTCTTTTCTCCTTTAGAAAACTAGTCTGGGGGAACCAAGACACAATTTGGCCTCACTCTTTTTCTGCTCTCTCTACGACACAATCAAAGAGAATAATTAGTCTGGCGAAACCAAAGAAAGTTTTTCATCCCCAACCACAAAGGTGAAGATTGAATTTTTTCATACTTTCTATTATTTAAAATATATATTATATCTGTCTTGCATATTGTAGTACTAAACAGAACAGCAAATGAAAACAAAAAGAATATTCCCGAGGCTGCTGGTGGTCAAAACATTATGGTTATTGTCTGATCCACAAAAAAATGTTAAAGGGTTTACAATACATTTGAGGGGTTATTAGCGCTGGATCTTTGCTTTTTTGACATTTATTACTTGTTTGTACCCTGATCAGATCCTTTATTTTATGCATTCATGCTGATTATACTTAAAATGTTACATCTGAAGCCCAACAGAACTTCTCTATTTTTTAATTTCGTTTAATTATTTTTGGACTCCGGTCTTGGCTTACAGTTGCTTCACAGACACCTGAGATTTTCAAATGCGCTCTTATGTATTCTGGGTGTTGATTTTGTGTGGTGTTCAAAGTGATGCAAATTAACTTGAATTTCATTCTGGCTTCTAGAGTATGCCAGTAGAAATATTTAGTACTGGTGATACGTTGTCATACTTTCTGTTTTCAAGATCAGCCCTGTCGCTAAATGTAGAACTGATTTCATTAGCATTAAGTAGGTGCTGAAATTAGGATAGAGAATGAAGTTTTCATGGTCAATTTCAACAAGGGGAATGACCTACACCGCAGGGAGGAAATCCTTAGGACGCAGGAGGGGTGTGAACTACATATCGAGTGGAGGGAGACTATTGCAGATAACTAGCATGGGCATTTATTTTTGATAAATGGATATTGATCCACAAACGTAGTGATTTTACTTCCTCTACCAGGAAAGAACTGAAATTGTCTGTGTAGATCTCAGATAGCCAGTCTGTTTTGAACCTGAGCTTGTTGGATCACTTCGGTTTTCTGTGTGTTTAGCTAAAGGAAATGTACATACATACATTAGTGCTAGTTTGCTCAGCAGTTTTTAGCAGTGTAAATATCTTGAGGAGATGTTCTTTGTAAGAATGTTTTGATGTTGTGTGTATGTTGGCGAATTGTCACTCCTGCTTCTCCCATCATGACTACTTACTGGCCCAAGATACTGGGCCTTCTGTTTTGAGGTGCCCCTGGGACATGTACAGTGATTTTATTTAGGAACTCTAGACCTTACTCACTGACACTTTTCAGCTGATGTGCACATTAGGATGTATTACTGGGCTCACCATAAGGCACATTGCCTAACAATGGTCTTCGACTGAGGTGTTCTTCAGGACATTTTCCTGGACCATGCCAGTTGCGCCATTATAGCCCTTTTCCTCACGGTCATGCCTTAGAGGCACCTTACAAAGTTTTTTTGCTGGGGGATATCCCTCTCACGGATACTCTGAGGCCTTCCTTATTCCGCAAGGCTTTTCTTGCTTCCTTCAATGAGACCCAGTGAGATCTATACATTGTGGACTTTCCCAATGTATCCTATAGGGCATTGTGTAGCTTTCATGGGCTTTTCTTTTTCTCTGGGGCCTCCTACCCAGGAATAGTTTTCCGGCCTTTTTCCGGAATACCCCATTATCTTTGTCCCGTGTTTTCCACAGGTCCTTCCCACATTATGTACCCACAATGCCATGGATATCTTGCTGGGCCTCTTACTTGATGGACATGTACCCTCTGTCTGCCCTGGGGTGTCTTCTAGAATCATGTGCAGAGCCCTGACTATATGCCCTGTGGTGCTCCTGGGCATTATTACAACTGCTGGGAATCAGAGAACTGGGTTGTGTCTGATGCTTTTCTGAATTAATCTTGGCACCCATAGGGACTTTTTAAAGTTTTGGTTTATACAAGAACTTTACACAGTTTCTGAAAGTTGTGCAGGGATCTCCTGAAATGATTTTTTAAAATGTATCCTTCTTTTCTTTTCCTATGGTACCATGTGCTGTGACAATGTGCTGGTATTTTGTTAACCCAGGCTTTTCAGGTTTCTTTGGGATCTTTAAGGCACCAACTGGTATGTATCATAGAATTGGAAAAGGGTTGGTAGGCTGGGGAGAACCTTGAGAAGCATTATGTTTGGCTCCCTCATTACCCTTGCATAGAGTTTATACTGGTCTCTTTCTGTAATATTGATGTTTAATATTGTCTGCAAGGCTATTCACAACTCTTCCTCTTTCAGCACTTTTGGTTTTTTTTATCTCTAAAAAGGATTTCTTTGGACACCTCTCGCTCCACATTTACTCCTGTCCTACTTTGTGCTGTGGGCCACCATCTGCAGTCAGATCACCTGAGAAAATGTAGTAGCAGCATTATTCCCCCCCTTCAAGGGACACCTCCCTCAGCCACTTCCTAGACACTTCCTTTTGATTTGCAGAGTACTTTTAGTGGAACCATGTGTGCCTTATCCATTGAGCCAGTCTTAAGCCCCCTGTGACCAGCCAGCTAAAACTGGAACAGTCTTTCAACACCCACTGAACTGAACAGAGCAACAGACTCTCCAAAGCCATCAAGAATTTCTACAGTTGGATCACCTCCTGTGCCAACTCCCTAGCCCCCCTCAAGCAAAAAAATACAACAATATCCAGACCGCATGACAGTTGGTACATGGAGGTACTCAGATTGATGAAATTCCGCTGCAGAGAACTGGGTGTAAATGGAGAATGAGCCAAGACAATGCAGACTGGAGCACATTCAAATCCACCCTGAGACTCTACTGCCAAATTATCCGATCCACCAAACGGGCTGCTCTGGTGAACCACATCAATGCCAGCAGCAACAGAAGCAAAGAAATCCTTGCCATTGTGAAAGATTTCACCTCACCATCAGTCACCTCCAACTTGATCACTGCCTCGCAGGAACTCTGCGACATTCTCTCTCAATTCTTCAGCAACAAAATCACTGCCATTTACAGCAACTTCAGCCCCCAACCAGATCCGACATATCTTGCCAAACGCCTCCCGATCTTATCCAAAGAACCAATGGTAACAGCAGGGCCTATCATCACCCCAGAAGAAACACCCGCTACCATGAAGTCCATCCACTCAGGGGTCTCATCAGACCTCTGCCCCCACCACGCCCACTCCAGAGGACTGCAACACCATCAACGCTTTGCTAATACTCATTCTGAATGCCTCCACCTTTTCCACTATTTTCCCAGATGCTTGGAAATACGCAACTGTCCTCCTTCTTTATACTGAAGGAACCCTCTGCTAACGCTTCAACTTTCACCAACTACAGACTTATCTCCCTTCTACCATTCCCGATCAAGGTCTTAGAAAAAATTATCAACCTCACCCAAAAACTCAACGGCCACCAACTCCTCAACACCACTCAATCTGGTTTCAGACACAACCACAGAATGGAAACTGCCCTCATCGCTGCCACAGATGATATACCCATGACATTCTTTACGGTAATAGGAAAGTGTTATATGGTGTAGCTAGGTTCAATTCATTTTTTAAATGCTTTTGAACATTTTGTGTTGAATAACACACATATTAAAAATAAAGATTGATTTATGGTGTTTTATTCACCTAAATATATATCCCATAGAATCTAAATTGGACCTCTTGCCAGGCCCGAACCTTCCTTTTTAATACATATAAGTCACCCCTATGGTACGCCTGCATAGCCCAGAGAGCAGGGTGCAGTGTATTTAAAAAGTGGGACATGATTTACATGTCCTGGTAGTGAAAAACTCCCAAATTCGTTTTTCACTACTGCAAGGCCTACCTCTCCCATATGATAATATTGGGTTACCTTATTACATTTAACAAGTGATAACTTTTAATTGGGAGGAGGTAGGCAGGCCAAATTTGGTGTCTAAATAACTGTAATTAAAAGCTCTCTTTAGTGGTAAAGTCGGATTCTGAAAATGCCGCCTTTAGAAACTTGCCATTTTCTTGCCCAATCATTTAGTGTCTGCTGCCTGT
Source organism: Triturus cristatus (assembly GCF_964204655.1). Lineage (NCBI taxonomy): Eukaryota > Metazoa > Chordata > Amphibia > Caudata > Salamandridae > Triturus > Triturus cristatus. Next base: position 80,968,587 of record NC_140582.1, on the reverse strand, counting down.
ATCCTGGGTCACATGACTAGGTGTAGTTGGGAATTGGTCTTTGTGTACTGCTCCCAGACAGTTAGACAAAGAAATGCTAGGTGTTGGCAGGATGGGCCACTCTGTGATGTGTCAGTGTGGTAGGTGACAGCTCCTCCCTTTTTTGACACTAGTCTATTGTTATCCCCAGACAATCTGGGGCCAAGTCAGGGAGGCAGGAGATTCCATACACTCTTGAAAGGTGAAAACCTCTAGAAGCTTCTCCTACTTCAAAGTGGGCAACATGTATAAATATTGGACCTCAGACCCCAACTCTTCAGTACACATCTGGACCTGTAGAAGAATCAGAAGGACTGCTGTGCTACTCTGCAAAGCAGAGTGACACTCTACTGCCCTGCTGCCCGAATAAAGCACTGGACCTGCTTCTTGAACCCAGGACCATCAGAGTGACTCCAAGGGCCAGTTGGCTGGCCTCCTGATCAGAAGTCTCAAGGACATAATAGACTTCTTCCCTCTTGAATCCAGCACCAGGACTCAGCCAGCTATGAACCCTGCCCTTCCAAGTGGTGACACCACAGACCAGGACCATTGGAAGTGGGTCTAAAAGCTGCTCTGCCAACCCAATTGTGGTCCCAGCAGAACTGAAGCCTTGAAACCACAGCACGATGCATCACTTCACCAAACTCCAAGACTGGGACTGCTGCATGATTCGTCTCCAGTGCAGGACTTATCGCCACCCGCAGCCTTCCAGGAACCGGTGCTGTGTGACGCATTTTTGATGCAAGCCTTCGCTTTTCAAGCCCCACAATAACTGCACTCTCGACGATGACGCAAGACTTCGCATTGCAAGCTCTGCAGCTTCTTCGGGACCAGCTGATCTGTGACACATCTCGACGCAGGATTTTGTATCGCAAGCCACTCGTCGACGGCATCTTCGATAATGACGCAGGACCTCGCATCACAGCTTCGCAGCTTCTGGAGATCGTCGCTGTGCGACGCATACTTGACATGCAACTTTGCATCGCTCAGTAACTAGGATTTAAAGTACTCTTGTTCAGCGGGCCTAACTGGGTCCCCCTGTAGCCAGCCCACGCTTCATCACAGTCGACCTGTACTTGTGACTTTGTCCCAGGCCAGCGCAACCAGATTTCCACAGCTGGCGCTTTGTGCGTTATGGTGCTGGTTTCACTTAAAACTTTGAACTTGCTCTATCTCTATCTCTTGCTCTATCTCTTATCTCTACTGATTGGATCTTTGCTGTTTTGTTCCTAAATTATTTATAACACTTTACTCTAGTTTTCTAAATTAGTGTTGGATTTTTCTGGTGTTGGATTTCACTTTATTACAGTTTGAAGGGCTTCATAAATACTTTACACATTGCCTTTAAGTTAAGCCTGTCTGCTTTGTGCCAAACTACCAGAGGGTTAAGCACAGAGAATTTGGGGTTTGCTGGGGACTTCATCCTGACAAAGATTGTAGTAGCTGCTTGAATAGAGTTTCACCCCCCAACCAGTATACCTATTTCTTACAGCAACCACCAGAGCCGAGCTCAGCCCTCATGTCACCACTGGAATCCCAGTTTATCATGAGGCACAGAGCACAGATCTCCGTCAAAGTCCAGCAGTTTAAGCGAGCACCCTCACAACCTTTGAAAAGGCTTCTCAAGAGCAGATCTAGCATGGGAATCACTGCATACAGCCCAGGCTGCCAAAGACTTGCTGATTCAATGGATGTTTGTGTTTAGACATGCTGACTGGTACATTCATTCTCTCAACATTCACAAGAATACTCTAGTTTGGCACGATTACTGCTGTCTCCTATCTTCACCACACTGTTAGGGGGAACCTAAGATCTTGCTTTGTAGCGGAACTTGTTTAGCCTATGACACAGTGCCTCATCAGTGCATCGCCCTCTCATTTCCTGACTGTCTAACAGAGACCAGTGGAGCCAGGCATCGAGGTGCCCACAATCAAGTGAGTTGTAGATATTAGACCATCAACTGCCATTGGTCTCTGTCGGTGTGCCAGTGGAGGGTCCTCTTCAGCTGGCATCCGACCTGGTCGGTTTCACCACACACACCTCTCTGGTGGCATCACTCACCATAGTTAATTTCATTGTGGACAACTGAGCCAGCGGGTTATTCTGTCTTCTCCCTAGGTCCGGTCAGAGGGCTCGTACCTAATAAGCATCAAGTGGAGGCTTCCTCGAGTGTTGTGAGCCATGTCTTTATGATGAACCAACACACAGACTTGTTGAACCCTCCAGAGGGGTTCCCTGTATTGGTAGTGTGTGTATGGAAGATTTTTGCCCAACTATCATGGCCCCCACCACCCCCTGTCCTTCTCTTGTTGATGGGCTGTCCAGGCATGGTTCCTCAAGATGGAAGGCTTCTGAAGCAGTCAGCCTGCCTCAAATAGAATGTTGATTTTAGAAGCCAGAGAAAGGACATTTCTTTTTCTCACAATACATTCCCAAAACACTATCACCTGGACTCAGATGCCATGGCACAGGCTTGTTTGGAAGACCGTGGATAGGAATATTTTCATGTAAATTCCCTTCTTCTGCATAGACACGAAGAGACTCCACCCAAATTGGTTTGGTAATACAAGGTGTTAGTAATGGGGGTCTCTAGCTGGCAATGGCTGGCCACTGTCCAAGTAAGGACCCTTCTTCCGAAGTCAGAGTAAGCAGCCTACACCCTTTGATAACCCCTGCTCAACCCTGTGGTAACGTAGCACGAGCAGCTAGGCTTATCTCAGAGGCAGTGTGTGAAGCATTTATGACCATACACAGCAATACAATGAGGAACACTACAAATGGACACCACTCAAGTAGTTATAAAAAATAAGTATATTTATATAGACTTAACACAAGACCAATAACAGTAAAAATCCACAATACTAAGAAAATGCTGCAAGAAATAGTTCAAGGTGCACAAAGTGATGTTCAGTTCAATGCAGTGGTCTCTGCAACCCTTTTACTCACAAGGTATCTGGATTCTGTAGCAAAGCAACAAAAATGTCGCTAAGGAGTTGTAGCGATAAATTTCCTCACGCTAACCAGCGACGCGTTGAATCCTTACCGCAAGGGAGGATGATGCACTGGGTTGAGGGCAGGACAAAGCGACAAACTTCTGCACGCTAAGCCGGTGATGCGATAAAATCTTTGCCGCTAAGGGAGGATGATGCGCCGAGCCTGTTGCGTGTGCGATCTTGCTACGATAAAAGAAAATGGCGCTCCGCGAGGGAGCGACGATCCTGATGCGATGCGGGGAAAATGGCACACCCTCGGCGTCCGCGCTGCGATGAACCTGGTGCGAGGATTTTTGGTTAGCGAGCGCTTTGGGGCACGCTAACAAACAATGCGACAATCTTCGGGTTAGCGAGCGTTTTCAGGCCCGCAGCCCAGTGATACAATAACTTTGGTTAGCGAGCGTTTTGGAACCCGCTGACAGGCAATGCGGTAATCTTCGGGATAGCGAGCACTCTTAGGCCCGCAGACAGCTGATGCGATGCACTTGGGTTAGCGGGCGTTTTGGGGCCCGCTGACAGGTAATGCGATGATCTTCGGGGTTAGCGAGCGTTTTCAGGCCTGCCGACAGGTGATGCGACGATCTCCGGTAGCGAGCGCTCGGCGGCAGCAGAGCGACGATTTTCCTCATGCTCTCCAGCTGCAGCGGCTCGCTAACGGGGGTTAGCGACGATTTTCAGCACTCTTTTCTCAGCAGTAGAGCTAGAGGCCCTGCAACTCACAGGAGCCTCACCTGCAGATAGAAATCCTCGCTGGGAGGAAACAGGAGGCTGGTGGTGGAGTCTGATGTGCCTGAGACTCCTGCAGGAGGCTAGCTCTTTTCTAGCCCTTGGGTGATTGCTGTAGCCAAAAATAAAAGTTCCTTCAAAGTCATTTTCCTCTTCTTCCAAGTCCAGTAGTAACCACTGCAGGCCAGTCCAAGAAACAGCACACAAGCACAAGGACAGTCCTTCTCCTGCAGATTCCTGTAGTTACACGGACAGAGGTTCTTCTTGTTGTCCAGGAGCAATACAAATTGTAGGGGTTTGGGCACAAATATTTATACCCCAAAAGTCTTTGTTCTTAGGAGCCACAAGTCTCTGAACCCAGCCAGAACCAGTTCTGCCCAGCCCTGGAGCACTTTGGTTACCAGGCAGCATCCTTCCTTTCAGAAAGAGGGGGTCTGCCTTCAGACGCACAGTGGGAGGTGGAGCCAGCATTCACCTTACCAGGCACAGCCCTATTCAAGTGCAGGAGCTACCCCACCCCTCACTCCCAGGCAGATCTCTCTATTCATCCTAGGTCTGACTCAGCCTGCCCTGTCCCTCCAAAACCAGACAGCCAATACACATAATAGCAGAGCACACTGGAAGGCTTAGGCAAGAAAGTACCTATACTCTAAAAGTGGTAGTTTCAAACACAGAATATAAAAATAACCTTCACTAAAAGATGTATTTTAATATTCTGAGCTCAGGCATACTAAATTCGTTTTTCTACCATGTTCTGTGGGTCAGTTAGGACTATAGAATGTAATAGCCAAAACCTCCCATTCTGCCCTATGGAGAACAGGTAGCCTTACAGTAGTGAAAAACGAAATTGTGTGTAATTCACTACTAGGACATGCTACACACATTAGAGCATGTCCTACCTTACACATACAATGCACCCTATCATAAGGGTGGTTACAGGATGCCAAGGGAAGGTTCAGGGGCTGGGAAGTGGGTGCACTTCACAGCCAAGATGGCAGTTCTGGACTGCACGCAGACACTGCAGTGGCAGGTCTGAGACACACTTTACAAGCTGCTTCTGTGGGTGGCACAAACCAGTGCTGCAGGCCCACCAGCAGCATTCGGTTTACCAGCCCTGGGCACACACAGGCCATGCTACTAGGGACTAACAGGTAAACCAAATAAGCCAATCATGGATGTACCAATTCACATGTCATCTTTACAAAGGGAGCATTCGCGCTGTGGCACTGAATGGCAGTGGCACAGCGCCCAGAGCAGCGAAAAATGGAAGGGAGACTCACGCCAATGGTGCCAGGTCTAACACAAGGACATATTTAAAAGACGAGGAATATACAAAGGTGTAGTATCTATTATAGGAAATAGCTTTGTTACTTTGTAAATGTTGGTTCTAGTGTATTGCTTCCTCTACAAATTCTGTATAGCCAACTCGCCTCCCCCATCAAATACTTTACACCCCACTGAGCTAGAAAACTCCGTGAACTAAAGGAGAAGGGCAGCACTTTTGTGGTAGGGTATTATGCCACAACAGAAAGATGGCCCCAAATATATAAGAGATATAGTAAGATAACGTATCTGAAATCAAAAACAGCAATAAAAGGGGAGGTACTTAGAACAGCATTTCACGACCCACTGGTGGTTAACGAAAGTCCAAGCAACGAATAAAGATGTTTTTAAATTCTGTATTTATCTTTTCACATTTGCTGCTCTTGAAAGTCAGAGGTCAATTGTCAGCCAGTGTCTCTCTGAGAAATTGGCTTATTTTCTTAACATGGGGATTGGTGTTTACAAACCCCTCTTACTTTGTACTCAAGGAGAGCAACGTAAAGTGAATTATGGGACACTCTTGCTGAAATATAGGGAATACAAAAGGAAAGGTTGTAGGATGTCATTTTTTGTAACTCAAAACAACTTGTAAATACCTGTAAATGAACTGTACACATTCGGCAGTTAGGAAACAAAAATGAAGCATAGTTTTTGTAATTCTGAAATGTGATGGAAACAAAGATTTTAATTGGATCAAAACAAGTTAAGACACTTTACTTAATGATGCACAAATGATAAATATTCATTGAACCAATTTCCACACATTATTATTTGTGTGCAATATAGTTTTATCACTAAAACTGTATGCGTATGCACATTTAGTGGCCATTTCAATGAAAAATGTGCCATTGGTAGATGACAGGGCGCACCGCACAAGGCTTTCGTTATGTTAAAAAAATCCCCCGCCTCATGTTCATTAAAGATAGGTGGGTCACAAACGTTTGCTGTTCTACAAATTAGGTCTGGGATGTAAAAAGTTTGGGAAGCACTGTCTTCGAATGTTGAGGGGTTTTAAACTACCTTGTTGTTCTGATTTCTTCATTTCGTCAGTTACATTGCTGTTGTGCTAGAGTGGTAATAAAAGGGAATGCACTACATCAGGGGAGAGGAGTTGGCCTAACTGCTAGGGTGGTCGACCTCGAATCTGGGGAACTGGGTTTGAGTCTCGGCAATGATGCTGAACATCCTGTGATTATGGGCAAATCACTTAATCTCCTTGTGCCTAACAAAAAAAAGTTAATGTGTCCTCATGTAAGGCAACTGGTGCTATGTAAAGCGCTCTGACACCCAATACCTTCGGGTCAAGTTCGCGCTATATAAAACTCTGGAAAAATATATATGTATACATTATGAGCTTTGTATAGGAGCTGGACTGTTGTGTTCAGTTTTCCTAATGCTTGAGCACCATTTCGGTATTTTTGAGCGCTTTACAAAAGCTGGTGGCATAACATAACATAAATCTTCAGAGAAAGTAACATATTCATATTCATCAAAACCATGGTTGCGGGTGCTACCAAGCCCTTTAGTGTATATCTTGCTTACAAACAAAAAGTAGTCTGCAGCATCACAGACAATTATTCCATTGTTATTTTATGATGCCTTGAAAGCCTAGGTTATCCTGATGCAGCCTTATCTAGTAGTTATAATTATTTTATGATTCGTAATACCATAAAGTAGGGATTTTCTCACTGTGAATCTTTTTGTGAGCATCTGAATGCACTTTGTCATTGAACGTCTTTTCCATCCCTACCGCGCCTATCTCCGAACTCAAAATTCAGGCCCTTATAATGTTTAAACAAATAAAGCCTGCCATGGGAATCAACATCCAGAGTCATAACTGAATGTAAGATTTTGTTGATCCGTCTATTCCTGTCGTTCCTGTCACTGAAGGTTACTTTCAGTGCTGTGCGAGAAGTTTAAGGACTTAAAACACATATAAATATATGGTCCACATTTTTCTGTTTTTCCTAGCTTTTTAAAATACATCTTTGTGTGACTCCCACTGCTTCTCTTAAAATATGTGTAGCCATCAATTAAGCTGTAATGCGACTGCGTCATATCTGTTCATTACCAGTTAACGACCTACAACAAAGAGAAATGCAATTTACAGCCTTTCTTGCTCTTTGTTAAACGCCCTTGAGGGGAACCAAGGCCCCTCGCGTCCTCCCTGAAACCTACATTGTGTCTCTTAAGCTCCCTTTTTAGGTCTCGCCTACGCAGCGCGCATGCACTGCATAGGAAAGAGACCTCTTGAAATCGATTCAGCTTTGCAGGCAAAAACGTGCACGCGTTGCATTGCTTTCAATGCAACGCGTGCACGTCGGGCGATTCCCTTGCTGGAGCGAGCGGTGCCATGTGTTATTAATTCTTGCGCTCGCTCCAGCAAGGGAAACGCTGCCTGCTCTCGGCCGCACTCCCCCTCAGCCCCTACTTGCGCGGCGCGCGTGCTTGTTTAGTTGATGTTGCGAAGGCCACCTCATTGTGAGACATCCAGGAGGGTGACATTGTGGGTTAGGCGAAACTGCAGTAAACTTTAACTTGTAACTTCTTGGCAGTTGACGGCTTGTCCATGGGTCTATGGTGGTTCTTCCATGGTGTGTCAATTAGCGAAGGTTTGCGTGATGGGACTGAGAAGGACTATACATCCCAGAGTGTCCGGCAGTTTCTAGTGATTAGTGAATGTCTTCAGGATCTGCTAGGCGCCAGTTACTCTTCTTGGAATGGCATCTGCTGTGTAATGCGCCTTTACTGCAGCCTGCCAACACTTTCAGCTCACATCGACGGCTACATTAGAGCGCCTTAACTAAATATAAGAGAAATCCCGGGACGCTGGCTGCCTTCCAAGCCTCTAACTGGATCTATTTCCTTCCTGGAGCAGGGCATTACTCATGCAGTAAATCTGCAATGGATATAATTCCCAACCTCGGGTGCGCATTCATCTTCTCATCTCGCATACTGTATACATCCCCGCGCGGCTGAGCTGCTAGTCTGGCAATAATGAAATGAGACTCGCATTATTGGTCTCACATTAGGTTTGTTCATAGGAGACAAGTGGTATTAATCATAGATATCCATAGCAGGAGGAGCAGGCAGCAATGCGCAAGATGTATTCATTACTGGGGGAAGGAAAGCATGTCAGAGGAAGGAGGGCTGCGCAGTATGTCGATGCACCTAAGCGAAGGAGCTCAAAGGGCCCTCTGCAACGCTGCACATGTGCTCTACTTCTTCACAGGCTGGACTGTCTCTTTTGTGATTAGAGAAACCTTCAGCTTTGCAGCTTAAGGGACATTATTTCATACTGCTCTGGTAAACCAGATAGAAATTAAAAATGGCAGGTAGCAGCTGGCACGCAACCAAAATCAATTGTCATCAATTGTCAGGGGTCATAGAAAGGGCACGGTTGGAACTGTCTATTATTCATATTCCCAGATGATTTTGTGAGGTTTTGTGGATGCACACAGCGAGCAATGGGAACTGCTCAACGTTTCCTAATGCTACTAGCTGGGTTCTCCTCTTAGTCGCTATCCAGTTATATTTTCCGGCTTTGCAAAATTGGCGAAGAGTTGTTTTTGTGACGCAGCAGGTATTTGTATCCATGCACTGACCGCAGACACCCTGAAACTATGACACTTACCTCCTATTTGTAACCAACAATCAGTGCCTGAGAAATGGATCAAACCTGATCCAGAAGAGTTGAAAGGTTCATATTACAGTGTGAATTTGTGATGAGTCATTCTGCCTCCCCGAGAAGGCTGCCACTTCCAGATAACCCTCAGGCGATTCTACAAAGTGGACCTCAGGCTGATAGAAGTCAAGACTGAACTGGCCACACCTAGCTCTGTGTTCTCAAGAGAGATGCAGTGGCTTAGATGCCCACCTATCCTTTAGCGGCCCTTGCAGTATCATTATAACAAGCTCCAGGTTCCATCTCTTTAGGAGAATGGATAAACTGAAGCTAGGTTACTGTGGCAGACACGCATACGTGCCCACTTGTCCCCTGAGAACGGTGAGCTTCAGAAAGATATTTTGGATTGAGTATTGTTAGATAGTGAACTCACACCTCACCTTCAGCTCAGGCTCAGTTAGAAAATTGGAAAGCATTAGGTACAGATTCGGAACTTAGAGTTTGGGCTTCTATCTGAACACTTTAGAGTTGACATGATTTGCATGTGCACATGCCTGAAAGGTTTCAGCGCTCCGTCCATCATCTCCTTGTGTTTGCTTTGTTCGCTGTAAGTTGACCGGGTGTGCCCAGACGTGGGCCCCTTGTGGGCCCCTTGCTCACTTTGCCACTGGATTCAAGCTAGCCTGGCTAATGAGGGCTATTAGCCCGAAACCGGTCCTAGGATGCTTATTTCTGGTCCAGGGATGACATGGCTTGGCAATTCGGTCTGGACTGTTCCCATGAGGCCCAGGGTAAAGACTGATTTGCATATAGCTGTGTCTGAACTGGGGTGGCGAAGTGAGCTAAAGAACGATGATGGATTCAATGCAGATCTGTGACTGGGGGTGAGTGCCTGAAAAGTTTCAGCGCTCCGTCCATCATCTCCTTGTGTTAGCAAAATAAAGCAGCCAGGAATTATAGTCTTTTAAAAAATATATATTTATTGATATTTTAATGCAAAACATACAGAAAAAGCATAAAAAGCATATCTTTGCAGATTTCACGTTAACCATGTTAACAATATACAGATTCATGAAGACAAACAAAAACAAGCATTGGCATAGCCAACAGGTCTTGCTTTTGGGACCTTATAAGTATTTAGTTATGCAGCACTATATCCTTGGTGCAACAACATCAACTGTTGCATGGCTAAACACTTATAAGGTCCCAAAAGCGAGACCTATTGGCTATGCCGATGCTTGTTTCTCCCAAGTTTCACTCACTCTCAGTCCTTTTGTGGCTTGTATTTCCACTAATTCAGCTTTCACCCTTCTGTGTATATGGCGAAAACCACTGCAGTCTGTAACACCCTGCACTGTTGATGCTGCTGTGAAGGAACCATACTGAAAGAGGGGAAGAGCATACCCTTAAAGAGAGAGAAAAGCGCAACAGGCCCAATAGAAACAATAGTCTGTCATCCCCAGAAGGATTAGAATGTGAGCAAGTAACAGTCATTATCGAACAGTAGAGAGTATTTAATTTCTTATAATACATGATCATACAATCACTCTTCCCATGAACCTCTTAAATCCTTGGGTTTTGCTTTTTCATAGAAAGAAATAGTGCGGTTGCGGACATGAGGAATAAATACAGAATATGTAGTGGGAAACTAAACACACCAAAGAGCAGTTAATAATTTGTTTCAAAACATATTGAAATAATTTTAATGTGAGTAAAAAAATTAGAAAGTGCTATAGCTAAGAATGACTAGTAACAGGCCCAGAAATCTTTTCTTTCCTGTTAAATAAACTACGTTAAAAAGAAGAACATATGGCCATAAATCCCTCCTTTCACTGTTCATTTTGGAGAAAAAAAACAGAACATAAGATCAAAAAACCAGTTCTTGTTTTCTCTGACCTCAGCTGCAGGGATGTTCTGTGACCTGACTTTCGCCTTGCATTATGACATCACAACTCATTTTTAATAACTTATTACAGTTAAATAGCGAAGTCATTTTATTATTACAGTGTCTCGGCTGGGGTTTGTCGTCAATCCGCATTTGTACTGCAGACAGGAAAGATTAGGGTACAATAAACCAAGAGTAGTCAATGCCTTAATTCTACTCGATGGGCTGACCCAATCACAGTATTCCATAGTGGCTGCTGTCCTTTATTCCCAGGGTGGAAGAACAGATAATTATCACTCTGCAGATTCATTATCACTTCCCTGCCCTGATAGGCGCTATGTGGTTCACATGGTATTTTAGAAGGCTCATCCTCACATTAATACCCATTATTGGTGTCTTTCGTACATCTAACTGCCGTATGACATTTAAAATACATGGAAGCCTGCAATCCCTGTATAAAACTCTTTCTCTAATTTCCCTATTTATAGGTGACCTTTGACACACTCAGTCTCCTGTAATAAAGAAATGGCAGTAGCTGCTTAACTGTAATAATGTATTACAATTTGTTCTGAGGTCACATTGCCTGCTGCCAGAGCCCACAGCTGAGGAGAAAGGCAGGTCACAGAGCATAAATAAAGATGCACTTTAAACATTGAAAACAGAACTTTGGTCTTCCCTTCTGGCCTGTTTTTGTAGACAAACAGAGAAATGCTGAAATGAGAATTTTATGGAGATATTTTTTATATTTTCCATTGATATGAAAGACATAACCCCTCTTCATGCTTCTACACATTCTGAGCTACAGCCTTTTTTTCTTAAATCTTAAATATTACTTGTATTGGACTGACTCTAATATATATTTTTTGCAACAAATTTCTCACTGCTTTTCAGTGTGCTTAATTATGCACTATAGATTCCTATTGTATTTTTAATGTTTGCAAATATCTTATCTCTTTCATATGAAAGAACATAGCACCAGGAATGTTAGTGGTTTGTGGGAAGGGTTATGGTGTGACCACATGTTATAAGGAATAAAATACCCCTCTGCTGTACATTATATACAAATATTGCATGTTACCTCAGAGTTAAATTTTTAGAAATGGGGGACTCTAGTTGGCAGTGGTATACACCCTGTCCAAGTAGGGACCCTTTTTTCTATTCAGGATAAGGGAGTTACATACTCAGATAACCCCTGCTTACCCCAAGGTAGCTTGGCACAAGCAGTCAGGCTTATCTCAGAGACAATGTATAAAGTATTTGTACATAACACACAGTAACACAGTGAAAACACTACAAAGGGACGCCACACCACTTTAGAAAAATAAAGTATCTTTATCGAAACCAAACAAGACCATATGAATTTTAAAATGTTTCAAGCAGTTCTATCCATAGAACTCTATGGATGCCGTGATTTTACACAATGTACCTCAAGTGCGTCAAAATACACAAGGCAAAACAGCCACAGAGGAGCCAAGCACAGCTATGCATTGGTTCCTGAGTCCTTGGGGAGGCGATGTGTCAGTTCTGCTGCACGCAGGAGAAGTGTTGCATCGAATCAGGACTATAGGGGGAAGCGAGGCATCAATTCCAAGATGGTTTTGGTCTGCGCGTGATGCATCAGAGATGCGCGGCACACAGGTGCGATGCGTGGAAATCCGGATGCGCTGGAGATCGATGCGGCAGTGGTCAAGAGGCGCTGCGTCGGTCAACAGGCGCTGCGTCGCTTACTTCAGTCACGGTCTCACGATCCGTCGATCTTGTCAGCCGCACAGTAGGGCCTGCATTGGAAATAGTGCAGTGGTCTTTGACTTCAGAGACCGGTGTGCTGACCACGGGCGGCAGCGGTTTCTCCGGCTGTGGACAGGGGCTGCGTTGATTTCTTCAGCCGCACGGCGTGTGTGTGGAAATTTCTCCCACACAGGGGTGTTGTGTCAGAAAAACAGGCACTGGAAGGGCGATGCATCGATTTTGATGGTTTCCAGTAGATCTTTGCAGCAGGAACAACTTCCACAGGCCCAGAACTGGAAATGGCACCACTTGGCAGGTCAGAACTTCCAGCAGTGGAGTTCAGGGATGCTGCAGGTGAAGTCTTAGCTGTCCCTGAGACTTCTAAACAGGATGCAAGCACACACAAGCCCTTGGAGAAACTTCACAAACAGAATACACAGCAAAGGTCCAGTCCTTTTCCTCTCCAAAGCAGAAGCAGCAACTGCAAGCCAACCCAGCAAAGCAAAACACAGAAAAAGGGGCAGTAATCCTCCTCACACATCTTCAGCTCATCTCCTTGGCAGAGGTTCCCCTTGATCCAGAAGTGTTCTGCAGTCTGGGGTTTTAGGTCCAATACGTATACCCCTTTTGACCTTTGAAGTAGGCATTCTTCAAAGAAATGTCTTTGTAGTGCACAGGTTCTTGTTCTGCCTGGTCTTTACTCCAGACACACTCCAGGTGGGTGGAGAAAAGCATTGTGAGAGGCATTGTGAGAGGCCAGGCACATCCCTAGTCAGGTACAGGTGACAGCTCCTCCCACCATTCTAGCTCAGGAAGGCCCATCAGCCTCTGCTTGGCTTCTTTGAGCCCAAAATCCGGCAGAATATTCTACAGGCTACGATTTCATCCAGACTGCATTATGGCAACTCCCTATATCTGGGTGCTAGCAAATCCTGTATTCAGCGCCTTCAGAGAATACAAAACGTAGCAGCCCGTACTCTGCTGGCTCTTCCGAAATCATGTTCATTGTCTAAGTTTTTACCTAAGCTACACTGGCTACCGGCAGAAAAAAGAATCCAGTTCAAGACATTATGTGTTGCACACAAAATCTTGACTCAACAAGCTCCTCCGGCCCTAGCAGACTTGCTAACACCATATGTTCAGAGCCGTCTCTTACGGTCAGCTGACCAAGGGTTGGCATGTAACCCCAGAGTATTAATATCCAGAGCTGGTGGCCATTCTTTTAAAGTTTTAGCGACCAAACTCTGGAACTCCCTTCTGATTGCTATTAGAGGGCTCCAAGATCACCTAGCGTTTCGGAAAGACATAAAGACCTGGGGCCCGATTCACAGAATTAACTTAAGACAAAATCCTAAACTTACTACTTTGTGGTATTCACATAATGCACTTACTACTTTTGGTATTCACAGAATGCACTTACTACTTTTGGTATTCACAGAATGGATTTACGACTACTAACTTTACGTCCGCACTCGGGCCGGAATTTCCGGCCCAGAGGCGGAGCTTCTGGCCCGGAGGCGGTGCTTCCGGCCCGGAGGTGGGGATTCCGGCCGGTGGCAGAGATTTAGCCATGGCCGAAATCTCCACCTCCGGCCCAGAAGCTCCGCCTCCGGGCTGGAAGCTCCGCCTCCGGGCGTAAAGTTAGTAGTCGTAAATCCATTCTGTGAATACCAAAAGTAGTAAGTGCATTCTGTGAATACCAAAAGTAGTAAGTGCATTCAGTGAATACCACAAAGTAGTAAGATTAGGATTTTGTCTCAAGTTAATTCTGTGAATCGGGCCCCTGGCTCTTCCCGGCGTAACTTTCTCTCCTTGTCCTGGGTTGTCACTAATTACTGGTGTTTTGGGTAGCGCTGGGACGCCCCGTCACTGGGGCAGCTATGCGCTGTACAAATCCGCTAATAATAATAATAATAAGCCTGGTGATGGGCCATCAGGACATGCAGGGTATACCTCTACTCTCTTTGTGTGACTGTCTAGAGTGAATGCACAAACAGGCCCCTGTCAGTCTAAACCATACGTTGATTCAACAGGCAGGCAGAGGCATTAGATGGTTAAACAAGAAACTGTTTGAAAGTGGCCTTTTCAAACACATAATTTAAAAAAACACTTTTGCTAAAAGATGTGTTTTTAAATTCTGAGCTCAGAGAGCCCAAACTCCAAATTTCCAGCTGGTTCCAATTGAAAGTTAGCCTTGCAAAATGTTACAAGACAGCTGCAATAATAGCCAATGGGAGAGCTAGTCCTTGCAATAGTGAAAAACTAAACTGGCAGTCTTTCACTATCAGGACATGTAAAACACACCAGTACATATTACCTTTCACATACACTGCACCCTGCCCACCGGGGTACCTTGGGCCAATCCTAGGGGTGTAGTAAAAGGGAAGGTGAGGGCCTGGCAAGTAGGTGCACTTGCGATGTTGACATTGCAGTTTACAACTGCACTCATAGATACTGCAATGGCAGGCCTGAGACAAGTTTACAGGGCTACTCATGTGGGTGGCACAACCAGTGCAGCAGGCCCACTAGTAGCATTTAATTTACAGGCCCTGGTCACACATAGTACACTTTACTAGGGACCTAAAAGTAAATAAAATATATCAATCATGGAGAACCAGTCAGAATCACAATTTACACAGAAAGGATATGCCCTTTAACACTGATTAGCAGTGGTAAGGTGCCCAGAGTCCTTAAAGCCAACAAAAACAGTCTAGAAAAATAGGAGGCAAAAGGCAAAAAATCAGGAGAGAACCCTGCAAAAAGGGCCATGTCCAAAATCCTTGACCTTATAAAGGAGCTTGGCCTTTAGCCTAGTTCCTCTATATGGTCATGGAATCCCTTAGTGACTTGCAATATCCCTGTAATGTACAGCAGGGAGTACTGTATTCTATATATAACTACTTTTTAACTATTTCACAAATTCATGGTCTGCTGCCACTTTCATAGCTGGTTACAACATGAGAACATGTTATGAGAACATATCAAATGTAGCATCTCACCAGATTACATAAATAATGCATATATACATTAACAGCTCGTTTTTCTTTGCTTGTTTTAAGAACTATGATAAATAACACATTTGGCCACACTTTATATTAATGGTGTTTTTCATCTCGGACCAAAGGCTTCCTTTTCAGAATGGCTGGCGAAGTGCCTCTGAGAGAATTCCATGTATGGATTTACCCTCTGATCGAATATTAAGGCTGGCAGAACCCAAAAAACGATTTGAAACACCCACGGAACAAAGGTAAAAAGAGGGCGAATTTACCCTGCAATGTTTTCAAGATTGTACTGGGAGGAGTAAAATCTTGTACGTTCAATGCCAGATTTAAGCCCACATGAACAGGAGAGCAAAAAAGAAGGAGGTGTTATCCTCTTTAGGGTAAACTTCATTGAATAATACTGTGCCTGCCTTTGCATTGTGCATTCTTTAAAATGGCATCCTAGACTTTTTAAACAAAAGACCTAAATATCCTTTGTGTATACTTTAAAACGTATTTTAAATTTGGTTAATGTATTAATTGTTCATTTGAATTGGTAAGTTTACCAGTTAAACATTAATTGAAAGTTGTTGTGTGATGTGTAGATTGAGGAGTTTTTTTTTAGTTAACAAAGCTTTATTAGATAAAATACAGATATACAGAATTATATATTACTTCAGAATGAGAAATCAAGTTATGAAATATACATTAAACCAAAAAAGCCAAAATATCTAGTACTTAATACAAATGTAGAATTACAAGATTTGTTTTGACCATGCAAAAACCATTGTTGACCAGTATTGTAGCACAAAATGGTGGGGATGTTCTGCATTTCAAGGACGGGTCCTCCCAGTCTCCAATAACAAACAAATATTTTTGGCTCTTGAGGTGAATGGGGTTAACCTGGAGTGTGCAGCCCCTGTTGTTGACTGACTTGATACAACAAGACTGATGCTGTTGGCTAGAACTAGACCTAGAACTAGACCTAGCAAATAGGAATGTCTTTCCTACTTCCCTTCTCACCACTCACACTTGAACAGTTTGCCTTGGAAGTAAAAATGCCAAATGAAAAGAGACTGAATGAACCAGGCGCCTGATTCACAAACTCACTTTCGTCCATAAACCGATCTATACAGTCGAAAATGGCTCCCTTCACGGTGTGGATCAGGAATATCATGGAAAGAATATCATGTGGTCACAATATCTCAACCAGAATATGGAGAACAAAGTATTGACAGACAAGTATGTATAGATTCTCTATACCTAACTTCACATATATGTTACCTTGATGAAATGTACATATAGCTTCAAGGTGGAGTTACGAATGGTAAATCTATACCACCTTGATAGTTTAGCTTTCGTTATTTTGGTTCCGATATTGTTGCCATTAGATATTCCTCTGCGATATCCCACACTACGACCTCCATTTATGCTGGCAGGTATCCACAAATGGTACTGATAAGCTCTAAATGCATTGACCTACTTTGTAATTACATGTGCATTGGACACACCTATTTGGAAAGGCTACACTCCTAGCCTAGTTGGAGTGGGCAGAGGGCACTGTGGCGTCAGTATGTTTGTGGTTTTTCTGTTGAGCGCTTAGAGACCGGCGGTGATAGGCGCTATATAAAAACCCTATAACATAACATAACATAACATGACAATGCCCAGCTCATCGGACTTCCCAAGTGTCACCTTGTGTTTTTTAAAGTAGTTTTACACATTGCCGCATCTGAGTGTGCTGAACATAGCTTATCACTCAGGAGCAAAATGTATTGCTTTTCAGAACCTTAACTTTCAGAAAAATACACACAAAATGATCTTTCTTAGGACATGCACCGAAATTTTGGCAGTCCCTCCCATCATACAATAAAAGCGCACTCTCTTCAAAAATCTTTAAGGATAAACTAAACCAACATTTACTAAATAAACCTAACCTGTCCCTACCTTCCCTGACTGTGCAACTTGGCTCTTTTTTTATTTTTTTCCCTCCAATGTTTTACACCTCCTGATCAATCCTTTGTGTTTCTGATTGTGAAATGTAGACTGAAAACGTGTAAACAGTTTTTGTCATCCTTTGGGTTTAGACAGGGCTATATTAATAACTAAGGGCTAGATGCAGGAAAGTCATGATTAGTGATTTCCTAATTGTGATTTCCTGTGAAAAGCTATTAGGAAATCTGTATTTTTAATATATGAAACTGTTTTCAGTTTCATTAGCAATTCCTAGTAGGTCCCATATAGACCTACCTCATGAATATTAATGAGGCAGGTCGTAATTTGTGACCCTTTAGGAATCTCAGCCATCACAGAGATGGTGGCCTGCTGGGGTCAGCAGACCACCACGTCTGTGATTGCTTTTAAAGAAAGCAATCTTTTAAAAAAAATTTAAATGCAGCCCGTTTTCCTTTTAAGGAACACAGGATGCATTAAAAAAAGAAATAAAATGAAACTTGGAAGTTAGATTTTTTAAGAGTATGCAGTGGTCCGTGGGACCAGACCATGCTCGTAAAAAATATTTTAGCAAACATTTTCAAAGGGTAATGGGTCCCTTGTGAATGGGTTACCACCAACTTTCAATTGGCGGTAAATTGAGAAGGTTTTGCGACTACATTTCAGTCACAAAACATTCGTACATACCAGTCCAATTCCGTATTTGTGAGGGACGCTATCAATTTGCGCCTTTCAAATACCGAATCGCAAAACTCAAATCGCTATTCGGAAACATGTTACCAAATCGCAATTTGGGTTTTGTACATCTCAACAAGCATTTCAGCGGTTTCAAATGGACTGATTCAGTGAAATGGGTCATATGCGACTTCAAAAATGCTTTGTACATCTAGCCCTTATTAACCCCTTCAGTGCCCCGCCCTTTCCCCGCCCTGTGCCGGGCGTTACATTAGAGGGCGGGGTTCATGACGAGATAGTCTCGTCATGGGCACAGCGCAACCGTGCTCCATGACGAGACTATCTCGTCATGGGCACTGAAGAGGTTAAACTTAACTAAGCTGTGCCACAACCGCATGCATTAAGTGTGGAATGGGCGTGCAAAGGGGTAGCTCAAACGCCCACATGCTTGTGAGTTTGTGGGCATTCACAAACACCTCTCTGACCCTTTCCCACTCTTGAAATTATTGGAGTGGAGATTTGTACCACAAAAAGGCTGAAGAAAATTCCCTCCCAGCTAGGGAATGGGAACGGAAAACCCTTAAATGTCCGGTGGGTGTAGGCCAAATGATTTGTACACAACGAAAAATGTTTTCCTCCTGGAGAAGAAAATGAAACAAAATGTGCTGTTGCACGGTAGGCTGCCTTTCCCCAACGCGTAATTGTACAGTGTGTGGAGCTCTAGAGTTGGGAACAGGGGCCACACAGAAACATCACAAGACACTGCTAACAGTACTCCAGAAAACTTGTGACTAGCACACTATTCCAGGCATACTGCTACCAATGTTGGTGAATTTCAAAAAGTAGTCAATCTGCACCCATATGTAGAAGTACATTTAAGGGTGCAGAGTTGTTATTCGTTTGTGAATTCACTGCGAGGTGTTTGATTGGGAGCCTGATTTAGAGTTGACTATAAGAGAATTAAATGGGTGTAGTGTTGCTCACCTGGGGCAGGAAGAGGATTGTTGAGTTTTTTAGTGTCTGGTGCAGGGGACACAGGGTTAACATGATAGATGAAGGGAAGATCCACATTAGTGCAGTAAAACATTAGCTGTCTGCAGCAGTAGAGGCCAGATAGCCAAGGAAAATCTTGAAATAAACTGGAATCTAAAGTAAAATTTATAGTGTGATGTGGAATGCCAGAGGACTGAACAAGTATTTTAAGACGCTTGTTGTGCACCATATCTAATAGGATGAGACACTCAGACAGCGTCCTTTCAAGAAACACATAGGTGCCGATCACGATCCGGCAAAAACCGGGTACGAACCGTCGGACGGAGCATAATCTCCGTCCGACGCGTACCCGGTCGTCAATTTTTACAAACAAGGAATTACGATTCGCACGGGTACACCAGTACCGTACGAATCGTAAAAAAGCCCGACCGACCAAAAAAAACCTACCAATGCGATCCGGAAAAGCGCCGACCTGACGTCGGGACGCTCGCAGCCAGCCATTCACGACCCACGAATCACGATTCGCACCGACGTCACCCCGCACGGTGAATATTTTGCGGCAGCCAAAAACTGCCGGGAAATCAGGACGACGCGAACAAGGACCACCAGTACGCGACAGACAGACGACGACGCGAACAAGGAGGACCAGTACGCGACGGACACACAGGACCACGCGACCAGGGAGGACCCGTACGCGACAGGACGACGCGATCAAGGAGGACCCGTACGCGACAGGACGACGCGATCAAGGAGTACCAGTACGCGACGGACAGACATGGACCCGAACCTACGAGTCATCCCTGCCCTCATAGCAGTCCACCTCCTCTACAGGTTACGACGCAGACGCCGCAGAAGGTCAGAATAACTAAGGGAGGGGGGAAAGTGGGGTGGGGTGGGGGTGGCAGGACCAGGGCAGGCCACAAAACAACCACATAAGTCACACACCACACATGGCCTGGACATACCTGACTCCCATGCCCTGGTCACCACGAGGGGGTGGGGGCGTGTCCTGATAAGCCAGCGACCGCCACAACGGAAGTCCGTCACCACGCGAACCGGCAACACAACCAGACAGGTACGTCCCGTACCCACGCCTGAAGAGCGTGGGTACGAGTCGGACCACGCCCACACACGTCACCCCAACAATGGCGGGACGGATCGCACCCACGTGGCAAAGGCCTGGGTACGGGCCGCACAAGCATCACATAGCGTGGGGACGGATATGTACGGACCCTACCCCCATCCCGTATGCAAGGAGCGCACCCCCCACCCCAACAGTGAAAGTACGACCCGTACCCCCACCCGCGTATGCATGGAGCGTACCCCCACCCCAACAGTGTAAGTACGACCCGTACCCTCACCCGCGTATGCATGGAGCGTACCCCCCACTCCAACAGTGTAAGTACGACCCGTACCCTCACCCGCGTATGCAAGGAGCGTACCCCCCACCCCAACAGTGTAAGTACGACCCGTACCCCCACCCGCGTATGCATGGAGCGTACCCCCCAGCCCAACAGTGTAAGTACAACCCGTACCCCCACCCGCGTATGCATGGAGCGTACCCCCCATGCCAACAGTGTAAGTACGACTCGAACCCTCACCCGCGTATGCATGGAGCGTACCCTCCATGCCAACAGTGTAAGTACGACTCGAACCCACACCCGCGGACGTACGGACCGTACCCCCACCCCCACCAGTGTAAGTATGACTCCTACCCCCACCCGCGGACTCACGGACCGTGCCCCCACCCCAACAGTGTAAGTACGACCCGTACCCCCACCCGCGTATGCATGGAGCGTACCCCCCAGCCCAACAGTGTAAGTACGACCCGTACCCTCACCCGCGTATGCAAGGAGCGTACCCCCCACCCCAACAGTGTAAGTACGACCCGTACCCCCACCCGCGTATGCATGGAGCGTACCCCCCAGCCCAACAGTGTAAGTACGACCTGTACCCTCACCCGCGTATGCAAGGAGCGTACCCCCCAGCCCAACAGTGTAAGTACGACCCGTACCCCCACCCGCGTATGCATGGAGCGTACCCCCCAGCCCAACAGTGTAAGTACGACCCGTACCCCCACCTGCGTATGCATGGAGCGTACCCCCCAGCCCAACAGTGTAAGTACGACCCGTACCCCCACCTGCGTATGCATGGAGTGTACCCCCCATGCCAACAGTGTAAGTACGACTCGAACCCTCACCCGCGTATGCATGGAGCGTACCCTCCATGCCAACAGTGTAAGTACGACTCGAACCCTCACCCGCAGACGTACGGACCGTACCCCCACCCCCACCAGTGTAAGTACGACTCCTACCCCCACCCGCGGACTCACGGACCGTACCCCCACCCC
Organism: Triturus cristatus; assembly: GCF_964204655.1. Classification (NCBI taxonomy): domain Eukaryota; kingdom Metazoa; phylum Chordata; class Amphibia; order Caudata; family Salamandridae; genus Triturus; species Triturus cristatus. Next base: position 80,947,337 of record NC_140582.1, on the reverse strand, counting down.
AACAGTGTAAGTACGACCCGTACCCCCACCCGCGCATGCAAGGAGCGTACCCCCCAGCCCAACAGTGTAAGTACGACCCGTACCCTCACCCGCGTATGCAAGGAGCGTACCCCACACCCCAACAGTGTAAGTACGACCCGTACCCTCACCCGCGTATGCATGGAGCGTACCCCCACCACACCAGTGTAAGTAGACTCGTACCCTCACCTCGAATGCATTGAGCGTTCCCCCACCGTGTATGTTCCAAGCGTACATATCCTGAAATCGGAGGTGTGTGTGCAGAGTCCACCCAGCAGTGCCCTGAGACAGGAGGGGTGGGTGTGGAGTCCTCCCAGCAGTGCCCTGAGACAGGAGGGGTGGGTGCCTATCACTAACAGCAGTGCCCTGAGCCAGGAGGGGTGTGTGCAGAGTCCTCCCAGCAGTGCCCTGAGACAGGAGGGGTGGGTGCCTATCACTAACAGCAGTGCCCTGAGACAGGAGGGGTGGGTGCCTATCACTCCCAGCAGTGCCCTGAGACAGGAGGGGTGGATGTGGAGTCCTCCCAGCAGTGCCCTGAGACAGGAGGGGTGTGTGCAGAGTCCTCCCAGCAGTGCCCTGAGACAGGAGGGGTGGGTGCCTATCACTCCCAGCAGTGCCCTGAGACAGGAGGGGTGGGTGTGGAGTCCTCCCAGCAGTGCCCTGAGACAGGAGGGGTGGGTGTGGAGTCCTCCCAGCAGTGCCCTGAGACAGGAGGGGTGTGTGCAGAGTCCTCCCAGCAGTGCCCTGAGACAGGAGGGGTGGGTGCCTATCACTAACAGCAGTGCCCTGAGCCAGGAGGGGTGTGTGCAGAGTCCTCCCAGCAGTGCCCTGAGACAGGAGGGGTGGGTGCCTATCACTAACAGCAGTGCCCTGAGCCAGGAGGGGTGTGTGCAGAGTCCTCCCAGCAGTGCCCTGAGACAGGAGGGGTGGGTGCCTATCACTAACAGCAGTGCCCTGAGACAGGAGGGGTGGGTGCCTATCACTCCCAGCAGTGCCCTGAGACAGGAGGGGTGGGTGTGGAGTCCTCCCAGCAGTGCCCTGAGACAGGAGGGGTGTGTGCAGAGTCCTCCCAGCAGTGCCCTGAGACAGGAGGGGTGGGTGCCTATCACTCCCAGCAGTGCCCTGAGACAGGAGGGGTGGGTGTGGAGTCCTCCCAGCAGTGCCCTGAGACAGGAGGGGTGTGTGCAGAGTCCTCCCAGCAGTGCCCTGAGACAGGAGGGGTGGGTGCCTATCACTCCCAGCAGTGCCCTGAGACAGGAGGGGTGGGTGTGGAGTCCTCCCAGCAGTGCCCTGAGACAGGAGGGGTGTGTGCAGAGTCCTCCCAGCAGTGCCCTGAGACAGGAGGGGTGGGTGCCTATCACTCCCAGCAGTGCCCTGAGACAGGAGGGGTGGGTGTGGAGTCCTCCCAGCAGTGCCCTGAGACAGGAGGGGTGGGTGCCTATCACTAACATCAGTGCCCTGAGCCAGGAGGGGTGTGTGCAGAGTCCTCCCAGCAGTGCCCTGAGACAGGAGGGGTGGGTGCCTATCACTAACAGCAGTGCCCTGAGACAGGAGGGGTGGGTGCCTATCACTCCCAGCAGTGCCCTGAGACAGGAGGGGTGGGTGTGGAGTCCTCCCAGCAGTGCCCTGAGACAGGAGGGGTGTGTGCAGAGTCCTCCCAGCAGTGCCCTGAGACAGGAGGGGTGGGTGCCTATCACTCCCAGCAGTGCCCTGAGACAGGAGGGGTGTAACACATGTGTGTGAGGCCAGAATTATCCACATGCATACTGGCTACAAGGGAACATGTCCCCATGAACTCATGTCAACAGACTCCACACACAAGTACAGTGATCACCAAGGATGCCACGATTGTTGCAGGTGGAGACATGGCCCTGCATGCATGGCCAAAGTAGAAGGGCTCCGTCACACACACAGCTCATGTAGACACAGCTCTGCGCTAAACATTGGGAACACCCTGCAGGGAAGAAAGCTGGGTACACAGAGGAAGGAATACACCCTGGGACAAGTGCACCATGCAGTAACTGCTTACATGAACAAAGAAAGTTAGCCAACACCTTGTGATGGCACACAGATCCCAGGGTCCCACCAATGAGCAGTACACTACTACATATCCCACACACCCAAACCCTTACACACCACCCAAAACCATGTAGCAGCCCCACCAACACCAAAACCAGCATAGCAGTAGTGTGATAATGAAAACAAAATTAAGCTTTATTCAGCATGAGCACAATGTCCGTGGATCGCAGGCAGTTCAATCTTCACAAAGCCCATAGGGCAGTCAATGATTCTCAGCTGGATGGGGGACACAGTGGGATGCGTGTCCCCTACCTTGCCTGCACAGTCAAATGGCATCGTCTTCCACACTGGTGAGGGCATCAGGGGGGGGGGGAAGCAACAGGCACCGCAGGGACATCAGGGCAAAGGGGCGGCGTTGTGGGTGCAGGGATGGAGGACTCCACCACAGGGGGTGGGTCAGTGCCAAAGGCGGAGGCCAGGATGGCACTACACACCTTTGCAAGGTCCTCCAGGGAGTCCCCTGCACCCGAAGGGACCTCAGGCCCCAAGGAGGGGGGGGGGTCAGAGGGATGGGTCGCAGCGCCACCGGGGGAGGGTGGAGACAGGGGGGGAGACTCAACCACCCTGACCGGGGACCTCCTTGACCGCTTGCGTGGTGGTGTAACTGTGGGGCTCAGGGACAGAGCGGCCATGAAGGAGTCCTTGGGGGAGATGTGGCCAGGAGAGCTGAGGGGAGGGGATTTGGAGGGAGTGGACTGGGTGGAATGCGGACTCCCACTATGGCTGCGTGTCACACGTTTGCCCCCCGACCCAGTGGGTGTGCCTACCTCACCCTGTGTGTGTGTGTCAGGAGGAGTGCGGTGGACCTTCCCTGCTGGTGTGGTGCCCGTGTCCGTTGATGTGGGTGCATGCCGACGTCTGGGTGTACGTGGGACAGGCATGGGAGTGGGAAGTGTGGATGGGGCAGGGGTAGGTGGGGGGAGGTCGCGCTGCAGGAGACCCACTGCTGCAGTCAGTGTGGAGTCTATGGACCTCAGCAAGTTGCGTTGGTCAGCCTGCGATGAATGAATGCCCTCCAAGAAAGCCTCGATGTTGGTGAGGGTTTTGCCGTGGGCATGGAGGACATTAAGGATCGCAGCCTGACCAACCTGCAGTTGCCGCTGGATGTCCACAGACTCTGCATTGGCGGCAGCAGTGGAGACAGGGGCAGGGGGTGCGGTGCCTGGCAGGAAGGAGACATGCCGTGACCGGGCACGCTGGGAAGGGACACGAGCAAGTGGGAGGCGGCTGGTGGGAACTGAGGGGGCGGTGCGAGGTGTTGTTCCGCTGTCAGCTGCTGGTGCAGCCACCGCCCACTCGGAGACATCCTCCTCGGACCTGTCAGCTTCGTATTCTGACGTGCCAGTCGACAGGTCCTCGGCCGCACTATCCTCCACCTCTGTCCCACTCGATGTGCCAGCCCCGATGTCACGGCTGGCACTGGTGCTCGGTCCCTCCGCCTTGCCTGTGTCCATGTCTCCCTCTGTGTCCCCCGACGATGCTGTGGGCAGGGTGGAGAGACAGAAATTAATCAGACAGCTGTACACATCAGTCACATGAGTCCAATCGACATAGGTAACACTGCATAGCCTGAAAAGGAAGATCCCTAACATCTACTAAACAAGGTACCGATGTAGGGCATGAAACACACAGTTGGTTGAGCCACCATGCCACTGAAATACCATGGAGAGCATGAGACAATAGCTAAACACAGGAAACGGAGTCTGACATAGCACCCAGGCCCTGGGGACAATCCAGCACTGCATCTGCACCACACAGCGTTGGCGAAAATACCGATGACCAGGGACCATATCCATGAACTTGAGACACATGCTGCATAGGTAATGCTGAAAACATGCCCAACATGACTCGGTCACTGCACATTGCGTGTGTGTCCAGACACATCACACACTGCCCAGACCCAGCAAGTAGAAATCAGGATTTGACACATAGGCATTGCCCGCCCCAACAAGACCCTACACGAGGCAAATTGTTGAGACACAGGTGGCACCAACATCTCATAGTCTGGGTGATACACACAGGGGCAGGCAAAAAGCAAGATTGGACGCCAAACAGCCAAGGTGCGCCTGTACAAATAATGAGGTACCAGTGCCCATCCTCAGATGAGTATAACAAGACACACAGGCACTGCCAACTGTGAGTATGAAGAAGGACAATCAGGTCAGGCTGCACAGTGGACACCTGTACAAAATAGCACGTCTATATACATGGTGACAGGGGACAATGGCACAGAGCACAACCAACGCTGTAGACACTGAGATTGTCCACGTTTATGATGACACATACACCACTGAGGAAAAGGTGCCCCAGGGGACAGTAGTGGGCACGCAACTACATGCTACTGAATGGTAATGACTGCAACACACGTCACCATCCCTGCACTATGTGTATCGCACACTCATGCACATCATGTCACAGGCCACTACATAGGACATGCGCGCTGTAAGGCATGACACATGAGAGACCAACTCCCATGTCTGGAGTCAGCATCAGTGCCAACTGACATGGAACCCACATGCAGTGAACTTGACAGTGCACAGGCAAGGTCCCACAACCTGTTACACACCACCCCCACACATGATGCTACAGTCATTGTTCTCGTGGACAAAGCGCCAGCCTACATTACCTTGTGAAGGAGTGACTACACACAGACCAGGGAACACATTGCAAGGAGGGGAAGGGTGGCAGGGGCGCAGCGCTATACTGGGGCAAACAGGATCTGCACAGCACCTTTAAACCCTGCCAGTGAATTCATGCTACTGTACCCTTACAAATGCCGGTGACACACAACAAACACACATGTACCTACCCCCTTCCGGCTGCTGCATCGCCTGTAAGCGCCTCTCCAGGTCTGGAAAGACCACCGGCAGCACACGCCTGTGGAGGTGGCTCAGACGGCGGCGGCCGCGGTTCTTGTGGCTCTCAGGTGAGTCCCCCAGCAGGAGCCGTGCAATCCTCCGCGTCCAGCACCGGATATCCTGCCAGCGTTTCCTCACCTGGGGCAGGCTCCGCCTCCGACCATCCACACCCCTCACGGCACTGACGGCGGTCAGCCAGATCTGCTCCTTGGCAGTGGCGCCTACCTGTGAGGAGGAACAAGTGACATCACATCAATACACCAGCCACATGTCACAGAGAGACATATGGGTACAAATTAGCTGGTTACAACAAGGCATGTCATGCAGCCAACGCATTGCACCTTTGTCATAGGGACATCATCCCCTGGTGAGGGAAAAAGCAGTACGTGCCACAGTGGGTACACAGGTGGAATGATGGCAATGTCACAATCAATGATCAAGGCTCACACTGTGCATCACACCCACCCCTCCTGTCTCAGGGCACTGCTGTGAGTGATAGGCCCCCACCCCTCCTGTCTCAGGGCACTGCTGTGAGTGATAGGCCCCCACCCCTCCTGTCTCAGGGCACTGCTGTTAGTGATAGGCCCCCACCCCTCCTGTCTCAGGGCACTGCTGTGAGTGATAGGCCCCCACCCCTCCTGTCTCAGGGCACTGCTGGGAGGACTCTGCACACACCCCTCCTGTCTCAGGGCACTGCTGGGAGTGATAGGCCCCCACCCCTCCTGTCTCAGGGCACTGCTGTGAGTGATAGGCCCCCACCCCTCCTGTCTCAGGGCACTGCTGTTAGTGATAGGCCCCCACCCCTCCTGTCTCAGGGCACTGCTGTGAGTGATAGGCCCCCACCCCTCCTGTCTCAGGGCACTGCTGGGAGGACTCTGCACACACCCCTTCTGTCTCAGGGCACTGCTGTGAGTGATAGGCCCCCACCCCTCCTGTCTCAGGGCACTGCTGTGAGTGATAGGCCCCCACCCCTCCTGTCTCAGGGCACTGCTGTTAGTGATAGGCCCCCACCCCTCCTGTCTCAGGGCACTGCTGTGAGTGATAGGCCCCCACCCCTCCTGTCTCAGGGCACTGCTGGGAGGACTCTGCACACACCCCTCCTGGCTCAGGGCACTGCTGTGAGTGATAGGCCCCCACCCCTCCTGTCTCAGGGCACTGCTGTGAGTGATAGGCCCCCACCCCTCCTGTCTCAGGGCACTGCTGGGAGACATCAGGCACCCCCCCCCGGGACCCCCCCGACAGTACATGGCATGTGTGTTACACCTGGACACAATGGCAGAAGTCACAGTCACAACATAGGGACAGTCTGTGGCAGTGGCCTATGCACTCACCTGATACCCTGGTCGCCCATACAGCATGGAGTACTGTGGGAGGATCACATCCAGCAGAGCCATGTTCTCCTCCAGGGTGAATGGCTGTGTCCTCTCCACAGCCCTTGACATGGTTCCAGGGAATCAGTAGCAGCAGCTGGGTCGACGAATGCAAAGATGTGCAGGCAAGTACTCCCTCATGGGACCTGGCTGCCTTATATGTGCCCTTCTGCCCAGTCTCATGCACAGGAGTACAGAGTGATTGGTCACTCACATTTGCATCCTATGTTTCCACCAATCCCTTCAAACCTAGCAGTCTGTGGGTTCTCTATCGGTTTCATTCTCCTGCATGATGTCAGCCCCACAAACACATTGCAACAAAGTAGAATAATTCCAACTGACTTCTGCTGTGCACCTTCCAGAACAATTTCGAAATTTGAACTTGGTCTCCATGACAACCAGCATGCATGTAGGCCTTAATACTTGTCCCCTATGTAATTTGGAGCATCACACACAGGTACGGTGCGTTTCGGGGCCCTAGTGCACCCCAAATGCATGGCAACGGCCCGTACATGCATGCCTACGTTCACTATCACTATGGGTCTGCACGCGTATGCGTACTCGTAGTGGTACGGGCCGTACACTCGCATGTACGCTCACTATCACTACGAGTACGCATACGCGTGCAGACCCATAGTGATAGTGAGCGTAGATGCGTGTGTACGGTCCGTACCACTACGGGTACGCATACGCGTGCAGACCCATAGTGATAGTGAGCGTAGATGCGTGTGTACGGTCCGTACCACTACGGGTACGCATACGCGTGCAGACCCATAGTGATAGTGAGCGTAGATGCGTGTGTACGGTCCGTACCACTACGGGTACGCATACGCGTGCAGACCCATAGTGATAGGGCCGTACACACGCATCTACGCTCACTATCACTATGGGTCTGCACGCGTATGCGTACTCGTAGTGGTACGGACCATACACACGCATCTACGCTCACTATCACTATGGGTCTGCACGCGTATGCGTACCCGTAGTGGTACGGACCGTACAAATGCCTGTACGCTCGCCATCACGATGGGTACACATACGGCAGCACTCCCACAGTGATTTGGGAACATACACAGGCCCTCTTAGCAGCAGTACGGCGGTTTTTACACATCACAGTGGTGATAGGCGACACACAGGTAGGAATAGGGCGGACATACTTGTCCATGGATGGACATACTTGTCCAGGAATGGACATCAAGGCATCGTCTGTGCATTACTACATGTGTGGGGCACAGGTGTGACAGGCTGTGATGTGGAACATGCCTCCTGAGTGGAGAAGGCACCAGATGTATGATGAGATGTGCATAGGTGTACTGTGTGACGGTGCAATGTGTGCCAGGCATGCCCTTGACTCCTTTGACATGTGTGCATGTCGTACTGCGCACTTGGGGTGAGCGTCACTGGCATGGCACGGACACCAACACACGGAAGTGTCCCATGATGCCCGGTACAGGGGTCATGACACATGACTTGTCACTACCCACAGTGCACAATGTGACTATGTCATTTATGTGTCCGGGATTTTCATCAGGTTGATGTTGTAGCACCCTCAAAAGCTGCAGCCGTTGCAGCAACCAACATGTGTCTGTGTGTAGATTGTCATTGCACACTATTCCGCACACCATGCCACATGTGGTATCGGATGTGAGGTGCACATGTATGCATGGGACACGGAGTAGCGTGACAAGGCCATGTCAGCATCCTCACAAGGAATGTGTGGTGAGTCATGACATGTGCACCTTCATGGCAAGGTGTGTGGGCAGGCCTAGTGTAATGTCATGTGACCTGTGGCTCCAGTGTTCCGCTACCAGTCTCTGCAATCGGCATCCCACTTCTGCTGATGTGTGGGTGTATGTCACTCCTGTCTTGCGTCGGGCTGTTCACTTGCACTGGGACACAGCTATTCCCATGGCGTGGCATGGGGAGGTTCTCAATCTCCGTGTGTAGCTGGGTCTTGGAAGGAGTGTCACCTTGCATCCATACGTGTCCTGGGCATGTAGCACATACCTGACTCCCTATGTAGCATGTGTGTATTGCCAGATTTACATGTGCTCAGTAGACATGAGTTGTTGTCGTAGTGCACTCACTCTTCCTTGTCACTTCCAAATTACTGCAGAGCGCCGCCTCTTGCCCGAAGAATTCCAGACTTGGCTGCCATGCAGGAGAATGACAGGATCCGGCTCTACCGCTTCACCCAACCGTTGATCCTGGAGCTGACGGCGAGACTGGCACCACACCTGCAACCGCAGCACAGGTATCCTACGGCACTGACACCCCAGCTGAAGGTAATGGCTGCCCTACATTTTCTTGCCACGGGTACCTTCCAAAATACCATAGCTCATGTTGGTGGCATGTCCCAGAGCATGTTCAGCGGTGTGCTGCATGATTTCTTGGAGGCCATGTTGATTCACCTGGATGACTTCATCAAGTTCCCAACCCCTGAACAGATGACTGAGGTCAAGCGTGGATTCTATGCCCTGGGAGAGATGCCCCATGTCATTGGGTCCATAGATGGGACACATGTAGGTTTGGTACCACCACACGCACGGGAGGTGGCGTACCGCAATCGGAAGCACTACCACTCCATCAATGCCCTTGTGGTGTGTCTGTCCAATATGGTGATTTCACATGTCTGTGCTCGTTTCCCAGGATCAGCACACGATGCCTACATCATGAGGCGTAGCGGGATGCCTGATATGATGATGCAGCTGCGCAACGAACGGGCATGTGTTGTTGGTGGGTACAGTCTGTCTGTCCTGTATTCTGTATAGCCGACCAGCACGACCGCTTCACCAGTTCTAACGATGTCCATGTGCTTCCCATGTAGGGGACGCTGGCTATCCCAACATGCCTTGGCTGCTGACACCTCTCCGCAACCCCATCACGCCGGCCCAGCTCCGCTATAACACCGCCCATGGCCGGACAAGGCGAGTGATAGAGAGGACGTTTGGCATGCTGAAGAGCCGATTCCGGTGCCTCCACAAGACCGGCGGTGCACTCCCTTATGCCCCGGCGAAGGTCTGCAAGATCTTCATGGTCTGCTGCATGCTGCACAACATTGCAGTTGAAAGAGCTGTGCCACTCATCCTGAATCAACATGACGAGGACCATCCACCCGTGGAGGACGAAGGGCTTGGCAATGGGGCTAGTGATGTGGAGGATGTGGAGCCGCAAGAGGACATCCGGACTCGGCTCATACGCGACTTCTTTGCTTAGTGGTGAGTACCAGTGTCTGAGTGTGCACGCATTGGTCCCCGTGTGGCATGCGTTGTGATGTGTGTCTCCACCTGCATGTATGGCACGTGGGTCAGAGGTGTGTGTGGGTGTGTCACTGGAGTGATGGTGGCAGTGATGGTAGTATTTCCCCAGTCATAATTGTGACCTAGCATGTTGTCATCCATACATGTGTCGAGTAAATGCACATGCAAGTGGCTGTGCTTTTTGTGGCTGACTTCTTGTGTGTCTCTCTTCCCCAGGTACCTGCGCATGCCGTTTGCTGGTTGCATTGTTGTGGCACTGCTATTCCTCATGGACATGACATCGTGGGCTGACTCAGCGTTACAGGCACGGACACGTTTGGAAGTCTCCATGGGGTAAGGGATGCATCTGGGGTGTATTGGGTGTGGCAGTTGTTCACGATGTGTGCACACTGCCCCTGTCGGGGTTTGGTTCCTCTGCAGCCATGTCGCATCCCCATGGGACACGACATGCAGCTGTGTACACCTGAATAGATGGTCTGCCTGGTTGACAGTCATCAGTGATGGGATAGTGGATTGTGATGATGGCATCAATGTGTGTGACACTGCCCTCGGACACATACGGTTAGCATTGGCTTGACATGGTGTGGGACTTCCACATCAGCGGATCTATGGTGTATGGCAGGCTCTCCGTGTGCAGCTGTGGGTATTTAGCTGTTAGCCGACGCTTGTGTGCCAGTACCATGGCTATCACGCATTTGTGCTGCAGAAGGGGGGTGCCAGTGTTGGACCCACATGTCACTCCACATGATGTGTTCATGTGTACTTCGAGTTGCCTCTGCAAACCCGAATACATGACTAATAAAGGTGTCCCTATGCCTCCAAGGTGCCTCTTCTCAGTCAATGCTGGTGTGTTGGCACGGTGCATCCTGCATGTCTGGCATGGTATTCCCTGATTGTGGCTATGTGTCAATGTGTCGATTCGCAAGATGCAAGCTGTGTGTGTGGGCTGTGACTGTGTATTGGGCATGATGTCCATGACTGCGTGGGTATTGTGACATGTGCCATCCCCATGCAACCAACGTTGTCCAGGCCCCCATTCTCTGCATCCACCGGACTCAAGCTTGCAGGACATGGTTCTGCCACCTGTCTACACATACCTGGGTGCCACCCAGGACACTGGACTGGATCCCTGACCTCTGCGCAAGACTGTTGGTGTACTCAATGTGTGTGTCAGCACGGTTGTTCGGCCACTCCCTCAGCTGGTTGTGCCCATCACGGGTGTGTATGGTGCTCCATGTCTGTCTTGCCTAATAAACTGTGACCCATGTGTCCTGTGCCAGACTCAGGCCCCAGGGTGTGGATGGTTGAAGAGAAAAGATGACTCAGGCATGTTTAGACTTTACAAGACACATGTTAGGTAATAATGCTACCAGCAGGCATATACTCTTCATAGTGTGATTTATTATTGGGGGGGGGGGGGGGGACAAAGTGAGGGGCTTTCCGGGATTAGGGAATCCAAAGTTCAGTAGGGGAGTTGGTGTCCTTGCCATGGGAAATCCTCAGAGTCCATGCCACAGTCTTTGTCAACATTGGTCAGCCAGTGACCAGCAGGGCCATGTGGCAGAGAATGTCTCTTGATGCTGTGATGCTGTTGCTCCAGTGGGCCAGGTGCCAGGCCAGGTGTCCTGGGAGATGGTGATGTAGCAGCCACCCTCACGGTCCTTTCCGTGGACGACCCGGCCTCCTGCGGGGAAGCTCACCAGCAGGCCGTGACGACGTCTGGGATGCTCCGTCGGATGTTTCCTCCTCCTCCTCCTGATCCCTCCCTGTGGGTGGTGATGTTCTCCGCCTTCTGGCACAGGGAGGGTCGGCCATGGTGTCGGCCATCCGACGGAGTGTAGCGTGAATCCCCTGGAATGCCGTCACTTGCTCAGCCTGTCTGTCCTCCATCCTCCGTTGGTGTACCAGTAGACAGGCAATTAGCTCCGCATGTTGCTGGGCCTGCTGGGCCTTGATCCCCTCGAGGACGGACACAACCTGGGCCATGCCCGTGGTGTCCTGCCGGTATGAGTCCAGGATGTTACGGACATGGGAAAATACCGGATCCCCAGCCAACTGGTCAGGCTCGCGCCTCCGCCGTCCTCCACTCCCACCACCCCTGCCCACTTGCGCCTGGCCTGCACTTGTGGGCACATGGGGTCTCCGGGACCCCTGAGGGGTGGCATTGGCGTTGTCGCCTGCCTCCTCCTGGGTGCCCGGGACACCGTGTCCCTCCTGGCGAGCCTGGCTGCATTGTGGTGTTGGGGCAGGGATCCTGGGTGTCTCCTGGGATGTGGCAGGAGTGGGGGTGGTGGTTGGCACAGTTGTACCTGACGCAGGTGCTGCAGGTGGTTGGACACCAGAGGGGCCAGGTCGGTCGGGGTCGTCCGCAGAGTGGTGAGAGTGGTCGCTGCCGGTGGGATCGGGCTCCTGCAGATCCGGGTCCTGTGAGTGTTCCCCCCCAGTGTTGGGGGGTGCACCACGATGTTGACCTGTGTGTGAGAGAGACAATGTTAATTTTGGTCCATGCAACATCCATGTTTCATCCGTTTCAAAGTTGGCACATTTCCTCTTGGAATTAGGATCTGTCTTGCATTCCACTCACAGTGCACTTGTGCATGGGTGTGTCCCTTGGCCACCACTTTGGCCCCTTTAACTATGTGTGGCACAGTCTTACTTGCTGCGTCAAGTGTGACTGCAGTCAGCAGTGGAGTGGGCAGGTGTGGCGAGCCATGCATTGGCGCCTTCCGTGTAGCACTGTACATGCGCACATGGAGTGGATCCACACACTTATATGATCCAGGTAGCTTTCCTTGTGCTCGTGTACAGGTTGTGACATGGCCCTGTGTTTTGCCATGGTGAAGAGGGGGGGTTCTGGCACTGGCCACCCTTGTCTACATGCACGCAGTCTACCTGCTGACGAGCAGACATTCACACACGCAACACGGCTGATTAGCTCTCCCTGTGTCTCGCTCCCTCTGTGTCCCCCTCTCCCTCCCTCCGTGTGTCAGCCTCCTCCCTCTGTCCGTCTCCCTCCCTCTCTGTCCCCCTCTCCCTCCCTCTGTCCCCCTCTCCCTCCCTCTCTGTCCCCCTCTCCCTCCCTCCGTGTGTCACCCTCTGTCACCTCGGCCCAGCTTCCTGGGCACACACTGTTAGCAGATCTTTGAGTGGCCCTTGGCTTGTTGATGTGAGTTTGTTTCTGATCTCCAGGCACCCATTGGGTGTGATGTGTGTCTGTGCGCTGCTGCTGTGGTGGTGTGTGCTGCCACTCTTTCACAATGTTGGCTGTTCATTAGCTGCTGTCATGTGCTAAACAGTGCCTTCACCCCCATGTGTTGATGCAAGGCGTCCGCCATTTGCTGGCAAGTCATTCCTGTGTTGGGACACACTGTTTGTCTGGCTGTGACCTAGGCCATATGGGTAGAGTGAATTGTTGTCTGCTTCTGAGTTGCACTATGTGCTTTTTTGGGCCCAGCCTCCCGCCATCCGGGTTACCGTGTCATGTGTTGTTGTCTTCTGTGGCCTGTGACTTGACATTGTCCAGCTGGGTGCATGGGGCATGGTGGCAGCAGTGGCATGTGCGTGCTCATGGAGTGTGGTTGAGTCATGCGATGGCTTGTGGTGGTTGCGTGCCTGTTAGTGATGTTGGTTGTGGATGCCGTTCCCCCCATGTGAGGTGCGTTGTTTGTGTACTCACCCGGGTCTCGGAGTCCTTCTAATCCTTCTACTGCCTCCACCGGCAGTATGGCCATCACCCTCTCCTCCCAGGGATGGTAGTGTACGGGTCTGCGGGAGGGCCCTCCTCCGGTGGCGTTGGCCTGGTCGTGTTCATCCTGCCTCTTGGCTCGGACCCTCCTCCGCAGATCGTACCACCTGTTCTGGCATTCCTGCCTGGTCCGTCTGGTGTCCGCAACAGCATTCACAGCATCGACGATGGTCTGCCACATGGCTGTTTTTGCTGCCTGGCTGGTGTTTCTGACCAATGTTCCAAAGATCTGTGGCTCGACTCTGAGGATTTGATCAACAAGAACCTCCAACTCTCGGTTACTGAACTTTGGATTCTTGGTAGTGGGCATGATGAGTGGTGTGGATGGTGGGGGGGTGTGGATGGTGGGGGTGGTGTGTGGATGGTTGTGGGTGTGTGGGTGTGGTTGTGCAGGTGCGTGTGTGTGTGAATGTGATGAGGGTGTGTTTGTGAAGGTGGTTGTGTGAAGGTGTGCAAGTGTAAGGTGTAGTAAAGGTTGAGGTCTGGTGCTGTGGGTTGTCTGTGGGGTCTGGCAGCAGTGGGTCTGTTGCAAAGGCTCATGGTTTGTGTGTGTGGGCCCTTTTTATTGGTCCATTGGTGGGTGTGGCTGTGTTTGAATTGTGGGTGGGTTGGTTATAAGGAGTGGTGGTGTATTGGGCCTCTGTTTGTTTTTGGCAGTTGCAGGTCAGTGAAGGTGTTGTTTTGGTGTTTTTTGGCCATGTTTAGTGGCTTTGTGCCATTGGAATGGTGTATTGTTGTGTTGTTTTGTTTTGTCCTCGTTGTGTCCGTGCGTTTTGAGCGTGTGTACGGTGTGTACATGGGCCATTTGGTTGTACGGTGCTGTCCTTGTGTGTGGCTTGGTACGACTCGTACATGCGGTTGTGATGTTGGGGCCTGGGGTGCGCTCCGTAGTTAGGAGGTTGTGTTGGGGGTAGGACTCGAACGTACTGGGATGTACATACACGGTGGTTCGACACGTACAGGGGTGGGGGTAGGACTCGAACGTACTGGGTACACGGTGGTACTACACGTACTGGGGTGGGGGTACGACTGGAACGTACTGGGGTGTAGGTTCACGGTGGTACGACACGTACTGGGGTGGGGGTACGACTGGAACGTACTGGGGTGTAGGTTCACGGTGGTATGACACGTACTGGGGTGGGGGTGGGGCTCGAACGTACTGGGGTGTAGGTTCACGGTGGTACGACACGTACTGGGGTGGGGGTACGACTGGAACATACTGGGGTGTAGGTTCACGGTGGTACGACACGTACTGGGGTGGGGGTACGACTGGAACGTACTGGGGTGTAGGTTCACGGTGGTACGACATGTACTGGGGTGGGGGTACGACTGGAACGTACTGGGGTGTAGGTACACGGGGGGTATGACACGTACTGGGGTGGGGGTGGGGCTCGAACGTACTGGGGTGTAGGTTCACGGTGGTACGACACGTACTGGGGTGGGGGTACGACTGGAACGTACTGGGGTGTAGGTTCACGGTGGTACGACACGTACTGGGGTGGGGGTACGACTGGAACGTACTGGGGTGTAGGTTCACGGTGGTACGACACGTACTGGGGTGGGGGTACGACTGGAACGTACTGGGGTGTAGGTACACGTGGGGTATGACACGTACTGGGGTGGGGGTGGGGCTCGAACGTACTGGGGTGTAGGTTCACGGTGGTACGACACGTACTGGGGTGGGGGTACGACTGGAACGTACTGGGGTGTAGGTACACGGGGGTATGACACGTACTGGGGTGGGGGTGGGGCTCGAACGTACTGGGATGTACATACACGGTGGTTCGACACGTACAGGGGTGGGGGTAGGACTCGAACGTACTGGGTACACGGTGGTACGACACGTACTGGGGTGGGGGTACGACTGGAACGTACTGGGGTGTAGGTTCACGGTGGTACGACACGTACTGGGGTGGGGGTACGACTGGAACGTACTGGGGTGTAGGTTCACGGTGGTATGACACGTACTGGGGTGGGGGTGGGGCTCGAACGTACTGGGGTGTAGGTTCTCGGTGGTACGACACGTACTGGGGTGGGGGTACGACTGGAACATACTGGGGTGTAGGTTCACGGTGGTACGACACGTACTGGGGTGGGGGTACGACTGGAACGTACTGGGGTGTAGGTTCACGGTGGTACGACACGTACTGGGGTGGGGGTACGACTGGAACGTACTGGGGTGTAGGTACACGGGGGTATGACACGTACTGGGGTGGGGGTGGGGCTCGAACGTACTGGGGTGTAGGTACACGGGGGGTATGACACGTACTGGGGTGGGGGTGGGGCTCGAACGTACTGGGGTGTAGGTACACGGGGGGTATGACACGTACTGGGGTGGGGGTGGGGCTCGAACGTACTGGGGTGTACATGGACGGTGGTTTGACACGTACTGGGGTGGGGGTACGACTGGAACGTACTGGGGTGTAGGTACACGGGGGTATGACACGTACTGGGGTGGGGGTGGAGCTCGAACGTACTGGGGTGTACATAGACGGTGGTACGACACGTACTGGGGTGGGGGTACGACTTGAACGTACTGGGGTGTACCTAGACGGGTGGGGGTATACATACACGGGGGGTACGTGTCGGACGTACGGGGGCTGGGGGGAGTGTTGGGCGCGTATGCGGGCACATGTCTCCATGGTTGCTATAGGAGTTCGGTGCGGACGGTGTTTTTTCCATCCGGTTGTACGCTCGGACGCACGGGATGGATCGTGATTCCTCGGTCGGACTTGGCTTTTCACGTTTGTAAGGTAAATCGTCCGAGGACGTGTCGGACACATTTTCCGACCCGAGGACGTGTGGGGAATGATTCCCAGTGCGGTTCGTATGGACTTTTTACCATGCGAATCGTGATTGCCAGTTCGTACGGCACTTGTACGATTCGTACGGTAAAAAGACCCGATACGAGTCGCACGGGGACATTTTTTACCGGATCGTGATCGGCACCATATTATGTTTACTGAGAATGCAAATCCAGAAAAGATTTGAGGAGTAGGATATTATAACCCCCGGAATTATACATAGGCAATAAGGATGGGAATAACAATAGCACCTTGGGTACCTTTCTCAGTATCATATAGGATGGCTGATGTAAATGGGAGGTGCATACTGATGTATGGATACTGTGCATACAGAGAGCACTAGGCTTGAATGCAAGAGATATGTGCTTTTTAAAGTATAAACATCCCAAATCAAAGATTTTTTTGTCTGAAGGAGTATGTGGCCCAAATTCAGGGGATATAATATTGTGGGCGAGAGATAACCTTTAAAATACAAGAGCAAACAAGTATTGGCAAAGCCAATAGGTTTAGCCGCTGAGCTACTGGCCTTTCCAATGTTTGTATTCTTTTAATTGCTTTTATCAGATTATATGAAAAAATTGAAAGATGATCTTTCTACTCGCATATGCATGTATAGGTTGCCTAATCCAAATAGTGTTTAAAAAAATTAATGGATGGCCACCCGTGTGTGTGCATTCATCGGCATGCAAGGGTGACCATCTTTGATTATTTTTAACTAAAGTATAATAAAACTATTCAAAGAAAACCCCCCATGCATCAGTGCACATGCACACATATAGATAGAAAAACACACACACACATATATATATGTGCGCAAGGTAGTAATGCTGCCGAAACGCGTTACAACAGTTTTCACAGCAAAATAAAGAGTGCGATTTTTTTACCTACCTGCGGTGTCGGTGTCCGGTGTTTTGACGGCTGGAACTTGGATTGTAGATATGCACACACTCACAAAGTAACAAATATCTATTTAGGTGTGTGCCTATATTTTTAAAGATTATTTGGCTGTTTGTGATTTAAAGTCGGTTGAAGCATTTAGAGACAGATGATGAAAAGAGGGTTTATACCTCTAACCTGGCAGTCTGTAATGTGTACTAGGATTAACATTATGTGTGGGACCAAGGAATAAAGCAATTATTTATTTATTTCAATTGTGTAATGCTTCAATAATGTCCCTGGACCTTAAGGTGAACATAAATGATATTACAAGGACATGTAGGCTAAAACAATGCAGTTAAGTCAGTAGCTGCCGTAAAGCTAAGATGCAAACTAGAACTTCTCACCTTAGTTGAGGAAATGTCAAATTCTGTAAATTTGTAATTGGTTCATGAAATGGAATTGAGTAGGCCAAGTTCTTAAGCCATTGGAAAGACAATTCCATGGTGATGTTGCACAGTATTTGTGAAAGTTTGTGCTTGAGAAGTTTTTAATCTCTGTGCTTCCAGATAAAGTGAATTTTTGCTCCTGAGTCCTCTTTTATAGGCGGGGATTGATATTGCGAGCAAATTTGCTAGATAACTAATTTTTTAAGTGGATTGCTTTGTATGCACATCAAGGTACCGTAAAATTGATTCTGACTTTAATAGGGAACTTCAGTTGGGTTGGTATCTTAATAAAGCATGGCACCACTTGCCAATATATGAATGGGGAAGAATATTGCCCATTGTGCCTTCATGGAAGCTGGGGTTAGAAGCATAACAAGATGGTACATTCAGATTAGATATTGTGGAAGTGGTAAACTCAACTTTTGCGGAAACACAATGTTAAAAAGAGTAATAAATAAAACACAATAAAAGCCTTGTTAAGGAAACATTTGTAGAAAAATCTTATGGCGTCAGACCAAACCTGATTTCAAAAAAAGACTTTCCATAATCCTCAAGTAAACAGCCTTAAAAAGCTTTGCCTGAGGAACATCAAATTGGCATGGCTGCTAAGAAGAGACACTGTATGCCATCATTTCCACAGTGCAGAGAGACAGTGAGACAATAGCATACTTCCAAAAAGGGATACAATAGATCTTTTACAAGTGTCTTAAGGATCCCTATTCGCATTTCTATAAAATAAATTAGATAAGATGTACAATGTAATAGAAATGAGAGGCATGCCTGAGCTTACAACAGCCAAATGGGAAAAACTAAGAAAACCATTAGACAGAACTTAAATTTATAAGCCTTATGAGGGGTTGTCACCTGTCAAACACCTGGTGGGTAGAGTATCGCAAATGAGTTTTATCAAGTATACAGAGGAATTGTAGTTAATGATCTTCTAAAGGGACTGGAGAAAGCTGTAGACAAAGGGATACTGCCTAAGTCAGTAGGAGGCTAGAGCAGTCAGTCCCAGGTGTCATGGAATGATTGATTTGTCTTCTGTTTTGTGTGTGTTCCTTTTAGTTAAACTGTAGAGAGTAAAATTTGTCTGAAAATATCTTATAGCATGCCCAAGTATCTGGAATTACATCGCCAACCAGTTTAGTCATGCCCCCTCATGCCTGCTCTACTAGAAGGAACTGAAGACCCTCCATTTAAAGTGACACCCCATCCAAGTGTAACCCTCTGGATGATGGACCTTATCCCCTTTCTCTGTGCACCTCGCCTCCACCCTCATCTTTTTATAACTCTTTGCTGCTTCGTACCTATTTTTATACTATATAAGAGATCACACATAAACTTATTATAGAAGACTGGAAGGCACAAAGGTGATTCACCTGTGCATTAAGGTGGGCCTGCTAGTAATGTGCTCAAGGTTTCCTTCTAGAAAGGTCATTGCTCCTTTTGACTCAGAACTCTCATACTGGGAGTCGCTACATACTGAGTACTTCTAATAACAAACTAGGGCGAGGTTTAGTACTTGTATCGAGGAATGTATCTGATGAGCTAAATTTGCTGAAAAATATGATTACCTTGGATAAAGATTTCTACCTTGAAACACTTGTAGGCAGTCTGGTGGTTATAGTGAGAATAACATCGGATTGCAACATTTTAGGATTTTGATTCTGAATTATTTGTATTTGAGAATTATTTGAAGTTACTTTCCTTTAAGGAAGATTGGAATACAAATGAACTGTTGGAGTTTGGTTTTTATGAGGTTTGTGGTGCAGTGCTAAGCAAGTGCTACACCTCGAAAAATATGATAGTTCACTATCAATACCATAACTACCCTCAGTCTATGTCAAGCTATACATTAACATTAAAGTGTAGCTCAGTGAGGAGACCCCAATTCAAATCAAGTTCACCTTCTTTAAAGTCAGAAATACCACATACATTAAATCAGCCAGAGAAAATGTAGAATCTTCAAGACAGGTTCCAATCATTAATAGTACTCCTCTTAAAGACAAGGACTGAGGTGCAGCAAAAACCAAGGGAGAACTCATTCCAGGAGAGGGTGAAAACCCCACAGCACCAACATCCCAGTTGAGGTTCTTGTCTCTGGAGAACTTTGGAAAAGAGAAGCCTTCTGAAACATATTCCTGCAGAAAATCCCTGCTCTACTTTTATTGCAGCATATTCTGAAAAGCAAAGTGCAGAATTATAGAAACTGACTAAGAAATAATGTAGAGCACATTTAATAATATTGACAATGGTTTGAAAATACTATCAAAATGTAGTAGTTTTGTTTAAAATATTTTCAAGATTGATTAAAATCAAAATTCTAACCTAGTGCACACAATATGAACAGTAACTATTATAAAAATAAACAAGATGGTTGCAATGATACTTATTAGTAGGCAGAATAATAACAATTTTGAAATATTATGCTGGTATCATACAGCTTCTTTAAATCAATATCCCCAACCCATCTTTCTCTTGGCTTACTAAGCTAAAGTTAGCACCGAAAGAGGGCTACTTTGAGTTCCACATCTGATTCACACCTACATACCTTTTCTTGAACAGTTGTACCAATGTTTAGCAAAGAAAGCACAGCAGCTGCTGTCCCTGTCAGAGTCTGCAGGTCATCGGTTAAGCTGAGTGAAGGCTGGATGTGCCTTCCCCTTGGCCTTCAGCAAGGAAAGATGATTATGGCTCTGGATGACCCACAATCTCGAATTATTGGTACAAATTTCCTCTATATCTCATTACACTCTGTTCTACTTTATAAATTGAATCTGAACATTTTGAACATTTTCCGAATAAAAAATTAGTAGTAAAGCCCTTGCAACCCTTCACTTATTTATATTCTGTGAACACTTGCTTGTTGTTTATAAACAATAAGTGAGAAGTCAATATATACATTTTTAGGAAGAATTCTTCATTATTTAAAAACAAACACTGAAAAGATCTGTCCAGAAAAAAACATAAAAATATATTCAAGCAGGTTGAATTATCATGTTGGCATGAATAACTGCGTTAATAAATGATCGTTTATATTTGAAACATGCACCTGAATAAATTAACATATATAATTCAAAAGGGGATGCCTAAAAGAGAATGTATATCATAATTGTTCCAAGGGCCTATTCACAAACTGCATTTTGTAGTACGTTTAGTAGTGATACAATAGTACTACTCACGTACTACAAATGCTGTTTACTAACCTGTGTGCAGAGGTCTTTGCCTCTTCTATCTTTTCTGTGCAGAGATCCCCCTCTCCGATTTACATTTGAATAATAAATGTAGGAGAATCTTGGGTAGTGGCAGGAAAATAGGGAATACGTACTACAAAATGGGATGGGTTTAGGGAGAAGTAAGGAGGGGTTTGGGAGGGTTTGTTTTTTGATAAACAGATTTCATTGATTTTTGCATAGAGAAAAGCAACAGAACACACAAGTGACTTGTCAGAGAAAGGCATTTGCATTCAGATGACACAATATAATAGTGGAAAACAACAGCAGCACTCCTGTCACTAGTTGGGATCTTAGGCTAATTGGCCCAGTCATTTCCCTCAAATCTGACCATGCTGCAGGGGACAGCCCCTGGCCTCATAGACAGTTTTTTCTTGTTTTGCCCAGCAGTGCCCCCCGTGCCATTGCGAAAGGGTGGGTGGGTAGGAGAATTCCACCAGGGGGCATGTCATGTTGACGACCATAAGGGCCGTTCCCAGGAAGGACCAATCAGCCCTCGTGCCCCCAGAGCCATTGAGATCACCCAGTTGGCGCATTAGAGGGGCAAGGGTAACCTCCACCCCAACACCTCAGTCAGTTCCCTCATGCTGCAGACCACTACTCCTAAATCTTGGGGTATATCCAGATGTAGAAATCGGCAGGGGCTTCAGTACAGCGAGGGCAAGTAGGCTCAGGGAGGAGTCCTGCTCAGTGTAATCTAGCCGGGTAGAGGTAAGCATTACAGAGGTAGTATGTTTGTCTTAACTGCAATCTGGAAGAGATTGTAATAACCCTGGGTGCCATCAGCGTGTCCTGCCAATCATCTTCTTCAAGGGGGCCCAACCAGTTCTCTCATCGTGTTCTGAGATGGTCCAGGGTGCCTGGGGTGTTGACAATCAAAGTACGGTAGATTTATTTCGGAAATCCCACTTTTTGTCCAGATCACCCATTGGTAGTTATAGCCTCCAGTGGACTAAACTCGTTAAGGGAGTTGGTCTGCGGGGTGCGAGATCGAAGAGCATGTCTCAATTGGAGCTGCCCACTGGCCGGTGCACATGTGGTCTGGAGTTCCTAAAAAGACTGCATTGGAGTCCCCAACCAGATAACCTGATTGAGGTCCCATCTTCCAAAACCCTGCAGCGCCCCACCTTTCCCAATCAGGTGCCATGCCAAAGAGGAGTTTGTTGTGTGAGTATGGTATCCCTGCAGATGTGGCGTAAGGATTCCCTCCAAACTAGGCGAGCTGTTTTAGTCACTAGGGATATGGTGTGGGGATGGGGGAACCATAAAGCATAGCCTGAAGTCGAGGAAACCCTAGGAGGCATAATTCTAACTGGTAGGCAGGATCCAACCAAGGAGATGAGAGTCTAAATAATAGAGGTAGAGGTTGGCCATCACCCGGCCACCGTCATATTGGGCTCGTTGATAGTGTGCATAGGCCATACGGGCTTGGAGCCATGCAACAGGAAGGAAGCCGCCACCCTGTCCAGGAACTTAAACCATGGCCGTGAGAAAGGGAAGGGCAGATTTTGAAAGACATATAGAACTTTTGACAGGATTATAATTTTAGATATAGCTACGCAACCCATTATATTCTCCGGAAGGGATTGCCATTTAATAAGGTCTGCTTTAGCTTTCCGTGCCAGGAGCTCGAGGTTAAGGGACCAGGTAAGTTCAGGGTGTAATGCAACCCAGATACCCAGGTATTTTAAACTGAGACGGCGGATAGGAATATAATCCTGGTAGTCAAAGCAGTCTCGGGATGGGGCCAAGGGCACACACACTGATTTGGAGAGGTTCACCCTGAGCCTCCTAGAAGCAGACCAAGGGACAGGGGCCACCCATTGCAGCGTTCACCAGATAAAGCAGGTCATCCGCATAGAAGGTTATGCGATCTTCGGGGCCGTCACTTTAGCCCCACCGCGGATCTGCGCATTGGTGCAAATACGTTATGCCAGGGCCTTGATCAGAAGCTTGAAGAGGAGTGGGGACACAGAGCAGCCCTGTCTTGTCCCTTGGCTGATGGGGAAGACGTGTCAGAGGACATCGTTTATCTGAACCCTCGCCGTGTGGTTGGAGTAAAGATCCCGGACCATTACACAGAATGGAGGCCCAATCCTGACATGCATCAGTTCTACATGCAGGCATCGAAAGCAATGTTGCATGCTACAGGCCAGCATGAAGCCACATTGGTCGGGGTGTATCAGTATGTGTAAGACCTGTTTGAGACCGGTGGCCAGCAATGTTGCAAAGATCTTAACTTCCCCGTTAATTAAGGATATTGGACGGTAATCAGCTCATGCTGTAGATGGAGGTTGCATTTTTGGAATCATTATGAAAGTGGCAGTGTCTATCTCCGCGGGAAAGGTGCCTGACCGACCAACTTCCTAATATAGGGGGGGTCAGAATATCACAAAACGTACATTAGCACTCTGTGGGAAAGCTGTCAGGTCAGGAGTCCTCCCGGGAGCCACCACTGACAAGGCAACTCCCACCTCTGTGGCTGAGAAGGGCTGAGAAGGGCTCGTCCAACATTAGAGCCTCAGTCAGCAAGAGGCGGGGAGGGGAACATCACTGAGAAACTGGGTGGCGAAGTCCGTGTCTCACATCAGGGGAGACGTGTATAAGTGGCGATAATAACGGGCAAATGCCTGCGTAATCTCAGAGAGGGTATGGCCTCCTTGAGAGTTGCCAAGCTCATCGATGATTTCAGGTATGATTTAGGTTGTCTGTTGTCAGGAGGCCAGCAAGTATAGCCGCTTCTTGTTTTTGTCCCCGCACCTGTAAATTCTAGTGGTTGTGGCACACCAGAGATGTTTGGCAGCCTCAAGGGATTGGAGACAAATTTCTTCATAAAGAAGTCTCAGTTGTCTGGGGTATCACAGCTAGGATCCGCCTCAAGGTTTCCCCCCAGTCGAAGGGCACGAGTCTCTAGCTGTGTAATGTGAAGAGAATGGGCACACTCTTATACCCGGATGCACCCCATGGCTAACTCCTGTATAGTTGCTTTGCTGGCAGCCCAGAAGGTGCCGACAGCAGCAACTAAGCCCTTGCTTTTGTTAAAATAGGCTTGTATTTTGGCACCCAGGGCTTGGACGTAGGCTTTGTCCTGGCAATACCTGGAATTAAGACACCACATAGGCTGCACACAATTCTTGGTGTAGCCAAGATGAAGAAGAGCAGAGCATGGTCCGATGTGCGAGAGAGAGAGAATTTGGGCATGGGAGATGGTGTGTGAACTGATGACTTCTCGGGTTCTAACCGCTTCAGGCATCACAAAGGCCTCGGGCGGTGGCCAGTCAGGGAGACAATGGGCTACTGAGCACCTAGGTACAGAGGGAGGTCCAGTGGCGTTGTCTTCCGGAATGGGGACTGCGTTAAACTCACTTCAGTGTCAATCCTTCTAGAAGATCCAGCAGGATCTCGGACAGATCACGGAGAAAGACGCCAAGGGCTGCGGATGGAGCATAAACCCTCACAAGGTTGATAGTCTGGCCTTCGAGACTTTGAGTGCAAGGTAGCAGCCATGTGGGTCTCAGACCTCACAGAA
Organism: Triturus cristatus; assembly: GCF_964204655.1. NCBI lineage: Eukaryota > Metazoa > Chordata > Amphibia > Caudata > Salamandridae > Triturus > Triturus cristatus. The sequence goes on along the minus strand of NC_140582.1, from coordinate 80,923,116 downwards.
CACCGAGAGGGGAAAACAGTGCAGCAATAGGATGGTCACTAAACCGGGACCCATGAGTGTAACCTGTGTGAAAGACCATGTCATATCCTCTGTGTGCCAGGACGGGGCAAAGATTACCCATCAGGTGAATCTCTTGGAGCAGGAGGAACTCAAGGTGGTGTTGGTGGGCAAAGGAGAGGACTGCAATATGTTTTACCTAGTCCAGGAGGCCACTAACATTCATGGACAAAAAACAAAAGGACATCATCACGAGGGCGAAGAGTTAGGTGACAAGGATGAGGGAAAGGGAGACACCCAATGTACACAGGGTCAGGAATATGCACCTGCAGTGCAGGATTGGGAACTGTACCTTAGAATGTGCAGCGCAGAACATAATGTGAGCATGTGCCAAAACATCAATGGAAACAAACAACAAGCATTGAAATAGAACAGTACCAATAACTGAAATAGCATTAACAGTATATTGAGTCCCCACTCCCAACTCTCTCTGCATGCCATACTTCCACCCTAGAAGCATCTGTCACCCTAAAAAGGTAAACGAGGCAGTAAAACAACGTGTAAAGGGAATGATGAACCCCTCCACATTTAGGGATAGGTGACTGCCATCAGAGTAAGATGAACAACGTTTAGCTGAGAATGTGGTTGTGTCCCAAAGACATTATGCACTGAAAGGGTTACAGAGCATGACTTTGAGAGAGATCTGTGACCGATTGGTTCTCCGTAGGTAAAGAGGATGCCACATTCAGTAGGGCTTCTTGACCCAAGCTCCACTCTCCTTCATCAGTGGCCTGGGGTGCTGCAACAAGCAAGGAGGGTGTCCTTATGTTTGAGGAGGCTGTGAGGGATACTTGGAGAGAGTGATGTGGTGCCTCTTTCCGGAGCGAGTGCTGTATATGTGCTGCTTGGGTGATCCTGACTGGCCCAGTGGGCCCAGATCCTCTCGGTGAGGACACTGCATGGGTCGGGAGGGGAGTTCCTCCGTGAGTCACAGCCAGGCTGACTCTCGATTTTACAAAGAAATAAGACTTATTGGCATGGATCACTCGGCGCCTGACAGGAAGCAGGAGGCGGTATTTGCAGCCCATGGCCTGAGCTTCTGCTTGACCTCGGAGTAGGAGCAGCGTTGTTGTTGCACTGCCCCGGTGTAATCGAGGAAAAGGAGGACCCTGATGCCCCCACAGCGGAGCTCTGGTTGGGAGTGGGCCTCCGTCAAGATAGCATCCCTGTCTCTGAAATCTGAAAGAGACTATTAGTTATGGATTCCTCACCTTAGAATTACCCCCAGGCGTCAGACTGGATCCGGAGAATTTTTTCTTCAGCAGTACCCCTGTGCGTCGGTAGGTGGCGTCGGTCGACTCAGCGTTCGCCGTTGGCATCGTGATCGTTGGAATGATGTCGCAGTATCTACTTAGACTCTGCTCCTACGTGCTGACGTCATTTCTTTTTTTTCCGCGCCAGCCAGGGCAGAGCCTCCCTCCTTTTCCGGTAGCAGTGGCGACCCCTGCCCAATATTATAGCTTTTATGACGACCTCCACTCCATATTTGAGCAGCCCAACTCTGCAGGTGCACCTTTGGGCCCCGCGGACTCGGCTGGGGTTCTAGGCCTTTGATTGCCGGTCGCTTCGGCTAAACCTCGAGCTTTCTATGGTGGCAGTCAGGACTAACCTCCTGACCGAGGTGCTTTGACTGTCAGTGGCCTCTTCGAAGTCCTCGATGCCGTTCAATGAGGCCCACATGGACATCCTTATGGGCACTTGGTCCAAGCCCAACACAGGGGCTCCTGTGGCTAGGATGATTGTCCAACGCCACTGCCCGACCCCAGGTGACACCATTTTCCTCTCCCAACACCCCACCCCCGAGAGCTTGGTGGTCCAAGCCTCGACTTCCAAGGGCGCATTCCCTATGGCACCACCTGATAGGGAATACAAGAAGCTAGACCATCTTGGGAAGAAACAGCTTAGGACTGCGGTCAGTGAACACCGCATGTCTCTTGGGCTGTTACTCCCATTCTGTGTGGGACATGGTCATGCAGGTGCTGCCACAGTGCCCGGAGGAGGCCCAAGCTGTGCTCTCTCATGCAGTTGCCGAAGGGAGAGACGCAGCGAACTTGGCCATACAATGTAGGCTGGACACCACCAACTCGCCGGGCAGGACGATTTCAACGTCAGTAGCCCTGAGATGCTACGTCTGGCTGAGGTCCACTTGCTTTTCGGGTGATGTCCAAGCTACACTTTTGGACAAGCCCTTTGATGGCCGTCGCTTGTTTGGTGACAAAGCAGACAACACGCTTGAGTGCTTTAAGGACTCTAGGGCTACGGCCAGGTCCTTGGGCCTCACTTCTCCTTCTCGCCACGTGCAGTCTGCTTTACGCCCCTTTAGTGGCCACGGAAAGGGTTCCCTGCCACTTTCCATCCAGAGCCACAGGCCTGTGCAAGCTGTCCAGCCTCAGCGCGTCCGGGGAGGTGGGACCCACCGTTGTGCATCTGGGGCCAGAGGGCGGGCCAGTCCACCTGCGCCCCCACTGCAGCAGCCTCCAAGCCCTCCTAGTCCGACCTTTCAGGGCCACCATTCGCCAGTGCACGGCAGGATTCACCATCACTTCCCCCACTAGCTCAACATCACTTCGGACAGGTGGGTTTTGCAGATAGTCCAAAGGAGCTACTCCCTCCCCTTTGAGACTACCCCTCCATCCATGCCACCTCAATTCCATTGCATGTCGGAGGATCACTTGGCCCTTCTCCACCAGGAAGTTACGGCTCTCTTGGCCAAGGGACCCATTGAGCGAGTTCCTGCCCCATAAGTAGGTCGTAGTTTTTATTCTCACTACTTTCTGGTGCCCAAGAAGGACAATGGCCTGCGTCCTATCTTGGATCTCAGGGACGTCAACCGCTTCCTCCGAAGGAGAAGCTCAAAATGTTGACATTGGCTCAGGTCCTGTCTGCCCTTGACCCTGGAGACTGGATGGTAGCTTTGGACTTGCAGGATTCTTATTTTCACATCCCCGTCTTGCCGGCCCACTGGCGTTACCTATGGTTTACGGTAGGCCATGAGCACTTTCAGTTTTCCGTGCTCCCCTTTGGCCTTACCAGCGCCCCTCGGGTGTTCACGAAGGTGATGGCAGTGGTCACAGCTCATCTGCGCAGATCAGGGGTTCCAGTCTTCCCCTATCTCGACAATTGGCTGTTGAAGGCGGGCACGCCCCAGGCTGTCGTCTTCCACCTTCAGACTGCGGCCGATCTCCTGCATTCCCTAGGGTTCACCATCAATGTGCTGAAGTCACACCTGATTCCCTCTCAGAAGCTCCTTTTTATCGGAGCGGTTCTGAACCCAGCGTAGTTTCGGGTTTATCCCCCCGAGCAGCGAGTCCGGGATATTCAGGCTATGATTCCGATCTTTCAGCCTCTATCCCGGGTTTCGGTCCGACTGACCCTGAGACTGCTGGGCCTCATGGCCTCCTGCATACTGCTGGTGGACTATGCCAGGTGGCATATGCGGGCTCTGCAGTGGGACCTGAAGTTCCAGTGGGAATCTTTCCGATTGCGTCCAGCTTTCGGAGGGCACTGCACACCAATTGCAGTGGTGGCTATCGAACCGGGATTGGGTCAACTGCAGGTCCTTCTCCCTTCCCCAGCCAGAGTTCACAGTGGTGACAGATGCATCACTTCTGGGGTGGGCCAGTCACATGGGAGAGGCAGAGATCAGAGGCCTCTGGTTTCCGGCGGAGTCCGGGCTCCACATTAACCTTCTGGCGCTTCGGCCGATCTGTCTTGCACTGAAGGCATTCCTTCCTTCTGTCAAAGGGAGAGTAGTGCAGGTGTTCACGGACAACATCGCCGCCATGTGGTACTGCAACAAACAGGGCGGGGTGGGGTCGTAGACCCTCTGTCAGGAGGCACTTCGTCTCTGGAAGTGGCTGGAACATCAGGGAATGTCCCCGGTGGTCCAACACCAGGCAGGTTCTTTGAACGCCAGGGTGGACGAACACAGCCGCTGGTGCATGATGGAACACAATGGCGTCTTCACTCAGAGGTGGTGCAAGGTCTCTTTCAGCAGTGGGGAAAGCTTTGGTTAGATCTATTCGCCACCGTAGAGAACGCACAATGTCAGCAGTTCTGCCTGTTGGAATTACCAAGGTGGCACTCACTAGGTGATGCTTTTTGTCGCGAGTGGAGTTGCGGTCTTCTAATCGCCTTTGCGCCTATACCACTTCTGCCCAGAGTGCTGAAGGAGATCAAGCGCAACCGGGCCCAAGTCATTCTTGTGGCCCCGGATTGGGCATGAAGAGTCCGGTATCCCAAGCTTCTGCACATGGCCATCGATCCTCCGATCTGACTGCCGCTTTGGTAGGATCTTCTGTGGCAGCAGCAGGGGACGGTCCTCCATCCGAACCTGCCCAGCCTCCACCTCCTTGTAAAGAGATTGAGGGGTGACAGTTGACAGCTTTCGACCTTCCTCTTGTAACGTTATCTTGGCAGCCAGGCGTCCCTCCACCAGAACGGTATTCGCCTGTAGATTGAACAAATTTGTGGCATGGTGTGCAGCAAAGGCTGTGGATCCCCTTTCTGCCCCCTTTCAGAGGTTTTCCTCTTCATTCTTTCTGTGGCCCAGCAGGGCTCTGCTCTGGGCACTCTATAAGGCTATCTTTCGGCCATTTCGGCCTTTCTTTAGCTTCCTGATCAGACTTCTCTTTTAAAGTCCTCTGTTGTAAATCGCTTCCTTAAGGGCATTACTCACTTGTTTCCTTCAATTCCTTCCGTACTGCCTCAGTGGGACTTGAACCTGGTTCTGACCTACCTTATGTGCGCTCCTTTTGAGATGCTACATAACTGTCCTCTCAGACTTTTGACACTTAAAACTGCCTTTTTGGTTGCCATTACCTCTGCTTGCAGGGTGAGTGAGCTTCAGGTTCATCTGGACAAAGTTGTCCTTCGCACTAGGCTTTCTTTCCTTCCCAAAGTGGTTACCTCTTTCCACATAGGACAGACCATCCCTTTGCCTACCTTCTTCTTGCCCCGCATCCTTCTCAAGAGGAAGAGAGGCTTCACCGTCTGTGTCCAAGACGTGCAGTTTCATTCTATCTGGATCACACAAAGCAATTCCGGGTGGATGACCAGCTCTTTGTTGGCTAAGTGGGAGCCAAGAAAGGTTGGGCCATGCAAAAGTGGACCATCTCTTGATGGGTCGTGCTGTGCATCAAAATCTGTTATTCCTTGGCAAAGAAGAAACCTCCAGTGGGGCTGTGCAACCATTCCACCAGGGCAACAGCAGCCACTGCTGCTTTGGGACATGGAGTCCCTCTTCATGACATCTCCCAGGCAGCCACGTGGGCTTCTTTGCAAACATTCACCAAACATTACTGCCTGGACAGCCAACTCGGGAGAGAAGGCTTCTTTGGCAATTCAGTTCTCCGATTTCTGGTGTGAAATTAGTTTGCAGATCCACCTCTGGGGTTGGTATTGCTGGGGTATCTATTCTAAGGTGAGTAATCTATAACTAATAGTCTCTTTCAGATGAACAAGTTACTTACCTTTGGTTCCTCACCTTAGAATTACCCCCAGGCGTCAGACTGGGTCCGGAGAATTTTTTCTTCAGCAGTACCCCTGCGCGTTGGTAGGTGGTGTCAGTCGATTCGGCGTTCGTCATTGGCATCCTAATCGCCAGAATGATGTTGCGGTATCTACTTAGACGCCGCCTCTGCATGCAGACGTCAGTTCTTTACATGACCTCCACGCCAGAAGGGCAGAGCCATACAAGACACTGGCCACTGGTGCACAAAAACTAGGACCCTGAAAGGGAGTCCCTTACCCTTTAAGTCAGTTTCCAGAACGGGAAGGATGGGTGGGGCGGTGACGAATCCATAACTAATATATGTCTCTTACAGATATATCTACGGAAGGTAAGTAACTTGTTCATTAAGGATGCATGCAGTAGCCGGTCTGGATGAAGCAGACCCCGGGGAAGGTTCAGGGGTCAGAGCCCTGAGGGCCCTTTCTATTGTGAACCAGGAAGACAGTTTGTCTGCAGGCATCCAGGAATTAATCCACGTTTCTAAAATGTCCGCAACTTGTTGAGGTTCATTGCCTTCAGGGATGCCAATCATGCGCACATTGTTGTGCCTGGACCATTTTTTGGCATCTTCGACACGCAGATGTTGTTCTGATGTGCGTGCGAGAAGGCTGGTGACCTGGGATTTAGAGTTGAGACTTCATCCCGCACTGCGGAAATCCAAGTCTCAACCTTAATGAACCGGGCAGTCCTGGTGGAGCAATGGTACGTCCATTCACACTTCCCCAATTTTAGTCTTTGCAGCTGGTTGTGATGTTTGAATGGCCCGAAGGATTGTGGCAAGATCTTCATCAGTTGTGGGGGCTTTCTCTCCTCCCAGTGCCTCCAGGCTTTTCATTTTGGGTTAGGTGGTGCATTGCTCCATTTGAGTTCGCTGGGTGGACAGCTTTATCTTTACCCATGGCTTTGGTGCAGGGACTTTATCCAGCACAGCCTGTGGTGGAGATTTGGCCTGCTTGCCAGAGCTCTGTGGCAGCACGAGCAACCGATCTCATTGTGGTAGAGGGTGTCCTCCGAGACTAGGAGAGGGAGGTTGAAACAGCGATGTAGGTTGTCGTTGGGCACCTCCAAGATCTGCACTGCTAGGTTTCATAAGGTCTCACCCAGGAAGGGCAGGAGCAGTGCAAGTAGGGAACAGGTTCCCCAGCTCCCCAACCCAGCCACTGCTCAGGGGAGGAGAAGCGGCAGAGTATAGCACTGGGCGTCTTGGCAGGTAGGCTGAAGTACAGCCACGGTGAGCCCAAGCAGGCACAAAGGTAGGATATACTCTCTTGGGGTTATCCAGCCAAAGCAGGCCGATGTGGTGCCCAGTAGAGGCAGAATGGGACTACAAGCCACCATCCCTTGCAAGTAAACGCCAGGCGAATCGCTGGACCAGTCAGCTGCTTCCAAAGCAAGCTGTGTGAGAGGCAATGGTAAGAGTGGTAAGTGCTGATGTGGCTCACGACCAAGGGCAACTTGGCACCTCAGCTACAGCCGTTGAAGGAAGTCAGTCACACCGTCCCTGAAGCAGGTCTAGGTCCTGCACTATTCACCATCCACACCACATGGGGCCCGGAAAGCAAGCAGTCCAATCAAGAACATTCCACTGCTTGTCATTCACCTCCACAGCCCAGTTTCCGGCTGCCTTGCCCGTTCAGCAAGTTATCGTATCCCAGAGGGCACAGTGGAGAAGAGAGCTTCCTCCATATAGTCGGCCGGCCACAGGCAAGCCCAAGTAATCATGTCTCCGCAGAGGGAGCTCCCCAGATCTCTGTCCATGCTCAAGACAAGAGATGGCGAGCAGGGGCACATCAGAGTGCCTCAGCCTCACCACGGCAGATTGCAGACTGCACCATGCTTTGCAGGAGCTCCAACTCCCCCGGCGGGAAGATGGCATCTCAGTTCCACAGGCTCCCTCCCGTATATCACCGGGCACCACCGTAGCAGGCCCAATGGGTCGGGGTCCCTCAGTCTTCAGGGCCGAGTCACATGCAGTAGTGCAGTGAGGGGGGGTGGTGGAGCAGGTCAGGTCCTAGGAGCACCAACAACGGGCACCCTGCCCGTACCTTATGGCTCAGTCAGCCAGCTGCTGCGCCGATAGTCTTGGCACCTTCACCACAGCGTCTTGGTATGAGGTGACTGGGTGGGAAGCAATGCCACCTGTGCATCATTCCCTCGGGTACAACCAACTTCACTCACACTCAGGGCATCCACAGGGAAGCAGCGTTTCCCCCTTCGTTGGCGCGGCCTGCCTGCATCGGCGCTCTCAAGTCATTTCTGTAGGGTGCCATGTGGTTGCGGGTCACCACTCCAACTCCGTCTAACAGTATGAGGCACCAGGACTGCAGGTCTTAGGTCAATGGCAGGAGCTGCACCGGATAAATGCTGGATTAGAGGGGTTCAACGTGGAGCCCCGTTAGAGAGCATTCGCCATGGTGGCCTCCCAAGCCACATCCCCCCATTTGGGAGGCTTAATGTGGGGTTTAGGTAGGGACATGCACCCACCCACAAAAGAGTAAGCCCGTTCCAATTCGCAAAGCTTGCGTCTAAAGTTACTGCAGCCAAAAAGGATCACAAAATGTTGTAAATGTACTCCAGCTGCAAGTTGGAGTAAGTCCAGTACCACACATGACCAACCATTGCTACACCCTTGCACAGAAAATAATGGATGCAGAGACTTAAAATAAAACCGCATAGGAAATATTGTTAAGATATATTCATTTATTTCTACTTTTTAAAAATGTATATACATTTAATTTAATGTTAAGCCCTCCACCTACATGTGGAAAGGTAATATTAGTAACTTTACACTTGTTTATTAGGCTCCACCTCGAGACATGTAAGTCTACACTTTGGAGTAACTTTATAATGGGGAATAGCCAAAAGTTGTAAAGTTACTACAAAGAGTGAGTGTAAATTTACTCTTGTTGATTTACTCACAGGTTAGTTTACTATTGTGAATAGACCGTGCAGTTAGGAATAATGAGTGATGGAGCAAATCTGAACAGGCATAAAAGATTTTTAATTGATGGGGCAAATTTGACCTTTCATATGGGTGGCAGTTCTTGTATTGTGGGCATTCTTGGCATGCTAGTGCAGACTTCTGCTTAATGGTTTGAATGGCTTAATAATGTAATTCTCTATATATTTTAGGCTTTCATTTCATTATGGTAGCCACCCCGTATAATGCTTGCATATGGGTAATGTTGGTAATTCTTTATATATTGTGAGACTTCTTGGCATATTGGTGCCTAACTCTGGTTTATTACTGGTGTCTTCATATTACTGGTAATTATAGGCATTTAAAAAACTTAGCACTATTGCTGTCTGAGAGCACAGCATGTAAACGTTGTGTAATCTGCCTGCATCCATCTATGCGCCCACTCACCAATTTATTCACCTATCCATGCATATTACTGAAAAAATATATATAGGAAACCATCATTAAAATACTTGTAGTGATGTACAAATTGATCAATATCCAAAATCAAACATAACTATCACACTTAGAAATTGATTTGAAAATTCATTCTTTAATATTTTTGTAAACTTATATACTTTTTTTGGCTTTTCTTTTTCCCTTATTAATCTAACACATAATTCGTGTGTGTATCAATGTAGCTTCCTAACACAATGTAACTAAATTGTTCTAAATTAATCTATGATTTACAATTTGTCAAACATTTTATGTTTTCAATCGTGTTACAAAAAATCACAAAAGATTACTGCATAATAAACATGGCTATTTTTCTCTATTCCAGTCTACGCGCGTTTCGGCGATCAGCCTTCTTCAGGCAGCCATGATATTCAAGAAATCCTAAAGCATAATAAAGAAAAAGAATAATCTATAACCAAATGTACATCTCCACAATTTCAAGTGCATATTATATTAAAAATGGCCCTAAGTCGGCCCTATACATATATACATTTATTACATTTATATACATTTCATATCTATGTTCCTATTTACATGTTGATTTTATTAAAACAACAGTCATCATCACTATACAAAGAACATGTCTATGTCAAAATCAAAAGATACGATTTTAAACCATTCTAACGTTTTACTTTTTATAACATCATAGTTGCACCTATAGCGCCTAATGATCCAGTAAGGGTGAGGAACACTCTCATATCAGTATAACCCATAATGCCCAATGACACAGTAAAGATATCGAACAATCTCATAATAGTAACACCCTTACTGTCTAATGGTCCAGTAACAATAAAGTCTCATATAGGTCACTTCCTGTGCTTCATATAACTGGAGACTTCAACACAACAATTAAAATAAACCAAAATCCTAGCTTGGTATCGTAGTGGGCTGCAAGTGTTACCTGATTCTTAATGGATATGCCTGCTAACAAGATTCCCTCTGTATAACGGACGTTATATCCAATGCTCTATCCTCGGTTGTGTATATATGCGTCAGCGTGATCTGTGGTTAAACGTTGCTATGGCAGTTATTTAAAACCCTACCATAGATACACTGGAATACGACCGATAAGACAAATTAGCATGAAGTTTGTCAGAGGGAAATAAAACTTAAAACTTGAAGCTACATATCCGGATTATTGAAAAACACATTTACTCACGCTAAGAAGTTATTATGCGCATTTATTCAGAGCTTTTCCGGTTTGCGCGTTGTTCAGAGCTTTTCCGTATCAGCGGGGGAGTACGTTTTGAACGATTCCTACAGTGACCTGTAGCGTGTTGTCACGGGTTCTAATTGGAAACATATAAATAGGTTGATGCTAATGCGTAAGAGAAAGATATTCAAGCCTCGTTTTTATTGTGTGGATTTTATCCCAAGCGCTAATTATATCTTACCCAGTTAGTTTGTCCTTTTCGTTTCACGCGACTTATTTCATCTCAGCGCTATATTGTATCAGCGACCCAATTAAAGGTTTATAGTCAGGCCCAGCCGAACCTAGGAACATATAATTAAAATGAATCAGTATGCTCCACTAACTAAAATTCTCAATTGACGCGTTACACTTGAAAAGCCGAGCTAAAACGCCGAGGTTATCACATTACACTCACCTCGCCATCTGAGTCCTTTCTCCCCGTTGCCAGCAAATCATTAAGGTAGAAAGGGGACTAGACATCAAAACGCTCCATATATACTCTGATTCGCTTAGTGATTGGTCAATTCCCTATGACATCGACCTTTTGGTGGAGTGATAATAGATCCTCCATTTAGCCAATAAAGAGGTTTAACAATAATATGTGGAGGTAACAATTTCTTTTTTTAATGCGCCCAAAGCGTTATTGTTAGTTAATAAAAGACTTTATGGATACACTCATTGAATCATTCAACCATGTGACAGAAGCCAAATGAACTTTTGGCCCCTTTGTTAAAATTACCTTATCCCTCAGAGCTGTGCATTTAGCCTGTGGGTCTGCAAAGCTGTGAAATAGATAGGGGTCTCACCAATCTTACGTGGGCATGTGTTGGGATAGGAATGTTATGTCATGTTATGCAGATTTGTAGAGTGCACTATCACCCTGGCACTGAGCCGATGCAAGTCTAGTCAAACCTAGGGCCTAGTGGGACTACTCAAATAGCCAGATCTTCATCTTCTTGTAGAATTCAAGAATTACGGAAGAGACTCTTATGTGCATAGGCAGGTCTTTCCACGCTTTAGGAGAGATGTAGAAGGCTCGACCGCCAGATCACGTTTTCTGTATGCGTGTGATATGTGCAGGTAGGAGATTGGATGAGTGGAGGTATTCTTGAAGGTTTGTGAAAGCAGATGCGATTGTTGGGATAAGCTGGGCCAGTGGTATGTGGTGCCTCAAAAGCCTGGATGCAGAGTTTGAAATGTGCTCTTTTGTGTATTGGGAGCTGGTGGACCTCTTTCAGGTGTGATGTGACTGCGGTGTGGGAGGTTGAAAGTGATTATGGCTGCAGAGTTCTGAATGGTCTTCAACCTTCTGGTGAGTTTTTTGTTGATCCCGGCATAGAGGGTGTTCCCGTAGTCCAGCTTGCTTGTGACTAGGGTGTGTGTGGCGGTTTTCCATGTGCTGATTAGCAGTCTTTTCAACAACGTTCTTCAGGGTATAGAAACATGAGGCGATGATAGTGTTGACTTTGGCGGCCATGTTGAGTTTGCTGTTGATAATGATATCAAGGTTCTTCGTGTCATTGGTGCGGATGGGTGTTGGTCCTAGTTTTGGCAGCCACCAGATGGAGTCGAACGGTGAAGTGCTCTTCCTGAATATCATAGTTTTGGTCTTGTTAGGGTTAAGCTTCAGACAGTTGATCTTCATCAAGTTGGTGATTTCAGTCATGTAGGCATTTAACTTGCTACTCTGTGTCTTGTCTGTGAGGGAGAGAATGAGCTGGCGTAGGAGCGGACGTTTATGTGAGAGTGGGTGATGCTGGCTAAAGCGATAATGTATGCATTGGCTAAGGGTGGATCCCTGTGGAACTCTACAGATCGCAGGAGTCTGATGTGTATGGTGCTAGGCTGAGTGACTGAGCCCTTCCAGTTATGAAAGAGCAGATCCATTTCCTTGGATTCTGATGTTGTGTAGGTGTTGGATGAGGATGGGAGACCATATCAAATGCTTATCAGAGGTCGAGGAGATTGAGGCTGCCATGGCTCCTCTGTCCAGAGTCATGCAGATGTCATTTGTGGCGGTAATGAGGGCAGTTTACGTACTGTAGTTGGGTCTGAAACCAGACTGAGTGGTGTTGAGGAGTTAGTGGTCATTGAGGTATTTGGTGAGGCATCTGTTGATGATTTCGTTTAAGTCCTTTTTCTGGGGAAATATTTTTAAGACCTTGGCCAGGAATGGTAGCAGGGAGACCGGTCTGTAGTTGCCGAGTGTTGAAGGGTCTGCAGAGGGTTTCTTCATTGATTGGAGGATAGTTGGGTGTTTCCAAGCGTCTTTCGTCAGTGGTGGATGCATTCAGAAGGGGTGTGAGTATGGAGCTGATGTATTGCAGCCCTCTGGAGGAGGCATGGTGGGGGCAGGGGTCAAATGGGACCCCTGAGTGGATGCACTGTAGGACTTCATAGTGGCATGATGGTCATTGTGGTTTGTATTGGTTCTTTAGATAAGATCAGGAGGCGTTTGGCAAAGTCTGTCATGCCCCATTATGTATTGAAGTTGCTGTAAATGACGGTGAATTTTTTGCTGAAGAATTGTGAGAGATTGTTGCAGAAGTACTGCAAGGGAGTGATCAAGTTTGAGGTGGTCGCTGTTGATGTGAAATCTTTCACAGTGGCAAATATTTATTTGCTTCTGTTGGTGCTGGCATCAATGTGGTCTGCCAGAGCTGGTAGTTTGGTGGACCGGATCATTTAGTGGTAGTGTCTCAGGACAGATTTGAACATGCTCCTGTCTTTGTTGTCCTGGCTCGTTCTTTATTTGTTCTTCTGTTGTCTCCTGCATGGTAAACAGGTGTGTTTACATGCACGAGTGCCTGACTGCATGTATCTGGTATCCTGACTTTAGATTTTTGCCCTGGCACCACGCTAATCCAGCATGTCTGCAGAGGCTCAGGCCTGTCCCCAACTATGAGCAGATCCTGGACTTGTCCTGTGACTTGGAGGGGCTCACCATATGTGCCCTTATCCGTTGACAGTGGTCTACTTTCCCTGTTTTTCCCTGTTGTGGGTCAAGCATGAAGAGCAGTGATGGCAGCATACCTTGTTTACAGAGTCAATAGTCTGAATCAATAGTCTGATCAGACCTTTTTATCGGGGCCACTATAATGGAGGCCTGCTGAACCACTTGTGTAAAGTTCCGCTTCTATGCACTTACCCAGTCATCTGATCTAACCTCATGTGTGCGTGTTAAGCATGTTAATGTGTTTCGACTACATGATACATGCATGGTGTGCAAGAGTGAACCAGAAAAATGGAGACCAGTGGGATCCATTATGGATCCCACAAGATAGAGTTGAAGACTCCACTCCCACAGAGTGAAAGTGTATTGCTCACATTCCTGTAGCTGGAGGAAGGAGACATAGTCACTGAAGTGAGGGGAGAGGAGGCAGGGCTCCTTCAGATATTCTATGAGTTCTTTGATTACCTAGAAGCTCCTGATTAGTCTTCCTGAATACTGCTATTTTATTGTTGGCAATGGTGAGGGCTAGGACTGCAGACTCTGCTGTGAAAGGTGAAGAAACATTTTAGGTGAGGCCTACTTTTTAGTCTTCCCCTAGTTACTCCTTCAGCTGGACTGACAACAACCAGGTACAGAAATCTTTGGGAAAGCAAGAAAATATAAGCAGCATGAATGAAAAAAACTGAAAGAGAAGCAGCATGTACCTGCACTATTTTGAAACCTGCATTTCTTTATTCACAGGGAAAATACTGCTGCGCTAACATACAAGGCTTCTGATCGCATTTTACAGCTTGCATGTCCGAGACCTGTGCACTCACATTATCGTGCTGCTAGAGAGGTAAGCACTTGACTTCAAACGGGGCAAGTAAGGGACGGAATAGATAATAGATCAAGGGCCCTATTTAAAATGGGACTGTGCCACCGGAACGCCACTTTTACCGAAAGTTCGATGGCACAATGCCCTGCACCATATTTACAAAATAGTGTTAAGCCACTTTTCGTGGCTTAACGCCGCCTTGTAAATATGGTACCCTTTCATGCAGGTATCTGCTTGAAAGGGATGTTGCTGCGGGCGTTCCACTGTAACACTCATTGTTTTTTGATGCTGCCCCAGATTTACAAGGATCAATAAATCTGAGGCACAATGAGGAGAAATACTTTTATTTCTCCTTGTTTTTGCTTTTCCTATGTATACTGCATTCTGCAGCACACAAAGAAAGAGCAAAACGCCATTAAAGATTGTTTATGTGCAGGAAGATGCCCCTTCCTGCACATAAAGAATCATTAAATAAAGGCGATTTGCTACTTCTCTATGTGTGCTTCAGAATGCAGCCCACATAGAAGTGGCAAATTACCATTATTGATTGTTTATGTGCAGAACGGAACACCTTTCTGCACATAAACAATCATTCCCTACAACAAGGCACCCTTGCACCATGGCGCAAGGGTGTCTGTGTTGGCGCTAGGCAGCTATATTTAGCACCAACGCGAGGGAAAACGCAGGGGTGCGCCATATTGTTTTAAAAACGGCACGTCCAGGCGTATTGTAAATGGCAAAGTGCGGTTCCACAATATTTGCTGCAGCGCCACACTCAGCCGTTTCCTTGGCCATATGTCCCCAAATCAATAAAACTGTGTCACCTAAAGAAGCAATATTAAAGACATTTGCTTTATTATCGAAATTGAATACATTTCACCCTGTCTTTTTCTACCTAGTAGCTCATATGCAGATACTGATAAGAGATCCAAGGGTCCATTCTTCTATATTATTTCATAACGAAATGTCAAAATTAAAACTGATGTTTTAAAAAAAAATCACGTTTCTAATTAAAACCAGGAACCACTCGCAGCTGCTATAAATAATAGAATTGTGTGATAGTTATCACGGTAAAAAATGTTGAACGTCATCTTCTTAACTTGACCTGAGAAGTAGGACAGTGGATGCAAGGCCCTTCCCGTATTCGCATTAAAGGCCTTATCAAGATTTGAGTGGCAAAGAGAAGTCCTTCCATTTGTGGAAAATCATCCATTGAATGATTCTCACCGGCGGTGAATACTCTTGTGGGATTTCCCTCTGCTGTACTGTCCCAGTGGCGTTGGTATTTTACCAAGAGGATTCTAAATCAGCCAGAAATCCTCCAACGGGAGAATTTACTACTTCGTCAAATGGGAGCATTTCCCATTACCATCCTACTCTTAAACAAGCCCTCAGTCTCCCCCCTATTTTATGAACATCAACCATGAGGTTGCAAACTTAGAGACCAAAGGAACAAGCAATTTACATTAATTAGGTGTGGCTTTCTTGTGTTAAAGCATTAGAACACATATATGAGCAAATGCTGTGGTGGTGGTAATAGCTTACACTTGAGTCCTGAGAAAAAAACGTTTTTTAAAAAGCATTGCTTTCTGTATACAATGCATGTATGAGATAAATAATTGAATGTGTGGTGAGTGAACATATTTTTCAAATTTAAAATAGACCCTCATGTGGGTGTATTTTTAAAATGTAAAAAAGTCCTTCGTGCATTGCAATGCAGGCACTCCAAAGGAGGCCGGGTGAAACACCATACAACCAATAGCATGAGGAGAGAGAATAACAAAAGCCCACTCTAAGTATATTATAAACAGTTGGTAAAGGTACGTTTTGGAGACAGCTATGCAGTGAAGACAAACCTAACAAAGGAGTAGGTAGAAGTATTCCTCCTGTTTAGATTTTCCAGGTCATCAGTTGTTACTGGAGTCACACTTTGTAGTTGAGGTGCACCCACACTAACTCATATTTATTATGGTGTAAATGCATGACCGTATTCAGCTGACAGGAACGTACACTCATGATATAATCCTGGGATGTTCTTATTTGATGGCTGATAAGATAATTTGCATCTAAATATTTGTACTAAATACAGAAATGTTTAATTGAGAAACAATCCACATTTGCCAGTAAGCTAGCACTCAGTCTTTCATTTAGCAGTTCATAAGTTGTTCTTCAAACACCGTATCTGGTGAAGATTTGCAATATTCAGCACTTGTTTTACCTGGGCCATCAGATGTCCTATGATCTCAGACTTTATCTGTTGCGTGCGTCAAGTGAGTGATGTTCAGTAGAAGGTTCAGTTACTGCTGCAATAAGAAATTGAGGGTCTTGCATCTTAAGAGAGCCCACAAGACTCAGAAGTGTTATGGGTGGTTTAATCAAAAATCACCTGCAAAGTAGGAGGATGATATGTGATTTATGAATTTAGCATTTACTTTGTAATACCAATAACTTAAGAGTCTACAAACAATGAATTTAATGTGTGGTCCTACTGTATAACTCTCTTTGATGTGTCAGCTCTCTAGTCTAAAGTGAATAGCTCCTATAGATTGTAAAGACTCTCTGAGCAGTAATACATGTCTGTAATCCTGTACTTTGGGTGAACAGTTGTCCTCAAGATGATTGGCACTGACACTCAATAATACTAGTTAAATGCTGGGCATCCCTTAGATAAGAATGAAAACTCGGGGGCGTGGCCAGCCAAGATGGCCGAGTGGATGTAATCCACTGAGGCTCCGCGACCAACAAGACAGAATGTCGGGCCTGAGGCATTGATCATCGGCTTTCCCAGTGCCTGGGTGCAGGGCCCAACAGACATAGACTAGGCCCACGGAGGAAAAGGTCAGAACGCAAGAAACTCGCCAGATGAAATTGGATAGCCGGGTGAGGGCCAGGAGCAACAAGGCGGACTGAACGATGCCCGGCCCTGAGAACCCACCGGAATCCTGGCAGAGCAGCAGCATTAAGGCAGAGTGTGCCTAGCACTAAGGGAAAGAGCGGAGCCCTGGGAGAGTGAGAAAAGCCCAGCCAGAGCACAGATGGTCATGAAGAGGAGGAGCAGGAGCGAGCACCCAGCGGAGCAGAGGGAGTGTTCACCTGGGGATACGCTTGTTGCAAGGGAAGGAAACGAAGGGCGGCATGCTGTAGAGCAGGAGAGGTGGCGAGCGGCACTCGGGCAGTGGGAGCGGCGATGCTGAGAAGTTGATTGCAGACACCAGGACGGCGGAGGCTGATGCCTGACTTTGACATGGCAGCAACATGGACAGAGGTCCACAGTTGAATCATCTCAGTATAGGAGAGGGGTTGGAGTGACCCCCACCGGCATGCTTTGGGCTGCCCCAATTGACCTACAAGCACCAGTACCAGCCAAGGATTCAGAAGTAGATGGGCAGTCACAGCATCTAAAGACGACTGCCTGACACCAAAATGGTGACATGATAGTATTTCGGTGAGAAACACAGAACAGGGTGTGCGAAGAGAAGAGACCACCTGGAGAGAAGGAAATTAACAGGAAATAAGTAGTGGCTTCCAGGTAACGCTGCATAAACCAAGAAAGAAGGAGAGAGAACCCCCGGAGATTATCCCAGAAGCACTTTATGTGTCTGGAAAGAGAGAGGGGGGAGCACCAGAGACTAGATCAACAGAGGGCTACAGTGGGTCGCTCGTGGCGTGCGGGCCACACAGGCGGTGATCACTCTAGGTGAACCCCCCTGTAGCAGATATACTCAGAGTCAATTTGGTGCATGGCAATATTCAACTGACCTTTGCAACAGTGGACTTATCTTGATGCCGCCAAAGAAATCTCACCCACAACCTAATAGGGTCTCGAGTTACTTCGCCAAGACAGACGGACAAGAGCACATTGGGGAACCAGAGAAGAAGACAGGGATGGCACTAACAAAAGAAGAACTCCTGACTTCCCTGCGAGAATTCAAACGCAAATTACGAGAGAAGCTCAAGACTGATCTCATATTGTCCCTGGAGGAGCTCAAAACAGAATTAACTGGGCATTTGATGACACTCCAGCAAGATGTCGACTCAGTAGGAGTGAGCACAATAGACCTTGAAGCAAAAGCAACGGATTTGGCACACCTCACGCAACAAACAGAGGAACAAGTACAAAGCCTCAAGCCCAACTGCAAGCGACCATCTTGAAAAATTAATATTTGGAAAACAAGTCGCAACACGAAATCGTCAGACTTAAGGATCTGGAAGAAGGAGTAGAGACCCCTGACCTGGAGGCCTTCATCTTGGGTCTATTTGGAGAACTAATTGGAGAATCGCAGATGAAAGTCAAGGTGGAAAGAGCACACAGAGTGGGGAGGCCCCTAATGGTAGAGAAAAAGCGGCCAAGGGATGTCTTTGCGAAACTACACTCCTTTAAAGTCAAAGAAGATATACTCCAAGCATCAAGAAAGAGGGACAAGGTGTCCTTTCAAGGGGCCACCAGTGCTCTATATCAAGATTTGGCTCAGGCCACACTCGCCCGACGCCAAATGTTCCGCCCAGTGACAGAAAAATTTAACAAAGAGCGCATCAGATATTGATGGGCATTTCCTTTCGGCTTGGCATTCGAGTATCATAATAAAACCCACCATTCGTCGGATCTAACAGAGGCAATGAAGGTGCTGGGGATCCCGCCCCAAGAGGGGCAGAAAGCAGGAATATCCCAGAAATCTCAGGCACAGGATCCAATGGGCTTCCAGGGAGAAGGTTCATGGCTCTCCCAGAGACCCACACGGTCAAACAAGAGATGCTAACCAGGGGCTGAAGGACTTAGGAAACCCTGGTGACTTAACTGCATTTTTCGGAAAGACAGCCTATGAGTAATACACCTGTACAGCCAGAATGAGATAGACACCAGCTCAAAATATAGTTTCACTACTACTAGTTGGAGCGGTACCTGACCGAATCACCCCATAGTATGTTAACATCTAGTTCTGAGAGTAAGGAATGGAAGGTTCCACAATTTTTTCAGGGGATGTTAGGGGAATTTTTTATGTTCTGTGCAGTAAACACAGAGTACGCTTTCAAGGTTCATCAGGAGGTCCAAATGTTGAGGCAAGCTAGGTGGACTACAACAAGGGTACAAGGGAGTGGCTGGAGGAGGGAGGCGGGGAGAGGAGAAGAGGATACCAGGGCAGCGGTAGGTCTGAGAGCGACTCACACTAGACTAAAGAAATGATTGTCACGTTGTCCTAGAATGTCTGGGGACTCAATTCTCCACTGAAGAGCCATAAAATCTGGAAGTATCTACTAGACTCGCCTTTCGGTGTCATACAAGAGACACATATCAAATGAGCGGAAGATCACAGATTTAAACATAATCAATATCCCCTGATCTTTTGATCCTCCGCATAAACCAAACACAATGGAGTGGCGCTGTTATTTCATGCCGATGTAAACTTTCAGTCAAAAAGCTACAAGTCAGTCAGGGAAGGTAGGTGGGTAATGGTTAAGGGATGGCTCAAAGGGAAATTATGCACTTTCATCTCAATCTATGCTCCAAGCACCAATCAAGGACCCTCCTCCTCTCTCTACTAGAAGCCCTAGGTGGGTTCCCAGAGGGAGACATCCTTTTTATGGGAGACTTGAATCTGACATGGCATTCCAGCATAGATAGCTCCCATCCGCACAGATCTTTGACCGGTAGTTTTCCAAAAAGCCTGAGAGCCGCAATACACAACCTAGGAGTATTAGATGCATGGAGGGAGGATGGAGCACTTAGAAACCCAAATAAGAGCAGCCGATATGCATATTTTAGGATTTCCATCTCAATCTGAAGCGAGGGACCATAAGAGAACTAGGGATGGGCGGAACTTGTAGAGTTTTACTCCGTGGAATTCCATAATGTTACTTAAAAACTCTGTGAGATTCCGTGGAGATGCGCGAGCAGCGGAATTCTGGTTTGTTATGCTGCTCATGCTGATTTTTAGAGCCCGGAGCTCGTCCCTCTCTGTAAAATCAGTGTTAACAGCACCATGTGCTGTGCCAGAGGGTGCTGCTTCTTTCTGCCGCTCGAGTAGATTTTCTACTCAAGTGACATCCTTTACAACATAAGCGGCAACTTTCTCAATGCAAGTGGTAGTGACCTCCCTCTCCACTTGCATTTACAAATTGCACCGGGCGGCAGTCTAGAGATCTTTTTTTTCATTGTTGCTTGAAAAGTTAACGTTGCTGAGCAACAAATGAGAAAAACTCTATCACGCAAGAGCTGGCGGAGTTTGTACCGAACTCTGTGCTCCAAGCAGAGTGGGAAAAACTCTACGAACTCTGCCAGAGGAGTGTAGTTTACCACCCATCCCTAAAGAAAACCTTAGGAGGCTTCATAAAGACTGGATGGAGCAACAATTTGCTTTGCCACAGAAAGATTTGAGTTTGACACTGTGGAGTGTCAGACAATGGGGCTGAAGCAAGTGACAACAAGAGGAAGAACAGGCTTGCCGACAATTTGTCGTAGAGGTCAGAGATTATTAATCCGGAGATAAGATTTTGACAGGTATCACAAAAAAGGGGAAAATACGGCATAAGGGGTCACAAATATTGATCACTTTTGAGGAGCAAAGGGATAATGTGCCCAGCCAACCTAATTGTCATCTGAGGTGATAAGCATTTGAAACCATGCCAAGTATATGATGGTAGTGCCTTGCTATTGTAGACTGTCCTTGGCAGTATTTGTTTGTCTGTTTCTTTGTTTATTTCTTTATTTAAAGTATAAAATAATAGCTCGGACCAAGCCTTCAGGCAACAGAGAGTTTTACTTGTAACAACGTGCAGGAAAAGAGTTATGTAACAAGTGAATCATGGAGTATGAATAGACAGAGAAACTGAGAGGATTCTAAATTTCAGTGAATGTGCAAAATAAAAAAAAGGAGTTTTTTAAGTCTTTCCTGGAAGCAAGAAGGTGAGGATTCCATCATATGTAGTCCAGAATAAAGTTCTACAATCTGGGATAGGCATAAGAATGCTTGCTCTGATGTTTTGTTTTTCTTGGTTTTAGGTATTTCCTGAATGAGAGGATTTCTGCCTCTTGTTTATCGTTGATCTCCCGTGAGTTTGAGTTTATTGCTTGATTGATTTATGTGTGAGAAATGCAATCTTACAACCAAATCTTGCTTATTGAACGTTGCACACTGTCCCACTCTACACCATGCTGCACACTTTAGTCTGTGCACCGGGTGCAGACTGGGACAGTGTAACATATCATAGCAAATGCTCTCTTTGAATCAACAGAGCGTTAGTGAAATGAGGACTGACCATTTGTCTGCATTTCACTGTGCAGGTGGCAATCACCCTGACTTCCAGAATCGGCAGAGATCTCTCTGTAACGGGGGCAGTGAATGACTCCACTCATCTGCAGGGAGACACCCGGGAATTTCCTGGAGTTCCCTTTCATCCTTTTAAGGTTACCCTCAGGGGCGTACTAACTGTGTGCCGCCTCTTTGTGGCACAAAATGAGTACGCCTCATGACGTTCTCTTTTACTCTGCGCCTTCATCATTGTGGGCGTAAAGACAGCGCATTCAATCATTTGCATGTCACCTGTGGAGAAGTGTGGCTCAATGATTAGAGCGGCAGACCCTGATGCAGAGGTCTAGCCCGGGACCAGGGTTCAATTCCCCGCCTCGGCGGGTCTTGGGCTAAAAAATTCCACGGACCTGATAATTCTCGCCTCGGTGCCATTCCAATCATGGAGTCCCACTCTGCAACTCTGGGCAATAGCTTGCTTAATCTCCACAACGGCCCCCACAATGCTAAGGATGCCTGGCCTCCACCTTGGGGGTGCCCAGGAGTGGACGCCTCACAGGGAAAGCCAGGATGGGTTCCACAGCGGTATTCGTACAAGCGCCTTGAGACCCTTGCGGGTGAATAGTGTGCTATACAAGTATCAATTTACATTTATGCCTCATGAACATGATAGCCTACCTCCTTGACATCGTGTAATCTGTATTACAAAAGGGACTGCACAAGCATCTGCGACTCCCTCTGTAATACGAAAGTGCCCAAGGCACCAAAAAGCAGGTACACGTGCTGGTTGCGTCTCCAGGGCACTTTCCATACAGCCCCTGCTGTCCACAGCCTCCAGGTTTTTTCCTTCGCAGGTCGATTTGAAAAAAATAAGAAGCAGACCTTTTAATTGTGCATATTTCAGAAATGGAGTACTTAATTTTATCAATATTTAAATACTGAAGAGGAGGTATCAGCATGGAACATTCACTGACTCTGAGCAAACTAGAATGAGGGACATCACACGACCTGCATAAGTACTCATTTGTGATGAGGCCTTCAGAAATGCAGACGTGTAGTTAGCTCTGGCGTGGTAATGTCTTGAGCTGATTTCTAATTCTGGTATGTGTCAAGTCTGCCCATGTTAGAAAAGCCACACGTTCAATTTAAGGCAAGGAACAAAGACATTCTAATTATGGTTCAACACATTTTTTCATACTTTCTTATTTGGCTTTGGGGTGATAGTCGAAATATGCATATCCGCACGGAACAAAGCATGAAGGCTTTTAGACTTAAACTGTGATCCATTTGCGATCCAACTAATGGTACGTAAACCATGACAAAAAAGATACTATTCACAAAGACCTTCGACAACTGAATTACTGTACGAATGTTGTGGAAAGGAAGGAGTTAATGAATCAGCTTTCTTCCCTGTAATTGTAAATCTTTGACCCACAAGTAAATAGGTTACTAAATCCATGGCAACAGTGTCCCATTGACTTAGTGATGCAGGAAGTTGTTGCAAGTTTCACATCCTTATACATAAATCTCCCAGTCAGGTTTTGTGGCCTTCTACCTTTCGTATCTTTATGTTCATTCCAATGATTTGCATCTACTGTGCCGCCTGTAAGTTGTCAACTGTGGCAGCTCTTAACTGTTACTGTGACACAAAGAATCCAATGCTCTTATTGACGAACCAACAATCCATTGTGTTCCTTTTGGAAAGGCAGATCTTTCAGAAAACCTTCGGTAATGTGACCATTATACAATTTCCAAATTGGTCTTAAATATTCATTGGTCTTGTAACTCATGAGTACTCTGGAGAAATAAGCATACTATTATCAGACTCTTTTTTGCTTCTCTCATGATGTGTCTCCACTAGCTGCAGGAATTCAGAGGATCAGGTTTAAAGTGAAAGGCGGATTCAAAAGGGTTATCAGTGTTGTCTACGGTTTAGACAAACACAAGTAATGTGATGTTCTGTGTGATACTTCACCTACTTTGGAGTGATACCACTTGAAATCTTGTTACACATAGACTGCCATAGCTAGTCCCTTAAGGAGATACTTTTCCAGATGCACTGACCCTCACCCAGCAAGGCTGCACGCTGCAGCATTAGATCGTGCCCTCGTTGGGTGTAAATTGATAAAATGTAAATTGATACTTGTATAGCGCACTACTCACCCGCAAGGGTCTCAAGGCGCTTGTACGAATACCGCCGTGGAACCCATCCTGGCTTTCCCTGTGAGGTGTCCACTCCTGGGCACCCCCAAGGTGGAGGCCAGGCATCCTTAGCGTTGTGGGGGCCGTTGTGGAGTTTAAGCAAGCTATTGCCCAGAGTTGCAGAGTGGGACTCCATGATTGGAATAGGCACCGAGGCGAGAATTGTCAAGTCCGTGGAATTTTTTGAGCCCAAGACCCGCCGAGGCGGGGAATTGAACCCTGGTCCCGGGCCAGACTTCTGCATCAGGGTCTGCCGCTCTAACCATTGAGCCACACTTCTCCACTGGGCGGTGCAATACCCAACGGGCCGGGCACCTCAAAGGGGGCTCCTTGGTGGAAATCTTTTTTTTCTGCCCTTATTCTTCTTGAATGAGAATATGATGGTAGAGTGGATATTAACAGTGAGGTGATATTAAAATTTACTAGATTGAACACCACAGGAGATTATTTTTTAAATCCTGGGTCTTATCTGTGAAATATTAACAGGCATTTGCAATGCAATCGGTCTCACCTTTGGGACCTTATATCTATTTAACTATGCAGCACATTAGCCTGGGTGCTGAAACATCTACTGTTCTTTAACATGGATGAAAAGTAAGCACCAAACGCCAGGTATGGGAGCACATGGAGAGAAATATTGTCTTTCAGCTGGGAAATGGTATAGTTCAAAGCTCTGTTTTTAATATAAAATCACGGCCTTTGGTGGTCATATCACTGAAAATACAAGATTTGAAAAAAATAATATTGTCTACGGGTGCTCGTGGAAGACAATTTCTATGGGCTGGAAACTAGAGAATGCTAAAGTGATTCTGGTATTTTACTGACCTCTGCTGGTCGCTTTCTTTCAAGAAAGTTAAATGGAGTCAGTTGCCAGAAAAATTTAAAAAACAGAAAGTCCCTCAGCAGAAAGCAATTCTGGTATTTTACTGACCTCTGCTGGTCGTTTTTTATCAAGACAGGTAAATAGAGGCAGTTGAACTGAAAAAAAGTCCCTAAGCGAAAGCAGACCAGTCCTAGGGCTGATGTCTAGAAGCCATAAAGTACATACACATATAAGTATATAATAAGTATATACTAAAGTATATACAAGAGGTCTTGAATGCTCAACCTAAAAACTGTGATGTACTTTTAGAACATTAGCTATTTGTGGGTCCAATCGGTGGCCAACATTTTTCATGCTTCTCTGCTCAAGGACCTTGTACAGAACCCTAATCTACTCTATACGGACAATGCTTGAAGTATATTTGTTATGGTGTATGTGTCTCCAGTGAGTAACATCAACACTTCTATAAGGTAGAAGCAATACATAGTGCATACCTCCTTAAGTAATTCCATGTTTTGTTAAAAAATTAAGAGGTAACCCTATTCTTTGTATGTCTGTGTCCCCGTGGTATGTTTATACAGCTGTCTACTAGGCTGGTGCGCATCTTACTGGCACTGTCTCCAGTCAACAAGCTTCATGAAAAGCAAACCATTCTTTTTCAGAGAAGCTTCCATATTATGTAAACATTAAGCAACTGGGTGCAACAATTTTTGTCAGGTTGGGGAAAACACTGCTCCAAAGGCAATATTGGAAGGTCCTCTTTCCTCAGCAACCAAGCCAACAACCGAACAAGAGAAAAGTACACTTGCTGAAAACTTCTATGCAAATTAATAAACAACTGAAATTGTTGAAGGTTCTCTGTGGCCCATGGCACCAGCGCTGACCAATCAAGAATAGTTTGTCTTGGAGTGATTCATTTTAAAACCTTAAGGTTTTATTATTATAATAATATTATATTATTAAAACGATACTCTCCCCTTATAGAACTCATTTTTTTAGTTCTGGATCATACTGTACGCGTTCAGTATGCTTACACCCACTTTACCCTTGTGCCTGATTAACAGAAATAATTTTTGGTCCCCTGGATTTTTGAGCATGCAATATCCACCAGGTAATACCTGTATTAAAAAGTACAGTGAGGGGAATGCTGTGATAAACAAAAACAGTTGCAAAGACCATTCCCATGAGTATTCAACATTACCAGCAAGGAACTTTGGACCCGGGAAGTCGAAACCACCTGGCACTGTACGATGATGCTATTTCCCTGGGCTATTTTTTTTTTAAACTTTGCACATTTATTCAAATATCAAAGTTAGGATTACAAAAAATCAAAAGCTAATCATCATCGAAATAAGTCCTTGACGGTGACAAATCCCAAATACACAACGAGCACTTGTGACTAGACCTCCCCATATAAAAATGAACAGAGCTAGCAGGATGGAATAATGTGAGCAAACCCGCTCTAATATAATAAAACTGCATTTTTAAAACGTACAATACTGTAAAGCAAAATGTCTAATACGTATAAAGCAACAATCCCGTCATGATGTTTGCAGTTCGTTCTAATGTTTTTGACAGAGTACACCGTTTCAAGGCATGTTAGCAGGTATCGAGGTCGTGTTGAAATGTCGTTTGCTCAGCAAACGAATCAAACTGTTGCCACTTTCCTGCAAATTATTTTAATTGGACAGATACATGAGACTGGTCCGCACATTCATAACAACGACCATAGCAACGGATGTTTAGCACATTAGCCTTCAAACTGTGTTCAAATACATTCCCTCAGCTAAGGAAGCTAACATGATACTTTTGTACATACAGAGACACTGTGGCTGCAGCAAACGTTTGCTGATTTTTTGAAAAGCACATGAAAAGAAACGTATGCCCACAACATTTAAGCATGTATTTTCAGTAATGAGGCCTGGTTATGCTTGGTGAACCAAACCTATTTTTTTTTTTTTAACTCTTTTTATTGATAACCAAGACAGCGAAAATAACCATGACAATGACAGTGCAGAAATGTTTACCTTAACCGTTACCACCATTCTACAACCCCCTACACTCAGCAGCCAAGCTATTCTTTGCACTTCCCTGTCCAGATATCGTCCCCCCCGATCAGTCGCCACTATACCATCCCCCATCCAGGGGTCCACCATTCTAGTTTCCCCTCGGGACATTCTAGTCAGTTTTCTGCTGATCCGATGTAGCCCCTCCCTCTATCCGTTTTTGCTCTTTCCTAAGTTCAATTGTTGGGGAGACGCAGATATTACCCCTATATCTGTTCCATTTGCCCCATTTGTTATCCCATTTTCGCGGGCACCCCCTCCCTTTGAACACCGTTTTCTCCGCTAGCATGGCATAGTCCATGTCTTTAGCCCAGTCCACTAATTTTGGAGCGGTACCAACTCCCCAGCGCTGCGCGATGTTCCTTTTGGCTACCCCCCATCCCCCTGAGGCCCATTCTTGCTCGATTGGTGTGAGGTCCGTCGCTACCCAGATGTTTAGCAGGCATAACCGGGGTGACGGGTGTATGGTCTTGTCGCAAGCTCTAGCCATTTGCCTAGTGACGCCGGCCCAGTATTCCCGTATGCTGGGGCATTCCCATATGATGTGGAAGAATGTGCCAGTAAGTGCACACTGCCGGAGGCATTGCGGGTCCGGCCGCCTCCCGAGTCTGTGTAACAATATGGCGTCAAAATATACCCTATGGAGGACTTTAAGTTTCACCAGCCGAAGACGCAAAGGGATAGCCACTTCTCTAGGTGAGGACAATGCCTCCCTCCAGTCCTCGTCCGGTAATGCCCCGACGTCGGCCTCCCAGGTCGCTCTAAGCTTGGTCATTGTTAGAATGGGGAACCTCTGGTTGGCACAGGTAGGTACTTGTGACAAGCAGCGGTCCCTTCTTCTATTCAGGGCGAGGGAATTACCCCTTCAGAACAACCCCTGCTCACCCTATAGGTAGTGTGGCGCGAGCAGTCAGGGCTAAACTTCAGGGCGCTAGTCAGTTAAGCATTGATGATCACACACAGTAAACCACAATGATCCCCCACAAATGGACACCAGGCGTAAGTTGTATCAAAAATACGGATGCTTTATATAAAAGATTCTTTGTTACGCAGGCATGTACAAGACCATCAATAACGGTTGCGAAATGGAAGCCACGAGATGATAATTAGGCACGGTTTTTCTTTGGTAACTTATTCGATCACGAGCGCTTCACAGGGCTCGGTTGAGTCGGTCCAGTCACGATGATGCGCAGTGCACCCGGGGTACAGTGATACGGGGAAATCAGAACGTTGCGGACCCCGAGTCCGATAGAGAGTTCACTGTACCTGGGAACGTGCGATGTGCTTGGACGAGTCTTCGGGGGAGATGCAGGTTCTGCACCTCGCGGGTCTCCGGATCAAGAATTCAGCGGGCGGCTCTCGGTAGACAGGTGCGGCCCAGGGCCTCCGACACGGACTGTGCGGGAGGTCACTGCGGAGGGCGGCACGGTCAGACTCAGGCTGGGAGGTGAAGCGGGGCGGCCGGATACGTTACGACGTACGGGCGGCCGTCCGAGGCTTGATTTCACTTCCCAATTAGAAATCTGGCGGGAGGGCACCAGGCACGCTCCAGTGGCAGGCAGGTGACAGGGACGCGGGGCGGCCAGACTCGATGGGTCCAGAGCGACTCAGGCAGAGCGGGGCTCTCGGCGAGGGGAAGCGGCCAGGCTTCTGGGTGTCACGGCCCTAGGAGGGGTGGCAAGGTGCGCAGAGCACTCCGGCGGGAGAAAGCACACGGCTCGAGTTCTCAGACGAGCGGAGACACGGTGAACCCACTGGTCCTGGGGTTCAGTTCAGGGGGCAAGCTCTTCTTCCAAGCCCTTGGAGATAGTTGAAGAACAAAGTGCAAAAGTCTCTTTCAGTCTTTTTCCTCTCCTTCCTCAGCAAGGCACCTACTGCAGGCCAATCCCCCAGGTCAGGGAAAGTTACTCCTCCTTCAGCTTTTTCCAGGTCCTTCTAGTCGGGCAGAGTTCCTTCGTGGTTCAATCTGGATCTGATTTCTTAGGAGCCAGGCTCCTACTTTTATACAGTGATTCTTTTGTTCCTTAGCGCCAGGGGGCCTGGGCCTGGCTCAGTCCAGTTCTGGAGTACTTTGTTTTGGTGACTCTGCTCTTTCCTTTCAGCAGCAGGGCAGAGACATCAGCCGCTCCACAGGGGGCGGAGCCAGCTTTGTGGTGGCAGAGCACAGGTCTATTCAAGAGTCAGGGTGTACTCCTCCCACCCATCCTGGTGCGATCTCTCTACCCACCACCTGGCAGCCAACCTGTCTCCTGGAATCCCCCAGCCCTGCTCCTGTACTGTTGCTATGCAGAACCCACACCCCCAGCAGAGGCGGACTGAGACGGTCAGGCACGCAAAGGCTAACTTTCTAAAAGTAGCATTTGCAAACCCAGGATATTAAAATAACCTTTACTAAAAGATGTATTTTATTATCCCGAGTTCAGGCATACTAAACATGACTTTCTACCATGCTCTCTGAGTCCACGGGGGTCACAGCTTGTAGCGATCCCCGCAGCCCATTCTGGCCTATGGAGAGCAGGTAGCCTTCAATAGTGAAAAACGAAAATGGCTGTAATTCACTATTAAGACATGCCACACACATCAGGGCATGTCCTACCTTATGCCTACAATGCACCCTGCGCTTGGGCCTACCAGAGGGGTGACTAACATGTAGTTAAGGGAAGGTTTAGGGACTGGCAAGTGGGGACACTTGCTCAGTCAGCGCGACGGTACCAGACCGCGCGCAGGTTCTGCAGTGGCAAATCCTAGACACATTTTACCCCGCTGCTTCTGTGGGTGGCACAACCAGTGCTGCAAGCCCACTAGCAGCATTTGGATATACAAGCCCGTGGCACCCCTGGTGCACTCTACTAGGGACTGACAGTAAACCAAATATGCCAAACGTGGAAGTCAATTCACATAATACATTTTACCATAGGGAGAGCATATGCACCTTAGCACTGGTCAGCAGTGGTAAGGTGCCCAGAGTCATAAAACAGCCAACACCAGGTCAGAAAAAATACAGGAGGAAGGCAAAAAGTTTAGGGATGACCCTGCAAAAAGGGCCAAGTCCAACACAACCCCCTTCCAGCCAAAACGCAGGGTAGACCAATCACCACCGTGATGGTCTTCCCTGCTTGGGGCGATAGAACAAGGACCTGGCCCGCAACTGCAGGGGCAGACTCCATTTCTACGCCAATCTGAACCTATCAGACTCCCTCTGTCCATACTCTCAGGGCCCACCAAGCCAACCCATGGGGAACCCTTCTCCTCACCTGTGGACACCACCCGTGCAACACCTAACCTTAACCGGCCCACAGGTGTGTCCCAACAGATAGACAGCAAAATGCTACAGTGGCCACTGACAGTAGTCAGGGATGAGACCCAGGCCGTATGCCTTTCAGGGCTCTCCATCCTCTGGGGCGCCAGGGAGCGGGGGGCAGTAGCCCCAGGTGCTTGGCGCCCTTTGTCCATTCTCCCCCTTGTCAGGTCAGGTATGACATCCTGGCACTGACCCACCAGCCCCAGGACTGTACCCGGCGGCTGGACCAAAGACTGGGGTGGCCTCTCCCACACCCGGTCCTCCCTCTTGGGGCTCTGTACCCTCCCACCTGGAGTGGTACCCCCTTCAGAATTGCCAGGGCACCTGGGGCAGGTGTCCTGCGCAATTCGCCCACCAGTTCAGGGGTTCTATCCTGCAACTGGGCGTCCAGGTCAGGAGGGACACCCTGAACCTGGCCCTCCGACCTAGGGTCTAAACCCTTCAGTTGAGCCGGGGTCAGAGGCGAGGACTCCCTCCCTCTGCACCCCCTTCCAGAGTACTGCCCACTCCCAACTGGCGTGGTACCCCTAGAAGCAACATGGGTCAGGACACTGCTTACAGTGGTTCCACCCTCCAGGTCAGACAACACCTGAACCTGGCTTCCCAACCCTGGGTCCAACCCATGCGGTTGAACACTCGCCTGGCGCACCAGGACGTCCCGGGGAGAACGCATGCCCCCCCTGAGGGTGACACATAACTCATGTGTCGTGTGACAGTCTGCCTGGCGCTGATCTCCTGACCCCTGTCCATCTGACAGTGCCTGAAGATCCCCCAGGACAGAAGTGGTGTCACCATGGTCATTCACTGGTGACACAGCCCTTCTGGCTGGCCCCTGACCCACTGGTTCTTCCACTGGGGACTCTTTCCCCCTCTCACTCCTCACTCTGGACTTCTGCACCCTCCCAACTGGAGCGGTACTGCCAGACACCAGAACCGAGGGAGGCCTGCTTACAGACCCTCCCCGTCCACTAGACACTAGGGGATCCCCCTCAACGGGCGGCCCATCAGGACAGCCTAGGCTCCCCGCCTTGTGTTCCCTTAAAGAACCATCCAGGCTCTGAGACTGGGTTTCGGGCACCTGGGGGCACGCAGCCCCGCACTCACTCCTTCTCCACTGAGACAGGACATGAGCCCCTACACCCCTCCCACTACCATGGGACCTAGCTGGGCTACCACTTCCACCACTCTGGGTTGGAAGATACCTGAACCACTCCCCACGGGGTCACTCCCCAATGCCTCTCCAGACCCTCTGGAATCCACCAAAAGGTCTGCCTCCAATGTGGGCTCTCTGTGGTCAGAGAACTCACCCTCACACAGGTGTTGGCATAGCTCTGGAAAACCGGGACTTACAATATGCTCTCCCACAATTGGATCACACAGCCCCCTAGCAGGGTTAACCAAACTATCCTTCACCTTACCATCCAGTGCCTCACACACGTACTCCACACCACTCTCCTGAGACTGGCTAGACAGTTTCTGACTGTCTCTGTCACACAACCCACACTCTTCTGGGCGGTCTTCACACTCACCCACCAGGACTTCAATATTGGGGGAACCCCTCTCCCTGTACCTCTCAGCTAGAGTCAGTAGAGTGTCCCTCCCTCCACTAGGACTATGAACCCCTGCGCCAGTTACCCTATTCCCTTCAGGGATACTGCGCACTACTGGAGCTACCTCATGCCCTTGAACCTCCTGGTGTATGTTAACCCCCTCCTTCAAGTCAGGCGCCACATCTCTGGGTGTGCGTACTATTTTCTCAGCACTATAAAATTCAATATTGCTGCCACCAGAGGGAAAGTTGTCTAAACTCTTGGCCTCGAGATCAAACTCCCTCATTCTTACTTCATGCTGCATGGCCAGCCTTTGTCTTTGCATTTCCATTCTCAGTTTTGCCATCTCCACTTCGTGTGCTCTTGCAGCCCTCCTGTCGGCCATCTCCTCTGGCGACAGGCCTCTGCCAGGCTTAGAAGCACCTTCTGGGGGTATCACCTCCAGCACATTCTCTGGGAACTTTGATTTGTACCAGGCCCTCAGTGCCTTTACGTACTGATCCTTGGCGCTTAGTCCACTTTGCTTAATTCTGTACTTGGAGAGATATCCTTTCAGGACCTCATTTGTGCACTTCCTCAGTGCCTCTTGCTCCCAATCGATGTCATCAACTCCAGAGAATATAGAGGACGCTCCGCCTCCACTGACTGAGCTAGGCATGGTTTCTTAAAGTGGAGATTCTTCTTTAGCAACAACTGTCAATCAACCTGTGGCTGCGTTATAGGTCTGCTCTACGTGGTGATCAATAATTCACTGTATGTAAATCATAAATGCAAATTCGAAATCCCACCGCTGCCACCAATGTTAGAATGGGGAACCTCTGGTTGGCACAGGTAGGTACTTGTGACAAGCAGCGGTCCCTTCTTCTATTCAGGGCGAGGGAATTACCCCTTCAGAACAACCCCTGCTCACCCTATAGGTAGTGTGGCGCGAGCAGTCAGGGCTAAACTTCAGGGCGCTAGTCAGTTAAGCATTGATGATCACACACAGTAAACCACAACGATCCCCCACAAATGGACACCAGGCGTAAGTTGTATCAAAAATACGGATGCTTTATATAAAAGATTCTTTGTTACGCAGGCATGTACAAGACCATCAATAACGGTTGCGAAATGGAAGCCACGAGATGATAATTAGGCACGGTTTTTCTTTGGTAACTTATTCGATCACGAGCGCTTCACAGGGCTCGGTTGAGTCGGTCCAGTCACGATGATGCGCAGTGCACCCGGGGTACAGTGATACAGGGAAATCAGAACGTTGCGGACCCCGAGTCCGATAGTGAGTTCACTGTACCTGGGAACGTGCGATGTGCTTGGACGAGTCTTCGGGGGAGATGCAGGTTCTGCACCTCGCGGGTCTCCGGATCAAGAATTCAGCGGGCGGCTCTCGGTAGACAGGTGCGGCCCAGGGCCTCCGACACGAACTGTGCGGGAGGTCACTGCGGAGGGCGGCACGGTCAGACTCAGGCTGGGAGGTGAAGCGGGGCGGCCGGATACGTTACGACATACGGGCGGCCGTCCGAGGCTTGATTTCACTTCCCAATTAGAAATCCGGCGGGAGGGCGAGAGGGCACCAGGCACGCTCCAGTGGCAGGCAGGTGACAGGGACGCGGGGCGGCCAGACTCGATGGGTCCAGAGCGACTCAGGCAGAGCGGGGCTCTCGGCGAGGGGAAGCGGCCAGGCTTCTGGGTGTCACGGCCCTAGGAGGGGTGGCAAGGTGCGCAGAGCACTCCGGCGGGAGAAAGCACACGGCTCGAGTTCTCAGACGAGCGGAGACACGGTGAACCCACTGGTCCTGGGGTTCAGTTCAGGGGGCAAGCTCTTCTTCCAAGCCCTTGGGGATAGTTGAAGAACAAAGTGCAAAAGTCTCTTTCAGTCTTTTTCCTCTCTTTCCTCAGCAAGGCACCTACTGCAGGCCAATCCCCCAGGTTAGGGAAAGTTACTCCTCCTTCAGCTTTTTCCAGGTCCTTCTAGTCGGGCAGAGTTCCTTCGTGGTTCAATCTGGATCTGATTTCTTAGGAGCCAGGCTCCTACTTTTATACAGTGATTCTTTTGTTCCTTAGCGCCAGGGGGCCTGGGCCTGGCTCAGTCCAGTTCTGGAGTACTTTGTTTTGGTGACTCTGCTCTTTCCTTTCAGCAGCAGGGCAGAGACATCAGCCGCTCCACAGGGGGTGGAGCCGGCTTTGTGGTGGCAGAGCACAGGTCTATTCAAGAGTCAGGGTGTACTCCTCCCACCCATCCTGGTGCGATCTCTCTACCCACCACCTGGCAGCCAACCTGTCTCCTGGAATCCCCCAGCCCTGCTCCTGTACTGTTGCTAGGCAGAACCCACACCCCCAGCAGAGGCGGACTGAGACGGTCAGGCACGCAAAGGCTAACTTTCTAAAAGTAGCATTTGCAAACCCAGGAGATTAAAATAACCTTTACTAAAAGATGTATTTTATTATCCCGAGTTCAGGCATACTAAACATGACTTTCTACCATGCTCTCTGAGTCCACGGGGGTCACAGCGTGTAGCGATCCCCGCAGCCCATTCTGGCCTATGGAGAGCAGGTAGCCTTCAATAGTGAAAAACGAAAATGGCTGTAATTCACTATTAAGACATGCCACACACATCAGGGCATGTCCTACCTTATACCTACAATGCACCCTGCGCTTGGGCCTACCAGAGGGGTGACTAACATGTAGTTAAGGGAAGGTTTAGGGACTGGCAATTGGGGACACTTGCTCAGTCAGCGCGACGGTACCAGACCGCGCGCAGGTTCTGCAGTGGCAGATCCTAGACACATTTTACCCCGCTGTTTCTGTGGGTGGCACAACCAGTGTTGCAAGCCCACTAGCAGCATTTGGATATACAAGCCCGTGGCACCCCTGGTGCACTCTACTAGGGACTGACAGTAAACCAAATATGCCAAACGTGGAAGTCAATTCACATAATACATTTTACCATAGGGAGAGCATATGCACCTTAGCACTGGTCAGCAGTGGTAAGGTGCCCAGAGTCATAAAACAGCCAACACCAGGTCAGAAAAAATACAGGAGGAAGGCAAAAGGTTTAGGGATGACCCTGCAAAAAGGGCCAAGTCCAACAGTCATCAGGTCGCCCCTATTATTATTCAGTTTCTTGTACGTGAGCGATATGGCCTTTCGGGTCATAGGGTCCAACAGGAGCCTATCCTCCAGGGGAGAGTAGTCCGGGAGGGGGGCGTCTTTGGGCCGCCCTCGGCTATTTTTGCCTCTGATTCCGTAATGAACAAAATGAGGGCAGTGGAATAAACAGAATGTCACCCATGTATGTGACCAAAACGATACCAATAATGTCACACAATTTGCCATAAAAAATTTGAACTGCAGTTTGAACATTCATAAGCTGAAGGGCATGGCTGAAGACTCATATCATGATTTCTAACATTTTTTCAACTCATCTGACTAAATTCTGATCAAGATAAATGCTCCGTCTGAGACCTGATTTTGTATACATATTATGCTTCTCCCACTTATCTATTCTTTATGCTATCAGCATCAACTATGTCCTAAAAATGAAATCAAAGGTTGGAAAAACTATTTCGCAATGTAATCTTTCAAGCACTTTCTAAGAATTTCATTCACTTCATTTAATATTGTATGTCAATAGTAAACATTGGAGACTGTTGGGGACTCTATGTGGTGGTCTGCAGAGGTAACGTGTTGGCTTCCTTGCCATTGAAGAAAGCAGCAAGCCACTGCAATTCTGTGTCACTACAACCATGAAACATTTGTGTCTCACTTTTGGAAAATCCATGTATTAAAGCCGGGCTTGAACCGGAGCACCTGAGGAATAACCTGATTCTTGAAAATATTAAGAATAGAGCTGCAGTGTTTTACCTTCCTGTGCTAGCCAAGACATGCATAAATAAGTAAGAAACGGGGCACTTTAAAAGGTGATAAACAAGATAGCCTCCAAGGCTTGTCCACAACATAGTAGTTGTAATGGTATGGTCTGATTTGGAAACACAGTGTAGAGTAGATTACTCTAGTCTGTGTCGCCAACATGTATCATACTGTCGCACAATGCACTAAGACACCTTGCTGCACTGCATGAAAGGGAGAGGGCAGTAATGCGCCATATTTAACATTATATGTGCTGCCTTGCACCAATGCAGGCACCCATGCGGCGTGGTGCAAGGGTGCCTGCGTGTTAGGCAGGATTGTTTTTGTGCAGGGTAAATACAACATATGTGTCCGTATTGTATTGGGAAACTGGAAGGATTACTATTTTGGCAGTGTGGTTCGAAAAGTGGGGCTTTGAGGGGCGGGCACAGAACACTGAAGAACTGTAGATGATTTTGGTGGAAAACTGCTGGGTGTGGTGAAATGTTCTGTTCAGAGGCGTTGTGAACCCCCTGTTGTAACTGCTACAGTGGGAATGGCATTCTTAATGGGCATGTCTGTCTGCAACTCCAGACAAAAGCTCAGCATTCAAGCTGAAATAAGGCGTTAATAGAAGAGCAAGGGGAAGCAATGAAAAACGACAGCTGGGTAAAGAGAACAGGGAAAAAAGGAATATTGTAAGGAAAGACCAATAGAAGGATGTAAGTATGAATGAGTAGGTGGATGAATGAGTGGGTGGGTGAAAGAATGAGTGGATGATAGGTGGATGGACAGGTGAAAGGATGGCAGAGTAAAAGGATGGATGGATAGGTGGATGGGCAGGTGAAAGGGTGGCAGAGTAAAGGGAAGGATGGATAAGTGGGTGAAAATATGAGTTGATGACTGGCAGGGTGGAAAGATGATAGGGTGGATAGATGCCTGGATGGCAGAGTGGGTGGATGGCGGAGATGATGAATGGATGGCACAGTGAATAGGTGGATGGCAAAGTGGATGAATGTATGGATTCAGCTGCGTCATTATCCCCCTGCCGTAGCAGCTACAGTGGGTCGATTCTTTAGGGGCCTCTTCTATCTGCAACTGGGCAGACAAAAGCTCATCATTAATGCTGCAATACAAAGTCAATAGAAGAGCAAACGGGAGCCAGGAAAAATGACCGTTGAGTAAAAAGGACAGGGAAAGAAAAAGGAATATTGGAAAGAAGGGTGAAAAGAAGGATGTATGGATCAATGAATGAGAAGGTGGATGAATGAGTATGTGGACAAATGAGTGGGTGAAAAGATGAGTGAATCGATGGCAGAGTGGATGAATGATGGATGGATGGCCAGGTGGATGGATGGTAGAGTGGATGGATGGATGGAATGCCAAGTTGAAAAAAGTATTGAAAGATGGATGGCAGAGTGGATGGATGTGTTCAGGGATGTTGTGAACCCTCTGCTTTAGCAGCTACAGCTCGGGAGTTTCTTTAGAGCCCTCTTATGCCTGCAACTTGGCAGACAAAAGCTCATCATTAACACTGTAATACAGTGTCAATAGAAGAACACGCAGAAGCAAGGAAAACTGGCAGCTGAGTAAGATAATGGAAGGAAGGGTGAAAAGCAGGAGATATGGATGAATGAGTAGGTGGATAAATGAGTATGCGGATGAATGAGTTGGTAAAAGGATAGGATGAGTGAATGATAGGTGAATGGACAGGTAACAGGATGACAAAGTACAGGGATGGGTGGACAGATGTGTGTGTGAATGGATAGGTGGATGAACAGGTGAAAGGATGGCAGAGTAAAGATGGTTGATGGCAAATTAGGTGGATGGAATGGGGATAGACTGATATTTGATGAATGAATGGTTATCAGAATGTAAGGGTGAAATAGTGGATATCAGTAGGTGAATGGACAGGTAAAAAAATCAATGGATAGATGCATGGATGTAAGAGACAAGGAAGCTGTTCTAGGAAGCTGTTCTGGGAAGGATTCGTCTCACTTGCTTTGCTAGCGTGGTGGCATGAGTACTTTAGTTCAAAGTGGGGGCTTTTTTGGTTACTTTCTAAGGTTCTGCTTGCCCCATGTTAAATGTCAATAAAAATATTCAGGTGTGCCCAAAACCGGTGCAAAGGTGTTGAGAACCATCAAGCTTTTCCTCCTGCAAGTCTATCTGCAATTCCGAAGGCTAAGATATCAGTTCACAAGCACATTACCAAGGCAATTTGAAGGTAATGGCAGTATACTGAAGGGGTTGGTGAATGCTTTCAGAAGTGCTTGGTCAGTGGGAGATTAGGGGCCAAAATCAAGGTACACAGGTTCAGATTTATCATAGTGTTGTGTTGCGTTGGTCTTGTGTTCCGCAAGGTAACGCAACACTTAAGTCAGATTCATCAAGCAATGCAAGGTGACCTTGCTTGGCCCTGCAGTGCTTGGTGAATCTGGAGTAACACAAGACAGCCCAAGGAGCAGCCTTGCTTTACTCTGCTCCAGGGGTTCCAATGGTGGAGCGTGGGAGTTCCCACACATCCACCCATTGATTTTGGCACATTCCCAGATTTACCATGAGTTGACCTGGGAATGCGTCAAAATGCTATGTCTTCCTAGGGGATGTGTAGCAAAATCATTGTTTTTGTGCATGAAGGTGTCCCATGTACACCTTTTCTACTGAGGGTGAAATCTCACAAAAAAGACACAATGCCTTCAGCAAGCTACAGCTAACTGGGAATGCCAGAGCTGAGTACCCTCTGCTAAACTGTCAGGTTCAGTGGCAGTTGTGCCCATACCGCACTTTTTCCAGAACTCTGTAAAAGAAAAATTGTGAAAGAGACATTTGTCAGGGGGTGTTTATGGTGGAAGCGTTGGAAGTATAGAAATTCTCTGTCTCAGAAATATCACGCTCGATATTCTAACATGGCCACCGACTTTGTGTTTAGATAATAAATCATAGCACAAAATAAAAATTATTTGATATTATTTATCATTAGATTACTATTGTGATGTTCATCTAAGAAAATGACTTCAGCTATACATGCGAGTAGGACATGTACTAAGGAAACACATCAGGGAAGGAGAAACAATAGTAGAGGCCGCCCCATTGGAGGATAGGGTATTGACAGCGCAGATATGTGAAAAGACAATATCCCTCTTCTATAGAAATATAATCAATAATGCCCCAAACCTCATGAACACACTTAGGCAGACATGGGAACAAGATGCCGGCACTATAGAGGAGGATCAACGGGTGGAAGTGCTCCAGGGCCCATCAGGAGGTGGCGATTCCAGCCGATTCCGGCTCATACAACTCAAAGTGCTGCATAGAGTGTACTACCCTAGGCCAGTGCTGTACAGAATAAGGAGGTGTGAAAGTGCGAGTTGTCACAGGGGATGTTGGTCGGAGGGATCCTTTTATCACCTGCTCTGGAGTGCCCAGGCATTCAGGAATCTTGGACAAAGAAATCTAGGGCGATGTCGGAGGTGGTGGGTATGGAATACCAACTAGACTGAAATGGTTCCTCCTAATAACTGAGGCTAACGAGGACTGGCCTTAACATGTGAAGCAGTAGCTGGTGTTGGCAGCTGTGGTTGCTAAACTCAATATAGCAAGGAAGTGGGGGGCAATATCCACCCCAACACTGAAGGAATGGAAAAAAGATCTGGACTGGTGCTGGCAAGTAGAATTAGTGATTTATAAAAGGAGAGGGTGCCCCAAGAAAGGGGAAAAAATCTGGTCAGCATGGTAGACACATTGTGGACTCTATGAGTGAAGTTGGGAACAAATGTGTCCATTATTACTGTGCGCATGACGGAACCGCTCCGTCATGGCCCGGCCCGCGCACCGAACCTTCAGCACAGCGCGGAAATCCGCGCCGAAGGGGTTAATGGTGATAGATAATTCAACTGCAAAAACGGGATCGATGATGCAGTATAAATGCTTTCTGTATGTACAACAATTTTGTGGAATAATAAAAAGAGTTATAAAAAAAATAAAACGATTTGAGGTCTCTTTGCTTTATATTGTATGCATGTTGTATTATTTTCTTTACTGGTCTCCCTCCCAGCTGTACCCTTCCTAATTTCCCTTCCCTTGTTTGGCCACTCTGATACTCTGTGTTACAATACCATCAGAGTCAGAGCTGCTGGAAGGTGGTTTTCTGGGAGAGGGTGCTGTTCCTGAGGATCTCTAACTCTGAAAAAAATAATCAAATTGTTGCTTTCATACACCATTGAATGTAGTTGAAAGCAAGTTATTCCATTGCAAGAATTGTCAGTAAGTGCTAATGGCAATTTGTCACTAATGGTGGACATTACTTCTTCCCTTCAAAAGCTAAACATTCTCACCCGAATACAGTTGCTAAATCAATAGCCTATAATCTTCTAACTCTTATCACATCAAAAGGTCTTAGTCCCAAAACCACTATCTCAGGGTGGAAAGTGTAGGGTAGTCGAAAAACATATTTTATGATGCTTAGCATAGCCTTCAAAAATATAGTCAATTTAGGTCACTATCGCCATATATGTGTGCTATCATCTACCAAACCAAATGCCCTTTAATATTTTGAGTCTACCCAAGGAACATTTACTATAACGTAACAGGTTTGTAATGCAGGCCATAAAGTAGATTATGGTGAACCTCCCTACATTGCACTTGTATTTTTGGAGTTGCCCTCCATAATTGGTCTACATCTGTCTCTAACATCTTATTTACAAAATTCTTGGAGCACACAAACACTTCTGCACTCAATTTACAGAATATAGATTGCAAAACAAAACAACAATCGGTTGGGCTCTTGTTAGTCTCTTCTTTTTAATATCGTCAGGTCATCCAATCCCTTTTGCCAAAGCGTTTCGCTGTGGTAGGGATAACCTACGGCTTCATCAGGGATGGAAATAATACAAAGTGCACATTTGTCATGATATTCTTTTTTTTTTTTTTGATCCTCATACTGCCAACATTCTTGTTTGGGTTTACTCTGATCCCTCTTGGTCTTATATAGGGATGCTTGACCGGTAGACCATGAGACAATCACGAGTAGTAGCCCACAAGCTTACTGCTGCGTCCACTTCACTCTCCTGTACCCAGTGATACCGCCAATGTGAGTTCCTGATGCACTTTGCAGGCTCTCTCAAGAGCAGTCATCCACTTGTGGATATCATCCCCACTTTTGTAGGGGGGCACAACCTTGGACAGGTTCCTATTATCAAAGACCCTATCTTTGTCCCTAGGGACAATGCTGCCACCAGTGGGTATAGACCCACTCTCTCTAGGTTGCCTAGCCTTGTTCAGTTTCTCTTCCATCAGGGCTACTTCTAGCTCCTGTTTCCTGATCCTCAGCTGAGCTTCCTGCATTCTGGCCTCATGCTCCCTCCTCTGAGGGCTGGTCATCCTTCTTCTGGAGTGACCCTGAGAGCCTCTAGAGGCATGAGAGCCATTAGAGTCACCTGAGTGATTCCTCTGTCTCCCAAACCCCTGGTTAAGTCCACTAGGGAGATTCAATGGGGGGAACCCATTGTCAGTCCCAAGTAGTCTTAAGTTAGCTGAGCCAGGTATAGCACCTGGCACTGGGCTATTTCTCCCATCAGAACTGCTGCTACTATCAGACTCACCCCCTTTGTCATCCCTGTCCCTATGCTGATCCTCATCATCTGTAGTCTGATTCTCAACTAAGGGGCGACTGTTAGAAAGGGGTACTTCAGTGGCATCTTCAGAAGGAGGGCCTCCTGTTCCAGTCCCTGAGGGGTCTCACTGGGAGGCTTTCTTGAGAGCTCTCTGATCTTCATCAGCTTGTAAGAGTTCTCTGAGTTCAGCAGAGGTAGGGTTCCTGGGCTGTTTAAGGCCCCTGATATTTGCCAACTGCCTGAGCTCATTCTGGTTTAGGGTAGCAAAGATGGTTGGTGCCCTCTGGGGGTCACTCTCGACAGAGATGGGTACATTGGACCCCTCTGCCCCAGCCATTGCTCTTAAGTGTGGGTGGATGTGTTGCAACTACCTACACTTGGGTTTTCCTACTAAACCTATCTAGTAGTTGTAGTCAGGGTGTGCTACTCCCCTTTCTCTACAACAACTAAGTTCAGTAGAACTTAAGTATATAACTAATCTTGTTTTATATGTACCTACAGGTACCTGTGTGATCTTTCAATTGGTCACAAAGAGATTACAATGGTAAAACACAGCAAGCTCAAATCCAACCGCTGCTCACCAATGTGAGAAGTTGGCCTGGTATATGATGTTCACTAGTTAAAGTGACCACCTTGTACCATGCCAAGCAGCCCTTATGGTGTGGTTGTAAGTCAACCTTTTCGGACACGCTGCCCTAGTGGTAGCGTAGGCTAAGCAGTCTTTGAGGCTAAACTCGTTAAAGCGTGTTAAGCAAGCTGTTTTACCACATGTAACCCCCCTTTATACCAATGAAAGGACACCACACAGATATATATTCAAAATATATATGTATTTATTACTCAAAGTATCCCGTAGACTCTTTATGAGCACAGGAGCACAAATCGTTAAACAAGAAAGTATTACAATATACAGAAGTTGCACTTTATATGGATGGGCCCTGGTGGCCACTCAAACCATATACTAAAATAGTGGTATAAGTACCACGAACAGGAAAGGGAAAAGGCCTAGGGCCTCTAGAATCACTGGGCCTACAAGGAGCTAACTTCAGTTAGTGACCAGGAGGTCCACGGGTCGCGTGTGCAGTGAGGAAAGTTACACGCGGGCTCCCATAGGTTTTCAATGGGTGCGTAAAAGTTCAATAGTTACTGCTAAAAGGGTCTTCTGGTTGAACTACGAAATCAAGACTTCAGATCTAAACATTAGTGATGTCACTCTACACTGGGGCACCGGAGTGCCAGCTTTACCTCACCCACAGGAAGCGGGTGCATAGGTCTCGA
The DNA here is from genome assembly GCF_964204655.1 of Triturus cristatus. Taxonomy (NCBI): domain Eukaryota; kingdom Metazoa; phylum Chordata; class Amphibia; order Caudata; family Salamandridae; genus Triturus; species Triturus cristatus. The sequence continues at coordinate 80,881,244 of NC_140582.1, read as the reverse complement.
AGTGCGTCGGGTTTCGTCTATCTGTTCAATGGAGCCTGATGACAAAGATGCTGCAGGCGGCCGGTCCAGAAGAGATGCGGTGGATCCAAGGGTGGATCGGAGTTGTAGAAGATCTGTAAGCAGAGGGGACAGTGTTCACAGTCACTAGCCAGTGACCAGCGTGGCACCAGGTAGGTACCAGGCGATGTTCGGTGCAAACAGGTGAAGAGGTGTAGCTTGTCTCTGCAGCCACGTGGTCCCTGAAGGTCAACGACGTCCAGGAGTCGGTTCACGAGCTGTCCCACGCAGGCTCTCGCTGTCGGCAGTGTCGGCGACTTGAAAGAAGCAAACAAGCCTTGGCAAAAGCAGGAGTCGCAGGAATTGAAGAAAGCTTGTAACTCTGACCAGCAAGGTCAGAGGGGCTGCTCCTTTGGAGGGAAGCAGGGGCCAGTCTGGAGCAACCAGACCAGCATCGTAGTTTTCAAAGTTGGTCGCCAAGATGGCCACTAGCCAACGAGCCAGGGTCCGGTTAGGCGCGTCGAGTTGCAAAGTGCAGAGGGGCCCCACGCAGATCGTGGAGATGCTGGAGGGCTCACCTTTGGTGCAGATGCTACTCGGGTGTTGGGCTTCTCAGGACCCAAAGCACAACTTGGAGGGAGCCTCTGTTGTCGCGCTTGCAGCTTGTCGAGTGTCTTCCAAGATGGCTGGCTCCACGTGTCTCGGTGCCTCCACGGGTTCCTTCTTTGCAGGGACTGTGGATCGGGCTGTGAGAGGTCTGGAGGTCCAGTTCTTGTCGGTCTCCGGGCTCGGGCTCCGGCAGGAGGCGGCAGCAAAGCAGACGTTGATTCGCTGGTTGGTGCTTGCGTTAGCAAGATGGTCACTCCCTGACCATAGGGGAGATTTCCTTCTGTCCTCTGTGCAGCAGAGCGTCGAAGTTCCCGTCTTCTTCTTGTGGTTAAGTTGATTCCAGGATGTCTGAAGTCTTAGGACACAGCTCCTACCTTTAAGCGGATTCTAGGGGCCGGACTACCTGCTAGGTCCCTCCCTAAGGGTGGGACCAGGAAGGGGGGTGGTTACACCCCCAATCCTTTGTCCAGCTCGCCCCAGGTCCGGGGCTGGTGTGCCCCAGGACCGGTTTGAACTGGCATATGCACCGAGGCTCCTTGTGAGCCTCAGGCATGTCTGTTTCCTTTCAAGCCCTACCTGACCAATACACAAAATCCTGTCTGGGGTGGTGCTCGCACCTCCCCTGGCAGGAAACCCTTTGTCCACGTCTCCCAAGCTGGAAGGACTCCCAGCAGCAGGAGGGCAGACTTGTGTCTGTGGTGGCAGCGTCCATTTTGTGGAGCTGAGGCTATGTCTGTTTTTACCCGGGTTTCAGGTACTGTACATGTCGTGTCCCTCTAGAAGGGTGGAGTGCTAACCCCGTCGCCAGAATTGGCGAGGGGTTAGTATTCCAATTCGTATGACACTTTACTCGACATGTTTTGATAAAGCCAAACCAAAGTTAGCATTTAACCGCGAGGTTCATAATGCACTTAAGAGTATATGGTATGGCGATATCTGGAAACGGTAGAAGGAAGTTGTTCCGACCACTGCAGACAGGCTTAGCTCATGCCAGAGCACCATCTCACATGGAACCAAGCACTCTGCCTTCAGGATTGTTAATGCCTGCCATAGGAGTGACTTATAGGTTAACATGTGTTCCATTTAAGGTTAGGTATAGGTATACTACACCTAAGTAAGAGGTGGATACACCAACTTACCGCAGCTGAGTGATCAGCCAGTTGTGTCAAATTGTGAGGCCAGGCCAGGGGTGGCACAATACATGCTTCAGCCCCTGGTAGGCCTAGGGTACACCTATGCCCTGGGTACCTATGGTACACTGTACAGGGGCTGATAAGGTGATCCCTCCCAATTGTGTATGTACCTAGGGTACATGGAGCCCATTTTAAAGACAGAGCAGATAGCCTGAGACCCTGGATGGCAGGATCTCAGGCCAACTAAGTCGAAAAACCAGCTAGACACTAGGCAAAAAGTTGGGGGTAACCATAGTCAGATATCTACCTTACTACAGCCAATAAGAGAAGAATGGTAACCGACAGCAAGTTTGGCTTAATCATAGGATTTCTGTCACAAACAAGATCCCTTTGGGCTCCTATTTAAAGCATACGGGTACTCACAGTTTTCATGCATACATCATTCAAAATCATCAGCAATCATAAGAAACCAAAAAAAGATAATATAAAGCTATATTTTTATTATATTGTTGTATATAGACATTTGTGATATAAAACTCAAGAAATGTGTACAATAAATTCATAAAAACACATCCAAGATATACATCAAATGTTCAAATTGAATCACAATTATATTAAAAAAACATAATCTAAAAGACTGTAATGACTGTTGGAAACAGAAGACCCAATATTATTCCATTGGCACACCAAGTCTTAAAACCATATAATTCGAGGTCAACCCAATTTCATATTGTCCTTATTTTCAGTGACCCCAGGTGATGCTTGGGTGCTCAAGTGACACACAGCGAGGCGTTTCGGTGGTACAAAATGATACGCCACCTTCTTCAAGCTTAACGTTATGAATCAGTGTTTCCCAATATAAATCAGTTGCGAAACATTCCAGCAACCAATAAGAGAAATATTTCTTCCTCAGGTGCAGGTATTTTTTACCACCAGATCACACAATACGTAAAAAGGGAGGTTTGACATAAGTGTTCTCCCTTGATTTGTTCTTTCCTTTAATCTGTTCTTTTCTTTAATTTATAAATGGGCAAACTAAACACGATGTTGCATCAGCCTTCACTGTTTTGCTACAATCACGAGAGATAAAATCCTTCTTAGAACTCCATCTACGTTCCGCCCCTGGAGCTGTGGCGAAAAATCTTCTATTAGCTTAGACCGCCTCTTGGTGGGTTAAAGAAATAACTCCTGCAATATACCCAACTGCCGGGACATAAAAAGTCTCCAAGCCTGCTCCAAACGTCTCCGCTACCAACCGATAGTGTAGGGTAGTCGAAAAACATATTTTATGATGCTTAGCATAGCCTTCAAAAATATAGTCAATTTAGGTCACTATCGCAATATATGTGTGCTATCATCTACCATACCAAATGCCCTCTAATATTTTGAGTCTACCCAAGAAACATTTACTATAACGTAACAGGTTTGTAATGCAGGCCATAAAGTACATTATAGTGAACCTCCCTACATTGCACTTGTGTTTTTGGAGTTGCCCTCCATAATTGGTCTCTAACATCTTATTTACAAAATTCTTGGAGCACACAAACACTTCTACACTCAATTTACAGAATATAGATTGCAAAACAAAACAACAATCGGTTGGGCTCTTGTTAGTCTCTTCTTTTTAATATCGTCAGGTCATCCAATCCCTTTTGCCAACGCGTTTCGCCGTGGTAGGGATAACCTACGGCTTCATCAGGGCTGGAAATAATACAAAGTGCACATTTGTCATGATATTCTTTTTTTTTTTTTTTTGATCCTCATACTGCCAACATTCTTGTTTGGGTTTACTCTGATCCCTCAAGGTCTTATATAGGGATGCTTGACCGGTAGACCATGAGACAATCACGAGTAGTAGCCCACAAGCTTACTGCTGCGTCCACTTCACTCTCCTGTACCCAGTGATACCGCCAATAAGAGAAGAATGGTAACCGACAGCAAGTTTGAATTAATCATAGGATTCACAGTTCCTTATTTCTCCATCTTACCAACGGTGCCCAGATTCTCCTCTCACTCGTAGGAATGCATGCCATATTGGACTCACTGCTATATATTATATTTCTGAGGCATTCGCTAAACAAAGGTGGATTTCCTGATTTTCATAACCTACATATCTCCCGTCTGGCCAAAAGAATCACAAAAAACAAGAATTTCGCATTACACACAGAAAGCTGCACATTTTCCTCCACACTTAAACCCAAAAAAATTAACCGAGTGCAGACTGTAATCTGCATCCCAGTCGTTTCCCTGATAAAGTCACACACTGTATTCCAATAAGAGGATATATTTGGACATGTCATAAATAGGTGGATGTCATCTGCCGCTAATAACATACATCTAGGACAGTTGTATACATTACTGGTGATCTTAGTTAACTTTGCAGGTGACCAGTACACTCTATATGTAGTAAATAAATGATTTATTTTGAGTGATGCTGGTTTAACTACTGTTCGTAGATAGTCATAAGAGATGCACCACAATTGCGTTAAATCCTCTTCACCAAGCTACTGACCCCAAAGCTTCACAATTTCGATCTCTAGTTCCTTGTCTGTTTCCAAAAAGGCACAATACCAAAATGACACCTCTTTTTGTCCACTGGTCAGTTCTCATCACCTGACTAAATTTTGTTTCATCATCCTCCTCCACCCAAACCTGTGTGGCCCACCAGGAACTTAGTTGATAATACTTAAATCTTGTTAACTGCCCCTTACACAGATTATTCATATCTCCCCAGCTCATTAGGTCTAGACCCTGCTTAAAATCAGCCCAATAGTGAATACCCCCTAATTTCAAAGGGTGACTGAGCTGATCTCTCAAACATTCAGGGGTACCGGTAGAATCCCATATTGGGGCATAACTCGAAAAATATGGGACTTTAAAAACTTTCCTCACATACATCCAAGTGTTCAAGGCAGCCTTCAAAACCTTTAATCTTACTTTCTTAAAAAACATAGAATCTCCAAAATTTAAAGAGAAAATGTTGTTGGCCCTGCGGGATATCTTCCAACATAGCAAAAAAAAGTAAGACAATAGATGACTTATCTATCTTATTCGCCAACATCTGCACATTTTTAAAATGAAAAGCATAACTATATACAAACAGATCAGGGAGCGCCAACCCACCCACCTCTAATCTCCTCCTCAACTTCTTTCAAGAAATCCTGGGACCTTTGGACGCCCAAATAAAACTACCAATTTTACCCTGAAGTTTTGCTATGTCTTCTTTCTTGAAAATTAACGGGATAGAATTAAAAAGAAATGTAATCTTTGGAAGAATAAACAATTGAGATGTTTTACCTAACAGAACGTCATATAATTAATTTAGATTTGGGACTTACATACATCGCGTAACTTAATACGAACCTTAAGAAAAACAGAAAAGGAGTTATCATTGATAAATACCCTTAATAAGGTAGGATTTATTGATGAAAAATAATGTGGCTAATGAACAAATTAAATGCATAGATAGACCCTTGCCTCACAAGCCTTCATTTATAATCTCTTTGCCTGGTTCTGACAGGAATCCATCTGAGAGACTTTAAGGTATTCGCGTCGAGAGACGGGGCTTTATTTTCTTCACACGGGTGACTTAGACAATACACTCGGTCATCAACCAAGAAACTGAATTTTATAGTCACAATTTTATGAACTGGATGTTAGAAAAATAACAATAATATTCAATGTATATGCATTTTATACAATTTCAACAATATGCACGAATTAGAAAGAAATTTTCACTTGTGGTTTCCGTGTCAAAATATGTTGCACATGGTGTAGGCATAAATAGTCCCTATACACAAGGCTGTAATAAAGATGTGGGCTCTAATGGTACTATTGTGATGTGCTTAAGAATATCATGACAAATGTGCACTTTGTATTATTTCCAGCCCTGATGAAGCCGTAGGTTATCCCTACCACGGCGAAACGCGTTGGCAAAAGGGATTGGATGACCTGACGATATTAAACAACAAGAGCCCAACCGATTGTTGTTTTGTTTTGTAATCTATATTCTGTAAATTGAGTGTAGAAGTGTTTGTGTGCTCCAAGAACATTGTTAAAAAACTGTTCAATCCTTTGATTGAGTGTGGGAAGTAGGGTGTTCCCTTCACCTATCATTTGGATGCACCAAATTCAGTATTCTTTGAAGGAAAATTTAGTGCAATTTCTGTATGAGCTTCACCATATCCTTTACACCCAAGAATAGTGAAATCTTATTTACAAAAGTTGTCTTCCTCTGTTGCATATACACCTGGGTCGGTTTTCAAGCCATCCAAATAGCATACATCTGGGATATCACTCCCTTTAATCTTAAATCCAGGAGCACAGATTTTCAAATGTGTGCAACCCTGATAGCAGCAGACTTAATCATAAGCTGCAACGCCCATTGTTGCATCTGTTTACATCGTAGACTTCCCCTTTCATCCAAACTCCTGTTTGAACTGAGAGATCTGCATACCCTCACAAATGTGTAAGATTCCATCCTGCATCCATACAATCTCCATCCATCAAAGGGTCTCAAAGCCTAGCAAATGTGAACTTGCCTGAAAAGAATAAGCATATTAAGAGAAGGGAAACAGATAAAATCTCTCCTTGCTGGCAGTTTGTTCCACAAAGACAGGACTGAAATAGTTGGAGCACTCACATGCAAGTTTGCCTGCATCTATACCTGAGTCAACCTAGGAATGTCTCATTATACCCTATTCATTACCAATGAGCCCATATTCTTCTGTCTCAACCATGGATTGTGCCGCAAACACCCTCAACTGAGTTGCCTTGTAGTAAATCTCAAAATAAGGAAGAGACATGTAACCTAGACATTTTAACCTTTGAAGAAAGCTGATTGGCATTCGAGGGTCTCCGTCCACCAAATTAATCTAATTACTATAGCCTGCTATCAGAAAGATACATCCAATTCCATCTTTATTGAAAGATCCTGAAGTAGATATAGTACCAAAGGCAGCCCATGTATCTTAATTGCACAAATCCTGGCTAGGCAGGATAGAAAAAAGGAGGTCCACCTCAACAGATTTTCCAATAACCCAGAAGACAATTGTGTAAAATTGGGTCTTTACAGGTCCTAGCCTGATCTATTTATATTTACTCCCAACGAATAAGTAATTTACTATGTATTTTAAATGAGAGTCTGTTTAAAAATCATAGATTTCCTCATAGAGAAAAAAATCTTCATACCCCTCAAACTCTTAGCTACTCCACCAAAGGCAGAAGTTTTGTCTCCCCAAATGGTATTCTGTAAATTGTATTGTTACCCCTTATCATTTAGGTGAAGAAAAAGTGGGCACCCCAGTCTTATTCTCCTGCCGTCAAGCTCTAGCCATACAGCCATTAAGAAATGGTCTGGTCACAAATTTGACATTGTTTGCCAACAGCCTTGTAAGAAAACTAGGGCTGAACCTGACTGAATTAAGCACCTGATCCCAATCTACCTTTTAAAAGACCTTCATGGTGCCTAGTGACTGAAAGACAGCTTGGACCTTTGTCTCCACTTTTTCTGCAATGTGGGTCACCCTCCTAATATAGTGATGAGTCTCCCTGGTCAGCACAAACCTGCTCACACAGCAGTGTACCAGGCTAGAGGAGGGCACAGCTTAGGATTCTTTCTTGGCTTTAGAAAAAACATAATATCTACCTTAGGCATCGATGTGGTGACCTTGCTCATATTCACAACAGAGTTATATAGCTTGGTTATAAGTGGTAGGAATGCCTTGTAAATTTTTTAAGTGCATTAGGATACAAGGCATTTGATCTTTTGATTGATATGAAACTTGAATTGTTAAGGAGGTTGGGGAAGTGATGTTCAAGGAGCTGTTGTCCCAAAGAGTAGAATAATTCCTGCACATATGATCTCTCATTTTTCACACTGGGCCAATGGTCTAGAATATTTCCAGCTCTAGCTCCCTTTTTTAAAAATTTGTGATTAAGACACAGCAGGTGTCAGTTCTGCATCATTAGTAGTCATAAATTGCAAGTGGCCTTTGACCCTGAAAGAGTCCTGATATTTCTCTTGGAGAACTGAAAAGCCCCATCTTTGATGATATGGATCCAGCCTTCAGAGAATGTATTGCAGTTACTGTGACTCCAGCTTCACTATCATCACAGGGTGGGAATCAGTTCTATAAATCCTCCCCACAAGATATCCTTCATTGAAACATATTAGCATCAGAGACTCAAATTTACTCCTAAATAAGTGATCCCAAAATAAAGCAGGGTGGAACCATCACTTCCTTTCTGCCCATGACATCAGCCATTGTTTAGGGAAACACAGACGGATGCATGGTGGTTGATGGGTATGAAACCTACATTTACACCCAGATCAGAACATCTAGTATCAAGGCGAAAGACATGAGAGAAACAAAATGAAACTAAGAGAAAAAACTGACCCAAGATATGAGCTAGCAGCTCAATAAAAAGGGACCTGCTATAGGATCCCTCTCACCCACTATTGGTCACCCAATGTAGACACTGGCATGAATTTGAGAGAAAAAGAGGGACGTGACCCTTAATCCTCACATGTAACGGTCCCATACCACATCTAACTATCCCAAGAAAGAAGAAATGGGTTCCTATAGTAGAATAACAATCAGAAATCCACTCCTAGACTATTTACCTAACACTTCTCCCAGAACAACAAAGAATATGACAACCACAAAAAAAAACCTGCAAGCCAACCAGAAAAAACCTTCATGTCAGGTTCTCAGGAGATATGGGTCCCCAACTTGTGGTGCTTCCTTAGTCTTGGAAACCTCTATGAACCTCATTAGCACTCAGCAGAACCAGGTTGTTTGTAGTCCCTCCTTGTATCCCTCGCTGTGCATTGCATCTATTCCGTTGAGATATTCAGAGCCGTTTGAGCATCCCCCTTGGCAGATTAATAGCACACCATATTATCTAGCTCAAATGCTATATCTAAAGAGAGCACTTACTCATAGCTCATACTGTCCTGTCACAATCTAGAGGTTATGTTTCTAAAATCAAGCAACCTTTGCAGATTTAATCTTGTGATGTACTGGTAAAAAGCATGGCCCTAAATGGACACCTCTTTGAGTTTTCTTACTTCCACCATTACCAGCTACTTCTCCTGAAAAGAGTGAACCTTGGCTAAGACATCCATAAGATTATGTAAGACTCTTGCAAACTATAACTAAACGATTGACCCCGTCTAACTGGACCTCCATGTTGTCCTTCTTTATAATCAACCACTAACAAATAAAAGGCCCACCATGAGGGCCTCCAAGTCTGGATTCTCAGCATCTTCCTGCAGGGTCGTCACCCTGATGCTCCCCGTCCAGAAGTGGTTCTTTAGATCCGCTGATCTGAAAATGGACTGTTCAGACTTTACCCCTAACTCCTCTGAAAATCATATCATATCAAAGTAATTCACAACCTTGCCACCCAAAGATTGAAGACCCATGCCAACATTGTCCAATGTTCATGAGGTTTCAGATATTATCTTGATTTCACTCCTCCTGTCTTTCTTAGGAGAGCAAAATCCCTCAGCCAAATGCACCATTCTTTTTGCCATATTGTCGGTCAAGAAGTAAGAAGGAGCTATGGAAGCATTGGATAGCTTCTGCATATGAATAGCAGGGCCACCTCAAGTTACCACCAGGAAAGGAGTATTTCAGCAGATGTGTAATGTGGGCCTCCAGAGCCATAGGCCAAGAACAGTAAATGGGACCAGGAAAGCCAGGTAGAAATTGCCATGCACCACAGTGTTACTTGTCAATCCAGCATGCTACTCATCTCTCCCATGATGTTCCTTTGAACATCTAGCAGATACCAGAGGAACAAGGCCCTTGGCCACAGAAAGGGGTGGCCCACCATGGTCCAGTCTTGGACTACAAAGCACTGCTTTGCAGAATGCTTGTGCAGAACATTGTCCATTACAATGTTGATTTCCAAAGAATGTCTCACATCTAGCACCCCCTAGAAAAAAAAAGCATCACTCATAAAGTAGTTGTCATCCACAGTTCTTGATTGTCCAAGAAACGGTTCTCGCAATAATAGCAGAACACCAACACCTGAAATGTGAGCTTCCGGGTCACCAATGGGAGAGCCACAAATCAGCTTGCCGTCACCATTGAACTCCAATGCGATAAACCTCTACTCTCAGCATTGCACTGCTTACGGGAGGCAGTGAGGTCCCAATCAGTTTTAGTGCAGTTTCAGTCCTGGAGCCCTTAAGAACAATCAACTGGGGATGACCTCCTTTAGCTGTTTCAGAGCTTAGAAAATGCTCTGGGGGATCCATGCTAGGTATGCAAGCTGTGCCACTTTACAAGTTGTAACCTATCTAATCAGCTTAGTGAACCATACAAGTGTGGCCGTTAGGTGGGCCAGCTATCGAGAATTTCATGTGTAGATGTCAGTCAAGGTAAGTACAGAAACAGTTTAACACCTCACCCTTGGCTGCCTGGTCTACTATTATTAAAACATTACAGTCCACCCAATCAGCTCTTGGTTGTAGAAGCACTTTTCCAAGCTAGGCTCAACTCCCTATCTTTCATAAAGGAAATGTAGTGATCCAAGCCTCTCATGACATCCTTGTCTAATTAGACAGCATGTTTCACATACTCTGCAACAATATAGTAGAGCTCTAAAAACTAACCCCTCCCTCTCATTCACTGTCCCTCTCTCTGCCATAGCTCCACATGCTTCCCCCTCCAACTCCTCAACTTAGTTCTTGCTGACAAGTCTCTCCCTGCAAATCAATTTTAAGCCTCAATCTTACAAGATCCTCAATATATGCTCTCCTTTGCATCAGCCACCACTTTCTTGACTTCTGATCACCTCTCTACTTCCTCCACCTAATAACTATCAATCCATCACCTGTTTAAGTGACACAACTGCTTCACTTTGTATAAAGACCTCAAAATGTTCTCTCTCCAATTCCTCAGCCTAGTTCTCACTGACACGTCACCCCTTTCAGAGCAGATGTCACCCTACAACCTAATCATACCCTCAAATTATGTTCACATACATGGCAACCACCCCCACCCACTTCTGATCTCTCCTCCACCTCCCACATCTAATAATCATTTACAAATCCCCCCACAAGTTACCAACTTTTCACACTCAATAAATACCTGGAGTAGTTCTAACTCCTCTATATTATCCCCTCCTTGGCTAACTGACATACACCTTTATTCAAGGACCATCTCAAAATTAATACAATTACGCACCCCGTCCCATCCTGGCCAAGATACTGTTCTCTCCCCCATCACCTCCCATATCCAATACCAGGCTCTCAGGACCAATTCAACCCAGCTCTAAATCCCTCAACAACAAACTCAAAACTATTGCAAGCCAATTTCTTTACTATTCAACACCAACTTATGGAAGCTCCAGGACTTCTCTTGCAAAAACAATCACTACTCTCTTTCCCACCAACTCCATCCCGCACACTTCTGGAAGTCAACCTTCACTTCCCTCTGCACAACAACAAACAGGAGCTTCACACAAAAAGAGCCATACAAATAAGATAAAGATACCGAAAATCTACCACTTTCTCATATAACACAGAAATCTCCATACTGACAAAAAGCTCCTGACACCAACCCCCGTAACTTGACTCATCTCAATTATTTGTGCTCCTATTTTCTGAGCCCATCACTCTAAATTAAAATGCGTCCTACATAACTGTAAAACAGCAGTCAAGCATATTTCGATGGGCGAAACACCAGGCCTGACTGGTTCTGCCTTGAGTATTATTGAAACTTCCGTGAGTTCCTTGGCCCTAATCTCCGTGCTCTAAATGAGGAGGCGATCCCCACAGGAGCATTAGCAGCTGAGCTGAAAAAGACAACGATTGTTGTCCTTCCTAAAAGTGTGACTTAAACCCACCATTCTTCCCGATGAATGTGAAAATCAATATATTTGCAGAACGTCTTGCAAATTGACTCCAAAGTACCCTACCTACCCTGAATCGCCCAGATCAATGTGGCTTCTTGCCTGCCCATAGCAACAAACAATATATGCGTCACATTCAAGTGGCATAAGCCCACGCTCAGACCGTACCAGACCCAAACGCTCTCTTACCAATTGACTTTGAGAAGGCTTACAACTCTGTCGACTGGTCTTTCCTGCACATAGTGTTGGAGCATATGGGCTGGGAACCACGCTTTAGGAAGTATGTACTGCTGTTGTACACCACTCTCACAGCTCAGGTACAGGTGAATGGGGTAATTTCCGACTACTTTCCTATCTTTAGGGGAACGAGGACTCAATCAATCAATCAATCAATGCACTTATATAGCGCACTACTCACCCGGAGGGTCTCAAGGCACTTGGGGAGGGAGTCCGCTACTGCTCGAACAGCCAGGTCTTGAGCTGCTTCCTGAAGGCGAGGTGGTCTTGGGTCAGGCGGAGGTGGGTTGGGAGGGAGTTCCAAGTCTTGGCGGCCAGGTAGGAGAAGGACCTTCCTCCTGTGGTGGCTCTTCGGATGCGGGGGACGGCGGCGAGGGCGTGGCTGGTCGATCGGAGCTGGCGTGTGGGAGTGTAGAAGTTGAGGCGGCTGTTGAGGTATCTCGGGCCTTGGTTGTGTAGGGCTTTGTGTGCGTGGGTGAGGAGACGGAAGGTGATTCTCTTGTTGACCAGGAGCCAGTGCAGGTCTCTCAGGTGTCCGGAGATGTGGCTGTGTCGGGGGATGTTGAGGATGAGTCTCGCAGAGGCGTTCTGGATCCACTGGAGTCTCTTCTGGAGTTTGGCAGTGGTTCCGGCGTAGAGGGAGCTGCCGTAGTCTAGTCGGCTGGTGACGAGGGCCTGGGTGACCGTCTTCCTGGTCTCGGTGGGGATCCACCGGAAGATCTTACGAAGCATGCGCAGGATGTTGAAGCACGACGAGGAGACGGCGTTGAGAGGACTTGGTGCCCCTTGTCCCCCCCTCCTCTTCTCTCTAGCTATTGAACCTCTTTATCCACTGCAACATGCGGATTAAGGACGGGCAATGGGACGTCTCTCTCTCTCTAGGCCTTGTGCACTAGAAATCTTAATCCTATATGAGCTCGCTTCTGTACTCCCGGTAAAATGGACTAAATCCCTCTAAGTCCCCATCCGTGGCAAGTATTCAACGGTCACCAGCACACATCTCTCCCTATATAGAAACCAAGCTTCCAATACTTAATCTCGCACCACCTTTTACAAAAATGCAACAAGATCTCTGGAAATGGGAACACCTCCCATTTAATCTACTTAGGAGCGTAGTGCTATTCAAAATGAAAATCCTCCCCAGATTTCTATACACCTTTTAACACTTTTCCTTTAACATCCCCAACCAATGGATCTGAATGCTAGAATCCCTTTGGAGAGGCCAAACTCCCCGCATTGCTTGGGGGAAATGTAGACAATCAATGTATGATGAGGTGCTGAGGATGGGGATATCAAGTTATATTACTGGGTGTCCCATGTGATGGTCATCAATGAGTGGTTAACTGGAGGGTGGGAAGAGCTGACCTGTCGACTGGCGATCTCTTCCTTGGTCTTGATACTATAATAGGGCTGCTCTATAGTCCCTCTATTTCCCGGCACCTCTTGGGGTTAACTGCCATCGTTTTTAAGATCTGGAGGGCAGACTTAGGCTCCATAAAATGGGACAAGACTCTTACACAATTAACCCCTCTGTGGGTGGGACATTGGCTACTCCACGTAGCTTGACTTAGGAGCTTTAAAAAGTGGGATTGAATTGGAATCGCAACTCTGGGAGGTGTTTGGCACAAAAGAAACTTAGACTCATTCCAAAAATTACAACATAACCTCTCTCTGTCATTTCAGTGCATAAATACTTTCAACTCAGTCATATCACTTACCAGACTCAACTACTCTATCTGAGCACAGCCCTATTGAGGCCAAGTGCCTTATTGGCTGCCTCGGGTGGGCAGCAATATCTAACATGTACGGCACACGAGTACTCACTGCCCCAAAGGGGTTCACAGCCCTCAAACAGAAAAGGGAGGCACTGGCAGGCACACTTAAACTGTCAAGATGGGCAGATGGCTTCCTGAGAAATAGCTATTTCTTCTAAATTGTGACTAATCCAAATACATTACCTACATACTACCTACTTTACAACTAGGCGCTTATGGCACGCCGGGAAACTCCCTCAACCTACCTGCTTCCTTTGTAGTGAGATGGAAGCTGACTTATTCCACATGGTATGTTCATGCCCTCAAATACTGTCTTTCCGGAAGATAATTGAAAGGACGCTATCTCAAATCCTAGAGAGACCAGTGATCCTCACCAACAAAGTGGGGCTGCTGGGCATTTTAGAAGATCTGGGGAATCCCCGCTTTAAACGGATAATGGTGGGAGTGGACACAGTGGTTGCAAAGGGATCACTAGCGATCCCCTCAACCCCCCTCCCCAGATGGAATGACAAAAGTGGGTAGATCAGTGTTCCAACCATGGAAGAGCTAGACGATGTCCACAAAAACACACTAAGACCTAGGGCCAATTGTGAGCATTCTATGGACTGGAAAACGAGGACTGAGGGTTTAATGGAGGAAAGTGACATGCTCTGTTTAATGAACCTGTACGTTGTGTTACCATGTGAAGTGTACTGTACTGTACTGATTGTTGCAAAGAAAACAATAAAAATGGTTTATCAGATATCTTATAAAAATTGAAGCTCTCCTCACCCCTGAATGCCTTGCTTTTCCCTTTCAGTCGGAGATCTTGCTTAATGACTCCTTACAAGTCTTCGATATTCCTTTAGCACTGGACGGCAACTTTATGCATCTATACCAAGAATACAAAGTAGGTGGACGGGTTGCCCTGATCCTAAATCATCTGGTTAGCAAAATGCTCTAAAAATAACCAATTCCCTACCGCCCAATGCATTTCCATGATGATAAACCACCCATCTCACAAATCATGCTTCTTTCTTATATATCACTTTGAGGAAATGACACACGATTGTCTCAACTGCTGCTTGAATTCTTTGTGGAATGGTCCAAATCTTCATCTTAGAGCATCTTGCTAGGTGACTTCAGTCTGCACTGGGGTGACTGGAAGTATGTGCAAGCCCCCTTCCTAGACCAGCTCTTGAAATACAAAGATCTAGAATAACTCTGCCTAGCGCCAACCCATGTGAAAGGCTTCAACCTGAATCTCCTTTTTACTAAAACCGATATCATAAAGAGTCACAACCTCACTCTGGTGGACTGATCTGATCAGCTCCTTCCACCCTTCTCTCATCTCTGCACGAAAGCTCTCAACGAAGCCCAACAAAAAGAACTCAAGATATGGATATGAAACTTCAAAGACACCGATAAAGCATTATTGGAAGTGAACACAAGATGTTATCAAGTCTACTAAATATCAGATCAGACACAGATACGACCTCAGAGATGTAAGCCCATGCTTCTTTCATGACGGAAGTGGCGGATGAGCTGGCCTCACTTAAAATTAACAGACAAAACAAAAACAAATTTACACAATGTTCTCAAGAGAATTACATAAGGAAATAAAACTACGAAGAGTAACTAAAAAATGATGGCATCAGTACAAATTCACCACAAGCCCTGAGACAAAGACTAGTTTGAAGCCAAAACCTGTTACATTAGATATGAAATTATTTCAGCTCGAAACCGGCCATAGAAACTTTTCGAAATAATTAAAAATTACACCACTCTCTTCCCTGCCCCCAGCGTTGCTGCGTCCAGTGAGAACTGTGAAAAATTGTCATCCTTCTTCTAAGCCAAAATAAAAAGGCATGACGTTTCCCTTCCCCTGACCTGTCACGATCACCTTTTGACAACCTATCTTCCAAACTCTCAATGAACTGGTCATCATTCAAGGTGGTTTCAAGAACCGATGGTAGAAATTAGCGCAATCTATGTGACATCTGTAGCAGTTACGGCTTGTGAAGGGATCACATTTGTTCGACAAAACCAGGAGACGGTATACCCTGTTCATGAATTTGAAGTGTAAGATCTTATGTTGATAGTTCATGGAGATTAATCTTGTTTGGGCACAGCAGTATTTCCAAAATATATCTCCCAAAACTATACCAAGGAGGGGAATGCCTCCCTGGCTACCAGCTGAAGTAAGGAAGTATATAAAGATGTCTACCGGGAGATCATTGCCTTGTCCTTGAATGAATTTATTTTGTACAAATAGTTGAGAAGTGTCTAAATTCCAATTCTCTGCAGCAAGGCCCTGATCCCCCTCTCCAGCATCAGCAGAAGTAGAGGATTCTCCATCACTGAGACAACCTGGGAGTATAATGTCTCGTCCAGCCTTATGAACTAGTGTCCTTCAGGTCAAAAGGGTACAATGTATGTTGTACCTTTCCTGGGATCAGGTTGTGCTTCCTAGTGCAAAGCTTACTATCAGGGGGATAATTACGAGGTGGGGTCAATTATCTGCCAATTCCCGCCACAATGTGGCGGATTTGGCCTGTGAGACCAAAGAACCCAAAACACTTCTCCCACTACTGCAGAATGAGAGTCTCCCATCTGACTATGGGCTGCTTGTCAACTCCTATCAGCCTAGTCAGTAGATTAGACACTGTGAAAAAAGAGGTGTTGAGCACAATTGGTAGATTTAAACATGGTAGAGGAAATTAGGGGCATATCATCAAGGGCTTTATCTCCGCTTTTCTGGCTTTAAAAGCAGGAAAGCGGAGATAAAACCAACGCCCTAGCAGCAAGAGGGTGCTAACATGTGTATTCCCATCTTAACACCCTTTTACACTACGCCTACCTTTGTATCTCTAATGAGATGCAAAGTGGGCGTTCCTGACATACACTATATGTCAGGAGAGCAATAACGCGTCTTTGCGCTATCAGCAAGGATGCCCTTGCATTTTAGCAGACATTAGTTTTTGGAGGAAAAAACTAAAGTCTGCTAAAATCCTGACAAAGCCACCCCTAACATTGGAGGTGGATTATGCTGATACGACCACAGGGTCGTATCAGCAAGGTTATCGCCCTTTGCAGGGAACATCACTGGGAAACCAGCGATGTTCCCTGCTAAACAGCGATAACATCGCTATCTCTGGAATTTTTATCGCCCTGGAGCAGCGCGTTGATGATAACACGTTACCAGGGCGATAAAAAGCAGAGATAGCCAGCGATAAGAAAATGATCGCTAAGCACGGCCAGTGATAATTATCGCTGACCGTTGCTGATATGGCCCTTAGGATGTATTACCATTTGAATAACATCTGTACAGCCAGCTATCGATACCAGGAGTTTGATTCACTTTTCAATTTTAAGTTTTAATTTGTCAATAACTGGATCATAATTTTTGTGTATTAAGCTAGCTTTCTCATGACAGATATCTATACCCAAACATTTAACTGAGGAATCATTGCACTATAGTGAGTATTCAAGACTTGGTTTTGTCGACCTAGAATTAAGTGGAAATGGCTTGAATTTGTCCAAGTTGATAGAGAGCTCTGATTACCCTCCAAATCATATTATTTCTCTGGCCAGGTGGGAGGGTAACACCAGGGATTTTGACAAAGTGTAGAATGTCAATGACATATAAAAAAATTATCATCCATCTCAGTGGGAAAAAGATACCCCTTTGTGAGTGGTGTTGATTAATTTTCCAGGCTAGCGGCTCTAGAGCTAGAGCAAACAAGAAAGCAAAGTGGGTGCCCCTGACAAGTACACCTGCCAAACAGGTATAATTGACACAGACTTTGCCCATGGTTCTGTGTATAATACATGCATTCGTTTAATCAGATGGCATCCTAGGCCCATGCTACCAACCACAGTGTATAGAAAAGGCTATTCTACAGAGTCAAAGGCCTTCTCTGTATCCGAGAATGCAAAAATGGGTTCAACCTCCAGGTGTATTTGCTGCATCATAGCAAATATCATTCTGAGGTTAATGGAAATGGCTCTAGCTGAAGCAAAACCAGATAGCTCAGGGATGCCCAGCCTATCCATGTAGGGTGGTCATTCAGGTTGAGGCAATTTTTGCCAAAATTCTATTAACCATGTTCAGGTAGAAAGTTGGCATTATGACTGAAATTTTTCAGTGTCTTTCCAAGACGTAGAAGAATGACTATGATTGCTACCCTGGTGGAGGCTGCCCCACTAACGAGCTTCATTATTTACTTTAAGCAAGTGTGGGGGCCAGTATTTCTTTACAATTCTTGTAATATTCTGCAGTCAGCTCATCAGACCCTGGGCTTTCTCCCAATGGGTGATTTAGTCATGAGTTAAAAAGCGACCAAAGGCAATATCATATTATCCTCCTATCAAGCTAGAGATATGTCCCCGAAGTATTTCAAGATGTCTGTCTGATTCCTGTCCTCTCTGGAAGAATACATTGAGTACAGTATGATACAAATTCCAGCTGTATGTCTTTCCTGCCGAAAGATGGGATCTCTCCTGAGTAAAAATCGAAGGTACAACTGCGGGCTGGTGATATGAAACCCTCAGTATGGCAGCCAGTCTCCTACGAGGATGTTTACCCTCTCTGTATCTGTACACTACTGCATATTTCTCCAGGCATTTTAATTCATGTTCCGCCAATTGTAGTCAAGCAGCACCTTGCTAATCCTGCCCATTAGTTTGCCATCAGGCTTATGTGATGGCAGTCTATCTAGGGCAGCAGTTTCCCTTTTTCATTTTGTTAATTGGGCGCGAATACCTCTCAGTACCCTGGCCTGCTTTGATATTGCCATACCTCAGATATTGAGAGTCTCCCATACTGTGGCATAGCTTGACTGGTCCTAAATTTACCTAACAAAAACTTGCTATCAAGTCAATAGTTCAATACTCTGTCCTGTAATGCCAGTGATGGAAAGTTACTGGAATGGCAAGTCCCAAAACCAAGGGGAGTGAACTGACAAGGTGCGCTGCCTATATTCAATGTCCATCATCCAATGGATCAAGTCTGCACTGACAGCTAGTAAGCTAGACATGAATAAATGTTCTGCACTGAAGAGAAATATGAGTACACCTTGTTGGAACTGTACTTAGGCTTCCATGCATCTGTTAAGGTATACTCAAGGCAGGAGCACATTGGTGAGGCGCATCAGACAATATACAAATAACATCACCAAACGCCTGAGCCAATTACTGCTGGTACCGTGGGAAATAATACAGTACACTATAATGCGGCAACGCATAGTAGTGAAGAGGAAATACAGTATGTATCGTGGGAGGGTGTCACAAGATGGGCTCCGTGTAGCAGGACCCAAACTGAAACTCGTACCAGTAAAGCAATCCCATGGTCATAGAAAGAGGACTGAAGCATGAATAAATGTGGTGGCTATCTTTATTTTTAGCCAGTTTGCATACAGTGAACAATGCACTACAAAGGGAAGGCATTCTCCCTACTGATTACTTACAGCTATATGGCTTTCATTGACTGGAAGCTGCATTGTTGGGAGACTTACTGATAACCTCCTTGCTTTATTAATTTATTGACGAACGGAAAGTGAGCTAAATTGCTTCACCAATGTTTACATGTTGGTAAATCTCACACATTTCTGAGAACTGTTGCCAATTAACATGTAATGGGCAAGTCTAATTCCCCCACAGCAATGATGGATATAATCCTAAAGGAACTTGCAGAAATAAAAATATACATTGGATCGGAGGAAACTGCTGTACTGAAGATGACCTCTAAAATGCAGTCTTTGATAGAAGATATTGTTTCCTACAATCAGAGACTCGACATTACTAAAACCAGGTATGTATCATGCAGAAGAGACTGGATACACTCCTAGAGTGCGGTCTGGAGTTACTAACTTTGGAACAGAAGATCACAGACCTGTAAGATCGGAGCTGAAGGCATAATGTACATATATCAGGTAATCCAGAGAACCTGGAGGACAAATACATGGTAACTTTCCTCAGTTATTACTTCTCTGAGCTTCTGAAAGTGACTGTTGATTCCCCTTTACAAATTACAACATGCACACAGGGAGAGGCTACACTCACCTTTCTCAATGAAAGGTCCTAGACCGATACTAGTGTGCTTTCTATGCCGTCAGCAGGTTTGCCAGGATATTAATGGAGCAAAGAAACATGCCCCTTACTAGTACGGAAACCAACAACCTTCTCAGCAGACTTCTTGCACAAGATGAATTAAAACAAAAAGAGGTTCCCGGCACTCAGGCCTCATCTACACAGGAAAGAGATATACACTGCTGGATCCAGCTACTATATTTATTATAGCTGATGGACACACCATTTAATATGAGAACTCGGCGAAACTAGAAAGATTCCAAGACATCTTGACACAATAGGAATGGATACTTTGGTACCTACACCTTTAATGGACCTAATGCTCTAGCTTTACCAGTATATACCCACCTAAAACAGCTAATTGAGAGGAAGGATCCCAAATGGAAAGAGTTCTACAAGCATGGTCACATATCTATAAAACCACAAAAAAAATAATCAAATTCATACTACGCTGAGGGACAAATCCCAATCACCTTAAAAGAATTGACTAATATTATGAGATTGTTAGTGGTTTTCACGGACAAATTTACGGCCTGATTTACATACTTTTCTATGCTCCTGTGGTAAGGTACAGTGTTTCCCCCTTTTTTTAGAGGTTGGCGGAAGTCGCAGAGTTTTATTCTGTGGAATTCCGCAGAGTTACATAAAAACCCAGCGAGATTCTGCTCGCACTGATTTTTAGTGCCAGGAGCTTGTTCTGCACTGTAAAATCAGTGTGAACAGCACCATGCGCCACGCCAGAGGGCGCTGCTTTTTTGTGCTGCTCGAGTAGAAAATCTATGGTGGCGATCTGCCGTGACCACCCGCAATGAGAAATTGTGCCGTAACTGTCCTAGTGCTCAATTTTTCCTCACTTGCTAAATTAACATTGGCAAGCCGCGTGCGAGAAAAACTCTGAGGCGCAGTGGTTTGTGGGGTTTTTCTGGAACTCTGTGCTCCAGGCAGAGTTGGTGAAACTCCACAATCTCCACCAGCGGAGCGGAGTTTACTGCCCACCCCTACCTTTTTTATGGTGTACTCACTGGTTGCTCTTACATGTGCACAATATTGATGCATTACATGTATAAGTCTCACCACCTCTCCTTATACAACACATTTGTCTCCCCACTCATACAAAACGAAGTTACAGAGCATCTATTTATGCAATATGTTCATTATGGTAATCTAGATTATAAAACCTCTATACAACCAAGACAAACAAATGAAGAGCATGACAGTTCTTGATACGATACAGTAGTTTCTGTGATGATACCCTAAGACTAAAACACTTTTATGGTATAGCTGGGGCTTGTTGGATGTGCGTTACCCACCACATATTTTTATTTTTGTTGGCCTCTTTCAAGGATTGTTAAAAGTTATAGTTTTTATAGTCCACTTATTGCCCTATTCTAGGTATGAAACTTCAATTATAGTGAGAGACTTCCACATTTTCTCCTTCACTGTCAGAACAGTTCTATTTGGAACACCAATCTTCCTTGTACACCTAATAAAAACTTTCTTGTGTTTCCTAAATGTCATAGGCTGACATACAGCTACTTTAACTACTCCACAGATGACAATGGACACCTGAGAGATTGACTAGTGCTCACATGGAGCCAGATTATAAATGCTGGCAATCTGAAATGCGCAATATGATATTGTACATGTGGTATGGAAATACCGAATTTAAGTCACATGCCTCACTGTGATCTTGAACACACTACATAAAAAGACCGATAAACATACCCAATCGAATGCAAGAACTGCCACATTAGAAGACATGACCGTCTTGCCTGCACAGTCTCATTGTATTGAGGTTGATACCCATGGCACTGTTAGTAGCAAAAGTGGACATATTAAGGAAAAGGAAAACAGATAAATTACCATCATCCAAAAACTAGCTAACGGATAGGTATGAAATGGCAGCAAATGAGAAAACATTTATAAATGGAGCAACTAACTACACCAATTTAAAGAAGGTTGTGTCTTATTGCTAAAATCTAGTTGATTTCTTGTAATATGCATCTGACATAGGAAAATTCCCAGATTTTTGTATTACATACTATATAGTCCCCACAATGACAGTGTTAACAATGTTTTCAGTATCACTTTGATTTAGTATTCTTGATATCACTAGTTACTAACCAGGTTTTAGCAAACATATTAAGACTATGAGTGTATATTATGCAGACGGTCCGCCATGGTATACTGAATATGAAAGCGGGGGAGGGAATTCACAGCTGTGCTACTTTGAATATGAAAGGGGGGGAGAATAACTGTTTGCAGGAAAATTTAGTTTTTGTGTAAGGATTGGACAGTTTTAGAAGAAACATATATAACATACTAGACTGTTGGTATATGATTGAACACAGAATAGTGGCAATGAATTGGTACTCAAGGGCTGTCTCTCACAACCTCTGTATTTTAAGCTATATGTACTTACTATAAGTCTGACTTCATCAATGATTTTTATTACTATTTGTTTGATATTAACTTGGTGTATGTGGAAAATAGAAATAGCATTGAAATAGAGACTCATGTATTTTCAACCTTCTTGACTTGTTAGCGACCTTCAACACAATCACCCATGCAACTCTTAAAAACCCTGGAGGAAAAATGGCTCTAAGCTGCTGTCCGAGGTGGATCAACTCTTATTTTACCAAATGCATGCACCAAATAAAACTGACAAACTCCCTTTAAAGTTCTGCTGCTTTGACTCAGAGTTCCTAAAAGATCCATTTTCTCGCCGCCAATTTTCAATCTGTCCATGAAAACTCTCTGTTCCCTATTGACACTGTTACATTCACTTTCACCTCTACACCAATAACATGCAACTATACCTAAAAATATTTTTTTCTCATGAAATCAGATACTTTGCAACATCCAGCTCTGGATGTACCTCCACCACCCAAAACTTAATTGCCTGAATACCAAATTTGACCACATCACTCCAATAAAATGGCTTAACACTGAATTCCAAACCTTCCCTTGTCAACACTGTCAAATCCTTGGGCTTCATCCTTGAAAAAAACTTGAATCTTCAGGCCAACATCAATGCCCTATTCAAGAATGCACACTATACTAGGAGGGGGGCCCTGCTCACATCGCCCTATAGAAATTAACGAGGGGTTGGTATGATGGGGGCATCGCCTTTACTGACGTTCAACAATACTATTGGGCTGCACAACTCAAGGTGATCAATCATTGGCACCAGCTCCCTGACGAAGAACCAGCATACCGCCTTGACAGATGGCAATGCACCCAGTGGGTTACATTAAGGCACTGTACGGCAACTTACACCCGAAAGTTTCCACTCTACACTTGGTCTTTGGCGATCAGGCCCTGGGCTGGAAAGACAAACTGACTTTCACCTTTCCACTTTGGGATAATGCCCTACTGGGAATGCTGGGAAAGTCACAAGGTTTTGACAAATGGAACCTCATTGGCATCTCCAGGGTGGGGGACCTCTGGCAACAAGGGGTAGTCATTCCATTTGCGGACCTACAGCGAGATTACCACATAGCATCCATTGAGTCATACAGATACCTTCAAATCTGCCATGGAGTCCAAGCAGCGATACAGAAGGGGGAAGACCTCTCTGAAATCTCCTCACTAAGGGATCACTTCCTTGACAAGCACATGTCCAGAAAGGCAATTTCACTCAATTATAAGAAGTTTCTCCATAACAGACCCGATACATTAGCTCGATTATGAGAGAAGTGGACAGAGACTTGGGGGGGGATGGACGATGAGGGCTGGCAGGAAGCACATGTGTCCCCACGAGAAGTGGCCATTGTGGCCGGTTTCCTCCTTGTGCATTTAAATATTCGACATCGAAGTTACTATCCCTGTACCACCCTGGCGCACATGGGCAAGTTGGCCTCCCCACTGTGCCATCAACGTTGCAATCAGAATGGGACATTTTTCCATGTGATCAGGGAATGCCCACACATTCAAAACTGCTGGTGTTCCGTGGTTTCTTATTTAAATGAGCTGTGTGAGGGGGGGGGGCGGGGTGGGATGGCCTCGGCGAAATGGTATTTGCTGAATGTGTGGGAAGCCATAGACCTCCTTGAAAAATCAATCGGAGAGCGAGGGTTTTGGGGCGCATCCTGTTCCCCAGAAGCGTACTATACTTAAACAATGTGGACGGGCCCACTATGTGTATGTAATTACTTTAGTCACTGTTTGTAGAATGAGCTTGGACCCATTAGGTGTTGTTAAAAGACCCCTCACACACCAACCTAGTTGGTGTCATGCTTCACCATTGGGGTCCCAACCGGGCGGCGGATTGCCCCCCGGTTGTGCTACGACACCTGATTACAGCGGAGCTGGTGTTGGTGTGTAAGTGTGATGTGATATTCTACAGTTAAAAATACCTCTGAGAATCCTTGCCTTTATTTTTAATGTTGGTGGCTCAGGATATAGTTAAAATATGTGTGGTGCAACTATTTAAGGAGTAATTACCTTTAAGTTGGCTTATGTGTGGCGATCTACATGTTTCAGCCCCCGCTGTGTGATTAACGGGCTTTCTTCAGGACCAGAAACGTGATAAGTGAGTGGCAAAAGGTGAAAGATGCCACGTGAAAAACCAGTGTGGTACCTACACACGCGCTAAGGTGTGTGGTTGAAAAAATGTCGGCGTGCTCACAGACACTTTAAAATAGCAAACAAGTTCAATGCTAAGGAGTTTTTGGCAGTAATCGGGGTTCGAGGGAGTAGGCTCATCCCAGATCCAATTTAGTGAAGACGAGGCATCCCGCTGCAATCCTAATTATGGTCCCCCGTGATCCCAGCCGGGGGACTGGTTTTTCATGTGGCATCTTTCACCTTTCGCCACTCACTTATCAGACTAAAGTAATTACATACACATAGTGGGCCCGTCCACATTGTTTAAGTATAGTACACTTCTGGGGAACAGGACGCGTCCACATTGTTAAAGTAAAAGTCACAGACCTCCCCCATATGGACCAATTATTCAGTTCAGTTCAGTTCAGTATCTTTATTCGGAAAGTTCACCCTTACATAAAAGTGCAGGCATTATAAAACAGTCAACATTACATCTACATAGGCACATCGCCATATTACTATAAATCTGATAAAACATATCTATACATAGTTCAAATGTTAAAACATCATTTAAGAACAAGGAATAGCAGCGAGTCATTAAAATAATAAAGTGCTACGTGCCCTCACAGCATGATTTAAAAATGAGACGACATGTAGACAGGTTTCCCTATCGAACAGTTGAAAAATGTCGTTGAATATAATTCATAAAATGTACAAAACAATAAACAATGTATAGTAGTTTAGCCTGACTTGTTATTGCATGGGCAGGGAATGGCAGTGAGATTCGGTTGGTACCCAATAGGAAAGCACAGTAAATATTTTACCGTATCAGCAAGGAATCTAAATAACAGGGAACGCTCCCATCTCCCACAAGACTGTTCTAAATGGACAGGTGGTAACTCGGAAATGCTCTCAGACAGATATGCAGTTATCAAGGTTTCCCTACTACACTATTAAGGCGATTTTCACAAGCTAGAGTATAAAAAGCTGAAGCTACTTCCCTTTTGTGATAGGTAGGGCATGAATCTCTCATTGTAAAAACTTGCTCTACACCTAGTTACTCTAAATGGATAACTATAGTAGCAATGGTCTTGCTCTAATGAAATTGAATATGTATAGCAAATTTAACTCTTCTTGGCAAATAACATGAGGGGAAGAAGATGGTACACCCAACAGGCGCCTGCAGAACCTATTTTCCTCGGATTGTATGGTTACACGATTCAAAGTCCCCCAAATGGCAGAACCATAAGTAGCAATTGGAACACATTGAGACTTATATATTTGTAATATTGCTTTCAGCTGCCCCTACACGAGGTTGAGGGAGAGAAAGCAGTGATCCAATTGCTTTCGAAAATAGCTTTCTACGATGTGCAATGTTAGGTGACTACGCTCCGGAAGATGAAAACATAACTCCTAGGTAAGGGAAGCTCTTAACACTAGTTAAGGAGTTATTTCCTACTTGTACAGAAGACAATTAAATACAGTGTGGCCCACATGCCATAACATGGGATTTTTCAAAATTTGTGTGGAGGTCTAGATTAGACATAAAATCAGAAAATGCAGATACTAAAAGACGTAATGCCTTGGGGGTCTGGGCCATTAAAACTGTGTCATCCGCATATAAAAGTGTAGGAAGGGGTCTCTCTTTAACAGATGGAATATCACTGGTTATAGGGGATAGGGATGGGTAGAGATCATTAATATATAATATAAACAGGAGAGGAGCTAACACATACCCCTGTCTAGCTCCCCTACCAATCTCAATGCCCTTAGATACATTCCCATTATTATTAATTCTAACTTTTGCTTTCATACCCATATGTAGAAATGCAAGAAAATTAACATGGGGGGCATCCAAACCCTTGAGTATCAACATGTCCCATAATTTCGACCGGTTCACACAGTCGAAAGCGGCACTTAAATCCATAAATGCGATATATAAAGGCACAAGCTTCGTGACTGTGTACTTACCTATTATTAGGTGCAACTTGACACATTGCTCAATTGTCCCTACCTTACTTCTAAATCCATATTAGGCAGTATATAGAATTGATTTTGTTTGGGCCCACTCCTGGATCCTGTTGTAAATAACATGCCCCCTGGACTTTTACAGTTGAATCAATTCGCGATATTGGCCTTTAGTATCTGTGGTCTTCTCGATTTCCTTTCTTGAATATAGGGACAATTATAGAGGTGCACCAAGAGTCTGTTATCTGTATCCCATTGGTCCGTGAGGACCTGTTGCCGGAGCTTGGCTGTAACAGTTTTATAATGTTTTCTCAGGACAGCGATCGGTACATTATTTCTAGGCTTCTTCCCTAGAGCCTTCCTTAATTCTTGATTGGCTAATGTACAGTCATGGTCAAACCAGCCTTGCAATTTATTCGATGGGCATATATGTCTAATAAGGGTGTTTTTTTATACCAGGACAGAGTTCGTTAAAAGCATCTAATATGATATGACCTCCTAGTCTCTTTCACAATTTTTTCTAGAATTTGTGCTGGATCAGGCATTCTCCAAACCAGTTTTAAGTTATCTGCTGTTTGTTGCAAACCCCTATCTGCCACTCATATTCTTCCTTGGGGCCATTAGGAAGACAGCCTCTAGTGGGTTATGATCGCAAAAGGTAGATTCAACCACTGACCCATGGAGCAAAATTTGTTTAAGGCTCCGAGTGATAAATATGAAATCAATCGTTGACGGAGACCCTCTTCCTTTTTAGGTAGGAGGCATGATTAAGTCTTTCCCTGCAGTTGCCATATTATCTAGTAGGTCATGGGATTCCAATATTAACCCCATCTCCTGACTTCTATGACCAAGCCCGCCCCATATATTCCCCATTATATTCCCGTCATTTGAAAAGTGTGCATTAAAGTCACCAGCTAGGCATGGAAATAATCTCTGGCCCTGGGTAAGAACCTTATCAGACAGCTTAGTAAAAACATTGGCTAATTCTAAAATATTGGGTTAGGAATATTATTAAAATCTTTGTTATAAAAATTGACCAAATAGAAATTAAAATAGGTTTCCCAGCACTGTACTTGAAAGATAGTGCTAGCTGTGACCTCCACGTGACCGCCCAGGGCAGTATTCAAACGTACTGACAGCCTACCTGATGCACGACCAGAGTGGGAAGTAATAGCAGGAATGGTTTAGCACTGGTGCCCATCTAATATGATGGTTTCCACCTCCCATGTCTTCTGTAACAAGATTATGACCAATTATTCATGACTGTGGGGTTGATGGTGGCAAAACGTAACATTGAACATGAATGGAGGGCAGTCCTGGGGCCCCGACTAGGGGGCTGGAAAAAAATATGGATCTGTGCATGCTGGCCGGAAAGGGCCGTTTATGAAGGAAGGGGCTGCCCGGGGAAATAGGTCAAGATTTGGGCGAAATGGAACAACGTTAGAGGCGGCTTGTGTACTATGCCACTCTCTCCTGATGCTGGTGCCTTGGGACCACCAACATGTTGGACCTTGTTCTCCTGGGGATGGGCGAGGCAGCAGGCTGTAAAGCACTGTATGACCTCGATACATCATTGGTTATCGAAATGTTCTGACCTGTTGTGTTGATTCAATTTCAATAAAAAAATATTTAAAAAAATAGAATTAGAATGCACACTATGAAAACTGCATTTTTAGGGGAATTAAGTCCTTCATTCCCCATGATGCCTTCCAAACCGTAGTCCAAGCCCTCCTCCTTTTCAGCTGCGACTAAGGAATCCCTCTACTGGCAAAAATCTAAAAATTCTCCTCTACCCTCTTTAAACAGCCGTAAAGTGGGCTGCAAATCTTACCTTGAGCAAAAGACGATCTGATCAAATCACCCCAATTCAACAGAAGCATCAGTTGCTCCCCATCAAGACAAGAATCACATTTAAACTAACATGCTCGTCCCCATGGTATTCACAGAAACCTCTATCCTTGTCTTTGCAAGAAATTGGCTGTCACAGAGGGCTCATGCTCCCTCTCTGTGAAAGACCCTAGAATATGGAATTCCATAGCCACCACCATCAGAACCAACCCATCATACAATGACATCAAAAAAGAGTTCAAAGCCCTAATCTTTCAATGCCAACTTGATCTACCAATATTTGGCCACTGCTAAGTTTTCTAGTACAGTCTTTCCAACCTGAGACACATCCTTGTTTCTCTACTTAACTTAACATGCTAAGTGATGTTTCTGTCAAACCTGATTCGTCCACTGTTTACGACCACACAGGTACGTATTAATACGATCATGTATCTGAACCTCATTGACTCCAGGACTTACCACCCTGCAGCTGTTGGTCCACATTCTCTAGTATTTTTTTTACATTTCAATTTTTCTAATTATTACACATTGTTTATTGATATGCAGTGTAAGTTTTACCTTTATTTTAAAAGAGCTCCGATATCCCAGTGGGTCTGGATCGTGCTCTACAGAGCCAAAAATAATAAATATTACATATATGTTGCGAATTGATGATAACAGTGGATGAGTATTGCTGAGTATTTGACATTGTACAGGCACACCACAGAGCTTTAGCACACATCACCACTATACACAATACTGACACTAGCTATAACGACGATATCTGGATATGGCGGAAAATACTGGCCTTACCTTTGCAGAGGAGGAGGTGGACAGAATCCTAGCAGCCATAAACTCTTACGAGGGACTGAGCAGCACTGATCCAGGCCCTAATAACGCAGACTGGGATGAGTTGGCCAACATCAGAAGAACACAGATTAAAACAGCTTTATATGGGTTACTGATGACCGAGTACCTGAGGGCCAATGCGGCTCCACAGGGCTTAATTGTCCTTAACAAACCTTATATTTTCCAGCATGATAAAGTGTTCAAACGTGATTGGTCACTAATATCATGGCACTGCACACGTGACTGGCTTGTCCTAATAATAAAAACAGCAACCAGGAGCTCAAAATTGAGATCCATCATTTAGAGGTACAACTTAAGGCCTATATACCTCCGAAAGTTCTCAAAAAATGCCTGGAGGAATTGAATCAGGAAATAACGGATTATGAGATGACACTGAAGCAGAGTAAGTTCAATAAATTGAAAAAAGATACCTCACGCTTCAGTCATGAACGGGTCTACCCCTATATACGGGATGATTATATAGAAAAGAACCAAGACCAGAGCACAGATGGCGAATCATCAGACACAGGGTCTGACAACTCCAACTCAAGCAGAGGGAGTGGACGTCGTTACAACTGTGGAGGGGGTAACCGATACCAACGACCATACAACCCAAGAAGGGGGGATGGGGCAACTATCAAGGACCACCATCTTTCCCACCCTATCCGTATGGACCTGCCCCGATGGGCGGCCCGTATCAACACTGGGCACCTCCACCCCAGGATTACGAATACAACAACTGCGGACAACCGCCTTTTTTAGGGTCATGCCAGGGCCCACGGAGAGGCAGGAACCGGAGAGGCCACAGTGTCCATTGGTCCACCGCAGAGGATGAAACACCATGGGTCTCAACGAGGAGCATGACCAGCTTGACGAGCGCCCAACCATCAACCAGCAGGAGATGAATTTGGTGGTGAACCTGACAGATTACCAATTGACATGCACACAGGGACGAGTCCTAGAGAGAGGATTAGGATTTGTACCTACAAACTGGATAGACAAATTCAGAACATGTGCAGAGATTAAAGAGTTCATCTGCAAACTGAAATTGAGGGCCTTTTTTAAAGATAAAGAGAGACCTGAGGGAGGAGACAAGGACACCGGTCTCCGGGTAAAATCAAGCTTCATCCCCCCAGATTCCACATTGCCGGTGGCACTACTAGCATTTGAAAAGACTGTGAGAGGGGAAATGCAAATTTTATCTGTATCAGAGACACTACCTTTCAGAACACCTCAAAGAAGGAAAGAGAAGCGATATGCCAACTATCACTCAATGCAGACATCATCATCAAACAGGCGGATAAAGGCGGAGCCATCGTGATACAGACGACTACCGACTACGACAATGAATGCAGGAAACTTCTCGATGACCTGAGGAACTACGAGATCATCCGCGACAACCCCACTGAATCCATCAGGGTCCTCATAGCCACCATGGTAGAAGAGGCGGTAGCCCACAATTGGATATCTAAAAAAGAGTCAGAATTTCTTATAAGAAAATCTCCAAGGGTCCCATATTTCTACACTATACCCAAGATTGATAAGAATCTGGGGCAACCACCAGGACGCCTGATTGTCTCTGGGATAGACTCCATTTTGGAGCCTCTGTCCAAATTTGCGGATGCATTCCTCCGCCCCATGGTCCAAACTACCAATACCTATTTAAAAGACACTAAGGCGGTGCTACAACTACTCCAAAATATTGAGTTCAACCCAGAAAAGAACATCCTCATAGGACTCGATGTGGAGAGCCTATATACGAGCCTCCCACACGATGACACATTGAATATAATTGAGGAGGTTTTGTTCTCCACCGAATGGGAGTACCAAACACCACAAAATGTGGTGATGGAGTGCGTCTCCCTGGCACTCACTAAAAACGACTTCATGTATGAAGACACCTACTATCTACAGAAACACTGGACCAGCATGGGGAGCACCTTTGCTCCCAGTCTAGCTGGTCTCTACGTGTACCATCTGGAGTCCAAGAAAATCCTGAACTCCCATAACCCCTTCCACCAAAGTATAAAAACGTGGAAACAGTATATAGACAACATACTAGTTATTTGGGAAGGGGACATCCCATCCACTGAAACCTTCATGGTATGGCTGAATGAACAGAACAATTTTCTGAAATTTACTAGCACCATCTCATGCACCAATTTGGTGTTCCTGGATCTCAACATTTACCCAGATGAAGGTACCCTAAAGACCACGACACACATCAAACTGACAGCTAAGAATTGCTTACTTATGTACAATAGCTTTCATCCGCGCCATTTGAGGGAGAACCTTCCGTACGGACAATTCCTCCGCCTCTGGAGGAATTGCACGAAGTTACATGACTACAGGAGCCAGGCAGCCGATTTACAAACAAAGCTCCTGAAATGGAACTATCCTAAAAGGGTCATTGACAAGGCCATGAAAAGGGCAAGGAATAATAATCGGGACTCACTGTTGGAGGACAGAGTGACGACCGAACTAGAGGAACGACCCATCTGTGTAACCACTTTTAACACACAATCGAATCAGATCACCAGGGTGGTGAACAAACACTGGAGACTCTTCAACAGTTGGCAATCAAATTTCCCCAAACCAATGTTTGCTCACAAGGGCATATTTACAAGGCGGCGATAGTAAATTATCGCCGCTTTTGCGGCTGTTTTCGGCCGAAAAGCAGCGATAATTTTAGCATCTAATTAGCAAGGTCATGCTAACGCGTGAAACCTTGCTTTAGCGTACGAAATCTTAACACCCAGCTTTGCATCTCTAATGAGATGCAAAGTGGGCGTTCCTGACCTAACATGACAGGAGAAATGTTGCTAAGCAACATTTCTCCTATCATCAAGCCCCACGCTATGAAGCATAGCGGCAAGAAAAGTAGCGATAACCCCTGTTATCGCTACTTTCCTTACACCTGTTTCAGGACTGACTTAGCGTTACAACAAACAAATGATGGACGGAATGCTGACAATGCAGACATTCTCCCCCAGTCAAGAGATCTGGGTTAAATCCATCGTTCTTTTGCCCACTACACCACCCCAGTTTAGACATGGCCATATGCAAATCAGTCTTGACCCTGTGCCTCATGGGAACAGTCCAGCCCGAACTGCCAAGCCATGTCTTCCCTGGACCGGAATCTAGCATCCTAGGACCGGTTTCTGGCTATCAGCCGTCATCAGCCAGGATAGCTTGACTCCAGTGGCGTAGTGAGCACGGGTCCCACGTCTGGGAATACCCATCCCACTTAGGGCGAAAAGCGTTACAACAAACAAATGATGGACGGAATGCTGACAATGCAGACATTCTCCCCCAGTCAAGAGATCTGGGTTAAATCCATCGTTCTTTTGCCCACTACACCACCCCAGTTTAGACATGGCCATATGCAAATCAGTCTTGACCCTGTGCCTCATGGGAACAGTCCAGCCCGAACTGCCAAGCCATGTCTTCCCTGGACCGGAATCTAGCATCCTAGGACCGGTTTCTGGCTATCAGCCGTCATCAGCCAGGATAGCTTGACTCCAGTGGCGTAGTGAGCACGGGTCCCACGTCTGGGAATACCCATCCCACTTAGGGCGAAAAGCGTTACAACAAACAAATGATGGACGGAATGCTGACAATGCAGACATTCTCCCCCAGTCAAGAGATCTGGGTTAAATCCATCGTTCTTTTGCCCACTACACCACCCCAGTTTAGACATGGCCATATGCAAATCAGTCTTGACCCTGTGCCTCATGGGAACAGTCCAGCCCGAACTGCCAAGCCATGTCTTCCCTGGACCGGAATCTAGCATCCTAGGACCGCTTTCTGGCTATCAGCCGTCATCAGCCAGGATAGCTTGACTCCAGTGGCGTAGTGAGCACGGGTCCCACGTCTGGGAATACCCATCCCACTTAGGGCGAAAAGCGTTACAACAAACAAATGATGGACGGAATGCTGACAATGCAGACATTCTCCCCTAGTCAAGAGATCTGGGTTAAATCCATCGTTCTTTTGCCCACTACACCACCCCAGTTTAGACATGGCCATATGCAAATCAGTCTTGACCCTGTGCCTCATGGGAACAGTCCAGCCCGAACTGCCAAGCCATGTCTTCCCTGGACCGGAATCTAGCATCCTAGGACCGGTTTCTGGCTATCAGCCGTCATCAGCCAGGATAGCTTGACTCCAGTGGCGTAGTGAGCACGGGTCCCACGTCTGGGAATACCCATCCCACTTAGGGCGAAAAGCGTTACAACAAACAAATGATGGACGGAATGCTGACAATGCAGACATTCTCCCCCAGTCAAGAGATCTGGGTTAAATCCATCGTTCTTTTGCCCACTACACCACCCCAGTTTAGACATGGCCATATGCAAATCAGTCTTGACCCTGTGCCTCATGGGAACAGTCCAGCCCGAACTGCCAAGCCATGTCTTCCCTGGACCGGAATCTAGCATCCTAGGACCGGTTTCTGGCTATCAGCCGTCATCAGCCAGGATAGCTTGACTCCAGTGGCGTAGTGAGCACGGGTCCCACGTCTGGGAATACCCATCCCACTTAGGGCGAAAAGCGTTACAACAAACAAATGATGGACGGAATGCTGACAATGCAGACATTCTCCCCCAGTCAAGAGATCTGGGTTAAATCCATCGTTCTTTTGCCCACTACACCACCCCAGTTTAGACATGGCCATATGCAAATCAGTCTTGACCCTGTGCCTCATGGGAACAGTCCAGCCCGAACTGCCAAGCCATGTCTTCCCTGGACCGGAATCTAGCATCCTAGGACCGGTTTCTGGCTATCAGCCGTCATCAGCCAGGATAGCTTGAGTCCAGTGGCGTAGTGAGCACGGGTCCCACGTCTGGGAATACCCATCCCACTTAGGGCGAAAAGCGTTACAACAAACAAATGATGGACGGAATGCTGACAATGCAGACATTCTCCCCCAGTCAAGAGATCTGGGTTAAATCCATCGTTCTTTTGCCCACTACACCACCCCAGTTTAGACATGGCCATATGCAAATCAGTCTTGACCCTGTGCCTCATGGGAACAGTCCAGCCCGAACTGCCAAGCCATGTCTTCCCTGGACCGGAATCTAGCATCCTAGGACCGGTTTCTGGCTATCAGCCGTCATCAGCCAGGATAGCTTGACTCCAGTGGCGTAGTGAGCACGGGTCCCACGTCTGGGAATACCCATCCCACTTAGGGCGAAAAGCGTTACAACAAACAAATGATGGACGGAATGCTGACAATGCAGACATTCTCCCCCAGTCAAGAGATCTGGGTTAAATCCATCGTTCTTTTGCCCACTACACCACCCCAGTTTAGACATGGCCATATGCAAATCAGTCTTGACCCTGTGCCTCATGGGAACAGTCCAGCCCGAACTGCCAAGCCATGTCTTCCCTGGACCGGAATCTAGCATCCTAGGACCGGTTTCTGGCTATCAGCCGTCATCAGCCAGGATAGCTTGACTCCAGTGGTGTAGTGAGCACGGGTCCCACGTCTGGGAATACCCATCCCACTTAGGGCGAAAAGCGTTACAACAAACAAATGATGGACGGAATGCTGACAATGCAGACATTCTCCCCCAGTCAAGAGATCTGGGTAAATCCATCGTTCTTTTGCCCACTACACCACCCAGTTTAGACATGGCCATATGCAAATCAGTCTTGACCCTGTGCCTCATGGGAACAGTCCAGCCCGAACTGCCAAGCCATTTCTTCCCTGGACCGGAATCTAGCATCCTAGGACCGGTTTCTGGCTATCAGCCGTCATCAGCCAGGATAGCTTGACTCCAGTGGCGTAGTGAGCACGGGTCCCACGTCTGGGAATACCCATCCCACTTAGGGCGAAAAGCGTTACAACAAACAAATGATGGACGGAATGCTGACAATGCAGACATTCTCCCCCAGTCAAGAGATCTGGGTTAAATCCATCGTTCTTTTGCCCACTACACCACCCCAGTTTAGACATGGCCATATGCAAATCAGTCTTGACCCTGTGCCTCATGGGAACAGACCAGCCCGAACTGCCAAGCCATGTCTTCCCTGGACCAGAATCTAGCATCCTAGGACCGGTTTCTGGCTATCAGCCGTCATCAGCCAGGATAGCTTGACTCCAGTGGCGTAGTGAGCACGGGTCCCACGTCTGGGAATACCCATCCCACTTAGGGCGAAAAGCGTTACAACAAACAAATGATGGACGGAATGCTGACAATGCAGATATTCTCCCCCAGTCAAGAGATCTGGGTTAAATCCATCGTTCTTTTGCCCACTACACCACCCCAGTTTAGACATGGCCATATGCAAATCAGTCTTGACCCTGTGCCTCATGGGAACAGACCAGCCCGAACTGCCAAGCCATGTCTTCCCTGGACCAGAATCTAGCATCCTAGGACCGGTTTCTGGCTATCAGCCGTCATCAGCCAGGATAGCTTGACTCCAGTGGCGTAGTGAGCACGGGTCCCACGTCTGGGAATACCCATCCCACTTAGGGCGAAAAGCGTTACAACAAACAAATGATGGACGGAATGCTGACAATGCAGATATTCTCCCCCAGTCAAGAGATCTGGGTTAAATCCATCGTTCTTTTGCCCACTACACCACCCCAGTTTAGACATGGCCATATGCAAATCAGTCTTGACCCTGTGCCTCATGGGAACAGTCCAGCCCGAACTGCCAAGCCATGTCTTCCCTGGACCGGAATCTAGCATCCTAGGACCGCTTTCTGGCTATCAGCCGTCATCAGCCAGGATAGCTTGACTCCAGTGGCGTAGTGAGCACGGGTCCCACGTCTGGGAATACCCATCCCACTTAGGGCGAAAAGCGTTACAACAAACAAATGATGGACGGAATGCTGACAATGCAGACATTCTCCCCCAGTCAAGAGATCTGGGTTAAATCCATCGTTCTTTTGCATGGCTAAGTCAGGACTGACTTAGCCATGATATCCTATGGAGGGTGGATATCATGGCTAACGCCACATTTCGTGAGATTATCGCTGGGTTTCCAGCGATAATCTCAAGTTAGGCAGTTAGCGCTAGGATTTTTATCGCTTTTGAGATAAGCGTTGCCAATAGCACGCTATCTCAGCGATAAAAATCCACGCTAGCCGGCGATAATTATCCTAGCGCTAAGTGCACTTAGCGATAATTATCGCCGGTTGTTGTTGATATGCCCCAAGAGAGGAGAAAGACATGCTTGTTCATATAAGTCCCAAGAGACTCCCACCCACTAGACCTAGGGACCAACTATTACCACCGATTCAGGGACACCATCCATGTGGCATTTGCAGTACGTGCCACGTGACCTGCAAAAGTAGATTTTTGAAATGCAGGAATGGTAGTGAGTGGGAACAAAGAGGTTTCACTAATTGCAATAGCAAGAATACCCTCTATATGATCACCTGCCCATGCAACTTGGAATATACTGGATCACGAGATCCATCAAAATTCGTATTGGGGAACATAAGAGTAACATTCACTGCAGAAGAAGTACAACCAAGATGGCCACCCACTACCTTACCCACAATCACGGAACAAGTGATTTAAAGTGGACCGTCATTGAGCAACTCAACAGTGAGATTGGACTTTTCGAGAAGGAACAAAGATGGGTGTTCTGTCTGGGTACACACGTCGTAGGGCTCAACGATGAAATACCATGGAACCAGTTCTTATGAGATCCCTCATAAACTGGTATCCCCAGACTCGGTACACCTTTTGTAACCTAATGATAAAACATCTCTTTTGTCACAAGACTACATCTGTGGGTTCAGCAACTCTGGCTTCCACAGTGGGTACACTTTTGCTACCCAATTTAATAATTTGAAAAACCTCCCATGCACCTGCACAGTGTTAGCAGTGCTATGGTCACTGTCAATACCTCTTAATATCAGATACAAGTGCCAATACCACTTGGACTCGTTGGAAGAGTTTTCCCTTTTTTTAACAAATGTTCCCTTTTGTCTTGAAATTACAACCTACTGGTATATCCCCCCCTCCCTTTTTTGTTTGCCAATATCACCAGGTATTCACTTTGACTACTGACGTAGTCACTAACACTCCCCTCCTCATTCGGGGAGGGCTCTCTCTCCCCCCCTCTTTTTTTGTCAATATCACCTGTGATTCACTATTTACTCTGACTACCAATATAGTCATTATTATTCTCCTCCTTATTCTGGGTTTGCGCCCTCGTACTTCGATGTTACCATCCACGTACCACTGCCTCACCGGTCATCATAACTTGTTTCAAACCCAAACCTTATGGGTTTTTTGCCCCTTTTTCAACACTAGGTTAATGCACCAGCGCTTAACCAACGCATACGTTATGACGCATATGTCATTTCTGGGGACATCAGTTCAACGCACCACAACCGGAACCGCCTTTGGGAAGCATGGAGAGTTAGCACTCCAGCTTCCATAACCCGGCAAACACTCAGGTGCATCTGTTCAGATGTTAACTCCGGAGCGGGAACACTAATCAGTCACTGTATTTAAACCCCTCTCTGACCGAGTTCCATTGTCCAGCGGAGCCTTGGGGAGGTCACACACGGTGGGGCAGTGTCCCAGGAGCAGTGAGTACGGCATAGCCGGGGGTCCTTCGCACTTGTGGAAAGCTTGTTCCACGCTGAAGCAACCACTTTGGAAACAAACCTCCTTATTTATTTTTCTCCCTCTAGGTTGCAATCATAGGCACCCCTCCCACCCGTTACAGGCTCATGGGGCATTTTTTCCTTTGAATCCAAGTAGGTTGTTTTTTCCTCCCCACAATACCCTTACTGACAAAATATCATTAACTATACGTTATTCAATAAAATATGAAACCTACCATATGGATTATTAAACTGATTCAAGATACCTACTAAGGTATCGTATACGTGCATTGGGAATCGACGTGCACCACATTACTATATATATATCTTCTCAAGAATACACCTGTCTTATGAAGATTAGTGTAATTTCGCACACCACATAAATTCGTGAGTGTAGATAGGGATCTGTTAAGTCCTGAAGAAGAAGCCTGGGGGGCTTTGAAACATGTTGACTAACCCAGGAGGCATAGCTCATTGAGGCATACATACCTCCGTCCCCACCTTTTTAACAATACCAGGTCACAGGTGCATTAAAAATTCCTTTCTAACCGACGAGCCAGGTATTTTTTTTTTTTTTTTTTTTTTTTTTGAAACCGTTTATTGCAGTTCGTAAAAGTTACAGGTATGGGCCTACAACCATCCGGCCGGCCGCTAGAATGACAAAAACATATTGCACACATACAGTAAACGTCTCTAGGCAGTGCAGAGCAGTGAAACAGGAGTAATCAATGGTGCAGGCCACACAGCTCCAAGCCCACAGTACGGTTCCCTTTTCTTAAAACAAAACAACACCAAAAAACCACACCCGCAAGGCAACCCGCGATCCAAAATAACAGCACGTGCTCCATAAGTGGGGGATCCAAACCAGCAGCAGAACTCTGGAGAGGGGAATGGGAATAGATCAGGGACTGGGGGACCGCGCGCCCGCGGCTGAGGGAGGGGGGCCGTCTAGGGAGACGGAGCAGGCGAGGCAGCCGGTAGCAGTGGTGGCTCACAAATACCCCCGCGGTAGGCGTTCCAGGGGCCCCAGAGTTTCACCCACGCCCCAGGCTTACCTCTCGCCACATACACCACCTTTTCACGAAACATACACCAATCCATATGCTCTTTCCAGGCCGACACCGCAGGGGGCCTCTGGGATCCCCACAATTGAGCAATGTCGCGCTTGGCTATCATGTATCCCAGAGTCACCCACCGCGTCTGCGGGACCGAATAGTCATTCGGTTCCCATACATTCAGCAAGCATCTCCTCGCTTCAGGCAGCAGCGCAACACGCGTCACCACACGCAGGACCTCATGCACACCACGCCAGAATCTCTCCACCTTCGGGCACTCCCACAGTATATGCATGAAAGTCGCCAACGCACCACAGCCACGCTTACACATTCCGTCACCAGCAAAACCCATACGCAGAAGCCTTGGCCCCGTCACGTAAACCCGGTGAAGGATCTTGAGCTGGACGAAACGAAGGCGAGCCGGGATGGCCACCTCTTTCGGAGAGGCCACCGCGGAAATCCAATCCTCATCGTCCAGCTCCAGCCCGTCGGCAACCCAAGCCTCGCGGAGATTAGTCAGCAGGCACGATCTATCGTTGATCAGTTTTTTATATATGAGGGAGATCGTGCTGTCCGGGACATGGCCATCTAGGACTCTGTCCTCCAGGGGGGAAGACTCCGGAATGGATGCGACATCCGGGAAGACGGAGCCCAGCGCATGGCGGACCTGTAGGTACCGAAAGTACTCACTGCCCTGCAGCTGGAACTCCGCCTGCAGCGTCTCAAAAGTTTTGAATCCCCCCCTCGTCCAGAGATCTCCCACCGTGCTGATTCCGATCGTGTCCCACTTCTCGAAGCCCTTCGACGTCCACAGGGAGCGAGCCAGGTATTTTTTAACCTCACTTTCCCATCTACTCCCGACCCTCCCACTCACTCTCCTACATGACACATAGTTGTCTCATAACAAAAGGTGCTCCCACGTATCCGTAGGTTGTAGCACGCCCCGTCCCCTAGAGGGGCGAGAAGACCCCTTTGATGAAGCATGACACCAAGAGCCCTTTTGGTGTGTCAGGGGTATTTAAAATCACTGTGTGTTTTTCCCACCATTGTAGGAAACATACCTTACTTGGGAGGATGCGGCCTTTGAAACTGTTCTGAGGGCGGATCTTTATGGTTTGTAGACTACAGAAGGAGGAAATATCCACCTCCACTACTTGTGATAAGCAGTACCTCTCCACTCCCCCCCTTTGTTTTTCTGATTTATTGCTGAGTAAGAGCATTGGTAGGTACTTTAGAGATACGCATGGAAGATAATCACGTTTACAAGCTACACCACAGTGAGACTGGGCCTGTCTAAGAAAGGAGGGGAAAGGAACAGTCGAGCCCCATACACAGACTGTACCTAGTATCATGGAAGCAAAACTGTTAGCGACCTTGGATAGCATAACTCTTAAACTTGCTACACTGGAAGATAGGGTGGGAACTATGTTAAGCTCTATTGGGCCCCTTAGAGATCAGCTCAAAATCATAATGAGTAGACCCCCTCATATTTTAATTACACCAACCGTTATTGCATATGCAAATGAGCCCCTTCCCCCCTGTTGTAACACCATTAAGTTCTAGTCAGAATCCCCCTATCTCAATGGGTTCTTTATTGTGGCAAGTTATTAAGCCTGATCCTACCGTCAGAACATGTAAACTACAAAATTTACCAGCCACTTCTGTTGAATCTTAGGGGCCCCTTTTAGGG
Source organism: Triturus cristatus (assembly GCF_964204655.1). Taxonomy (NCBI): domain Eukaryota; kingdom Metazoa; phylum Chordata; class Amphibia; order Caudata; family Salamandridae; genus Triturus; species Triturus cristatus. Next base: position 80,841,045 of record NC_140582.1, on the reverse strand, counting down.
AGTGACAATTGGGCTTTTCCGGTGAGTGGGACTGGGTTGGCCTTGCAAGTACTCAACCCAGCGCAGCAGTCCTCCTGTCCATTACTGATAACTAATAATAAGCCTCCCCAAATTTGCTGTACCCATCCTGCCATTTTGCATCTCCCACCGGCATGAACCCCCTACGTTGTGATATTAGCTAACATTCCACATGTTAATCCAGGAGGATTTCCCACAGCTTAAAAATAAGGTACATTGGCTTGCAGTAAGGGTCCTGCCGAATTTTAGACCGCAACTATATGATGAAGTAATCATGGTACATCGGGTGAGTTGGATAGAGAGTGCCCCCAAATGTTTTAGGGAACACTTTATTGTAGTTAATTTTTGTTATTTTCACAGGGCTGGCTATTTGCTGTTGAAACTTAGGTCTGATTTTATAACTCCCAATGGCATTATTTCTTTACCCTTGGGTTATTTATATAGACCAATGTCCATGGGGCCGCCCCTTCAGGGGATCCTTTGTGTAGTCTTTCTAAAGCCTGTGCTAATAGTTATGCTGGAAACCAGGGCTCGAATCTTATCCTGTCCAATCAATTCAAGTCTCTAACTCGCTTGTACAACCAAGATTGACTGGGGAAGGATCTTAACTTTAGTACTCCTTTCTATGTGCCCATTCCACCCATGGTTTTCAAAGTTGTGTCCTGGAATATTTCTGGCCTGAGGGAGAAATTTGCTGACCCTGAATTGGTAAAGCCTTTGGCTCTTTTTGACATTATTGCATTTCAGAAGACATGGGATATAAGGGAGGATGTCTCACTAGATGGTTATGTGCCTTTCTTTATTAATGCCTCACCATCATCATGTGAGAGAGCTAGTGGGGGCCTTGTAACATGTGAAAATAGATATAATCTGTAAGGTGGAAGTAATTGATTGTTGTTCTTCCCATATCTTGGGTGTTCTGCTCGCCTTTAACAATAGCTCAAGCATTTTATGTACGAATATTTATAATGCAAATCAGGGTAAGTAACTGGTGAGGTTTTGGATTCACTCAGCACTTTCCTTCTATCTTTCTTTTCTGCTCTATCTAGCTCCCACACTGTTTTGATGCTACTTGGCGATTTTAACCTCCACCTCTGCAGAGGTTGTTATTTTTACGAGTTAGGGGATCAATGGGAGAATGATTTTCAGGCTCAAGTCCATCTTAAGCATACCCTGCAAGGGGATGTGATGAATGAGCTCTTGGCTAACTATAATCTAGTTAATCTTATGAGTCTTGAGAACCTGCTCATGGGCAATATTGCCCTTACTTTCTCGGGTCACGGTTGTGGATCTTATATCAACTACATCAATGTTTCTGGGGGGTTGCTCTCTTCACTTAAAACTTTTTCTGTGGACTGGAATACTACCAGTGACCACAACCCTCATGTCACCAGCTTTTAAAAGAAATTCAAACATGGGGAATCTCTTTAATGTCTTAAAACCCAGGTGAGGTCAACAGCTCAGGGACGGAGATTGAAGTGGTGCAATATTATGCCTGAGGTTTTTATCAGCGAGCTGGTAACAACCTGCCTTTTGGAGTTTCAGACCTATCTGAATATAGCGGCCCCCCAACATGAAATAATTTTGGCATATGATAAAATCAGCACTCACATTAAAACTTCTCTTACTAGGTCAACAAGGACTGATTATCCGATGCCCTGTCATTGGTTTAATAAAGGCTATACCAATGCCCGTAAAGTTCTTTTATTGGCGCTGAAAAAAACAACCGCGTGATGGGGGGAGGTGAGAGTGTGTAGGGCCATGCATAATGCCGCAGTTAAATCTAGACAAGCTCAATTAAAAATAGAGCTCTGGGAGGATCTACTCCAGCCATGCACTCAGAAGGATAGTGTGTTATTCTGGAAGGTGGTTAACCACCCTTTTTTTTAAAGTACACAGGACGTCTGACCTGGCTGCTTTAGTTCTCGCTCAGGCTTGGGAGGATCACTTTTCATCCTTATATCAGGGGGATGATTCCCTCCCTTCAGCTTCCTTCTTTGTGCAGGGTGGGATGTTCACATTGCACTGGGAGGAAGCAAGAGACACAGTTTTATCTCTGCCTGTGGGAAAAGCAGCCGAGACCAATGGAGCTCCCGGAGACTCGTTTGAGTCCCCTGTGGATCTCTGGGAACCTCTTTTTACACTTTATATTAATGCCTCCATCAGTTATTCCCTTCCTGGCATCACACAGTTTTTGTATCTGTGTTCGAAAAGGGAAATTGAAGTGACCCCACCTGTTATAGGCCCATCTCCTAAATTGAGGTTGAGGTTAAGATCATAGGTAGAGTCATTGGGCAGACAAAGTTAAAATACTGTCTGATGTCCAATATGGGTTTCGTACCTGGCAAGGTACGGTGGAACAGAATCTTAATCTCCACCTGGCTATCAATAAATATATCTGGGCTAAGAAGGAGTACCCCCATCTTGGCTTCATGGACCTCACCTCTGCCTTTGATAAGGTTAACAGAGAGGAGCTTTGGTGGAATGAAATTTGGTCAATTTTCTCTGGGATCTACACGTTGGGTTGATGGTATCAGTCTGCCATGGTAGTGGTGGTGTATGCACCAATCACTTTACTCTCAGCAGGGGAATACAGCAGGGCTGTATCCTGACCCCCTTTCTGTTTACCATGTACAATAATCGCTTGGAGAATGCGCTCCTTGAGCCGGATATTGATGTGCCGAGAGCTGGGAGTAGACTGCTCCTGGCTCTCCTTTATGCTGATGATGCTGTTTGAATTGCCTGCAGTTCCGGAAGTTTGAAGTGGCTTTTAGATCTTTTTGTTGGTTTTATGGGTAGTCTGGACCTACTCACTAATTGAAGTCACATCTCATGATTTTTAGCCCCAAAAAACAGTAAAGTATAAAATTTTACGTATTTAGGAATCTTATAGATCGTAGGCTCTGTTGGCAACCCCTAGTAAAAAAGAATACAGGAAACCTTAAGAGGGCGTGTGCTGGAGTCAATGATTTTTCCATGCGCCTGGGACAAAAGCCTTTGAGAACCATGATGGAGATTTATAAAGCTAAGTGTATTCTCCTTTCCACTTTTGGATGTGAGATTTGGGGTTATGTGAATCTTGGCCCAATTGGGGTGGCAGAGAACACATTTCCCAGGGGTCTCCTTGAAGTTGGAAAATGTATTCCCACTGAGATACTGCATGAAGACCTTGGGATGAGATACACTGTAGATTAAATCCGGCTGCAGACTCTTTTTTTTTTGGTGTGCAGTGTGGCTCAAGGAAGAAGTATGTCTTAATAGATCAGTCATTCATGACTGTATGCAGCTGGATAATGTGGCTAAAATTCCCTGGCTGGTCTACGTTAAAGAGAATTTCATAACCCTTGGGGAACCGGAGCTTTCACAAATCCACAGGGAATTACTAAACATGATGTTGACTTGAAAAGAGAGGCATTTTACAATTGAGTTGCTGTTGAGAGGGAAGCCTCAGTTCTGACCAAGCCATTATTTTGAAGATATGCTATGGTCAAATCTGTTTCTGAGATTGAGCCATACCCTTTTTTTGATATCCCTATTCAGCAGCGTCGCTTGTTGACCTATTTTAGGTTGGGTCTGTTTAATCAGTTGATCTGTCATCAGGGTCATTGGTATAAGTTCACTGAACCACCAATATGTAGGTGTCATCTGTTATCCAAATGTTATATCCTGCATATTGTTTTGATTTGTCCAATGTATAAATCTCTCCGTCATAAGTACCTAAAACCACTTTTTACTTCCTTGGATTTTTATCAGGTTTCACCTGCCTTTTTATATTTACAACTTTTGGAAACACATAAAGTATGTTTTATTGTGTCAAAGTTCCTTATGGCGTTTATAGTTCTTAACGATAGAGTTCGATCAGGGGGATAACTGGCTCTTGATGACTATTATATCTGTATATCATGTAATTTAATGTATTTTTATGTATAATCATGGTATACTTTTTTCTTACATGTTACTTGTATGATTTTATTGCAAAATTGAATAAAAGTAATATTGACTGGTTGAACTACACCGTTTTTATCCCACTACATCAGCTTTATATTTTCATCAACCATTCCCATCTACTGCTGTCTCCCACAAGAACGGAATCCACCTTCCATGATCACGTATAGCAGTCCCATGCTATGTATGTCTGATGCATCCCATGACTATCAACCAGATGAAAGGGAGAGCTTTTTATAATGCCAGGAATAGGGATCTATAATGGAAAAGATACCCATAATTTGACAGAGTTGAGCACCTTATGCCATGGCCAGCAGTATGTCATGTATATACAAAGGACAGCTGTTCTGTGGCAGCAACATCATTGCACTAAGAATAGCCACAAAATTATCAAAGATGTCCAGAACATGCCAAATGAAAGAGTCACGTTAAACTAGGGCCAGCATTCTGCCAGGAATGACGATAAAAACCCCAAGGATGCCCATCACAATTGCCAATTAGAGTTTGCATTTTGCAAAGGATGGACACAATCGTGCCTATGGCTCCACAACCTGCTAAAGATGTTTACTTACAATAGCACCACCATTTGGATATGAAAGACCACTCTAACGGCAAGTTTGTTCACACCAGTTTGTGCATGGACACCTTATGCCAGAATTAGCATTATCCCAAGGATGGGCACAATAAATCCTTGGTAGCCCAATACATAACAGGGAGTCACCCTTTTGAAGGACCACCATTAAGCTAACTATGGCCAAAACAATGCCAAATAAGCCCATAAGAGAAGGGGGCATCTGATATCAGGACCAACGCTATGCTAGGGATGGCTGCAATAATGCCAAGGATGTCCACACTAAGACACAAAAGACAATCTTAATTAAGAGCCATCACTATGTCAGGTATGGCAACAATAAACCCAAGTATACCACAACAAGCAAATGATGCCAAATATACCATAGAGTGCATACTTGTTCCAGATAAGGCTACAATTCCTTGTGGGTGTACAACATGACACACACACATGCGCAAATGTGTGTACACACAGAACACACAACAAATCAGTAGGAGAAAGGTGTGTGGGCACACAAAGACATACAATACTCAATAGGGTAAGCTGAATGGTGAATGACTAAGAATCGCAGGCCACATACTGTCAGGTAATCACAGTGCGAGTATAGTCTAGCCAATGTCCCACTCACCAAAAACTAGAGCAATTGTCTTTCTAGACATTTGAGCCACTTAAGCTCAGTGCTACCCCCAGCTTTCTGACAGCATCTTAGTGTCCCCACCCCTGAAACAGATACTCTGCATGCAATGGGGAATTTGACACATCACACATATGCAGATTTTGTTGTGAGCTGATCTGTCAATCACACAGTTTATTTATTTATTTATTTAAAGTTTTGTATAGCGTGAACATGACCCAGGGGGGTATCAGAGTGCTTTACATAAGGGTTGAGGGAGACATTGATCGAGCGCTATGGAATAAATTTAAGTCAATATACATCAGTTACAGCAGTGACAGAGTGGACTGGACCGTTACATTGGCCAGTTAGCAATTACCACAAGATAAATAAGGAATGTCAGTGGATTGGTGGCAGTTGACAGTGGGTCGCAGCATAGGCCAGGTGGTACCATAGGCAGGTAAAAACAGGCAGGGCGACAAAGGAGCAAAGCTTCTAGCTCAGGTTATTGTTCATCAATAGAGCTTTCACTTCCCTTTTGAAGGCAAGAGTTGAGGGAATTAGTCTTGTTTCCACAGGTAGGGAGTTTAATATTCTCGGGACAATACCAGAGAAAGTACGTTTGTAGGTTTTCAGTTTTTTGAATTTCTTTGGCTTGAGGAGCAGTGTGCTGGTGCTCCTTGAGGGTCTGGTGCTACCAGATAGCTCGAGCTTATTTGTCAGGTAGATAGGGCAATTGAAGTGTAGTGCTCTGTGGGTCCTACACACAATTTTTAACTGGATCCTTGCCTCAAATGGGAGCCAGTTGAGCGCTTTAAGGTCAGGAGAGATGTGATTGGGTTTCTTGGAACCTGTGATAATTCTAGTCGCAACATTGAGAGATGCTCTGAGTGGGGCTAAACTAAGTTTCGGGAGACCGCATAGAGTAGCACTGCCATATTCAAGTCTTGAGATGACTAGTGCTTGCATCGCTGATTTGAAGTTTTCTTGTGTTAGGTAAGGTTTAAGTTTTCTAAGGATACTTAATTGGAAGTTTGCTCATTTGGTAGATGCTCTGATGTGATCTTGCATGTTTAGGTTCTTGTCCAGTATAACACCCAGTGATTTAGTGGAGTCAATGATGTGTGGTGTGCAGTTGAGAGCGGTGAGGTTTGATAGGAATTGCCCCACAGTGGAGGATTGCCTAGTCGGTGAAATGAGTAGGAATTCAGTTTTAAGGGTGTTTAGTTTGAGGTGATTGGAAGTTAGCCAGTTTAAAGTTTTGTGCAGTGTTCCGTTGAGTGACTGGATGTCTTCAGGTGAGGATAATTTCATGTACAGTTGGGTATCATCCGCATACATGTGATATTGGATGTTGGAATCTTTGAGGATTACCGTCAGTGGTTCAATGAAAATGTTGAATAGCGTGGGGGAGAGTGAGGACCCTTGAGGGATACTCAGAGTACAGGGTCTGGAGTCAGATAAGGTTTGATTGGTTTTGATTGTTTGCGTTCTGTTGTTGGGAAAGGAGGCAAACCATTTTAGGATAGTGCCTGAGAGCCCCATCCTACATTCAAGGAGGTTAAGTAGGTTGCCATGTTTGACCGTATCGAATGCAGAAGAAAGATCGAGCAGTATTAATAGGCAGGCTTCGTATTGATCAAGCAAAGAGTGGGCATCGTCCACAATATGTGTGATGGACGTCTCAGTGCTGTGTCCAGCACGGAAGCCCGATTGGAAGAGGTTGAGGAGTTGGAATTGTTCAATGTGTTTGCACAGTTGTTTATGAACACATTTCTCGAGGAGTTTAGCCAGGGTAGGAATGTTTGTGGTTGGTTGATAGTTATTCAGGTCTTCAGAGTCAACCGTGAATTTTTTGAGAATAGGGAGAACTAGTCCTGCCTTCAAGCAGTCAGGGGTCTCCCCTTGGAGAAGCGAAGCGTTAATGATCTTGGACCAGAGCGGGGCTAGGGTTCCTACCATTTCTTTGAAGAAGTTGGGTGGGAGGGCGTCATTGAAGTGATTGGAGGGTTTCAGGGACGATAGTATGCTGAGGAAGTCAGCGTCATTGACAGGCGTGAAGTGGCTCCACGAGGCATTGTTTTTGGGGAAAGGACAGCACAGCGTAGGAGGGGGGCAGGTATTGCGGAGTCAGGCAAGGGTGAGACATTGATTAGAGCTGACTTGAGGTCCGATTCGATCTTTTTCGCCTTTTTGAGGAAAAAGTTAGCAACGGCGTCACAGCTGGGCTGAGGGCAGGAGATGTGGGATGACTGGCCAGAAGTGTTATTAGATTGTGACTTAATAAATTCAAAGAGTCTTTTTGGGCGATTTCTGGCTTTCTCAAGTTGGGATTTGAAGATGGTTTCTTTTGCCGTTCTGATGAGTTTATTGCATCTGCTCCTTTTTAGTCTAAGAGTTCTGAGTAGATCAGTGGATGGAGCAGCACTCCAGGCGAGTTCTGCTAGTCTAAGGCTGTGTTTGTCTGAATTAAGGCTGCCGTTGAACCATGGTTTGGAGTCTTTGATGGGCTTTCTTTTTAGTTGAAGGGGAGAAGTTGCAGTCAGGGCAGAGAGCATGGCGTTGTTGTAGTGATCAATGAGGCCGTGAACGTTGGACATGTTGGCAGGGGGCAGTAGGGAGGCAGTGGAGTGAGATTTGAGCTCATTGATGTTGGTATTATGGAGGGATCTTTTCCAATGTTTCTGTTTCAGAGGTTGAGATCTGTTGGAGTTCTAACTTTCAAGGATACGGGGAAGGTGATATAGTGATGGTCCGACCAGCCACAGAGGAGAACCGAATCAGGTTGGATGGAATTGGGCTTAGCGATGATTAGATCAAGGGTCGCGCCTAGGATGTGAGTGGGACTGTCACAGTATTGGGTCAGGGAGAGATCAATTAGGAAGTTTTTGAGAGTATTAACCTCCTGATCATGTAGGTCATTCCAGTGACGGTTGAAGTCTCCAAGGAAGATCTGGCCGGCAGTGTCGGCCCAGGTTGGAGGAGATGGTTTCCATGGTATGTTCAGTAAAGGGGGGATTGTCTTCCGGCGGGTGATAGAAGATGTGCAGGCTACAAATGGGTCTATGCTTGCTGGAGATAGCTATGCATAAATATTCGCAGGATGAGAGAGTAGCTGAGGGGGACTGTTTAGCTGTGAGAGAGCTGAGGTAAATGCAGGCTATGCCTCCTCCCGTTTTCTTGGCGCAATCGAGTCTCAAAATGCTGTGGCTGGGCGGAACTAGAATGTCAAGGATGGGGCCTGATGAGTCAGTGAGCCAGGTTTCGGTGAGGATTAGAAGGTCAAGTTCCTGAGCCTGGATGAGATCGGGAAGGTCTGTGGTATGTTTTACCGCTGATCTACAGTTAAGTAGCAGGCATTTCAGGTGTTTTTGTGTTCAATGTGTCATGGTAGTGTGATGGGTATCTACATGACATTGTTGGAGTTTAGGGTATTGGTGTTGAGTCTAGGGGCTCTATTCGGGTTAGGTGTGATGCATTTAATAGCCTTCGTGCTGTCTTGTTTGTGATTTTTTGTTTCAGGGGGATATATAGGGGAGGGTTGTGAGGATCCATTGGGGTCAGATATGTTCAAAAGGGGGGCATTGTACAGTGCTCCCTTCAGCAGTGTCTAGAAGCCAGTGCAGCGCAGTTGCAGCCACTGTAACTGGCAGACTGTGAGTTCTAGTGTGGCTCTGACCCAATACCTCCAAGGTGCAGCCTCCACTATTGTCCAGGAGGGGTTCAAGCTACTTCTGGGAGAAGATAAGGGATTTCTACTTATAAAGTAACATTTTCGACTGCAGAAAAGGTGCTTGACTGAAAAGTCCACAATTACACTGTATTCAGTACACAGATAAGGTAACAATTTGTACTGACAGTGTGAGGGATTGGAGAGATATTTATTCTTCTGAATTGGTGTTTATTAAAACATAAGTTTGTTGTTATAATTGATGTATTTATTCTCAATTAAGATTTATATAAATAATTATGTTAATAATTCCGGGTCTTATTTATGGATAACAGTTTAAGCCTCAGTCAATTAGGATGAACCTCCTTAAAGGATATTATAGATTGCTTGAAGGTTGCAACCATATTTCCATTAAACATCACAATTAGTCATGCACCCTGCATCAATCACTCATCATATTGTTTTATTTCCCTTGTTTTTCAGGATTAACACCTTTTCAAGACACCATAGTTCCACTGAAATATTCAGTATACAGAACAATTTAGTCAGGCATGGCTGCTATTTATGTCCAGCAGTACTTCCTTCCTTTGATGACTGTGCTTAAGAGTTGTTTGAGGGCGCAGATTCTGGTAGTTTCTCATTCTCTATCAATTCAGCTGGTTTTAATTGGTTTTCTACTACCATTGTAGGTACATGTGGTAGGTTGTCAGTATTGAGTCCTCCCGAGCCCAATTCCTTCCCTTGGTTGTAATTAATCTTAGCCATTCTTAAAGTATTCTTTCCATTCTGCTGGTAGTTGCCCTGCTCAGATGCCTGCTTTTCCATCAAAGCAAACTCTTGTGATTTCAAGAGTTTCAGTTGATAATCTGAAAAGACTGGCTGGGAATTTCTCCTTCCTTCTCTCCTTTCTTACATCTTTTGCTGTTATGGCTTTCTTACAATTTTGCTTGGGGTTACTGTCTCTTGGTGCTTTAAACCAGATCAGTAGGTATACGTCTTCATTCAGGAGGAATGACAGGACAAATTTCTTAGTAAATGTTAACTTTTTGTTCTCAAACAGAGGTGGGAGATGAGCCTTTTCCTGTCGCTACAACAGGTAGCCTGTAGCCCCAGAACTCTGGTACACCTCATCTCGAGCCCACAGCATCCAAGGTGGACTACAATGGACACTCACCTTCCGTTACAGGTGTACCAATCCTATTTCAACACCTGTGCGCTGACTGCTTCTGCTCCTCCCACTGTTCTTTCTCAAGGTCAGCCTGGTGCTCCGTCTCTGGCTCGGTGTGCTGTGCTTTCCCCACTCTGTTTTTCTTTATGCCGCTGCTAAAAACTACTTCCTTCAATTTAGACTTCCTTTCGAGACCCAGGGAGGAAAGCACCACGGGTTCTAGGACTGTTTGTTAACGCTGCTGCTAAATTAGTGGCTTGTGGCTTTGTATTCCCCTGTGACTGGCTTGTACACTAAAACTCCTGCTCTGATTTCCAGTTCCTGATTTGGTGGAAGGGGGTGAGACCTGCCCCTGTATTGGAAGGTCGCCTGACAGAGCACATCCCCCCTTTGTGACTGGAGGCTGTCCTCCTACAAAAGCAAAAATATGAAAAATGGGATCCAATAGAGCACAGTAGCCAGACACTCACTCCCATTGAACTAAGCTATTGCAGATAAAGAAAAAACACTATCACCATCCTGTCACGTGGCTGGGTAAGGCCCGGGAGGGAACACTGCCATTTTACATGCACACGGTTAACTTGCCTTCATTTCTACACTATGACTTTTGACACATATTTGCTTGTATGATAGTGAAGGATTAGTTTCTCTGAAACCATATTGCTTACATTTCCACTTCGTAAGTACACTATCATCAAGTACAAGGTGTAAAGGTACATGGTGCTAATGTTTGTTATTCGTCCGTAAGGCGACATAGCTATCACAAGAGGATAAACAATGTCAGCCCAGCTGAAGCTTCGAACAGAAACATGGCTACTTTTATTATATATACACTCGCATTACTGTGTTGAAATGAGAGGAGCACTCTGCTGCCACTGCGAGGTGGTACACCTCGGACATCATGTTTGATTAGCTGGGTAGGATGCACAAAAGCAAAGTAGGCTCCTGCTTTTTTTCCACAGTTTTTGTTTTGTACCCCCGATTATAGTGTAAATATTCTGTGTGTTTTAGCCAGGACCTTACCATCTCCTTTTGTATGGTGTACGGTGCTCAAATCCAACTCCTGTAAGGGCAGTATAAAAGCAGCATCTCAGCCATGTAATGGTGCTTGGTTTCAACTTCCCTGTCTGGATATAGACCACGCCCCCTTGTTCACTAAACCTGTTGCCTGCCTCTGCTTCCGGCTAGTTTCCAAGCCGTCTAGTTGCCGTCTTGTGTTTTTGCTTCCGCTTTGCTGTTCCTTAGTGTCGCTACCGAGTCAGCTGACTCTATTACACTCCACCAGAGACGTTCCAGACGAGACGGGTTGGGCAGCCTGGTTTTGCTGCATGCCTTTACAGGAAACAAAAAGTTACAGCACTTGGTTCCCTTTTATTTTGCTCTCGCTGTCACAACGCATTCTTCCACTTCATATATCCCTTTCTAAAACAGACCCTTACGCCGCACATTGAACAAGGTCAGTGCACTGATGAAGACGAGCCTTTGTTATTGAATTACACGCCCTCGAGTTGTGTTTTGACAATTGCCATAAAAACCCCCTCGCTGTTATTATTGGAGCTTGTATGCATAACGAATTGTGTATTCCTGGAAAAGAAGAAGGTGCCTGCTGCCCTTTTATGAGTGCTTTTAACTCTAACCCACAAACAACAAATGTAGTAATGGGCAAAATTCCCATAATAAGGGAGGAAATTCAGTTCTGGATTGCACAAAAAACAAGCCAGCTTGAGGTAGTGTTTCCCCACATGGACCCCAGGGAAAACACAGGATTTTAACAATATGCTTGCCAATGGGGATGGCTCCCCCTGTGGACAGTGCACCACTTGGTGTAGAGTTTTTGCTGCAGTTAACACCAGAACTCATGGTACCCCTTCACTAGCTATTTTGCCAGAAGTGGTTAAACAGATCCAGAATTAGTAGGAGGTAGCAACTGTCCTGGATTTGGGGATGAAACTGATGAGCAACTCTGCTACAGTATCTGTCATTATGTTAAGTAACATTGAAGGGGAAGCAGCAGCATTGGCTGTACACCAGCATCTAAGATATTTGGCTCTAGGACAACAGGAGTGCAAATTACCTAAAATTATCGAGGAGACCAATGCAACACCAGGTAGAGATAATTTGGTAGCCAAACCTGTTAAACCACAAATGAAGAGTAATTCTGAAAAGGATAACTCGAAGCAAGTACCCGAGTCTTCTACAAGGAAAAAGTGGGATAATACAAAAAATAAAGACAAAACTAAATTGCGGGGCTGCTCCTTAAGAGGTAGCAACAGGGAGCCGCTATAACCTGCGTAACCGTGATAATATTTGACCGCCTGACAGGTATCAGGATACTGATACACGCTCGTCTCATTCTTTTCAGGAGTCATCCGAAAATGTTTTGGAGAGAGGTGGATGGTCAGAGCGCAGATCGAAGGAGTACGTGAAACCAAAGGAGGACTCACAACTCTCATCCGACCGCATAATTAAACAAGAAGACAGACCTAAAATATCCAAACCTAAATTCAAATAGAAGAAAGTAGCTGGACTTAAGGTCAAGCATGCAGGGGCTATGGAGGACTCTGCTTGAAAATGGGGAGCGGGCTCTGACCATGCTGAACAGTGGGCAGAGGTCACGATAGTTCGCTGGAACCTGATGGATTGTCTGGCGGCAGTAGAGGTGAGTGACTATATCCAGGTGGAAATACAGGATACATGGGTAAGTCTTCCGCATTGCCTATGGGAGATGCAACTCCAGATGAAGGGGAACAAACAAAGACCCATTAAAGTTCTCTTTTGGGAGAACCTTTCAGTTGGCTGTAACATTCTCCTGGCTGAAAAGGATTGGCCACCAAAATTTGTCATGGAGTGCTCAAACGGAGAAACAGTAATGTATCCTTTCTTGCCGGACCTCGTTCTAGAACACGTAAAACATTTATATGCTAAGGAGTTAGCGCAAGGTCCGGTATTATACCACAACCTGTGGGGTGGGATGACGGTTCCCCTTATCATGAAATACCATTGAGGCCGACACCACAACCTCAAAGACAATACGCCATTGAAAATGAGGCTAAAAAAAAAGTTAGAGAAATTCTACAACAACTTGAATAGCAGGGTGTAATACAAAGTTGAACCTCTTCAATGAATAATCCCTTATTTCCCATAAAGAAACCTGATCATTCATATCGTCTGGTATTAGATTACAGATACTTGAATACAGCCACTTGCACATTTGCAGTACAAAATGTGCACAGTGTGGTACTAATGAACAACAAAGTGAGGAAAAGTTAATAAATCACACTAGATATCTCAAATGGATTTTCCAGCCAAAATATAGCACCTGAAAGTCGGTATTAGATCGCATTTTCCATGATGGTTTCTCAGAGGCAGTTCTGTCGATTGCCTCAGGGGTATAAGCATAGCCCTGGGCTTTTTTAAGCTAGTGTAACAGAACGGCTAATGAACTTTCAGTACACTTGACGAGAATAGATCCCATAGTTCTGGGATTTGCTCAAATGGGCTACAAATTTATATTAAAAAGTCAAAGTGTGTCCACCTCATTGTCCTGTTTCTAGGATACGAGCTCTCAAGTGAAGGCAAAGGCCTTGCAACACATTTCTTAGAGAATTGGGCACTCCTACAACCTCCAACTATTTTGAAGAGGTTACAATCCATATTGGACAAAAGAACACACAATAAGTTTGCATTCAGTTCGAGATGACATGCTTGCTTCAAAGCACTTACACACACGTGTAAACACAACAAAGCTGGTGATCCGCGTAAATGCGGGAGCAACAGGGTACACCTATATTACATTCAATGAAGGTGAAACTGTACCGATTACATATAAATTCTAATGATACACCATTGCCGAAATGTGTTTTGCTCCAACAGAAAAGATGCTAACTGTGGTACAGACTGCTGTGGTGAGGGAGAGAGGACTTGCTCAAGGAAGAAAACAAGGAAGAAAACAAATTATTGTCGTGACCCTGGAGCCTACCATAGAGGTCATCACGAGCAAGTGCTCCGGACTCAAAAGCATTACATCCATGATGGATACAACGGGCTAACTCCCCGCGACAGATGTAGACTACAAATGTCACTTAACACTACAAACACAAGCTTTTCTGCAATAGGGACATGAATATCCTCTGCTGAATCATCATATATACTGATGTTTCTGCCCAGCCTGCCATAGGGACAAAGCACCAATACTTAGCAGCATGCCGACGTAAAGGGGTGCATGCAGGATGGAGAATTCATCCTGAAAAGAGCTACACGCAGTCACTCAGCAGACTGAACTGGACTGTTGGCTGAACTTAGGGCTCTTATTCTGGCACTAGAGTATACTGATACCGGATTCCTCACACTGATAGTGTATGGTTTCTTATTATTGTGTCCAGTCTTATAATGAGTATTTACACTACTGGGGCCAGAGTAGATTCAGAGAACCAATAGGGTGCCCAATTAAGCACAAGATTCTTTGGGAACTGGTGGCTAAACTGAAAGAGTGCTTGCCACAGACTCATGTAATAAATACCTTCAGTCACCAGCGTGTTGGCATACACATTGCAGAGAATTCCAGGACTGATAAAACAGCAAAAGCAACAGTGCAAACTGCTGCTGTCACTGCAATTACTCGTTCAAGTACGAGAATAGTAAGAGCCATCATAACAGCTATCAACGCTGCACTCAATGACACCCAGCTGCCGAAAGGCTGTCCACTTAGGTACTTGTACAAGTTAGATGCGCAAAACATAATGTTTGCTCACATTCCTGGAGTGGGAGATAGAGTAATACCAAATACAGACTGCAGGCTAGGTTTAATTCTAGCTTTAATCCTAGCTGCACACAAGGGTCTAGCATCGGCACACCCAGGGGTGGGGGCTGCGATTTCATCATCGCAGCCACGCTCCTAGTGGCCAGGTCTCTATAAATAGAACAAGGACTTTGTCCTTAAATGCGGCATCGGCCAGCAGATTAAGGGTTCCTCCATGGCACATCCACCACAGACACCTTTACTCATCTCAAACAAGCCTCTGCTTTGTGTTTACCTGGACTATCCTGACCCTTTGGCATATGGGGCTTACAAGTGCATCTTGGTTCCAGTGGATTCCTGCTCTCAATTCTTATGGGTATGGCCACAGCAATCTGCTGACCCCTGATTTGTGATAAAGGATCTGCGAGCCTTCATCTGGACGTACACAGTTGGCACACTCCGTTCTGACCAAGGTCCGGCATTCTCCTTCAGGGCTTATAAAGATGTTGTTGGAAGTTTAGGTGTGACCCTGCTGTATTACTCCCCGTGCCATCCCTAGGAAAATTCAGTCACAGGGAGAAAAAAACAGGACTTAAAGCAGTCTTTAACAGCTAAGGTAAGAGGCTCAGGTTGCAGTTCGCGCCATCATCTATATAGGGTCCAGAGGGCGGTGCAAAGACAAAATATCGAGTTGGGAATATCGAAGTCCCATAACATCGAGTTGGAAATATCGACTTCAAGAATATCAAGGACCAGAATATAGACTTTAAGGTAAGAAATATCTTTTTTTTAAATATCAAAGCTAGTAATATCGTTTGTTAAAATATCTTTGTTAATAATTTTGATGTTTATATTAGTGTTATGTATTTTAGTATGTATTTTAAATGTTTGTGGTCCAAGGTAAATTTTGCGTTTTAGTTCCGTAGCGGGTTGTGGGTTTATAGGGGAATAGGGTGGGAAGTAATTTAATTATAATACATTTAATAATAACTTTTAGAAGTTATTAATTATTTTTAATTACATTTTGCATTTTTATTCCATAGCAGGTTGTGGGTTCACAGAGGAATAGGGTGGGAAGTAAGGTAACTATTTCATATTTTTTTAAAGTAATATTTATATATTTCATATTTTATATTGTTAATTGTGGTAATTAATTTATTATCAATTAGTTATCCATTGGTTGTTAATTATTCATAATTATTTGCTAAATATCTTAATTGTGTTATTTATTTAGGAGCGGGTTGTGGGTTAATAGGGGGGAGGTAATTTAATTATAATTAATGAATATTTTTTATTAATTAATAATAAAGTATTTATGATTTTATATTGTTAATTGTGGTAAATAATATAATATTAATTAGTTAATAATTGTTAATTATTAATAATTAATTGGCATATATGTAAATTGTGTTATTTTTGTAGGAGCGGGTTGTGGGTTTATAGGGGAGTAGGGTGGGAAGTAATTTAATAATAATTAATTTATTTATATTTTTAATTATTTAATATTTCTGTTTTTTAAACTGTAAAATGTGATAAATAATATATTGTTAATTATTTATTAATTGCTTATTAATAATTATTAATTAATTGTTAGTTATGATATTTGTGTACATTTTTTTAAGTTCAAAGTATTTTATCACGTTTTTGCAGACAAAGGTATCCAGTGGTAAACGGAATAACTACACAGTAGGAAAGGTAGGAGACATCAGAGAGAGGGGGTATAAGCTGTGCATAAAATGATACAGTGAATATTCTGCAGAAATGATTGAACATTACAATACGTATGGGGTGCTACAAAGGCAAGTGGTTCTGAATATCATGTAGGTTGCCTCGCATAACATTAAATTCCATATGACAAGAGTTATAATTCAATGTATACATGTTATACAACATACTTATTATAGTCGTGTGGATTAGACAAGAAGGGGTCGATTCCGATCCTGTATTTTTTTTTCCGTACGACTCGTATCCGTATTTTTTTCCGTACGAATCGTACAAGTCACGTCCGACCCGTGATGTACGATTCGTACGGGAAAAAGTATATATGTATCGTCCCGATCCGTACGAATCATAGCGGGAAAAGTTGTACGAGACGGACCCGGATACTTTTCCGTACAAATCGTAAAAATACAGTCCGAGCGTACAAGTGCGATCCGGACCGGCTTTCCGATTTCCGATTCGTACGGAAAACGTCCCGTACACGGGGAATGACTTGTACATATGCAATGGCGGTGTACGCACCGTACATGCGCAATGTTGTTGTATGCACCAATGTTGTAGTACGCACCGTACATAGCAATGTCGGTGTACGCACCGTACATATGCAATGGCGGTGTACGCACCGTACATCGCAATGGCGGTGTACGCACCGTACATAGCAATGTCGGTGTACGCACCGTACATACGTAATGGCGGTGTACGCACCGTACATACGCAATGGCGGTGTACGCACCGTACATATGCAATGGCGGTGTACGCACCATACATATGCAATGGCAGTGTACACACCGTATATATGCAATGGCGGTGTACGCACCGTACATACGCAATGTTGTTGTATGCACCAATGTTGTAGTACGCACCGTACATAGCAATGTCGGTGTACGCACCGTACATATGCAATGGCGGTGTACGCACCGTACAACGCAATGGCGGTGTACGCACCGTACATAGCAATGTCGGTGTACGCAGCGTACATAGCAATGGCGGTGTACGCACCGTACATACGCAATGGCGGTGTACGCACCGTACATATGCAATGGCTGTGTACGCACCGTATATAGCAATGTCCGTGCATGCACCGTACATACACAACACATGGGGGTGTGTGCCTGTACGACTCGTACCGCTGTACCGTACTGAACCACGGACACTGTAAAACAGCACAATGAGGGTCTATTCGACTCGCACAACACCACAAAACATGTCTACAGTGCACAAAAAATGGAAATGACTGACCTGGACACATCCAAACAGGCAAACAGAGGGGCAAACTCACAACCACCCCTTATAACACACCCACCAAAAATTCAAACTGAGGCCCACCCACAAATGGACCAATAAAAAGGCCCCACACACACAAACCATGAGCCTTTGCAACAGACTCACTGCAGCTAGAGAGCACACACCAACAACTGCACCCATCCACCTTAACATATACACCTTCACACAACCTCCTTCACACATACCCCCTCTTCACATTCAGACCCACACCGTCACATTCAGACCCACACACCCACAACCATCCACACCCTCACCCCACACCATGCCCACAGACAAGAATCCAAAGTTCACAAGGGAGGAGCTGGAGATCCTTGTCAATGAAGTCATCAGAGTCGAGCCACAGCTGTTTGGAACATTGGTCAGACAGACCAGCATAGCTGAAAAATCACGCCTGTGGCAGAGGATCGTCGATAGGGTGAATGCTGTTGCACCCATCAGAAGGACCAGGAGTGAATGCCAAGCCAGGTGGTACGATCTGCGGAGGGCGGTAAAGTGCAAAATGAATGATGACTACGCCCAGAGCAACATCGCTGGAGGTGGTGGGCCCCGCAGACCAGTACATTTCCATCCCTGGGAGGAGAAGGTGATGGCCCTGCTTCCGCCGGTGAGAGTACACAAACAACTTAGGTAACATGGGGGTAATGGCATCCACACCCCAACTACACCAAATGCACGCAACTACCCCCAAGCTCTCACCGGCCAGAACGACAGTAAAAAATAACACTAATGCCACTAACATGTGTATGCTCCATAGAGAAAGCAAGGCCATGCTATGTCCCATGCTACAGGAAGCAGCAACCCAAGAATGGATGCCCGGTATGCTGGGAGGGTGGGTGGCACAAAACACATTGTTGAACTCCAAATCAGACACAATTGCCCCCATCCCATATGGCCCAGGTACATACCCATGCACCATGCGCAGTGCACAGGGATTGGGAAAGTACTGACAAGATAGCTCACACTCGGCCCGGATGTAGGCAGCACAAGGACCTCCTGTGACCAGTGCAAACACAAACACCAAGACAACAAGGTCAGATATCTAGGACAGGAACTCACACTCACTGTCATGGCAGCATGCTCCATGGGGGGACAGCTACATCACCTGGGAGCCCCAGTGCCAAATCACACTACACCCACCAGCAGGCCCTGTCACACACACCCCTTACACAAGCAGACACCCCCGGGACAGGCAATGGATTTACCCACTGTCACAATGAACATGTAACACAACAACACCAATACATAGCCGAAGAAGCATCCAAGCCAAAAATCTACATGTCAAAGACTCAGGAGAACATATCAATCTGTCCCCCGCAACATACCCATCCACAAGTGAACATTGAGGAGAATTCTAGGCACATACAACTACCAGGAGGAACAGTGCCAACTTGAATGTGTATGATACATGCAAGTTGCATGAAACAGCATAACATTATCTCTCACACACAGGGCAACGTGATGAATCTACCCCCAACAATGGGGGTGAAGATTCACAGTCCCTGGCCCGGGAGGAACCTGATCCCACCGGCAGCGACGCCTCTCAACACTCCGCGGATGACCCCGACCGACCTGGACCCTCTGGTGTCCAAGCCCCTGCAGAACCTGGATCAGGACCATCTGTGCCAACCACCACCCCCATTCCTGCCACATCCCAGGAGACACCGAGGAGCCCTGCCCGCAGTGAACAACTGAGCCAGTCTGACCAGGAGGGACAAGGAGCGTCGGGCACCCAGGAGGAGGCAGACAACACCGCCACTGCCATCCCTCAGTGGTCCCGTAGACCCGATGTGCCCACAACGGCAGGCCAGGCTCGTGTGGGCAGGGGTGGTGGGAGTGGAGGCAGGCGGAGGCGAGAACCTGACCAGCCAGCTGAAGGGACCGGTATGTCACACATAGACAACATCATGGAGGCATACCGGCGTGACACCAGGGAGTTCAGCCAGGTAGCGGTGACCCTCACAGAGATCAAGAACCAGCAGCCCGAGCAACGCACCAGTCAACAAGAACACCAAGGACGGATGGAGGCAAGACTGGTTGAGCTCCTGGTGGTGCAAAGGGACATAGGCCATTCACTCCGTCGGATCGCCGACAACATGGGCAACCCTCCCTGTGCCACCAGGCGAAGACCACCACCAGCCACAGGGATGGAGGAGGAGGAGGATTCGTCCGATGGAGCATCCCAAGCATCGTCAAGGCCTGCATCTGAGGGTCCCCCGAGGAAGGTGGTTCGTCCACGGAAAAGACCGTGAGAGGCAGCGGCACATCCACATCTCCCAGGTCACCTGGCCTGGCACCTGGCCTTCATGTGCGACAGCATCACCTCATTGACTGACATCATCTGCCACATGGCCCTGCTGGTCACAGTCTGACTAATGATGCCAAACACTGTGGTCTGGACTCTGATGACTTCAAGTGGCAAGGATCCCATCTCCCCCTGTGAACTTTGGATTCTATGGTCCCTGCATTGCACCTTTTTCAGTGCACAAATCACGCCACAGAGCTATAATTAAATAATTAATACGTGAAATTTTATGTTGCAGTCATTTAGCATGAGTCCACAACATACGTGTGGGGATATGTCAAAGTATGCCTGAGTGTGGAACTAACTCCAGCCATCCATACGCTGGGATCTGAGTCTGGTCGAGGACACACATGGGTCAAAATGTATCATCAAATACAGACATGGAGCACAATACTCCCCCGTGATGGCCTCAAGCTGCTGAGGGGGGGGGCTTGCAATACTGCTCAGACAGAAAAATTTGGAAGAGTATCATGAAGGTGTAGAGGTCATGGGTCATGTTGATGTGCCCAGGGAGGGAGTCCCAGGTCTGTTTGGCGAGGTGGGAGAACTATCTCCTGCATGCAGTTTTTATGTGGATGTGATGAATGGTGGCCAGGGCAAGGTGGGCTGCATGGAGTTGGGCCAACGGGGTGTTGGATGACAGACGTCCAAGGTTTGTTTTGGGTCAGGGGTTGTGGACTGCCTCCTGAGTGTGGTTGAGGAGTCTGAAGGTGATCCTGCAGCAGACAGTGAGCCATTCTAGCTATCTCAGGTGGACAGTGATGTGGCTGGGGCTGGGGATGTTGAAGATGAGGTGTGCGGATGCACCCTGGATGTGGACAAGTTCTCCTTCAGTTTTGCTGTTGTTCTAAGTAGGGGACGGTGCTGTAGTTGAGCCGGCTGGTGTCGTGGACCTGGGGGACGGTCTGTCTTGCCTTGTAGTGGATCTATCTGTGGATCGTTTGCAGCATGCGGAGGGTGTTGCAGCATGAGGTACAGATGGTGGTGAGTTGCATGGTAATTGTGAGCGATGGGTCCATGATGAACACCAGCTTGCGTGCGTGGCCACTGGGTGCTGGTGCGGTGCTCAGACCAGTCTGACACAAGGAGTTGACCCAGCCATAAGGGGACAATCCTCACATGATGACCTCAGTCCTGTCCAAGTCCAGCCTCAGGTGGCTGATGTTCAGCCATTCGTCAACGGATCTCATGCCTTCTTGAAGTTTGGATCTGGCAATGGCTGGCTCTTTAGTAAGTTTGAGGAGCAGCTGGGTGTCAATGGCATACGAGATGATGATGAGGTTGTGTGCGCATGTGATGGTGGAGAGGCGGGTCATGGAGACATTGAAGATCGTCACGCTGAGAGAAGAGCCCTGGGGCATGTGCCACATTACCCCAGTGTACTACATGCTGCAGGATGGAGGCCGACTCCCTGGGCCTTGCTGGTGAGCTACTTTCTGATTTAATCCTGGGCCCTCCACTGGATACCAGTGTTGGAGATGTGTGAGCTGACAGTTTGTTAGCACATGGTGTACAATGCCGTTGAGGGGTCAAGGGGGATGGGCTCACCATTGTTGAGCAGGGAAAAGTTGTCGTTGGTGGTGGCAATGATGACGGTTGCAGTGGTGTGATTACTGTGGAATATGGTCTGGTGCTGGTTGCCTGGAGCTGGTTGCGTGGAGGAAATTTGTCAGTTGCTTGTTGAGTGTCTTCCGTATGACATTTGCTGGCTAGGGAATCAGGGTGATGTACCAGGAGATCCTGCGGTACTGCCGTCCGTTGTTTAAGAAGGGCCTGGGTCTCTGCATGCCTCCAGCACCCATGGAATGTGGCTAACTCAAAGGAGACATTCATGACGCGCTGGACGTGGGATTAAAGGATGGGGAATGATGTGGTTGAGATGTTGTGTGGGAAGGGGCCTGATGGAGAGCCAGAGTGGATGGTGCACATGAGCCAGGTGGTGTACTTGCTGCTGACGGGAGTCCAGAACCTGAGGGGGGGTTTTCCTGCGGATTATAGTGCTGTCTGCCTCTGTGTGCCAAGGCTGTTGTGTATGGCCATGAGCTAGCAGTGGTACAAAGTTGCAAGGGATGTGATCTGCCTTGCAAGGGTAGGGTGTCTTGGATGGAGATCTGCTGCCAGTTCATTCACAATGCTGATGAGCTCCTTGATGGCGTGTGTTTTGGTGTCTCGGCACTATCTGAACGATCTCCACTTGTTCTTGCTGATGATATGGTGATTTCTGTGTGTGGTCTTTTCCAGGCCTCTAAGGTTAATTATGGCTCTTTGTGTTGCAAGGTTTGCACAAGAGTCCGGCTAGGTCTGTAAGAGTCCAGTAGGTCTGCCTTGTCCTAGGTGCCTTATTGTTGTTGTGCTTCACAGGAAAGTCTGTCAATGTGGCAAGATTGTTGGATCAGTTGCTGATCCAGTGCGTGAGGTTTCAGGGTGTTGCATTGGTGTTGTTTTGAGTGTCCCACACAGCTTGTCTGTGGTGACTTACATCAAGCATCTTTGGGGGATCGTTAGAGGGGTGTGGGGTAGTGTTTTGCTTGTCGGAGACGTCGATTAAAATGTTGATGGATCAATGATGGATGGTGGTGTGGTTCTCCTCCAGCCAGAAGTTACTGGCCCCCAGCCACATGTAGCCTGTGGAGGTGAGGGCGTGCGTGCACATGTACGTGGTGATGGCTTAGCACAATTGTGGATGTAGGCCTGGAGATCTGTAGATGAGTGTTACTCTGAGGGTTGCCAGGGAGTTGCTGCAAACCCGGATTTGTGACTCTGAGGGTGTACTTGTGAATAAATTGCAATTCATCCTCCGGGATTGTTGGTGCCGTCCCTGCGGGTGATTTTGTATCCGTCTGAGATGGCAATGAAGAAGGCGTGTGCTGAGGATGCTTATGTCCAGGTTACTGTCATGAAGGTGATGTGTGGGGCTGTTGTGTTGAGGAGGTAACAGAGTCCAATGGCGTGCTGGTGGACGGAGCAGGTGTGGAGTAGGAGGCACATGACCTGGTTGTTCTGACAGGGTCTAGTAGGCTGGGCAGTGCTTTGTAGGCAGTTGGAGTTGCACACTCAGCCTTCGAAGGTGTCGTGTGTGCTCTTAGGGGTTGCCTGATAGCAGGCGAATGATTGTCTGGAGGACATTGCTTGGAGGTTGGCTGTAGCATGAGCCTGTTGTGTGACGTGGGTCATGCAAAGACCAGAGGCGGGTGCACTGTGCACATTGCAGGTGCAGACGGTCCTGCCTTTGGCACGGCGTTGGCGCAACAGTGGCACAGACAAGCTGCTGGCTGCATTAAGAATGGGTGGAGGGGGGAAGGGAGGAGCATTTTGGAGGCGTGTGGGTTGCAGAATCAGGGCACTCGGCGGGGCGGTGCCGCAGGTGAGGCAGCAGCAGGCGGAAGGGGTGAGAAACTAGGCATAAAGTAGCACACAAAGACAAGGAGGTCAGAAAGGCACAGTGCAACAGGTGTATGTAAAGGAAGGAGTGTCAGGTTACTCATGGGTCACTAGGAGAAAATGTATGACCAATCACCAAAAATGATGGCCACAGGGTCAGGCAACAAAATGCAGAGCTGCGCACAGGAGACACACCATCAGCATGTGTTCACGTCCCATTGTGGGGAGCAACCTGAACAAATACATACACAACCAGGGACTTCATGCACAATAGATATTATTAGCCATGAAGAACTGCATGCATGTTGCCAAAGTACACATACACATATGCTCAATATTTGACAAGTATGCCATCGATGACACATGCAAACTGGCAAGAGAGCTGCAGTGACAGAGATGAGGCACTTTGGATTGTGCTGAACACATTTATTCCACATACACACACAAAGGGAAATGCATCCATGTGAACAGACTCACAGGTCAGTTGACAGAACATGTGGGACATACGCTGGACCCCCCCTTCACGACACGGATGATGTCAATCCCAATGAACTGGCACACAAGTTAAGGGGATGAGCCAAACACATCCTGCTGCACACAGAGAGGCTGCAATTCCACACAGAGCCTGTTGTTGTGATGTCCCACACTATGTCCACCCATAGCATTCGCAATGTTTCAGAGGCAAGGTTTACACACATTGATGCCTTCATCAGACGCCACACTCCACTACAGATGACTGTCAAGAAGGGTGACTATCATGTCATGGGAGTGATGCTACATGTTATATGTAAGACATGTATGCATGGTACCACAACATGCACAGAAGCAGGCCCACACATTCCCAACCCGTACCACCACCAAAAAGCCTTGCTGCAATCCTTACCCAAACTGACATTTCCACATGTCCATGCATGTAACGCTGATTCAGCACACGTTGCAATCCTCATGAGGAATGGCAGGAGGACAACGATGACACGAGCAGAAAACATGCGCAAAAACCTGGGAATGACAGACACACAAGAAGTCACCTAAAACAATTCTCGCCGCACACATGGACATTTACAAAACATGAACAATGTTGGACACATGTAAATTTCAAAGAAAGTCTCTCCGCAAAACTGTGTGGCATGACATCATCACTAGAGTGACACATCAGAACACACATCAAAGTCACTTTGCATTCAGTCAGCTGGACACACACATTGCAACACATGCCACTCAATGCTACAAGCTTGCACACTCATACCCAGTGACTCACCATTATGAGAAGAAGTTGCATATGAGCTGACTCCGGATATCATCATCCTCCTCCTCCTCATCACTAGCCTTGTGAGCAAGCCCTTGATCCTCCACGGGTGGATGTTCCTGCTCATCCGGATCCAGGATGAGTGGCACTGCCTTCCCAACTGCCATGTTGTGCAGCATGCAGCACACGAGGAAGATTCGGCAGACCTTCTCCGAGGCATAAGGGAGGGACCCGCCTGTCTTGTAAGGGCATCGGAATCGGCTCTTCAGGAGTCCAAACGTCCTCTCAATCACTCGCCTGGTCTGCCCGTGTGCATTGTTGTACCGGTGATCTGCAGCTGTTCTTGGGTTGCGGAGAGGTGTCAGCAGCCATGGCATGTTGGGATAGCTAGAGTCCCCTACATGGAAACATCATGTAAAAAAGTGGGTCAGGAGATCCCGTAAGAGCTAAAGATACCGCAACACACAGGACAAACAGAGTATACCCACCAACAAGACATGCTCATTCGTTGTGCAGCTGCAGCATCATTTGTGGCACCCTGCTACGCCTCATGATGTAGGTATCGTGTGCTGATCCTGGAAAACGTGCACAGACATGGCAAATCAGCATGTTAGCAAGACACACCACAAGGGCATTTATCGATTGGTAATGTTTTCTATTGCGATAGGCTTGTTCCTGTGCCTGTGGTGGTACCAAAGCCACATGTGTACCATCAATGGACCCAATAACATGGGGCATCCCTCCCAGGGCATTGACATCACCCTTGACATCTGTCAACTCCTCAGGAGTAGGAAATTGGACGAATTCATCAAGGTGCTCCAACATGGCTGCTAAAACATCACGCAGGACACGGTTGAACATTGTGTGTGACATGCCACCAACATCAGCTATGGTGAATTGAAACGTACCTGTGGCAAAAAAATGTAGGGCTGCCATCACCTTCATCTTGGGGGTCAGTGCAGTAGGATACCTGTGTCGCGGTTGCAGGTGTGGTGCCAGCTTGTCTGTCAAGTCCTCAATCAACTTGCGAGTGAATCTGTAACGGCAGATGCAGGCACGTTCCCTCATGGCACCCAAGTCTGGCATTGTTCTTGGGACAGGCTGTGCCTTGCAAGACATTGTTTGTAAGAATGAAGATTGAGAGTCTGCCAATATCAATGTCAATGAACAGAGCACATGCTACACTGCTAATACACATCAGGTAACTATGGAGTCGGGTGTGTGCAATACATACAGGACACATATGCCAGCTTGCTGGCACTCCTACAGAAAGCCAGATACACTTGTTGATTGTCAAGTCTACATGACATGCCCTGAAATGAGTTGGTGGCCAGTCTGAGTGAAGAGCCACAGATATCACCGGAGTGACACACAACCACATAGCTGCATTGGAAGGATGTCATCTCATCCACACAGCTGACTGCAAGGCACACGCACAGGTCACATGGAATGTCAAATGTACATATCAAACACATTGCGATGAAGGGGTACACGTGACAAGAGAAAGACACAGCCATTGAGACAACGCAGACATGTATGACTGGGAAAATATGATGTCCGATGCACACAGACCCTACAGCGGTGGGAATCCACATGTGGCATGGTGTGCGTAAATGTGTTCCATGCCCATCTCCACACAGACCCATGTTGGATGCACCAACAGCAGATGCAGTTGACGGAACACTGACATCAAGCTCAAGGGAACACATGACACACACCTGACATAGTCACAAAAGGGCACGCTGATCGTGACATGTCAGTTGATAGAGTGACCCTGTCCCTGGCATCATGAGACAGGTGCGGGTGTTGATGACTGTGCCATCCCACTGCTGCTGTGCATGACACAGTTGGACTACAGACACACATGTGGCAAGTGTCAAGGTGATGTGTGCCACATAGTGCCCCATCACACATGACATGTGTCCACAGGTCATCACACATCAATTATGCAACTAGATGAGATGACCTGTGCAATATCACTGGCTGCCACACCTAGGGCCTGCACATGACAGTATGCAATGACAACTACTTGATGGACATCCTTGTGCGACTCGTAGCCCTCCATTCCTGGCATGTGTGAGCCTGTATTACCATTGTAAGCGCGTGAAATGCGTACCCGTATGTGTGAATTAGTGCGTACCCGTAAGTGTCAAATGCACTGTACTAGTGCGTACCCGTACGTGTGAACTAGTGCGTACCCATACGTGTCAAACCCACTTTACTACTAGTGCGTACCCGTACGTGTGAACTAGTGTGTACCCATACGTGTCAAACGCACTGTACTACTAGTGCGTACCCGTACGTGTGAACTGGTGCATACGCGTAAGTGTCAAACGCACTGTACTACTAGTGCGTACCCGTACGTGTGAACTAGTGCGTACCCGTACGTGTCAAACACACTGTACTACTAGTGCGTACCCGTACGTGTCAACGCACTGTACTACTAGTGCGTACCCGTACGTGTGAACTAGTGCATACCCGTATGTGTCAAACTCACTTTACTACTAGTGCGTACCCGTACTTGTGAACTAGTGCGTACCCGTATGTGTCAAACGCACTGTACTACTAGTGCGTACCCGTACGTGTGAACTAGTGCGTACCCGTACGTGTCAAACGCACCGTACACCCGCTATCATCGCGTGTGTACGCTTTGTTTCACCATTGTACTTGTGACGTAGGGGTACGTGTGAAACGCACCGTACACCCGCTATCATCGCGTGTGTACTCTTCGTTTCACCATTGTACTTGTGCCATAGGGGTACGTGTGAAATGCACCGTACACCCGCTATCATCGCGTGTGTACTCTTCGTTTCACCATTGTACATGTGCCGTAGGGGTACGTGTGAAACGCACCGTACCTGTGTGTGGATTTCAAAATAACATAGGGGACACATAAGGGACAAGTAATAGGCCCTAAATGCATGCTGATTGTCATGGAGACAGAGTTTTCAGTTGAAAAGTGTCGATCATGTGTCCTGGAACAGTCAGTTGGCCACAAAATACAATGTTGCAAAGTGGTTGTTGACTTGACATGATGCTCAAAATTTGAACGATGCGAATGCTGTCATTGGTGTATGTTTAAAGTCATTGGTGTATGTTTAAAGGGATTGGAGTAAACGTAGGATGCGAATGAGTCTGACCAATCACTATGTACTCCTCTAAATGAATGCCCCTCAGCAAGACAGATATAAGGCAGCCAGAACCCATGAGAGGGCACTTGCCTGCACAACTTTCCAGTCGACCACACTGCTGCTGTCTCTGCTTCCTCTGGACCATGTCACGTACTGTGGAGAGGGCCCAGCCATTCACCCAGGAGGAGAATTAGGCCTTGCTGGACTGCCTCTTCCCACAGTACACCAAGCTGTATGGGAGACCAGGGGAGCAGGTGAGTGCTGAGTCCCCTACCTTTGCCTATGCACCTGTTGTGTGACTGTCAATATTGTGTCCAGGTGGGACAGACATGCAATGTTGTTTAGAGTGGGTCCCAGGGGGGGGACATGCTGATGTAGTTCCTGTGTGCACTCCTCACTTGCATTGTGCTTACTGTGACTTTCACTGCATAGTGCATGACACTTTCAGCCTGGCAAATCCTTGGTGGCTTTTTTTCCTATTGTCCTGAGGTGATTCAGTGGTCCCCCCGGTGTGACAGGTGACTGTACCCACAGATGTGTATGAGTTGAGTGGACCTGTGGTGAGAGTGTCCCAATGATGTGTACGACCTCATGGACATTGATGTGTGTGAATGTTCCTTGTCATGTGGGTGAGTGTCTATGTGAAGTGTTGCACCACAGCTGCATGGAGGAGGCAACAGATCAACCCATCTGATGTGACAAGTAAGCTGTGCTGTGTGTCTGACGTGCAGAGCTAGCATGACACCTGTGACACCCCACTGGCAAGTGGCACATGTGCAGAGTGAGGGTTGTATCCGCTGTTGTCAATGACAGGCGAGTGATCTGTGCTTGGGTGTGTCTGTCTAGTATGCTGATGGTGCATCAGTGGAGTAGGACATGTGACTGCTTGGCACGTGCTGCCCTTCAGCCTGCTGTTGCATGTGCTGCACAGTGTGTGGCATGATCAGTGAGTGTGTCGCACCCCTCATGCCAACCTGTTGACTTTCAATGCCATGTAGTGCATTGGGGCTTGCACACAGGCCAATTTCTTATTGTGTATGATGTAATTCCTGTCTGCATCCTACGCCCTGTTCAACATTTCAATGATGTTCAAATGTGTGTCTCTGGGACATGGAGCAGGTGTATTGATGTTGTGTCACTTTGTCATCCTGACAGGCAACTGCCTACGAGAAGGGGGTGATCTGGAAAAACATCGTCAGGGCCGTGAGATCTGAGGGGGAGCGTAGTCGGCAGCTGCCACAGGTCCGCAAGAGGTGGCAGGACATCCGGTGCTGGACCCGGCGGATCGCCCGGGTCCAGCTGGGGCTCGACAGTCCTCGCCCCCATGGCGGCGGCCGAAGCCTGACCCCCCACATGACGTGTCCTGGCGATGGTATTCCCTGAGCTCGATAGGCAGTTACAGGAGAGACTGCAGCAAGGAGGGGGTAGGTACATGGCTGTTTGTCGTGTTATGTGTCGCCAGCTTTTGGAAGTGCTCTGTAGCCTGCATACACTCCCAGAGTTTATATGTGCAGTGCATTTTCGGTTCCCCAATGTCACCTGGTGCTCTTTTTCATCCCGTCCCCTCCTTGACATGTGTCCCCTGGTCTGTGTGTAATCACATTTGCACACGGTCATCTAGGGTGCCAGTAAATCTAAGTGCACATTGCTTTCTGCATCATGTGGGAGGGTGGTCTGTGACTTGTGCTGGTACCTTGCCTGTGCCTTGACCTGTTCACTATGTTGGGGGTCCATATTTGTTGTCACTGATGAGGATTCTCAACATAGGAGTGTGAGCTTTCAACTGAATGCCCTTACAGCATGCATGACCAATGTTGTGGCCTCAGACATGATGTGCATTTGTGGGAGATATGCATATTGCCATGACAATTGAACATGGTATAGTCAGCTCATTCCAGGACCACGGAGCAGTGTGCCCACTACAGTCCCCTGAGACACCCTGGCCTCCTAATCATGTGTGTCATCCAACACTGTGCACATTCTCTGTGGGTTCAGCATAGGTCTGCCTCTGTGGCATTGTTCCCTGGCCTAGTTAGTATTTTGCAAATGTGTGCTACATGTGTCCACTGGACAGGGATACACCATTTTGCTTGTGCATACTCACACTGGGCAGTGCCTGTGTGGCTATTCACAACAATCTGTTGATGGTTGTTTGTCACAAATATGTGTTGCCAGCCCCACGAGGTGATGTTGTGTAAATGAAGCTATTTTTCCAGCACAGTTATTGTAACCCTGAATAAGAGGTGTCACTTCTTGATCTGTATCAATCACATTCACTCAGGTATGGGGTGGGGTGTGCTGGAGAGGCATACATTTGCAACCCTGATTTTTCATTGCCAGGTCTGACTTGTGTGTGAGACTTGGCTGTACAAAGAATCACCGTGCAGTGCCCCTGTGATGCTGGCCAGTGCTTAATGTTCGTGCTTTGCAGCCTGTGTCAGTTTTTTAAAAACATGATTCCTGCTCATATATTTTTTGCACCTGTGTGTGGTTCAGATGCAACACAGTTTGGACTTTGTGTGCTGACATCTGTGTGTACATTCTGGCTTGCCATGAGGGTGTCCCCACAGTACAGCTAGGCTTTTTTTCAAACCAATTGCAGGCCCATTAGCTTATGCATTGTCCTGGGTGTGGACATGTGTGCCACGCAAGATGATAGGCAGTAGGTCATATGTGTAGCCAACTGTGTAATCAGGTGACGGATGGCCATGTGATAACTGACATAATTCAAGTTGTTAGTAAAAAAATATTTTACCTTGGCACTCACAGCACTTGTCAATAGTTCTTCATGTTTTTAATGTGGAAATTTGATGTTTTGTGTTAAGAACACTGATGTGCCTGCATGAAAATGTCTCCCAAGGAAGTGCACACCAAACGACATTTCCACTTTCATGGAACACACTGGCACATTTTCTAAGAAGCCACTGTTAGAATTAAATGGTGTTGCAGATTCTCCATATACATGTTCCCACAGTGCTCTTGATTTTGTGAGACTCCTTTGTTGTTTGGTGACCATTTATTTCTAACAGTGGCTTCTTAGAAAAGGTGCCAGCTTCTTCAATGACAGTGTAAATGTACTTTTGTGTGTACTGCCTTGTGCGACATATTTCATGCAGGTACATGAGTGTTCTTTTCACGAAATGGCGAATTGGCACATTCAAAACATGTAGATTGTATAAAGTATTGTGAGTCCCAAGGTACCAACATTTTTTCGTTTTGTGTTCCAAAGTGTGGTGACACCTTGAGTATTGAGGTGTGCCAGTTTACGTTGGGTGCACCACTACTGTTTCTTATCGGGTAAACAAGAGGTGGCATGACTTCATTGTATTGCTGTGCTCACCGGTTCACAGACACTAGCTTCTCAGTGTATTTCTCATTCAAGTTGTGGCCTTTTTTTCCTGGTGTCCAAGTGGCATAGTGGGTCTACCAACTGGGCAGTACAGGGCTTACATATGTGCGGCGTTATCTAGCTGTTACTCATGATGCATTGCCTGATATGCACTGTGACCAATTGTTCTTGTGCTCATGTGTCAGATGTATACAGGTGACTGATGCGTTTCGGTTTCTTCTCCTTGCCCACAGCATCATCATCCGCAACCGAGGGAGACACCTGCATGGACCTGAAGGAGGGACCCAGCGACAGTGCCACCAGTGCTGTGGATTCAGAAGGACCCAGTGGCACGGAGGGCGAGGGGAGTCAGTCGGAGGACCTGTATGGAGGCGAGAGCAGCTACGACGCCGACGGGTCCGAGGCTGACATCCTTGAGGAGGCGGAGGCTGCAACACCAACTGGCAGCATCCCCACATCTGTCCCCGCCTCCTCCATTAGCATCTCCGCCCGCCCAGTTGTTCCCGTCCCTTCTGTCCGTGCAGAGGGTCACAATGTCTCCTTCGGCCCAGGCACCGCACCCCCTGCCCCTGTCACCCCTGCTGCCTCAGTGAAGAGTCTGTGGACATACTGCGGCAGTTGCAGGTTGGGCAGGCACCGGTGCTGAATGTCCTCCATGGACACACTCAACTGCTCACACAGATGGTGTCGTTCATGGAGGGCATGTCAGCAACGATATCTGAACAACGCAGGTTTCTGCGGTCCATGGACTCTTCCCTGACGGCAGCAGTTTCTCTCCTGCAGCGCTCCGTCCCCCCCTCTACCCTGGACCCATCCACACTGCCCTCTCCCATGCCTGCCCAACGCATACCCAGACAGTCACGGGCACGCACCCCACCAGACACATCCAGCACAACCCCAAGTAAGGCACAGCGCACACCTCCTAGCACGCACACTCAGGGGGATGTAGGCACACCCACAGGGTCTGGGGGCAGACGACATACACACAGCCACAGTCGCAGTCTGCAGTCCTCACAACCCTGTTCCTCCAAGACCACTCCCCTTAGCGCCCCTGCCAAACTCTCACCCAAGGTGATCCATATGGGTGGGCTGAACCTCGCCCCCACTGAGCCACCACCCCACAAGCGGGCGAGGAAGTCCCCGGGCACGGGAGTTGAGTCCCCCACCATGTCCACCCCCTCCCCCAAGAGCGCTGCACCCCATCCTCACCCATCACACCCTCTGTTGACCCTGGGGAATCCTCAGGTGCAGGGGTTCAGATGGAGGCACTGGCAGCGGTGTGCAGCGCCGAGCTCGCCTCCACCTTCGGCACTGCCCCACCCCCTGTGGTGGAGACGTCCACCCCTGCACCCACCACACCTACCCTTCCCCCTCCTGTCCCTGCAGTGCCTGGTACTGCCACTGATGATCCCCCCCCCCCCGGTCGACAAACCTTGAGGTTCCTTTGTGCAGGCAAGGTAGGGGTGGACGCGGTCCCCTACATCCACCCTTGGACTTGAGAAATGGAGTGGCCATTGGCCTTTGTACATAGTCTATTTTTAATTAATTTTTTTTTGGTGCTGAATAAAGCCTTTTCTTTTACTTTCAACACTATTGCATTTCAGGTACTTGATGTTGGTGATGAGGCTCCTGGAGTTGGTGTTCTGGTAATGTGTTAGGGTTCTGAGAAATGTTTTTGTATGATGGTCATGAGGTGGACCATGGTATCTGTGTGCCATCACAATGTCTCTGCAAAGAATCATTGGTAGTGTGTGTTCTTTTTGTTTGGAGACATTGTCCCAAGGAGTGTTCCTTCCTCTGTGGCACCTGACATCTTCCCTGCAAACAGTTGCACAATTGTTGTACTGCCCTGTGTCAACATTTCCTTTGTTGGTGAGGGATACCTTCAACAATGGCCATGCCTGCTCACCGATGTCTCCACCCCTCATATCTCTGTCCACTGCTGGGAGTCCTCTGCACCCACCCCCATATCTCTGTCCACTGCTGGTAGTCATATGCAGCCACCCCTCATGTTGCAGGCTACTGCTGGGAGTCATATGCACCCACCCCTCATATTGCAGGCCACTGCTGGGAGTCATATGCACCCACCCCTCATATGTCTGGACACTGCTGGGAGTCCTCTGCACCCATCCCTCATATTGCAGGCCACTGCTGGGAGTCATATGCACCCACCCCTCATATTGCAGCCCACTGCTGGTAGTCATATGCACCCACCCCCATATCTCTGTCCACTGCTGGTAGTCATATGCACCCACCCCTCATATTGCAGGCCACTGCTGGTAGTAATATGCACCCACCCCTCATATTGCAGGCCACTGCTGGGAGTCATATGCACCCACCCCTCATATTGCAGGCCACTGCTGGGAGTCATATGCACCCACCCCTCATATGTCTGGACAGTGCTGGGAGTCCTCTGCACCCACCCCTCATATTGCAGGCCACTGCTGGGAGTCCTCTGCACCCACCCCTCATATGTCTGGACACTGCTGGGAGTCCTCTGCACCCGCCCCTCATATTGCAGGCCACTCCTGGGAGTCATATGCACCCACCCCTCATATGTCTGGACACTGCTGGGAGTCCTCTGCACCCACCCACGCACCCCCTTGGAGCAGTACACTGCTGGCCTGGACCTACACACACACCAATATGAAGGTAACATGCTGGGCCAGTCCTCTTAGCCCACATTCCTGGCGTGTGTACGCCTCGTATCTCAAATGTACTGGTGCCGTAACGGGGTACGTGTGACACGCACCATACCCACATATTCATTGCATGTGTATGGTCCATATCACAGTTCTACTGTGCCGTAGGGGTACGTGTGGTACGCACCGTACCCACGCATTCATTGCGTGTGTACGGTCCATATCACTGTTCTACTGTGCCGTAGGGGTACGTGTGGTACGCACCGTACCCTCGCATTCATTGCGTGTGTACGGTCCGTATCACTGTTCTAATGGTGCCGTAGGGGTACGTGTGCAACGTACCGTACACGTCCACTTCCGTTGTTGTGGTACGCAGGGGTTGCTGGCCACGCCCACCCAAGTAACCAGACCCTGGTGGTAATATATGGCCTCCATATTATAGGTTTGGCTTTGTGTATGGGGTTTGTTTCTTGCCCCTCACCCCCACCCTTGCCCCTGGGTGTTGTTCTCACCGTCTGCGGCGTGTGCATCGGGTGTGGTGCACCAGGTCGTAGGTCAAGAGGACCGGGATGACACGTACGACGGGGTTCATGGCGTGTACGTCGCGTACCGGGGCTCTGTTGAGTAGCGGTTCGCGTCGGACTCTGCTTTTCCGGCTGTGTTTGACTCCCGTAAAAAAAGAGCCGTGCGGAGTGACGTAGGGACGAATCGTACTTGCTGGGCCGGAAACCGCTGCCTGAATACGTCCGGACATCGCGTACAGGCTGTTCCGGATCAGAATCGTAGTTTTTTTTACCCGTACGGTCTTTTGTACGATTCGTACGGAAATAGACTTTCTGTACGAATCGTACTTCCTAGGTTGTAGGGACAGTTTACCGGGTACAAGTCGTACGGATAAAACGCTCCGTACGACGATTCGTACGGCCTTTTTCCAGGATTGGAATCGGCCCCGAAGTAGGTGAAATTCAGGCAGTGTTATACACTTTGGCAGCTTTGGTTGCACAAAATGCACAGGGGTGAATAAAAAGATTTGTTTCACGAGCGTGTGGGAAAACGGTAATGTGGAGCTTGTAAGACCTGGTTTAGAGTAGCACAAAAGTACACTGGGGAGTCATATACACCATAACAAGAGGGGACGGGGGATGTGATTGCCTGAGAATTGCATGTGAATTGGATCATGGTTGTTGGGTCATGGTGGCTCTTAAAGTAAAGGGACTTGTATCTAGTGTATTCCAGATTGAGAACCGTGAAGATCTCCACAGGGATATTTGGAGGGCGATGTTGTCAGCACCCCTAAGGAAAGAGAGCCACTCCTGCCATTTAAAAAAAGAAACCGCTTTGAAGTTTTTCCAGATGCATAGTATTAGTATACAGGCTAGGATAAGCATTAAATCCAGGAGGAACCCATCATTGTCGGCCCATATTGGAGGATCCAGGGGGCCCAATAAAATGTATATGAACTCTCTCGTGGGAATAATCTTAAGGGTATATGTGATATAATCAAATACCTTAGCCCAAAAGTCCTGAAGGAGGGGGCATCCGAATAGCATGTGCTCAAGGGAAACCTCATGTTTGTCGCAGCACCAGCAGGTGAGAGCTTTTGCAAGGCTGACCTTGAAGAGTCTTGCGGGAGTCCTTTAAGTCCTGTTTATTGACATAAATTTAGTTTGTGATAGTATAGGTGAGATCTTATGTGAAAAGGGGGATTTGTGAATGTAGGCCCAGTTAAAAGTAATACTTAACTTGGGCGGTACGGATTCCCATTGCTATTGATTATAAGACTAAGATTTGTTTTGGCTCGGAAGGAGAACTTTATACATGTAAGAAACTAGATGACCTACCTTGGCTAGGCGGTTCAAGAGGGTAGCGATAGAAGGGCAGACACCCATTTCTTTAAGAGTGGGTTGTAGGTTGATAGGAGAGTAGGCTGGGGAGTAATTTAATTTCAATATATTTGTAATATTTTTTATTAGAATATGTATTTTAAGTTGATTTATACTGTTATTGTGTGAAATGAATTATTATTGATGGTTTCCAAATAACTTGTTAATTTTAATTTATTAATTTATTAATAATTAATTATGTTAATAGTGTTATGTTTTACAACATTGGTGGTGTCATTTATAGGGGAATATGGTGGGAGGTAATTTTTTTTAATTCATGATTTTTTGAAAATTAATTTTAATTATTTTGCCTCAGTTGGAATAGTACATTATTCCTCTCCGCTATCCAACACTGACCCTACTGTTGCAGTTGCTGGAGTGGGAATTTTAATTTTCGCCCCTCCGCTATCCAACACTTTCCCTACTGTTGCACTTGCTGGAGTGGGAATAGTAATTGTTACCCCTCCACTATCCAACACTTTCTCTACTGTTGCACACCCTGGAGTAGGAATAGTAAATTATTCGCCTCCGCTATCCAACACTTTCCATACTGTTGCACTCGCTGGAGTAGGAATAGTAATTGGTACCCCTCTGCTATCCAACACTTTACCTACTGTTGCACTTGCTGGAGTGGGAATAGTAAATTATTCCCCTCCGCTATCCAACACTTTCCCTACTGTTGCACTAGTTGGAGTGGGAATAGTAATTGTTACCCCTTCACTATCCAACACTTTCTTTACTGTTGCACTCCCTGGAGTAGGAATAGTAAATTATTTCCCTCCGCTATCCAACACTTTCCATACTGTTTTACCTGCTGGAGTGGGAATAGTAAATTATTCCCCCTATCCAAAACTGTTCCTACTGTTGCACTCTCTGGAGTGGGAATAGTAATTTTTACCCCTCTGCTATTCAACACTTACTCTACTAAAGCACTCTCTGGAGTCGGAATAGTAAATTATTCCCCTCCGCTATCCAAAACTTTCCCTACTGTTGCACTCGCTGGAGTGGGAATAATAATTTTTACCCCTACGCTATCCAACATTTTCCCTACTGTTGCACACTCTGGAGTGGGAATAGTAAATTATTCCCCTATGCTATCCAACAGTTTTCTTACTGTTGCACTCCCTGGAGTGGGAATAGTAAATTATTCCCCTCCACTATCCAACACTTTCCCTACTGTTGCACTCCCTGGAGTGGGAATAGTAATTGTATCCCCTTCACTATCCAATATTTTTCCTACTGTTGCTGTTAATGTAGTGTAAAATGTAATTGTAAAAGAATAAAAATATTTTAATATTTTAATATTTTAATTTATTATATATATTTTTTCTTTTTCTTTTTATTTTACTGGTATATGTATATATATGTCTATTTATAATTGTTAATATGTTTCTAACATGTTATAATTTATTATAATTATTTATTGATATTATTAAGTAACTTTATATATTATATTTTATATATATGTATGTTAATTTTGTTATATTATATTTATTATTTCTAATTTTAAACATTTATAATTCTATATTTTTTAATTGTATGTATTATTTACTTTATTTTATATTATTCTTTAAATATTTTAAAAAACGATATTTTTAACAACGATATTTCTTACAATATTTTTTTTCCGATATTTTTGTACTTACCATGATGTAGATAGGATGTCGATATTCTTGACATCGATCTTTAGGTTTCGATATTTTGGATCCTTGATATTGTGTTCATCGATATTCTGTCAGTGAATCCCAGAGGGCATTTAATAATCTGCCTTGAAAATCCCTTGGTGGCTGGACTCCTTATGAGATCCTGTTTGGGCCTAAGATGTGAGTCCCAGACCTCGACAGACCCAGAACAGTGGCAGCTGAAACACCATTTCACATAAACAAATGTATTGCTATTTTACAGGAACTGAACAACTTCTGGAACAAACAAAACAACGTTAAAGTAAAATAGTCTGCCACAGGTGAAGTGAAGGAAGTGATAGCAGCACCCAGTTGGATCCCAAAGGTTGGGGATGTGGTCAGGGAGAGAATAGTGGACAAAAATAATTTGGGCCATCCTACAGAGTGTCTGTACATGTCCCGGCTTTTGAAGGTACCAGAACTTTGCTTCTTCTGCCTCTTGCTGGCTGCAGAAACAAGAGATTTGTCTTTCTTGATTTTATCAAACCACACTATGAGGCCAATTGTCAACAGTAAGCTGCATGGGTTCCTGTGTAGTTACCTGCCTCTTCTCACTACCATAAAAAATGATCCTATGGAAGCTTTAATCACTAATGAAGCCTCCTCTCCCCAGCGGGAGAAAGCAGTACACAACAAACAATTATATCTTCTGCCTGCTACATCAACAACTACCATTCAATTGACTTGTACTGAAACACAGATTTCAATTCGGAATTCTGACACAAATGCTATATATGTCAATGAACTACAGATCAAGTCATCTCCCAGTTCTTCACAACCTGCAGAGCTGCCAAAAATAGTTTGTACTGCCTCTTGCTACTTCATTGACTTTGTGACTTTTCTGCATATTCATCTGATCCACCCGCACCTCCACCTTTACCTTTTCTAATGAGACTGCATGTTTTCTATCTTTGGCTGAAAAAGACGTACTTCATTCTTCCATGGCTACACCTTTGGATTACAATATAATTACCTTTCCTGGTCCTTTAAATTGGTTTTGTGACAGTCTTTTTCTTGCTTTTGAATGTAAGCGATCTCCCAGAATGCTCTGCTGCACACCTGGTGTACGTGGTTCTAACACCACATTCTTTGTTGCGCAAAGCAGAAAGAGACCTTTCCCTGGTGAACATTTCAGTTGTTCCAATTCCTGATGGTATTGTTTGGTATAGGAATGTGTGACCCTACAGAACTTTTAAAAATTCGGTATTTGTTTAAATTATCATTGAATTACATTATCACCCCTAGTACTGTCTCTGATGATTGGGATATTGATACAGTGCCATGATATGCTAGAAGATCTTGCACATTCTATTGTTTTTCTTCTGATGAACTGTATGAAGGGATGTCCAACTATGATGAAATGTTTTTTTTTCAACATTATGGTAATCATTTCTTGCATAATGTAAGTACTCCATGTGCTGTCTTTAATTATACACAATGGGAAAATATTGCCCAACACCGCCATGGAATAGTTAACAAACATTTGCACAGAAATTTGCTTTGTTTCTGGTTATGGTACATTAAACCCAGGGTCTTATTATTAGAAGCTTGCAACATAACGTGCAAAGAAGAATATGCTGACAAACACCAAGCTGATTTACTCTGCTTCTTTTCTTTCCCACCTGTCCACACAAGGGTTTGACTTTTGGAGGGACACTATCAATATTAAATCAATTTGAGAGTCAAAGGATTGGCAGGTTCAGGGGAACAAGGCTTTGTTTAAAGCATGCTTTATGCCACAAGAGATTATTTTCCTGAACAAAACTGTGCAACATCATGCCTTGGTTAGCTAAAATCAAGGATTTTGAGCACACAAAATATTCCTACATTTGCACGACTTGAAAACTGGCAGCAGTTTACAAAATACAATAAGGAACCTTTAGACACCATGCTGCAAAATGGTACGTACAATTCATCAGATACCAATTGGAAGGACATTTTATTGTGGCCTTTAGATACTGACGAATGTCTGGCATGATTTCTGGGTACCACCAATGGTTTCAAGATCAGCAGGTCCAACCTGTATTGCGTGAAGACAGAACATTCGGGGGTGGTAACAAATTACAGTGTTGGGAAGTTGTGCCTTGATTGGCTAAAAACCTCAACATTGTCCCAGGTGAAACAGCACTTACCTCTTGTTTCTGATGAAATGGGACTACAAGACTTCTTGTTAGGTCCTTGAAAACCACGTCAAAAACACTTCTTGTATGTAATATACAATAAAGTGTGCATAGTTTTGAGCAGGAAGCTGCTGCAAGACTGCGTGAGATTGACAGGGCTAATTTAGAAATGGCTCAAACACTGGTTGACAACGGTATGACAAACTTGTCCTCTAGAATGTCCTCCCTGAGTAACACAGTGTTGTCGGCAATAGACATTATACAACATGATATGTCCGCTCTACGTCATGGGCAGTCACAACTTAGATCGATCATGCAATTGAGTTGGACACTTCAGACACTTCGTTCTGGTTGCATACCATGGTGACATATTAATGCCACAAGCCTGTTTCACCATACCACCTTATGAAACAGCAAATACTCATGGCACACAAAGATGTGACATATACTATGTTACACATAGAGAAGTTTGAGAAACTACCTTTCACTGTTGCTGAAATGCCTTTCCACGGATTGGTTATTCCACGGGTTCATTATCGATTTTGACATTTCACTTCCAATCCCGTCTACACCGCCATCAAGTGGGTGGATATGAAGCATTAGGGGAAGGGTATTTACATAAGTCTTGGGGATTACATTTTAAATTCCATTGTCGGAATAGGGAAACTGAAGTTTTTCTTAGAGGTTCTGGCTGTGAGAGTGCTTTGAGTTGTTCCTTAGTGTGCAAGGAAGTTTCACTTCAAGGGGCTTGTAATGCATTAATTTCAAACTAGTCTTAACACTTCAAAGGTTCTCCAGTGGCTGTGCTTTGTCCGGCTTTCAGATTATTCTCTAAT
This sequence comes from Triturus cristatus, assembly GCF_964204655.1. Classification (NCBI taxonomy): domain Eukaryota; kingdom Metazoa; phylum Chordata; class Amphibia; order Caudata; family Salamandridae; genus Triturus; species Triturus cristatus. The sequence continues at coordinate 80,800,747 of NC_140582.1, read as the reverse complement.
AGGAGTTATTTGGTGTTGAACAATCAGGGTTGCTGTGGCATCAGAGCTGGCAAAAGCTTATTTTGTCACGGTTTCTTCTGTTGTGACTTGCTGTACACAAGTATTGTTTCCCACAGCCCTTACAGTTAAGGAGGTTTAGCCTTCAATAAAGCTTTAGAACATGCACTTTGATGCCTTGAGTAGACTGAAAGTCATTTTGTTATCCAGATCAAATGGAACTGGTACTACCACATGTGCTCCTGTGCCATGAACGCATGGTACAACGCTTTGGCGCACCCTTGCTTCAGGAGCTAAATGAGCACTGGTTCTTGTCCTGTCTGCCTGTGTGGCTACACTGCATGTAGCCTGTATTCCGCTGTCTGCTGTGCACTTTCGAGAGTGTCTGGGACTTGTGTCTAGGAACGCAACCGGTTCAGCCTCTGGACATGGAAGTACTGGTGGACCCTTAAAGTCCTATTTGTATCACTGTCCCCATTTGCCGTTGCTTCTGAACACATTCTGTGATCCTTCTTTGGATGCCTTCCTGGTGATTTATATCCTGGCTCTGGTTCTGCGGATTTCCTACTGGCTGTGTTTACTCCTTCAGCTGCTGCTGTGGGGGTAGGATGGGAACACGTTTGCTCCATAAACCTGCCCTAAGTGTGACTCTGGGATCATTGTCTGCGATTGCTGGACACATACATTTTTAGTCTACCTCTTGGAACACATAAACAATTTGTTGGGTTCAATTTTTGGGAACTTTTTAATTTGGCCTGTTTTTACATTACAAATTCCTTTTAAATAGTATTTTTTTTAAAAGTTGATTTGTATTTGCCTTTAGATTTTTAATTATGGCTTTCTGAATGCTTTGGCTTCAAACAGTACGATTGTCTTTTTTTATATTTTTGCATCTTTTTATATGGACATCATCATCCTGTAGCTTTGCTCTGGATTGCTTTTATTAGTATTATATAGCCCTAGCAGACTTACGTCCGAGGAGTGTGTGTCACGTGGCTCGGTTAGGCCCAAGAGAAAACACTGCCAATGTACATGCACATGTTTCTTAAGTCGCCTTCTTTTCTACACAATGACTTTTGACACACATGTGCTTGCGTGACAGTGCAGGATTAGTTTCTCTGAAACCATATTGTTTATATTTGCACTTCGTAAGTACACTGTCATGACACCTTGAGCCTAAACGGACATTGTTAAAATGTTGTTTGTTAATAGTCCGTAAGGCGACATAGCTATCACAAGAGGATAAACAAGGTCAACCCGGCTGAAGCCACAACATAGAAGCGTGGCTACTGTTATTATATATACAAACCCATTTCCGTGTTCAAATAGCACGAGCACTTTGATGTCACTGTGGGGTCGCTGTTGTCGGAGTCTTATCCCAGCTGATTCCTGTTTTCCCACTGCGAGGAGGAATGTCCAACTTATGACCAAGATGGGGACCTGAACACATTCACCTACAGGTAATGGGGAGTTAGATAATCCAGTCAGGAATTCTGCCGAATCACCCACCCTAGGCAACTAGGTTAGGCAGCGCATAGTAGGAGTACACTATACACAGTACTTATATGCAAGCATATATACACTGCTTTAGCACAATGGTGGAATTGTTTTTCCTTTTCACTGTTCTCATACTACTAATCACTTTTATCTCCTTCTACCTATCAATCATTGCAGTGCATATGCTTTGCACAAAAAGCTCAATAGATCAATAAAAATTGAAATGCCCCTTTTTGTATTTCTTGTGTATCTCTCTGGGTATGCACGGATAACTGATCGAAAAGGTTTTTAGATCTGTTGCCATTATTCCTTGGGGAGTCAGGGTTGTCATGTTCTGAGGTTGCCCAATCAATTTATTACCCACTTAGGTTTAGGGGTACTTATGGTGGCACTGTGAGCTAGCAGGACTGTAGGCCAACATATCCTGAGGGTGTGCATGGAATCAGTCTGGCACCATTCCAACATTTATGTTGTCCAACATATGCACAGTTTCTACTGAGGTAGTAGAAGCTGTGCGACAATGCACTATGGATGCAGAAACTTCCACCTCTACGTATATGGACACATCTCTCAAGTATTGGCATACCACAATCAAGGCCGGACTGGCTGTACTGGGCATCAGGCGTTTCCCCAGGAGGCCGGAAGGGTGCTTTTGTTACTGGTGGCCTTTATTTAGCAGTGCAGCAGTTTTAAAAGCACTGTAGAGTTCCTTGTGTAGCCAAACGTTTTATAACAACAAGAAAGTGCCAAGATAACTCTGGTGATTAATGCACCTGCTGATCAGAGTTTTGTCTAGTGGCAGTTTGGACTCTTATACGGTAGCGCAGAGGTTTAGTATGCCTGCCGCAAAGAGTGTGTACATTATTTTATGTGCAAAGCTCAGTGCTACTGCTTTTGCCACAGAAATCCTTTTGTTACTATGCAATTCATAAGTTACAATTGAAATCTAGGTTAGAAAGTTATATTTTTTCTCCAGTCTTTTATTATACACATTTTGCGAAAAAGTGTTTGTTTGGATAGAAATAAATTTGTATTACTAAAGTCAACCCTACCAATGTGTTACATTCTGAATCCTCAGTTTGTGCTTTCCCAGACCAAGCACTCTTAAAAAAATGCCTACCAGTATGGATGACAAGTGAATTCTTCACCTTGTAGCCCCCTTTGTCTTATGTAACATTGTTAGACCTGACAGCCTTAGGGTGGTCTTCCCCAAACTGTTTGCCTCTTAGCCTCATATTTTTGCTGATTCATTTTTGTTGGCCTTAAGACTCTGGGTACGTTACCCCTGCTAATTAGTGAAAAAAGTGCATGTGCTCTCTTGCCTAAACTTGGTTTGATTGATGTATCCACAATCAGCACATTTATTTTACTTATGAGTCCCTTGTAAAGTGCACTGCATGTGTGCAGGTTCTGTAAATTAGATGCTACTAGTGAGACTGTACCAATGCTTTTGCCACCCACTAAAGTAGCCTGTAAACATTTCTCAGGCCTGCCATTTCAGAGCCAGTGTGTGCAGTTTACACTGCCATGTTGACTTGGCATTTAAAATCCCTTGCCTTGCCGTAAATTATGATTAAATTACATATAAGTCACTCCTCGGTTAGGCCACAGGCAGCCCATAAGGCAGGGTGCAACGTAACTAAAAGATGGGACATGTGCTTTTAAGTTTTTCATGCTTTGGTAGTGAAAAACTCCCAAATTCATTTTTCACTACTGAGAAGCCTTACCCTCTCACAGGTTAACATTGGAGATTCCTTCTTACATTTAACAAGCTGTAATTCCTAAGTGGAAGAAGGCCTATATCTCATGTTTAGTACCTATGGAATGGTAAAGACAAATTCTCTTTAATGTTAAGGTTGGATTTGTTGTTACTACTCTGAAAAATGTCACTTTTAGATAGTTAGCAACATAAGACAATGTCTCATTGGGAATCAATGAGGGGCAGTAATTTAAGAAATAACCTAATTATACAACATAAATTAAATAACAGCGAATAGTCCCAAGCACACGGTTAGATGCATTTCTAATATCAGCCAAGAAGTACAGATAGGATTTAACAAATCAAAATGCAGAATCAGCCATTCTATTTAAGTTGAGTACATAGGGGCCTATAATGATGGCGGGCGGATAGCCACCGCCAGGCCATCTGTACCTGATTTACCCACCGCCATATTAGTATGGCGGGGGTACCGCGGCGGACGGAAAAACCGTGCGGATCTGGGGCATAATATGGTGGCGGTGCCGAGCAGGCACCGCCATCCATAATATGATGTGCAAATTAATTGGCCTTTCCACGGCGGTGATGCCACCATGGAAAGGCTGGCGGAAATTGCTTTGGGGGCCCGTTACGTACCCCTGTGGGGGTGGGAGATGGGGGGGTGGGGGGCTGCACTTGGCAGTGCCATACACAAGGTGACAGGCACCGAGCGGTGCCTGTCACGTTGTGAATGGCAATGCAAACCATTCACTTTTAACATTGAGGACGGAGCTGCACCCAGCAGCCCCGTCCGCAGTGCGTAGAGAGGCATAAAGTGGAGTAGAGTGTTGTAGAGTGGAGCAATAGTGTCCTAGGGTGGAATGGCACAGAGTGTTGTAGGGTGCAGTAAAGTGAGGTGGAGTGGCATAAAATGGAGTAGAGTTTTGTAGAGTGAAGTGGCGTAGAGGGTCGTAGAGTAGAGTTGCATAGAGTGCAGTAGATTGTTGTAGTGTAGAGTGGAGTAAAGGGTTGCAGAGTGGAGTGTTGAATAGTGGAGGGGCATGGAGAGTCATTGAGCAGAGAAGTGAGTCAGAATGGAGTGGAGTAAAGTGGCGTAGAGGGAGTTTAACAGAGTGGCAGTGTCGTGGAGTGGCAGAGAGGGTTGTTGAGTGCAGTAGAGTGGTGTAGAGTATAGTGAAGTGTCAAAGATTGGAGTATCAAAGTAGAGAGTCGTTGCAAAAAATATAGGAGCGTGAGTGGAGGGGTGTATAAGAGTTGTATGTCGTGTATTGTCAGAGTGGAATGGCATGTTGGGAGTTGGGAGTGGAGTGGTGTGTGGTAGAGGGTTGTGGGGTAGAGGGGAGGGGCATGGTGTTCTACAGAGTAGAGTGGTGTAGCGTGGAGTATGCCTGGTGTGATGGTGCACTGCCTGTACAGTCAACAAATTTGCAATTTAAATGACTATTACATTTGCTAAGGCATACAGTTTTACTGATCTAAAGTATACAGTGCACAAAACAATGTGTGGAAGTGTAATCTCCTAGTGTACTGAATTGTTCTAAATCATATTGAAATATTTGTTTCCACCATACTTCAAAGAATTACAAAAAATGTGCTTCATTTGTGCTTTCCTTAATCTGATATATTGAGTTGTGTGCAGAGGGAAGAGAACAAGTGAACGGTTGAGAGAAAAACTATAGTGTAAAGAGTAGATAAATAGGGTGGCAATGGCTTGTAGAGGGTGGAGAGCACATGAGCAGTATAGAGAAGATGCCTGATGTGGACAACAATGTGCATGGTAGAGATCGGATTTGGTGAGTGGAGATTGAAGATAAAAGGTTAGAAAGTGGAATTACACAGGAGTATGGGCAAGGGAGTAGCCAGAAAATTAAAACACCCCCCACTTTGAACCAAAACTCTTATGAGACCAAGCAAGTGAAGCAAGTCATCGGGACCATCCCAGAAAGACTTGCTTGTCTCTTGCATCCAAGCACCTTTCCATTCATCAATTCATTCTTCCATCCACTTGCTGATTATCATCATTTCACCCTTACATTCTGCCTTCCGTCCCATATTCTGTCCTTCACCATTCCGTCCATCCATATACCCATCTACATGCAAACCTATTCATCCATCTTCAAACCTATCCACAAAACATATCCATCCCTTCACTCAGTCATCCATCATTTTACTTGTCTATCCCCACTTCCATCCATCCACCCTTTTCTCATCTATCTATCCTTTTACTCCATCCATCCTCCCTTTCACTCATTCATTGACTGATCCACCCTTTTACTCAGCGATCCATCCTTTCACTCATCATTCCACCCTTTTACCCATCTATCCTCTCATCCATTCATATACCCTTTCACTCACTCATCCACCCATCCTTTCACTCATTCATCCATCCATTCAGCCTTTCACTCATCATCTGTCTACCATTTAATACAGCCAGCCATCTACCCTTCCTTCATGTATCCATGCATACATCCATCCATTCACGGTTTCATTTAGCCCATCCATTCATCCATCCACTTAGTCCTTCCATTTACTATTTCCCTCATCCATCCAGCCTTCCTCTCATCTATCCATCCATCCATCCTTTTACTCATCCATCCATTTTTCCTTCACTCACTCATTCATCCATGCATCTATCCATCCACCTCTTCACTCACACATCCCTCCATCCATCATCCATTTACCTTTTAACTCATCCATCTTCCTTTTCACTTATCCATCAATCCACCCTTTCATTCAGCCACCCATCTCTTCACTCATCCATTCACCCTTCCACACATTGCTCCACTCATCCATTTACACTTTTACTCATCCATTCTTTTGCTACCTCATCCATCCACCCTTTTCATTGATCTATTCATCCACCCTTCCATCCAGCTATCCATATATTCTCCCTTTCACTCATCCATATATCCACCAATTAACCCTTTAACTCAGTCCATTCATACATCCACTCACTGATCCATCCATTTATCTTTTGACTCATCGATGCATCCTTTTACTCACTCATGCAGCCTTTCTCCCATCATCAATCCAGCATTTCAATCATCCATTCTTACATTCGTTTCACTTATTCATCAATGCATCTATCCATCCACCTTTTCACTCACACATCCATCCTTTGACTCATCCATCAATCCTTTCACTCTCATCCACCCTTTCACCCTACCTTCATCTATCCTCCCTTCCTTGCAACCTAGCCATCCATCCTTTCAACCTGGCCATCCATCCATTCTTTCATTCAGCCATCCTTTCACTTACTCATCCATCCTTTCACACATCCACCCATCCTTCCTTTCACTACTCCATTCTTACATCCATCCTTTCACTATTTCATCTATCCATGCATCCCTTCACTCACCCACCCCTCCACCATATCACTGATCCGCCCACCTTCCCTGTACCAAGTTGCAAACAAAAGAACCCCACACTTCCTGCATCTGGTAAAACAGAGGGTTGACAATTAACACCACTGAAGAATAGGGAACATAATGCGAATGAACAGTCTATGTGGCGAGTAGAGAGTGCATGCAGAGGATGGAGACCAAGTGTCCGGAGTGTGCAGTTTGTAAAGCAGACGCAGAGCCGGACTTGAACAGAAAATAGACCCAGGCAGTAAAATTAAAGTGGCCCCGTCAATCAGCTAGTTAAAAATTGGCCCACAGTTATAAATCGGGCAGTTTTGACCTTGTATAGCCATTTGTATAGGTTATTTACACTGTGTATTGGGACCCACATTCTTTGTGCTTGCTGCATGCAATGTGGTACTAACTGGGAAAGCAACAGTAAACAGTGGCCCACCAGAACCACAAAACCAGTCCACAAACAGCCTAAATAATGCCCCACATTCTGACCTATCAGATCAGCCGTTGTGGCACTACCAGGCCAATCCGACCCTGAGCAAACTTGAAAGAGTAGTAATATAAAGGACGACTATCAGGAAAATAGAGCAAGGGTTCAGGAGGAAGAAAGCAAGCTTCACCAGGACGAGAGGGAAGTGTTGAACCTGGGTGGAGAGGTGAAGAAAGATGCATAGGAAAAAAAAGATGAAAAGCGTATTTTTGTCTCGAGTGTGAAAAGAGAATGATTAGTTATCGGAGAGAATGGAAACACGCAAAAAAAAAAAAAAAAAACACAAGACCGAGAGAGGAGTCCTCGACCCCTACTTAAAGTGCAACCCTGGTCAATCTCTCACCTTGGGGGGAGGGGAATTCAGTGCCTTATTTGCCTTTGTTTCTCCCTGCTATTGCGACTACACTCATTCCCTTCCTGCCAGAGCGCTACACTCGAATTCAAACCAAGCACCTTCCTCTGTTTGCATCTGAAATGAGAAAGAAAGCGCCATTTCTTGTCCTGGAGCAAGGTAAGCGCAGCTCGGAAGGATCGGCATTTCCCCTTGTTTGAGCAGCAGCACAAAGAACACGCGAGCCGCCTGTGGTCGAGTAGCCCGATTGCAGGTCTGGACACACAATCCTCCTGCTGATTGGCCGAAATGGCCTGTAGGCGGACAAAGGTCACAAAGGTTGGTTGCAGGAAAGGCCGTTTCCATTTGTGAACCAACTTTATTGAAAACTCAAGAAAGGCTAGAAGACAGCGCTGCCGTTCTGAACGCAGCGAGAAGAATGCACATTTTCAAAATCATAATCCATTATACTCTTGAAGTCTATTAATGAAATATTCACTTCATGAGAGTGAAAGGGTTTTTGGTATAATAATTAACAGTCCGCATAAAGTTATAACAATGATATTGAGTTAAACATCTATCGTGAACCTCATTAGGTATGGCTGTTATTTCACTGCTACGATATCTATAGTTCAATTAAAACGTGACACATTTTGCTTTTCGAAAGCTTTTAAACTTTCAATAGAAAGTTCTGTTATTATTTATATACCAGAGGTGCCACAGGTATATGAATAAAAATATGCATATAGGCAGGGCCACTGGAATCATGCGATTCTGCAGTCACTGCATTTTTTTGGGCTAATTATAGATTTGCGGCATTTTTTTTTGTTGCATCTTTTATATAGCGCGAACTGGACCCGAAGGTATTGGAGCGCTGTACATGAGCACCGTATTTACATTACATATTCAGGCACAGGGAGATTAAGTGATTTGCCCAGAATCAGAGGTGCAACTAGAGCCAAATTTCGGGGGGGGGGGCTGAATCTTTTAAGCCATAGGCAAAGTGGAACTGCAGGGGCTCTTAGAAGGGGTGAAACAACAGCGAGGCCTCATTAACATGCAAATGGTCTTTTAAAGACCTGTGAAGTGCTCGGGTGCTGCTATGTGTGCGCCGGGAAGCTAGTCTCCTCCCGGGCCACACACGAGGGGGGGGGGGGGGGGCTGAGGCCCTTTGAGTCCAATGGGTGTTGCGCGCCTGCCCAGAATCACAGGATGTGGACGCGGCCTCGAGGCTCGAACCCTGGTTTCCTGCACCAAAGTGGGCAGCGCAGCTGACGGACCACATCCCCTCCACATCCCCTCCCCTTTGCCAAATAATCCATCATTTGCTAATTAATCGGCAGATTTTAACAAAAACAATCTTCTTTATAACTCAAATGGATCAAACATTTCTAAAAATGTGGCAATGTGTTAGAACTTTGTGGAAAGCCCTTTGCAAAGGTTAACTGGGCATCTTTAAATTGTTTATTTTTGTGTTTGGTTGTGGTACTAATGAGGTCAAACGTTTGCCCAGACAGTATTACCATATGTATAAATTACAAACTAATGAAGTAATCCTGTACAAAAATGTGCTGCGCCATGCCTCATAATTTACCTTTTCTTGACGCATTATTTAGTTAACGGTGCCAAATAATTTAGTGCTACCCTGTCGCATGATTTCAGTAGCCTTACATACAGGTAGGATAGTCCATTGGATTCATGTGCCTGTTGAAGAGAAAAACCTCGGGTCCTCTGCTGGTCCTATGCCTGCCCCCCAATGAAGGCCTAAAAACTGCCCAAAGTCTTGGTAAATTAAATTCACAGTATGGAAGGGGGACGGTTCATTGCCCAGTCACTGCACAATTAATTGTGACTAGCAGTCCTCTTGTAATAGCAGGTTTAAAAATCTTTTATGCCAAGCGTGGAAGATTCCTGTGAGCGGACACCAGAACCATGAGTTGTCTAATAAAGCCCGTTGTCTTGTGTACTCGGGCCCATAGTTTCCCAGGAAGAGGTACACCAGGCCTATATCACCATTCCCAATCCAAGATAGTGGGTTAAGCAATTCAAGATGTTGAAGCAACTTGGCCAGCTGTTTCAAGACCTTGGAAAAGGCTGGAAAGAGGGTGATAGAGCGCTAAATCTTTAGCTCATTAGGATCCAGGCTAGCTTTTTTCATGAGTGAAATGAAGATGCCTTTCTTGTAAAGCTGACTAACAATGCTCATGTTAAAAGAGGAGCTGATAGCAGTGCAACGAGTTAGGGCAAGAACAGGCATCAATTATTTTAAGGTAGAGGGAGAACATGGATTATAGAGTGATCCTGATTTCAGGTTGGATAGTGCTGAGATGACCCCTGCCATGGACATATCAGGAAGCTGGCTCAGCGAGATATCCTAGAGGCTTCTGGGCTTGTCTCCCTTAATGAGACTTGCAGTGTGTATGTGTTTGTGTGTGTGTGTTGATTTTGCTTTTAAATAAAAGAGGGCCACGTTCTTCCTAGTGCTTTTGAAGGCATCACCATGGTGGCATGACTAATAGGATCCAGCAAAGATTGGTTTACCTTAAAAAGGTCCAAGAGGGTTTCAGTGAAGATGCCAGATGGGAAGCAACAAAATATGTTTTAATGGCAAGGAGGCCGACTTTGAAAAGATGTTATTGATTTTTAATTAGGCATGTGATCTGATTGTTAAACCCCATTCATGGGCAATGGAGCAGTTAGGGGCTATGGGCCACGGCTGTGTGTAGGCTGGAGTCATTTTACTCTATTGTCCCAGGGCCCATTCTACTATGACTCTGCAAAACTGGGCAAACTACAACCTTTTCAACACTAGCTTCTCGGTGGTAGCAATGGTGAGCAGTCACAGGCTTCTCATGGAGGTAAGTTTGGTGGCACACAGGTTCAGCACTCAACACTACACCCAGCCATGCAATAATGTGATTGTCCAACCCAGTGCTACTCTTATGGAAAAAACAGGTACTTTATTCTACATTAAGGCACAATACAGACGGACACATTCTTTTTTTGTTAGGCTCCGGGAGATTAAGTGATATGCCCAGGATCACAGTATTTTCAGCCTCCCTGCCGAGGCTCGAACCAGATACCCATCTCCAAGGTCGACCATATGCCTTTACCACGCATGCCATGACAACGCAAAGGCGTGCACGGTGAATGCATAAAGTTTGTAAAAGTGTTTATGGTAAATATATATATATTTTTTAATATGATATGTATATATATATTTTATTTTAATTATTTTTTTTAAAAAACTAAAAACAAAAAAAGGCCTTTTTTATCCCAATAACTAAACACCCCTAACATTGTTAAATTACCCATACCACCCCAATACCCATGCCCACTAAAATCTTAAATTACCCTTGGCACCCCAAATCCACCCTTAACCCTAAAACACACCCTGACCACTAACAATACCCCTACACCCCCAAACCCACCCTGAACCCTTAACCTACCCTAGAACCCCAAAACCTAAACTGAACCCTGTACACTAAAATTACCCTGAGCACCCCAAAAACAAAACACACCCTGATCACTAAATTTTCTACTACACCCCAAACCTAAAGCCACCCTGAACCCTAAAACTCCCCCAGCACCTCTAAACCCAAACACACCCTGAACCCTAAAAATTCCCCTACACCCCAAAACCCTAACCCACCATGCCACTTAAAAATACCCCAGCACCCCAAAAACTAAACCCACCCTGAACCCTAAAAATACCCCAGCACCCCAAAACCCAAACATACCCTTAACCCTAAAATTACCCATAACCACTAAAAATAAACCTGCACCCCAAAACCTAAAATGACCCTGAACCCTAAAAATACCCCTGCACCCCAAAACCTAAACCCACCCTGAACCCCAAAAATACCCTGGGCACCCCAAAACCCAAACATGTCCTTAACCCTAAAACTACCCCGGACCACTAAAAATAAACCTGCACCCCAAAACCTAAACCTTAAACATACCCCTGCACCCCAAAAACTAAACCCACCCTGAACCCTAAAAATACCCCAGCACCCCAAAACCCAAACATACCCTTAACCCTAAAATTAGCCATGACCACTAAAAATAAACCTGCACCCCAAAACCTACAACGACCCTGAACCCTAAAAATACCCCTGCACCCCAAAACCTAAACCCACCCTGAACCCCAAAAATACCCTGGGCACCCCAAAACTCAAACATGCCCTTAACCCTAAAACTACCCCTGACAACTAAAAATAAACCTGCACCCCAAAACCTAAACCCTAAAAATACCCCTGCACCCTGAAACCTAAACCCACCCCGAACCCTAAAAATACCCCAGCATCCCAAAACCCAAACATGCCCTTAACCCGAAAATTACTCCTGACCACTAAAAATAAACCTGCACCCCTAAACCTAAACCCACCCTGAACCCTAAAAATACCCCTGCACCCCAAAATCTAAACCCACCCTGAACCCTAAAAATACCCAGACACCCCAAAACCTAAACCCACCCTGAACCCTAGAAATACCCCAGCACCCCAAACGCCTTAACCCTAAAATTACCCCTGAACCCCAAAACATATAACCCTACACTCCAAAACCCAAACCCTATACATAACTTATACTTACATATAAATCACATATGCTTCTACCATTCATGCATTTACAACAAATTTTGTTGTAAAAGCATGTGTGGTAAATGCATATGCATTGTAATGCCATGCGTTGTAATGGCATTGCCGAGTAATGGTAGTTGCATTGTGATGGTATGCGGGGTGATGGTAGTAGTGGTAAAAGATTAGTTGTAATGGGTGTTTACCTCTTGCACTAGAAGTATAATCATTCTCAAAACATAAGGAGAAATGTCATCATGTTAAGAAGAAATGATGCTTGTGGAGATTTGGATGTTTATTTTCAAATCATCAAGCACAATTGGATCTTATGAAGTAATCACATACTCATTCTTAAATCCTCCTGAAGTCATCAGGAATAGTCACACCTTGTGAAGTCATCGCATACTCATTCTTAAGTCTTCCCGAAGTCATCAGGAATAGTCACACCTTGTGAAGTCATCGCATACTCATTCTTAAATCCTCCTGAAGTCATCAGGAATAGTCACACCTTGTGAAGTCATCAGATGCTCATTTTCAAGTCATCCACAAGTCATCGAGCTCAAGTTTCTAAACTCTGCTGATGACTTCAAGAGCTTGATGATGTCTGATGATGTGAAAATGACTTCTAGAGTAGTTGGATGATCATCCAATGACTCTGGGATTGCTTCTAAAGTAATCCTGTTTGACCTGGGTGTTGCCATATGATCACATGACCATGAGTGGCTAGTTCGCTTCATTTGGCTTTTTAACATCTTTCTTTTAATTGTGAGTCATACATTTCCCTCATTTTCACCTTTTGAGCTGTCATGATGAGCTACAGTAAAATTACTACTCAGAGTGCACCAGAAAGGCAGGAACGAAGGCATCCTTTCCACGTCACCATGAAGTCATGTATAAATATGAAGGGCAGAAAGAAAAAACGATTATTTCTTTCTTAAATTTGAATGTTCATGCTCCATCTTAATTTGTTATAGGACAGGAGTGTAAGAAATGTTGTTTATTATCGTCTTTTTAGCTTTCCAATATTGTCTAACAGTTGTCTGAAATGGGTTTTTTTCTTTTATGAAGGAGCCAGTGCCTAGTAAAGCATCCGCCATCCAAGCCAGGACGCCTGAAGGAGCGCATCGCCTGTCAAATCCCAAATCCAGGAAGGCATCACTGTGCTTCCCACTAGAGAGAACAGAATTGCCGATTCGACCAGTAAAGTACCTCTATATTAACATATGCTTTGAAAGATATTTTAACATCATTTTCATACAGGACACCTTATTTTTCCTTCAAAAGACAACAAATACATCTGCGTTTGTGTTTGCTTCAGAGATCGACATTTCGAGTTGTCTGATAATATTCACACCTTCCCTATTTCCCCTGAAAAATGCTGGTAGTTCAACCTTACCTAGATATATTGGTGGAAAAGCCATAGAAAAAAGCTAATACATCAGTAATTCGGTGTGTAAGAAACAGATTTCGCATGGCACGCCCCCTTTTGCTTTTAACAATTTGAAATAGGAGGTATTTACCATTCATGGTAAATACCTCACTCTGAGGTAATGATATTTACCATGTGTGATAACCCCCTCCTCCCTATTTCGAAAACTGGTAAATAGGGCCAACGTGTTTATTTTTTCGCTTAATTTTTGAATGTGTAACCTGAGATAGTCACAAGACATCAAGTCCTTGATGGGGAAAAGGTTATGCGAAAAAGTCTACAGTTGAGGTTGTTAGGAAAACAAGTCGTACACCGCAAGAATTATAAGAATGTATACATTGCAGGTGTGAATATACCCTTGGGGTACCACAACATTAGTGCTGTTCCTGACAATGATAATGTATGTATTTTTAAAATGCCAATTAAGTTGTTAAAAAAAATCAAGTCCTTGATAGCACCAATAAAGGTGGTCTGCAGATGGCACTGAGAGACAGATTAGGTATCATCCTTCAGTTGGGGGGATGGGAATGCTTCAGCCAGCCACTAGACAACCCCAATAGCTCCATGTAGCTCTACAACATATCCACAACATGGGTGATATTTTAAATCCTCGAAATGCGAACTGAGTGGGTCTTATCTGGCTGATCTCACCCATCTGGAGTATTTAAGTGTAATCAAACAGGAAATATGGCTTCAGTTCCTGAAATTGTGCTCTACCCCATTTGTGCAGCAATTATTATTCTATAGTCCACAGTGTTATAAGCCACAGAGAACAAGGAAGATTACAAATCAATCACCCGCTGCATCATGCATGCCTTTGGCTTTAATGACAGTGTGTGTCATATGAGACAGTTTAAAGCAGGTTGAGAAAATGTGCACTTAAAGATTTCACGTCATGCACATATGACCTCCCTAGTGTTTTCCCCGAGTGTTGTGCAATATTCAGTTGCCACCCATGCTCCCAAGTGCAAAATGTCTAATTTGTATCAGGAAGAGATGACTACTTCTCTGGGGTCGATTCACAGAACTAATCCGAGATAAAATCCTAAACTTACTACTTTTGGTATTCGGCGAAGGCATTTAGTTGTAGTAAAGTTAGCACTCCTAACTTTACTGCCACTAAACTGTGACAAAAATTCCTAACTTTACGACTTTCGGTATTCACAAAAGGCATTTAGTAGTAGAAAGTTAGGATGACCAGCATCTTGCGGAAAGCCATCAAGCACCTCAGCAGCTGGATTAGCACATGCACAAGAGCACAGCCACATGCCAGCTGACACACAGAGGAACTCAGGCTGATGAAATGTCAATACAAGCAACTGGAGTGCAAATGGAGAACAAGTAATGACACCAATGATAAAGACATCTTCATATCCCCCTAGGATGCTACTACCAGCAGATAAAGAGCACTAAGCACACAGCTCTTGTATATCGCATCAATGCTGGCACTAACAGCAAGGACATTTTCTATCATCAAAGATTTCTTGCATCTCCTACCACCTCCTACAACATCACCTCCTAGCTAGACATTTGCAAAAGCTCGCAGAATTCTTCTGTAACAAAATCACTTGCTTTTATGCCAAGTTCAACCCTCAACTTTACCCCTTTGCAACTCATCTTCCCAAAGAACAAACCATGACCTCGTGGCTCATCATTACCACTGTTGAAACCACTGCTACCATAAAGACTATACAGTAGGGGGGGTCATCTGACCTTTGCCCCCACCACGGCTGCACCAAAGGACTCTTACCAATCAACGAAACACTAACAACCATTCTCAATGCTCCATTAACTCGTCCGCATTCCCAGACACCTGGAAACATGCCGCTGTCATACCCCTGCTCAAGAAACCACCTGCTTACCGAACCACACTTTCCAACTACAGACCCATCTCTCTCCTACTATACCCGGCAAAGGTCTTAGAGAAACGGATGTCTCACCAACCAGCTCGGCAACCACCAGCTGTTTGATGCCACACATTCTGAATTTAAGCCCAACAACAGTACAGAAACAGCATTTATTGCCACCGCAGACAACACCTGCATGAGCCGTGACAGAGGAGAAACTGCAGTCTTCATTCTCCTGGGCCTCTCTGCCGCATTATCACGGGCTCACACCCTATCCTAATCAGGCGCCTGCATGAGCTTGGCATCCAAGTACCCCTGCTTCTCTGGATCTGCTCCTTCTTAACAGATAGAGCACAAGCTGTCAGCCTGACACCTTACTCCTTGGAAGGCTGTAAACTCATCTGTGGAATGCCTTAAGGTTCATCGCTCAGCCCCACCCTCTTCAACTCATATGTAATCTTTCTGGCCAGCATCATCTGCACACACAACATAAACATCTTCCCCTATTATGATGACATGCAATTCATACTCCCCCTCTCAGACAAAACTTCCAAAGCAAAAAAAAAGTTCACCACCTGCATGACCTAAGTCGCTAACTGAATGAAAGCCAAATGTCTTAAGCTCAACACTGACAAGACAGTAGTGATCTTCAGCAAGAACACCTTACCATGGAACTTCAAATGGTGGCAAGCCGAACTCAGACACCCACTCACATAAGGATTTTATAATTATCATTAACAGCAAACAGGACATGACTGCATATGTCAATGCCATCACTGCATCATGCTTCCACATCCTGAAGAAACTGAGGAAGATCTTCCAATGGCTTTCAAGCAACACTAGAAAATCTGTCACTCATGTCTTAGGCACCAGCAATTTAGACTGTGGTTATACCCTCTATGCAGGGATCACCAAGCAACTCACCAGAAGACTACAAACTCTATAGAACTTGGCAGTCAGACTCATCCTCAATCTCTCACACAGAACTATCATCACACCACACCTCAGGGAGCTCTACTGGCTCCCGATACACAAACACGCTCATTTCAAACTCCTCACAAACACACGTTCAACGCACCACACAACCTAGGCCTCACCTACCTGAACAGTTGCATTTCCTTCCAGCAACCAGACACCTCTGCTCCATCCACCGGGCTCCTACTTGTACACGTCTCACGCATACACAGAATCCGATCAGGAGGACATGCTTTTTCTTACACCGCTCCTAAAATGTGGACCAACCTTCCACTCCACATCAGAGCTTCTTCTCTCTTCTTGAATTCCACAAGAAGTTGAAGATTAATCAATCTACTATGGGCATGTCTAGGCACACACACCTGCTAAGCACCAGGATACCCTAACTGGTGATATTGTGCTTTGCAGATTACACATAACAGGTCAAATGTGAGAATTTTTAGGAGTATATTAACGACCATTCACCATATGTTTTGTTTATAAAATGTAGGTTTCACATTCTTCTGCATGCTATTTATACCTGTTAGGGTCCTGTTTAGAAGAAACGCAAGTCAAACCTTTGTCTGGTGTGCAATCTCGGCAAAGAAAACGAGGAGCATTTTTTAATTTTATTATTTATGCTCCCCTATGTTGTTTCTTAGGAATAAAGCACAATTAGATAGCGCTGCGGATATGGAAGGCAGATGCTAACACTCAAGTAATTTTTTTCAGTTTCAAGAGTTTTAGTCAGTTTCTTATTTTAAAGCAAAAAAAAAAAATTCTTGCATTAAGCCTGTGTTGTATTATAATTGTTAAATACTGCTATGTATTTGACGTTTTGCTATACCAAATAAACTCAGTGAATCAAGCTATTTTTGTATATATATTTTAGTTTTCTTTTTGAAAAGTATACGTTGTTTTGTATGCATTAGAGGGTTATTTAACTTCAATCTAGCTATACATTGAATTGAATTAGACCATTGTTTTATAGATTCATGTGAAATGGCTTGTAAATAAATGAATGATTTTAAACCACATTCAATTCTCCTGTTTTCTCACCTTCTCTTTGATTTGTATGATCTATGCACGTATGAATCAAAAATGTAATCTATACTGATATAGGATGGGGACTCATATTGTGCATGCTCTTTAGGCGTTAAAGTGCATCATTGCGGGAGGTAATAATGGATATACTTTTGTGCAAGAAGATTCCTATCAGCAGTGGGTTACGAATGGACCCTGCTACTTGTTACTTTTCGCCTATGTTACATTGGTCGCCCGCCCTCTCGATTTCTATTGACTAATTCACTTTTCATGCATATTATGGTGCTTTAAGGAATCCCACCAATTACTCTCCTCTTTCCAACTTACCCAGATTTCAAAGATGGCCAGGTGTGCGGTGGCAACCCCAAGAATGGAAGAGTTGGCGAAACCAAAACACTTTTCAACTGAATGCCAGCCAGGTCGAAGCAGTATATGGTACGTGTCAAGGAGAACTGCAACAGCCATAGCAACACCGAGGACTGTGGAGCTAGCGCAACCAGTCAAAAGGTATGTTTCACAAGAGAGAGGCAGAAACAACTCCACTTTTATAGTTGTGGGTTTTTGAATTGATAAGGTGTTGACTGCACTAGTTAAGCTGAACGAGGAGCACACAAATGGCAACTGGGCACCATGCTCAGATGTCCTCTTTTACTGCATCCCAATAAAGATGGTCTCTACTTATTAAAATAAGAAAGGGTACCAGAATGATATTCTTCACTTTTCCAGGTAAGCAATGCATTCAATCATAATTTCAATCTTGGTTCCAGGAAAACGTATTATCTATTTCATTGTAATGTCCTCGTTCTTCTTGCCTTTTCCAAGGGAGAAATTGTTTTGCATTTTCCTTTTTTCAGATGCAGAAAGTCAGACTGATTAATTGACCTTGTAAATTGTCAGTGCAAAGTCCACCTAAGATTAGCGGAAGGCATTAAAATATACATGATAATAATGGGGCTTGTGAAAGTTGTGTAGTTTCCTTTTGCATAATCATGTGAAATGTTGGTAAAATTTGAAAATGCAAATCTGGCTTTTAGTTCTATATTTTAGTGCTAAACGTGTGCTCCAATCCATTTTCTACTAAAAGAA
This sequence comes from Triturus cristatus, assembly GCF_964204655.1. Lineage (NCBI taxonomy): Eukaryota > Metazoa > Chordata > Amphibia > Caudata > Salamandridae > Triturus > Triturus cristatus. The sequence continues at coordinate 80,782,419 of NC_140582.1, read as the reverse complement.
CAGAGCATAAACACAAGTGCCGTGAACAACAGCTACTTACGCTCTAATCATTTTCGTTGTGCTGATGCTGCTGCAATAGGCTTTTAACCCACACAGATTTGAAAATATGCAAAATTGCTTAGTGGCGTAATTTTGGGAATTTCACATACTAAGCATAATGCAAAATGTGAGGAAAATATGCGTCACAAGGTGGACAAACACACTGCAGGTAGTAGCAGTGCAAGCTTCCCTCACAAATGAGAAATAAATATTGCTGGTACCAGCAGACATACCTCATTGTTTTTTTTAATGAAGCCCTCATTGCTGCTGCCTGTCACATGGAGCATTGGCAGCCTTCATCCCCACTTTTTCGTTGTCTCAAAACACACGCTCTGCCGAGCCCAAGTGACCTGCTTCACAGCTCAGGCACTGGAGTCTACAGGTATGCCCAGCCTGCACTCAGATGAACCAGATCCTGATGTGGGCAGCAGAGCTCAGTTAGCTGCCTTTTGTGAATGCTGTAAAGTGGGTATGCTCCCCAGAGTCTTTACTCATTGACTGTAACAGAATGTACCACCAACACCTTTAAGAGCTGATTTTGCGATTATATGCTACACTTTTTCTGCCATTTGCAGGCATGCTGCATATATACCTGAATACTGTAGTTGTCGAACTACGTTTTAACTGGTGTTTAAAATTCGATTTAATCTGGAATTTTATTGCTGACAATTGGGTCAGTGTTGGTCAGTGTTGCTGCGACTTTGAGATTAGTGGGGTGACTTTTTTGGTACCCTTAGTAGCCAGTGGGTCATTAGTATGTTTTGAAAACACTAGTGTCTTCTAAGTCTTCTAAGTTAAGGATGATGGGACCTTTTTAGTTCCTGATGGACTCCGTAGAACTGAGACATAAGTGTTTGGGTGTGATGAATAGAGTTCCTGTTTCAAATGTTGAGTTCTTAGTTACACACAGAGGAATAAAGACATATAGTACCAAGCTCTGTGTGTGATGTATTCATTTACAAGTACCCTGGCTGGGGAGGACGCTACAACTGGCGACGAGATGGGGGATATGTAACCCGGAATTTTGGCAGTGCTCTCTGTGGTCCAGCAAACTACGCGTGCATGTCACATGTGCCTAAGTCGAAGTGAAGATCAACGTTTAACGTATGTGGAGTCAAAGCACCACCCCAGCCAGTGTGAAGACATTGAAGATAACGAAAGAAGTTTATTTATCGTTGGCCAGAAACTTGCTAGTAAGGTTGTGAAAGAGGTACTGCGCCACTGCACAACACTGAGCTATAAATCTTACGGTATGATCATGCTAAAGGTAGTAACAACCAGGTATGGAAAACGCGAAGAGTAGCAACAGCCAGGTGCAAGAGAACACTGTGAGGAGAAGCAGAGAAATACAGAGAAACATTAGAGGCTGTGGTTATCAGATATATAGAGTATACAATTGTGCTTACGAGAACCTGAGTAAAGAGAGCCATCCAGCCTTAGCACCAGGTGCCGCAATCCAAGCAGAAGCACAGGGGTTATGCTTACGAGGCTGGTGAATCAGGTCAGATCGACTGAAAGGCCATGAGTGGCGGTCAGAATAGTGAACTTTATCAATGGCTGCTGAAAAGAGAACAGGACATGGTGCTGCTGCCTGCTTGAAACCCCTGCATCCCTTTGTTAACGCCAAAAAGTAAAATATTGGTGACAGATGGACTGCCTGGATACAAACGTTTGATGATTTCATCGATGCACTTGAAGAAACAGATAGATAATAGATTGCCAAATATCTTGCCAGTGAAGGAGTAAAAGATGTAATAAAGAAACTGATTAAGTGACAAAGTCACATACTGTCAAATCAAAGAAGAGTTACATCTCAAGTTCAATCCAATTCCGAATGTCAATTTCAAAATATATATTTTCAGTCAAGAAAGACAGAAACCTGGTAAAACAATCAACAACTTTGTTGAGAGACTTGATACACTCATCAAACACTGTAAGTTCAATGAATTCAATGATGAAGACGCTTTATGTCCCCAAGTTATTTACGGATGTATGCCTGATTCATTCAGACGACGAATGCTGAGAGAAACTCTTAGGCTGGAGTGAGTTCTCATGGCTGCCAGAGCTGAGGAACATGCTGATCAAGAAGCTGCTGACATGGAGGCTGAGGTGCCCAAAGTGAGTCAGTCATGAACATGAAACGTAAGCTAAACACAAAGCTGAAGGACACAAAGTAATGCCTGCAAGGAAAAAAGAAACTGTGCTTTATGTGTGGATTTTCATTTCCACACGAAGGTAAATATCCCGCCATTAGACAAGTATGCAAAGGCTGTGGGAAAGCACTCCATTTTGTAACAGTTTGCAAGGGAAAGGAAAAGCTAAGTGCGTCATGATGAAAAAAAAATCGATGCCCGAACGTTCTAGAAACGGCATTCTATGTACACCTACAAGGCCAAGCGGCAAAGTAGATCAGCGTCTAAATCTTCGTCAATGAGCTCTTCAGTTTCATTGTCAAGCAACAATTAGGAAGGCAGATGTGTGATGCTGATGTTTACCTCAGGAAAATGAGCGCATTTTAGACTGGGTGCATGCAGAGAAGGATACGAATCAAAGAAAAGTTGATGAGTAAAATCACAAAAGTCATTCAACCATTGTCTGGAAATTACACTAAAAGAAAATGGTTGCCCCATACTTTTTTATTTTTGACAGTGGTGCATCGATAAATATTATGCCTGAGGAGAAATACAGTGAACTGTCTCCATTGCCCTGAATCACACTGTCAAAGACTAAAGTGTACACATGAGCTGCATCAACGCCACTAAAGAGTCAAGGTTCAGTCGTAGCAATCATGAGACACAACAAGACAAAAGTACAAGCCCCCGTTCATATACTTAAAGGTACTGTGTCAAGTGCATGTTTATTCAGTTTCAGTACTGCTGTTGATATGAGACTGATGTATCTGTGAACTACAACAGTAATAATAATAAGTCAGTTCCTGTATTTGTTTCATGGATTAGGAAAACGTAAGACCATGAAAGTGCAACTGCATATCAATGAGGATGTTCGTCCTGCTGCTCCAAGACATAGACAAATTACATTTAATCTACAAGGAGCTGTTGAGAAAGAGCTTGAGACATTACTAAAGCATGATATCATTGAGTGATCTCCTGGACCAATTCTGTGGGTTGCGCCCATTGTGGTATTGCCCAAAAAGGACAGCACGCATCTGTGTTGATATGAGTCAAGCTAACAAGGAAATTGAAAGAGAACAACATTCTTGTTCGCACATTGCCTACAATATTACACAGCTAAATGGTGCCAAAGTCTGCTCTCGCCTTGAGCTGAACAAAGGATCTTTTCAATTGGAACTCGAAGAAAATTGCAAGTACATTACTACCTTTTCTACCCATATTGGTTTGTTCAGTTATAAACAAATAGGTTTCGGTGTGTTAAAAGCTGCAGAACCTTTTCAAGATGTAATTCGATGTATCATACAACCTGTCATGAATGCTTTCATTTATAGTGATGTCATGTTGATTTTCGGAGCTACACAAAAGGAACATTATAAAGATCTTACACAAGTATATTGTTTATTTGCTGATGCAGGTTTAATTTGAATGCTGAGAAATGTGGGTTCCACAAAACTCAAATTCTTTGGCCATATCTTTTCTGATGGAGACATGAGGCCTGATCCAGCTAAAGTATAAGCTTTGTCAGCCACCAATTCCCCACAAGATGTTACCATGTTACGTTCATTTCTTGGCATGGCCAGTTCCAGTTCCAGATACATAAGTGACTTTGCCACTGTAAGTGCTCTCTCAAGAGACTTAACAAAAATATTATTTTTTTTACTGGTCACACGAATGTAAAGAAAGCATGCAATTGAGAATGCCTCTGAAATGGCCTACTTTGATCCAAAGCTTCATACAGAGGTAGTTGTTAACGCAAGCCCAGTCGGGTTAGGCACGGTCTTTGCCCAACATAGTGGACACCCAAATGCTCAAAGGCATTTTGTGACATATGCAAGCAGAAGTTTGTCACAAACGTAATGTGCCTATTCACAACCTGAGAAAGAAAGTTTAGCAGTGGTGTGGGCTTGTGAACATTTCCACATGTTCTTATATGGAAAACCTTTCACTCTTGTAACAGGTCATCAAGCATTGCTTACCATCTTTGGCAATCCAAAAGCCAAGATGCCTCCTAGAATTGAATCAGTATTGCAACGAGCAATGATGGTGACATTTTGATAATAAAAGACATTATTGCACATCAGTCCTGAAAACAGCACATCCGACCTATCACAAGTGACAGCAAATATCAGAAGTTCAAAAATGTGAAAGATGAACTGTCTGTTACTCAAGAAGATATTGTCTTACGAGGTTCGAGAATTGTCATACAGGAGAGTCTGTGACAACAAGTAATTGAAGTGGTCCATCAAGGACAATGTGGAATTGTTGCCACAAAACGAGCTCTCCAAGACCGAGTTTGTTTTCCTCATCTTGTCGAGCGACTTGAAAGCCTGCCATTTGTGCAATTGCTTATCTCGCAAAACCACTCAACCTACCTTGAACATGTCAGATTTACCAAAATATGTTTGGGAGAGAATCGCTATTCATTACTTTGGTCCTTTTGACTATGGACATCACCTGATGGTGATTATTGATGAATGCTCCAGTTTTCCATTGGTAGAAGTTTTCTCATTGATTACTCAAGAAAGAATCATCGCAAAGTTAGATGGCATTTTTGCAACATGGGGTGTTCCTTCAATTGTAAAGTCTGATTGTGGACCACCTTTCATTAGAGAAAAAAGGGGTCTCCTGCAACAAGTTGACTTGCCCAAGGCAGGGATAATATCAATGAGCAATCATGTTTTCCTTATGTTGACCTGGAATGCAGACAATGCCTAATTTACTTTCATTGTGCGAATATAAATCCAGTTTTGATATGATAATAATAGAATGTATATGTAGGGTACGTATACTTAATTTCATGAATTTAAATGCAATTGATATTACGAATAATGAAATGCGCTAGTTTGTCTTCTGTTTTCATGCACCATGACCCGTATTTCTAGGGGAAGTTGGACGCAGGTCATCAAACGCGCTGTGTGGGCACAATAAAGTTTAATTGTGCTATCCTTTGAAGTGTCGCTGTTATCTTTTTGGAGTCCTGGAATCATAACGTTCCTTGAAAATATATATATATATATATATATATAGATATAGATATATATAGATATATATATATATACATATATATATATATATATATATATATATATATATATATATATATATATATATATATATATATATATCGACTGAAAAAACCATAGGTTTCAGGGACGTTATAGTTAGTTGGTCATTTCACTCGTACAAACACAGAGCAATTTGAACGTTATAGTTAGTAGAGTTAACTATAATTCGCACCCCCGCAATGCACTGATGATGACGTCACATATTACATCACTCATGACATGGTCACTGACATCACTGATGACATCTCAAATGGCATCACTGATGACATCATCCAGTGAATGTGTGTTTCTGTAAAGTTTCAATATATTTTATATATGTTAATGCCAAGGTGTATTGAAGAATGAGTTGGTGTATAAGTGTGTGGGTGGAGGATTTAATTGATGTGTGACTGACTGCATAAATTAGTGATTAAATGTGTCTTACTGAATGCATGGGTTAGTGACTAAACTGTGTGAATGTCTGTATCAGTCTCTCAGTTGTGTAAGCTGCTGCATGGGTTGATGATTAGTTACATGACTGTCTATATGGGTTACTTATTAGTTGCGTGAGTATCTGTAAGGGTGCCTCAGTGTTTGTGTGTGTGGGTGGGTGGGCGGTGTGTGCCTTTCTGCCTACATGTGTGAGTGGATCATTTACTGGGTGTATGGGTTCAATAGTGCATGTGCAAATAGCTGTATAGGTGAGTGAGTGTGTGTATCAGTGTTTTGGTGAATGAATGTATGTCTTATTGGTATATGTGTGAGCAACTACATATGTGAAAGGCAGTATATGTGAGTGTTGGAGTATATAAATGACTATATGTGAGACTGAGTAATTGTGAGAGGGGCTGTGTAAATGAGTGTGTGCTTGTGTCAATGGTTGTATAAGAGAGTAAGTATAAGTTAGTATCTGTACGAATAGGTTAGATGGTGAATGTATAACTGTATAGGTGAGTAAATGGCAGTGTTATTGATTCTTTACATGACTAGCTAGGTGTGTCAATAACTCTATGAATGAGTGACAGTGTATGAGTGTTTGTATAGGTGTATGAGTACATATAATAGTGCTGTATTGATGAGTGACTGCATGTATGAGTAACTGTATGGGTGAATGAATGAATGTGTGTGTATATCTAGGAATTAGTCAGTGGGTATATAGTAACTGCTATTGATTTGTCTATGGTTTCAAAAATGGTAGTCCGTATTTTAGACTGGGTGTATTAAAGGTTATATTAGGGTGTGAGGAGGTGCATCAGATTATCACGCGGATGATGTCATCAGTGATGTCATTTGAGATGTCATCAGTGATGTCATCAGTGATGTCACTGACCATGTCATGTGTGATGTAATATGTGACATCATCAGCAGTGCATTGCGGAGGCACGAGTTACAGTTAGCTCTACTAACTATAACGTTCGAATTTCTCTGTTTTTATACGAGTGAAATGACCAACTAACTATAACGTCCCTGAAACCTATGGTTTTTTCAGTGAATTTTAAAGGTTTTTTAAATGCTAATTTCTAACTATAATGTCCCTGAAACCTATGGTTTTAACAGTGAATTTCAAAGGTTTTATAAATGCTAATTTCTAACTATAACGTCTGTAAAACCTATGGTTTTTTTCAGTGAATTTCAAAGGTTGTTTAAATGTTAATTTCTAATTATAATGCTCATTAAACCTATAGTTTTTTCAGTGATTTTAAATTATCATTCCATTCTCAACCTGGTTAAAACAGCCGATATCGCCAGATTCCCAGCAATAGCTCCCGCCCCAAAAAATTGCCACAAATGAGGGCAACAACTAACGCAAATAATATGCAGAGTAGGTGTTCCTGTACAAAAATAACACGAAAATACAACTTCCCGATATTTTCAACGAGCAGCCAACTCTGCGGTGCGTTCCAAAAATAGGCGATAAGCTGCGTTAGCAGTAGGAATGTAACATCTGCCTTTTACTGGTGTAAAGTAGGACGACTACCTACAGTGTGAAAGAGAGCCCAGTCCAGAATCACACTTGAAGACCAACACAAGTCATAGAGCTACTGTTCATGTACCTCCGACACCCAAGAAGGCCCCAAAACCCACTGCCACCACCCTCAGGACTAGGGGTGGGCGAAATTTGCGTAATCGCGTTACGCAAATCTCCGCGAAACGGTAAAAAATCTCCGCGAACACGCAGAAATTCCGCGAACACGCGGAATTGCTTGTTCGCGATGCTTTTTTCCTGTTCACAATCGCTGTTTGCGTGCTCGGGGAGAAATATCTCGCGAACACGCATTTTGAGAACGCGAACAAGCAAAAAATTTCGCGAAGTTGCGGAAAGCAGAATTTTGGGCAATTTCGCGTTCTCCGCGGAACGCGAATTTACCCAAATTCCGCAAATTCCGCGAGCGGAACGGAATTTGCCGCCCAGGCCTACTCAGGACCTCCCCCCGGACCACCTCCCCACTACCACCATGGCAGCGCACAACAGGACAGCGGACCTTCCAAAAACGGCATAGCCCCTCAGCCACACAATAGCTGAATATAGCGAGATGTGGCAACCAAACATGTGTGAAGAACGCGTCACCCATCAATAATAATACACACAATACCAAGAGTACAGGGTGACACATTGGCGCTTGCAGCCCGAGTGGCGGCAGCACTACAACAGGGACACCCACATCAATTGATTCCTCATACAGCCCAGGACCGAACCACGCCCAGAGCACCGGAGTCATTGTTCACAGCCTCACGCAGGACTTGCATACGCCAGGCCAGCCCAATCCATTTACACATACAAGTATGGACAACAACGCTACATGGCACAGCTTTTCATTGTAGTGATCTGCTGCTCACAGGACTAGTTCTCAGTACGCCACAGCCACTCCCTGACGGCTGGTTTACACCCACACCACGCCCATCAAGCACAGGTGTCACAGGACATGTGATCCTGCCAATAAAAACGACCAGACGCACGTTTTCCACGCCATTTTAATTTCAGACTTGGTGCACCGGATGCACTGCAGCCGGCACAGGCACCCCGCCACGGGACTGTGAATTTCAGTCCACTGAGGTAGGGGCATTGTAAGTGCTGAGCGGGTGTGCAGCCTGCAATGATGCACCATCCCAGTGATCCGGACAGCTCATGTTTTGTGTGCCCTGCTGGACCGCAATGTAGGCCTGAGCCATCGAACAGTGGGGGCCTCACTGGTCACTGAGTTAGTGGCACCACCAGGGCTGAGCGAGTGTGCAACCTGCAATGATGGTGGGTGCACTGGTATGTCCTCTGCCATGGCAAAATCAAGACGCAGCACCAAATGTAAGACCTGTTGGCCTGCGGAGCGTGGCTGCATGATGTGGAGGGTGCCCTGTCCGCGAAAAGGTGAGCAGTGAGGCCTGGGTGCGCTGGGGAGGGCAGACACCTCTGGGCAGCGGGAGTGGATGGGGTGCAGCAGCCTGGGTGTGCAGCAGCAGGCAGACACCTCTGGGCAGTGGAAGTGGATGATGTGCAGCAGCCTGGATGCACAAAGGCGGGACAGCGATTTAGGTGTGCGCAGTCATATATACTCTGCCATTCCTGATTCTGTACTGTATTTCAGATGTGGGAGCTTTAGGGCTCCACTAGGTCCCGGCACGTGGTTGGAGACACAGTGGTGGCGTAAAGGTGAGCTGTGAGGGTTTTGTCCACAGTGTGGGCACTCACTGTCCCTCGTCATCTCTTCCTTTCTCTCCCTCACACTCTTTCTCTCTCTCTTCCGCTCCCTCACACTGTTTCTCTCTTTCTCATTCTCTTCCTCTCTCTCTCACTCTTTCTCTCTCTCTTTCTCTCTCTCGCTCACTCTTCCTCTGTTTCTCTCTTCCTCTCTTTTTCTCTCTCTTCCTCTCTCTCACTGTTTCTCTCTCTCTTTGTCTCTCGTACTCTTTCTCTCTTTGTCTCTGTCTTCCTCTCACTCTTTCTTTCTTTTTCTCTCTCTCTACCTCTCACTCTCCCTGTTTCTCTCTTTCTCTGTATTCCTCTCACACTTTCTTTCGTTTTCTCTCTTTCTTCCTCTCTCTCTCTCTCTCTCCTTTGATGGACGCATGACGCACAATCTTATCTTGCTTTTTGTCTAACAGGCTGTGATTCACGGATTGACGACCCCCCAGCACGGAACTCCCACCACTCAGTGCCACCAGAGCTGAACGCATGTGCAGCCTGCGATGATGCGTGGCCATCCTGACAATCAACACCCAGTCTGAATTGTGAGCTCTGCTTTACTGAGTGTACTCAACACCTGAGAAGGTTGCTTCTGCATGTGGTGCACCCCCTTACACACACACCGGATGCAGAAGGTGAGCAGAGAAGCTTGTTTCCGCAGCAGTGGGCAGTCACCTCTGGGCGGTGGGAGTGGATAGTGTACAGCAGCCTGGGTGCACAAGAGCAGACAGACACCTCCGGGCCCTGGGAGTGGATGGGGTGTAGCAGTCTGGATGCGCAGCAACAGGCAGTCACCTCCAGGCACTGAGAGTGGATGGGGTGCAGCAGCCTGGGTGTACAGCAGCGGGCAGACACCTCTGGGCTGTGGGAGTGGATGGGGTACATCAGCCTGGGTGCACAGACGTGGACAGACACCTCTGGGTGGCAGGAGTCGATGGTGTGCAACAGCCTGAGTGCGCATGCTGGACAGACACCTCTGGGGGTCGGGAGTCAATGGGGTGCAGCAGCCTGAGTGCGCAGGGGCGAAACAGAGAATTACAGAATGTGCAGTTGTATGTACTCTGCCATCACTGTTTCTATACTATGTTTCAGATGACTGAACTAGAGGGCTGCATTATATCCCGGCACATGGTTGGAGACACACCGGTGGCAGAAAGGTGAGCTCTGAAGATTTTCTCTTCAGTGTCAACGTTCACTCTCCCTCTCTCTCTCTTCCTCTCTCTCTCACTCTTTCACTCTCTCGCTTCCTCTCTCTCACACTGTTTCTCTCTTTCTCTCTTCCTTGTATCTCACTCTTTCTTTCTTTCTCTCTCTCACTCTTTCTCTCATTCTCTGTCTTCCTCTAACTCTTTCTTTCCTTTTCTCTCTCTTCCTCTCTCTCACTCTTTCTCTCCTTTGCTGGACGCATGACGCACCATCTTATCTTTCTTTTTGTCTTTGTCTTTTTTTGTCACAAATTGTCGAGGGTTGACACGCCATACCTGTACCTACTTTTATTTTGTTCTTTTGTTTAAATAAAATGTTTTATATTTAAATCCATACATGACTAAGATTCTTATTTGTCCAACCTCACAAGCATCTTCTTATTAATAATTGTACGACATTAGCCAATTTTGTAAGTTCCAGATTCCCTAACGTGACTGTCACATTTGCTTGTGGGGGGTGAGGGGGGATGGCAGACAAGGCGCTGCTGCTGGGGGGTGTCGGAGCAGTGTTGGGTGTCCGACCTGCATGATTGTTGGCTCCATTGCATCTGTTTTCAGAGATTTGCGAGCCGGCAGGCTAGCTCGTAGATGAAGAGCTGCGAGCCGACTGTCTGGCTCGTAGAGGGAGAGCCGCTGCCCATCAGTTCGCAGAGGGAGAACTGCGGGCCAGCTCGCAGAGGAACAGCTGCCGGCTGACAGGTATAGAGAAAGTTGCGGGCCATCGGCTTCCAAAGGGATAGCTGAGGAACAGTGATGTGGGGAGAGGGAGCGTGAAGGGGGTACCTCGCAGAGAGAGAGCTGCGGTATATTTCCAGTCTTGGCTTCACAGATACAACTGCGGGCCCGAGAAGTCGCACCCGAAGAGCTGGGAGCTGACCGATGGTTCGCAGAGGGAGACTTGTGGGCCCAAGAAGGTTGTTGGGGGTATGCTGGTGATGTGGGAAGAGGGTGTGTTACCTGCTGATGTGGGGAGAGGCAGCGTGAAAGGGGTATCTCACACAGACAGAGCTCCGTTATGTTTTCAGAGTTGCCTCGGAAAGATGCAAGCTGACGGACTGAATCACAAAATGGCTTTTCAATGCTCATATAGTTTGACTTATCAACAGTTTGCACCCAGGCTCGCAGAGGGACAGCTGCGGCCCGTGGGCTGGACTCGTAGAGGGAGAACTACAGGCCATCCACTCCCAAAGGAACAGCAGCATACTAGCTTGCAGAGGTTGAGGCACAGCAGCGTACAAGCTCGCAAAGGTAGAGAGCTGCGAGCCAACGGAAGGCAGCCGAAACATGTCGATACAGTAGTATATAAACCATAATTGATTGTAATAGTTCATGTCTGTCTCCATGATTTTAATGTGTTCTATTGTACCTGCTGGGTCATGGGTATAGTACCCCTTGGTTCCATGAAGGAAACATCGGTTGCCCAGGGTGAAGTACCCTATGACTTAAAAAAAGTTCACAACAGTGAGTATGCAGATAACTTGATGGCAAGTCGCGTGTTAGACCCACGGTTTGATGAATAGGAGGGTGGGGGAGTGTGTGTGTTGGGGCTGGCAGAAAGAGAGGCTGTTTAAGTTGGTGATGATTCACATGAATCTTGCACCCAGTGCTTAATCTAGATCTCTATCTACATTGTGTGTTGATCCTCAAGCCCTGCCTGGATAATAGATTATGTGGAGGTGTGCCATTATTGATATATGGTGCTGTACATGACGCTACCTATGACGTGACCAAAAGTTATGGAGAGATGACAGTTCCAGGGAACATACTTCAATCTCCTGTGCTCTTAGCAATATCCTGGTCGCTATCCTCCTTCTGTGATGTTTGAACAATCTGTTAAGAAATGTGAAAGACAGAGACTGTTAGTTTCGTTATTCCAACTACCCCATAGATTCATCATAGTTTTGTTAATTTAACAATTCAGTTAATACCATAACTACATTATTTGTCCTATGCAGTGACAGTTTTCCAACACATAAAATATTGCATTTGGTTCTCACAGAAACAGTGATTTACTCAGGGCAGACATCAAAGATAATCATGAACTCAATAGTACTAAGAAACTTACATGTGAAATTTGAAAAAGTAGAGACTGTATAGTCTCACTGAATAGGAACTGATTGGGTTGGGTGACGGGAAGCGTCACTGTATTTTACAGGTGTACATATAATTCCTCATCGTTGTTCATTCCTGTGGGGAACATGCTGCCTGATAATAGGATCAGTCTTGACTCCAGTCTGCTTTGGGATTGTAGCAAGACCAAAGTAGTTGCCTTTCGTCCAATCGCCCTCATGTACCTCATTGAAATGTCTGTATGTACTGTAACTGAAGTCACGGTTAGTTACCGCTCTCCAATGTTCCAAGATTATTTTCTAGACTGGGAATGTTGTCGATCCGACATACCATTTCCCACACGGACATGTGATGGCATAGACCACGAATTCTGTCCCACATGTAATGGGCCTAGTTATTTTCCATTTTCTCTTAGATCTCTGTAGTGATACTTCCTTCACATTTTTACTGTGGCTGTAGGCTTTGCATTTGCTGCATTTGTAAAAACCAAAAGCAAAGTCTTTTTGTTGCTGTGTAGGTGTCTACTGAATAGAATGTCCTTAAGGGACAAGCGTTTTCTGAAGGCAACCGATGGTGAGTGACATAACTTAGCCTCGAGTAATGGGTCTTGTGTCAGGATATGCCATCTTTTCTTCAGAATATTCCTCAACTCACCTGCCTGTGTGTTATATGTGGTTATGAACCTAACTGGTGTTCCAACTTCTTCTGGTTTGTTGTGAACCTTAGGTGGTTGAAATAAAGCATCATTTGCGGCTGATAGTGTCAGCTTTGGAGATACTACTCTGTAATATTTTGGCTGGGTACCCTCTGTTTCTGAACCTCTTAACCATGTTGTGTTCGGTTTTCTCATAAAAGGCTTCAGTACTGCAATTACGCTTAGCTCTAAGGAACTCGCTGTAGGGGACGCTCCATCTAAAGTTCGTAGGATGGCAGCTGGCTGAGTGGAGGATGGAATTCCCTGCAGTCTTTTTTCTGTACAGGTCTGTTGTAATTTTACCTTCACTAATGGTCAGTCTGATGTCAAGTAAATCAATAGTTTGCTGGCTGTACTGCACAGTGAATTTTAGATTCATGGTGTTACAATTCAAGCGTTTAACAAACTCAAGAAGATCACATTCATTGCCCACCCACACGAAGAACACATCGTCGATAAATCTTAGCAAGAGTCCAATGCTATTGGACCAAGGTTCCATCTCTTCACTCCATAGGACCTGCTTCTCCCACCAGCCTACCACAAGGTTGGCAATACTGGGGGCGAAGCAGATACCCATTGAAGTGCCCTGTAGTTGTTTATACCACTTCCCATCACACATGAATACATTTTCTGTGAGGCAGATTTCGATCATTTGTAAGATCATGCGAATATGTTCCAGAAATTCAATGTTCCTCGCTTGTTGGCATGCTCTAAGGCCGTCTGCATGTCTAATGCTCGTATAGAGGCTTTCAGCGTCTAGGCAGTCCATCCAATACGCCATCTCCCAATGTAGGTTTTGGATTTTCTGTAGAAAATCCTTAGTGTCTCTAAGATAAGAGTTCAGGTCTTTCACATAAGGGAAAAGGAAATGGTCTACAAAGTCAGAAGTTTTCTCCAGTAGGCTGTTTTTCGAGGATACAATGGGACGGCCAAGGGGGTTGTCAGGATCCTTATGTACCTTTGGCAAAAGGTAAAAGGTGGGTGTGGTAGGTGTTTCATTGTCTCACGTCCCAACTCAGGAGTTTGTTATTAAACCACTCTTTAAGGAGCTCGTGATATCTAAGTTGTAGGGTATTTAGGTACGATTTGTCTACCCTTTTGTAGCATGTGGTGTTGCTCAGTGTTCTTAGGGCTTCCCGTATGGACTTGTCCCTATCCATCACGACGATGTTACCTCCCTTGTAGGATGCTTTTATAACAATTTTATCATCTTTTTGAAGACTAGTGACCACCTCCCACTGATATTTGCTGATGTTTTTCATTCTAGGGCTTGTTTCTGTGAGTTTAAGTAAATAATTTCACACCATCTCGTGAAATACATCAAAGTTGTCTTTACTAGTTTGTGGCACATACTTCGATGGAGCTCTAAATTTAGTCAGGCTGGGTGCCCCTGTGTCAATGCCCAATGTGTGTAATGCAGCATCATCGTATGTGGGATCAAGGGTATTTTGGAAACTAATGGCTGTCAGCGTTTGCTCTTGTAAATTTTGCAAGAGATTTAATGTGGGAATGTCTGTAATAGCTAATGTGGGTAACATATTACTGCTTTGACTAGGTGAAATCACATTCCTGGCAATTACATTTCCCCGCATTGTATTCATTTTAAACAATTTTACCTTGCGTATAAATTGGTACAGGTTGATGCGTCTTTGAGCATAGTCTATTGGTGCATCAGGACAAAAGGATAGGCCTAATTTGAGAACTTGTTCTTCAATTTCAGTTATGACTCTGAATGAAAGGTTCATTACCGTTAGTTGCTGTATGTTGTCCTCCATTATTTCCTCTTTGTGTTCTGGCTCCTTGTTCCCACACCAGTATTTCTGTATTTTTCTTCGCCTGCAGCGTCTTTTTTGGCGGTCGCCAGTAGGTAGTTATAGTTAGGACCTTAATTATATTCAAAAAGCATTTTTTCTTTTGCCAATATTTTTGGCGCCGTTGACGAATCTCCACGAAATTTTCAGAACTAATGGCCCGCTACGGTCAGCTCCTGCCTCGAAAGTTTTTGCGGTGATTCGTCAAGCGGGGGCCGAGAAAAAAGGGGGTTCCCAAAACACATTGTCCCCATGTTAATTGCCATAGGAAACTTTAGACACGGCTACAGCCCGAACTGCTAAACGGAATTACACCAAATTCAGCAAAAAGGTAGCTCTTGGTTCAGAAAGCAACCTTTTTTTAAATGGTGTAAATCAGTTCAGTAGTTTCTAAGAAATAAAAAATAATTTAAAATATTGATATCTGGGTGTAGCCTAACCACACATCTCATCGTGAGATCTGATTGGCTGTCAGCACTTCATCCTGGAATTGCTGGCAGCCATCTTGGGACCAATGTACATGATAGCACCCCATTGAAATGCATTGTAGTGAATAGATTTTGAGGGTCACCAAAAGGAGAATTATAAAGGGTGATAACATACTTTAGTTACATTAGAGTTCATTTGTTGATGGTACCATACTAATTGTAGGTATTGTGGTATGTTCTAAAGTGATTTTACCCTGTGAAAAACCTTCTGCTGGGATATCATGAATCATGTTTGAGAGAAAACTATTTTCTCATGCTTATCCCATAGAGGTTTGCAAGGTACTCCAGAAGCTAAAATGAGAGCATATATTCTGTAAATTCACATTATCTTTTTCAGTCATGTGAGAATGAAGTCTGACATTCTCAGTAAAACATGTACATCCAACAAGGGCAGAGACTGTCAGTTGATTCCTTTGTGTTCTACTGCAGCTTTCCAGAGTGTTCTAAAGAACAACTAGAGCGCTAACAGTCTTACTTATGACAAAAGTGTGGCACACCTGAAGCCATCTTGATTGGAATAAACTGGTAACACTTAAAACATTTAATTTAAAAAGGAACAAAATGAGGGGGTTCATTGTGTCATAGAAATTACGGTTAGTGCTGTAGAAAGGAAAATTAGGACATGTTTTAAGTGAGATCTCAAATATCTTCCTGTTATATTTCAACAGGAGCAGCCTGCCAGTTGATTCCTTTGAGTTCTACTGCAGCTTCCCAGAGTGTTCTAAAGAACAACTAGAGCGCTAACAGCCTTACTTATGACAAAAGTATGGCACATCTGAAGCCATCTTGATTGGAATAAACTGGTAACACTTAAAACATTTAATTTAAAAAGGAACAAAATGAGGGGGTTCATTTTGTCATAGAAATTATAGTTAGTGTTGTAGAAAGAAAAAGTAGGATATGTTTTAAGTGAGATCTCAAATATCTTGCTTTTATATTTTAACAGGAGCAGCCTGTCAGTTGATTCCTTTGTGTTCTACTGCAGCTTCCCAGAGTGTTCTAAAGAATAACTAGAGCGCTGACAGTCTTACTTATGACACACTTATGGCACACCTGAAGCCATCTTGATTCGAATTAACTGGTAACACTTAAAACGTTTAATTTAAAAAGGAACACAATGAGGGGGTTCACTTTGTCATAGAAATAATGGTTAGTGCTGTAGAAAGAAAAATTAGGATATGTTTTAAGTGAGAGCTCAAATATCTTCCTTTTATATTTTAACAGGAGCAGCCTGTCAGTTGATTCCTTTGTGGTCTACTGCAGCTTCCCAGAGTGTTCTAAAGAACAACTAGAGCGCTAACAGTCTTACTTATGACAAAATTATGGCATACCTGAAGCCACCTTGATTGGAATAAACTTGTAACACTTAAAACATTTAATGTAAAAAGGAACAGCATGAGGGGGTTCATTTTGCCATAGAAATTATGGTTAGTGCTACAGAAACAAAAATTAGGGCATGTTTTAAGTGAGATCGCAAATCCTCTTCTATTTCATTAGAAAATTCTGACATACAGACTGAAACAATCACTTTCAATACCAGCAGTGGACTTCTAGTTAACTCCCTGGTGAGCAGTAGCTTTACTACAGTGATCTAATGAGCAGCTAGAGTGCTAAAATTCTGAATTTATGGCAAATGTGTGACATATCTGAATGCCTTCTTGATGTAATCAACGTAAACAACTGAAAGCATTTCCTACTGAGGAGACTGCAGCAAATGAGGAAATTAGGAAACTTCATAACAAATACGTTTCCCAAGATGGCCATCAGAGAAAAAAGAGTCCAAATGTAGCACAATAATCACCCAGATGTAGCCCACATATAGCCCAATGACAAAAGTGTGCAAAACACTTTTTATTGTTTTGAAGTTTTATATAGTGCAAACTGGTCAGGTATTGGAGCGTTGCATCTTACTTAGACCCCTTATTGCGTATTTTGCACGAAGTACATGAGATTGATCTTGCGAAACATTGAACTTTACTATTCTGTTAACCTGAAGTTGCTCTGAACCAGGCTTTCTAACACCCCTTTTTACCTACTGGTTTTAATTAATTCTCATTGTATTGTATTAAGAAAGAGGATTTACTGTTTGTATGTACACTTTTATGATCTATATTCCTAAATCAGATTGAATAAAGTTTGATGAATTTAATTGAAGTCTCCCAAGATGGCCACCAGAGAAAAAAGAGCCCAGATGTAGCATACATTTCACCCAGATGTAGCCCATGTATAGCCCAATGACAGTAGTGTGGAAAACACTTTTTATCCTTTATTTTTTGCAGTTTTATATAGTGCAGGCTGGTCAGATATTGGAGTGCTTTACATGAGCATTTGTTACATCATACAAGGACAAATTCATTTTGGTTTTAGGCAAGAGGGAGATTAAGTGATTTGACCAGAATCACAGAATGTCGATCTGAAGCAGAAACTTCAACTTGGTTGCCCAGATGCAAAGTCTGCAGCTCTATAAGTAACACCACATTCTCTACCCTAAGCGTAACATTTAATCAAGGGGTCAACTGAATAAAAAACATAAAGATAACAAATAATTTAAAAGTGCTTTGTCGCTATTTGAAAACTCAGAAAATATGTCCTCATTTTAGTTTTTTTAGAGCAATAACCATAATTTCTATGCAAATGAGACCCTCTCATTTCTATAATTTCTAAAGGAAATCCTTTAGGTATTGCAGTTTTGATTACACAGAGATGATGTCAGGCGTGCCACACTTTTGTAATAAATCTAGAATGTCAGCAATCTAGTTATTTCTTGTTTCTTTCTGCAAGTCTCTTGCCTCTTTCTGCACCTCTCTTGCCTCTTTCTGCAGCTCACTCTCTTCTTTCTGTGCCCCTCTTGCCTCTTTCTGCACCTCTCTTCCCTCATTCTGCAGCTCACTCTCTTCTATCTGTACCTCTCTTGCCTCTTTCTGTACCTCTCTTGCCTCTTTCTACACATCTCTTGCCTCTTTCTGCACTACTCTTGCCTCTTTCTATACCTCTCTTGCATCTTTCTGCACCTCTCCTGCTTCTTTCTGCACCTCTCTTGCCTCTTTCTGTACCTCTCTTCTTTCTGCACATCTCTTGCCTCTTTCTGCACCTCTCATGCCTATTTATGCACCTCTCTTGCCTCTGTCTGCACTTATCTTGCTTATTTCTGCAGCTCACTCTGTTCTTTCTGCACCTCTCTTCCCTCTTTCTGCACTTCTCTTGCCTCTTTCTGTAGCTCACTCTCTTCTTTCTGCACCTCTCTTGCCGCTTGCTGCACCTCTCATGCCTCTTTCTGCACTTCTCTTATTTCTTTCTGCATCTCACTCTCTTCTTTCTGTACCTCTCTTGCCTCATTCTGCAGCTCACTCTCTTCTTTCTGCAGCTCTCCTGCCTCTTTCTGCACCTCTCTTGCCTTCTTCTGAACATTTCTTTCTTCTTTCTGCACCTCTCTTGCCTTTTGATGCAACTCTCTTGACTCCTTTTGCTCTTCTCTTGCCTCTTTCTGTAGCTCACTTGCTATTTCTGTGCCTTTCTTCCTCTTTCTGTACCTCTATTGACTCTTTCTATACCTCTTACCTCTTTCTGCACCTCTCTTGCCTCTTTCTGCACCTCTCTTGTCTCTTTCTGTACCTCTCTTTCCTCTTTCTGCACCCCACTCTCTTCTTTCTGCACCTCTCTTGCCTCTTTCTCTACCTCTCTTCCCTCTTTCTGCAGCCCACTCTCTTCTTTCTGTACCCCTCTTGCCTCTTTATGCACCTCTCTTGTCTCTTTCCCCACCTCTCTTGCCTCTTTCTGTACCTCTCTTGCCTCTTTCTCTACCTCTCTTGCCTCTATCTGCACATCTCTTGGCTTTCTATTCCACTCTTGCCTCTTTCTGTACCTCATTCTCTTCTTTCTGCACCTCTCTTGCTTCTTTCTACACCTCTCGCTTCTTTCTATGCTTCTCTTGCTTCTTTCTACGCTTCTTTTGCTTCTTTCTGCACCTTTCTTCCTTTTTCTGCATTTTTCTTGCTTCTATCTGCACCTTTCTTCCTCTTTCTGCACCTCTCTTGTCTCTTTCTGCACCTCACTTGCCTCTTTCTGCACCTTTCTTCCTCTTTCTGGACCTCTCTTGCCTCTTTCTGCACCTCACTTGCTTCTTTCCGTACTTCTCTTGCTTCTTTCTGTACCTCGCTTGCCTCTTTCATCACCTCTCCTGCTCCTTTCTGCACCTTTCTTCCTCTTTTTGCACCTCTCATGCTTTTTTCTGCACTTTTCTTGCCTTTTTCTGTACTTCTCTTCTTTCTGCACTTCTCTTGCTTCTTTCTGCTGCGCCTTTCTTTCTCTTTCTGCACGTCTTACCTATCTAGGTGTAGTTAGAAATTAGCATTTAAAAAACCTTACAAATTCACTGAAACAAACACAGGTTTCAGGGATGTTATAGTCAGAAATTAGCATTTCAAAAACCTTGGAAATTCACTGAAAAAATCACAGGTTTCAGGGATGTTATAAATAGAAATTAGCATTTAATAAAATGTAGAAATTCACTGAAAAAAAATATAGGTTTCAGGGACGTTATAGTTAGAAATTAGCATTTAAAAAACCTTTGAAATTCACTGAAAAAACCATAGGTTTCAGGGACATTATAGTTAGAAATTATCATTCAAAAATCCTTTAAACATGCAGCTCCCTGTGTGGAAAAGCAATGTGATTTGGATTTTGTAAGTGTCTCGCTTACAAAATCCAAACCAGAGTTTGCTATGACAGGGCGGGAGCCGCACGGCTCCTGCCCTGTCATCGCAAACAGCAGTGTCCCGGGGGTGGGCACCCCAGGACACTGAACCCTACACTGATTACCGATCAAAGATCGAATTCTATTTAGGGTGACCAACCATCCAAACTTTCACGGACCGGCCGTTATTTTAGTATGACGTCCATTGTACGTCATCATTTATTTTACGGGCTCCTTTTGTCCGTAATTATTGGAATTTCAGGAAGCTATGCTGTTTCCCTGCGAGAAGCCCCTTGACTTTAAAGGATTTCACTTGGGGCCAGCTAGCACTTATCTGTTAAACTGTAGAGGCTGGCTGCAGCAGCCCGTCCTGGACCACGCACTGACTGTGTACAGGCCCATTGTGATTCTGACTGCTGCTGATGATCACATAAAGAATAATGATGTGCCCTATTGTAGTGACAGCATTATGATGGGCTTTCTCCTGCATCAGATTAGGGCAAGGCATTCTGCTTTCGTCTTGGAGCCATGCTGGACAAACTTAGAAAAATACAAATAAAATAACTGTCGGCGGCAGAGCAATCATTTGTGTGAAATCTCCATCTATAGGTCATTTACCACATTGTCAAGGGGAATATTTGTAAACGGTAGAGGTGATACCCACTTTTAAAATAGTATTCAGTTCAGTTTCTGATGGCCCTGTAAATATTATCCTTTAATAAATATAAGGTGCAAGGTAAAAGAATTCTGAGTAAACATGAATAAAATGGGCTATTCACTGAAGTGCTTCTTAATGTCATGGGACTGGAACAGCGTTTTCACTGTACATTTAAAAGTAAGATTTAAACATACAAACAAAAAAATATTATTTAATGTTGATTGTTACATTGGCACAAATCTTGATTGCAAAAAGGGCCTGATGTCGCTTTGCAAGTGATAGCAATATATCAATGTTTCCGTTGCAGGATTGATTCCGCCTCCTAGTCTTCTAAAGTAGGAATTCAAGTTGGTGCATGTTTGTTAACTCACGGCACACAATTATTTTCAACTAATGAGATATGGCATGGCTTTTCAATGACAGGGTGCTTTGGATACATTTCTCCTTCATTCTTTGAAAAATAGCCTTTTTTCTTAACAAACTGCGATTTTCTAACTGTATGTATGTATATCTATGTTATTTATCAATCAATCAATCAAGGAATTTATATCGCGCACTACTCACCCGGAAGGGTCTCAAGGCGCTTGGGGGAGGGGGTCTGCTACTGCTCGAACAGCCAGGTCTTGAGCTGTTTCCTGAAGGCGAGGTGGTCCTGGGTCAGCCGCAGGTGGACGGGCAGGGAGTTCCATGTCTTAGCCGCCAGGTAGGAGAAGGATCTTCCTCCGGCGGTGGCTCTCTGGATGCGAGGGACGACGGCGAGGGCGAGGTACGCGGATCGTAGCTGTCGGGTGGGCGTGTAGAAGGTCAGGCGGTCGTTGAGGTACCTTGGGCCCAGGTCGTGGAGGGATTTGTGTGCGTGGGTGAGGAGCCTGAACGTGATCCTCTTGTTGACAGGGAGCCAGTGCAGGTCTCTAAGGTGGTTCGAGATGTGGCTGCGTCGGGGGGCGTCCAGGATGAGACGGGCGGAGGCGTTCTGGATACGCTGAAGTCTTTTCTGAAGCTTGGCTGTTGTACCGGCGTAGAGGGTGTTTCCGTAGTCTAGTCTGCTGGTGACGAGGGCCTGGGTGACAGTCTTCCTGGTCTCAGTCGGGATCCATCTGAAGATCTTGCGGAGCATGCGGAGGTAGTGGAAGCAAGATGAGGAGACGGCGTTGACTTGTCTGGTCATCGATAGGGAGGAGTCCAGGATGACGCCCAAGTTGCGTGCGTGGTCCGTTGGCTTGGGTGCGGTGCCCAGGGCCGGGGGCCACCAGGAGTCGTCCCATGCAGAGGGCGATGGTCCCAGGATGAGGACTTCTGTCTTGTCCGTGTTCAACTTCAGGCGGCTGATGTTCATCCATTCGGCGACATCTTTCATCCCTTCGTGTAGGTCGGCTTTGGCGGTGTCGGGGTCTCTGGTCAGGGAGAGAATCAGCTGGGTGTCATCGGCGTAGGAGATGATGTTGAGGTTGTGTTGGCGTGCGATGGCAGCGAGGGGTTTCATGTAGATGTTGAAGAGAGTGGGGCTGAGCAATGATCCTTGCGGGACGCCGCAGATGACTTCGGTGGCCTCAGAGCGGAACGGAGGGAGGCGTACTCTCTGTGTTCTGCCGGAGAGGTATGAGATGATCCATTCCAGAGCAATCCCCTGGATGCCGGTGTCGTTGAGGCGTTGGACTAGGGTGCGGTGGCAGACAGTGTCAAATGCTGCGGAGAGGTCAAGGAGGATGAGTGCCGCTGTTTCACCTTTGTCGAGCAGGGCTCGGATGACGTCGGTGGCTGCGATGAGGGCGGTCTCTGTGCTGTGGTTGGCTCTGAATCCAGATTGCGATGGGTCGAGGGATCCGTTCGTCTCGAGGAAGGCGGCCAGCTGCTTGTTGACGACCTTCTCGATGACTTTGGCAGGGAAAGGAAGGAGCGAGATAGGGCGGAAGTTCTTGAGGTCGGTCGGGTCCGCAGTTGGTTTCTTCAGTAGTGCGCTGAGCTCGGCGTGCTTCCAGCTCTCTGGGAAGGTGGCTGTGTCGAAGGAGGCGTTGATGATGTCTCGGAGGTGGGGTGCGATGGTAGAGGCGGCCTTGTTGAAGACATGGTGGGGGCATGGGTCGGTCGGAGATCCGGAGTGGATGGTGTTCATCATGCGTGTCGTGTCTTCGAGGGTCACTTTGGTCCATGTCTGGAGGATAGCGGCGGGGTGCGTAGGTTCGGTCGATGGGTGCGGGGGTGGAGCGCCAAAACTGTTGTGGATGTCGGCGATCTTGCGGTGGAAGTACGAGGCGAGGGAGTCGCAGAGGTCCTGCGAGGGAGTGATGTCGTTGTTGCTGGTGCTGGGGTTGGAGTACTCCTTGACGATGTTGAAGAGCTCCTTGCTGTCATGGGCGTTCTTGTCCAGTCGTTCCTTCAATGATTTCTTCTTGGTGGTGCGGATGAGCTGGTGATGTCTGCGGGTGGCGAGTTTGAGGGCGGTCATGTTGTCGGTGTTCTTGTCGAGGAGCCAGGCCTTCTCGAGGGTGCGGCAGGCCTTCTTGGAGTCCTTGAGTTCGTCGGTGAACCAGGGGGCCTTCTTGCTTCTGGGCCTGGTGAGGGGGTTCTTCAGTGGGGCGAGGTCGTTGGCACAGGAGGTCAGCCATTGCGTGAGGTCGAGGGCTGCTGTGTTAGGGTCCGTTGTCCTGACCGGTGGGTTCTGGCTGAGGGAGGTGGTGAGCTGGTCGACGGTGATCTTGCTCCAGTTTCTGTGGGGAACCTGCTTCGGGTGGTGGTGGACCGTGTTCTTCTTGAAGCTGAAGTGGACGCAGCTGTGGTCAGTCCAGTGGAGTCCGGTGCAGTGGCTGAAGGTGATGTGCTTGCTGGATGAGAAGAGGGGGTCGAGCGTGTGGCCGGCGTAGTGGGTGGGGGTGTTGACCAGTTGCTGGAGTCCGAGGTTGGCGAGGTTGTCCAGCAGGGTGGTCGTGTTGCGGTCGTTGTTGTTCTCCAGGTGGAAGTTGAGGTCTCCGAGGAGGATGTAGTCGGTGGAGGGGAGGGCGTGAGGGCTGATGAAGTCCGTGATGTCTTCGCAGAACTGTGCGCGTGGTCCCGGGGGTCTGTAGATGAGGGTGCCTCTGAGGGTAGTCTTGGGGTCGGTGTGGATCTGGAAGTGCAGGTATTCGGCGGTGTTGAATGCGTCGGTGGAGTCAGTCGAGATGCGAATGGTGCTTTTGTGAACGATGGCGATGCCCCCTCCGGTCTGGTTGTTGCGATCCCTCCTGATGATCTTGTAGCCGTCCGGGATGGCTATGGCGATGTCGGGGGCTGAGGAGTCGTTCATCCAGGTTTCCGTGAGGAAGGCGACGTCTGGAGATGCGGTGTCGAGGAGGTTCCAGAGTTCCACGGCGTGTCTGTGGATGGAGCGGGTGTTGATCAGGATGCACTTGAGGTGGTTGCTGTTGTCCGTCTTGGTGGGCGTGGTGCTTGTTCGGAGGCAGGAGAAGTTGCAGGATCGGCAGTCGAAGGGTCCATGGGTGCGTCGCGGGGACGCTTGGTGGCATCCGGGGGCTCGGGCGGGTTTGAGTGCGATGAGCGTAGCGAAGTCGTAGGTCCTGCGGGGGGGCTGGCGGGCGCGGGGGCCAGGGGGTCTGGCGCTGGGCGCGGTCCAGGCGCGGACGGGCACAGACGGGCTTACCTTTGGCGCACCTTCGGCGCTCAGTCGGCGCTCCCGCTGCGCGCGTCCGCTGCGCGGTCGCTGTGGGGGCGTCATAAGTAAGGAGCCGGGAGGGAGGGTCCGCTGGGAGGCGGGAGGCTGGGTGGCCAATGGGCAGGGAGGAGAGGCGGGACTGCGGGCTCAGCGGCGGGAAACCAGGAAGGCGAGTGACCGGGGCAGCGGCGGCGGCGAGGAGGCGAGGAGAGTGGCCAGCAGCAGCAGGAGGAGAGCGGCGTGAAGCGGAGGTCAGCGCAGGTGAGGAGGGAGCGGCGTGAGCGGGGTCAGTACCAGCAGGTAGGCGACAGGCAACAGGCAGCAGCAGGCGACAGGCAGCAGCAGGCGACAGGCAGCAGCAGGCGACAGGCAGCAGCAGTGAGAGGTGAGCGACCGTCTGTGTGGGGCACAGGGGTCACATTGACCAGCCCGCCGCGGTCACCTTAAGTAAGGAGCCGGGAGGGAGGGTCTGCTGGGAGGCGGGAGGCTGGGTGGCCAATGGGCAGGGAGGAGAGGCGGGACTGCGGGCTCAGCGGCGGGAAACCAGGAAGGCGAGTGACCGGGGCAGCGGCGGCGGCGAGGAGGCGAGGAGAGTGGCCAGCAGCAGCAGGAGGAGAGCGGCGTGAAGCGGAGGTCAGCGCAGGTGAGGAGGGAGCGGCGTGAGCGGGGTCAGTACCAGCAGGTAGGCGACAGGCAACAGGCAGCAGCAGGCGACAGGCAGCAGCAGGCGACAGGCAGCAGCAGTGAGAGGTGAGCGACCGTCTGTGTGGGGCACAGGGGTCACTTATGTAGTTTGAACCTAGCCAAAAAGGCAGCGGAGCGCTGTACAATGCCCAAGACAAAATTTATGTCTGAAAACCTGTGCCAAATTTATAATGGGTATATTTTACTAACATTTCATGCAACACAGTACAGCCAGTGAAATTCTGCGCTGTGATGCCTGAAATGGAAAGAGCACAACAGAACCATATTCTCAAAGGGGGCACTTGCGGCTCCCTAGTGGCAAAGCATCGTGGTCAAGTACGTTTTTTGTGCAGGAAGGGAAACCTATCCTTTGCGGTTATTTCCTCTTTGTCTGTGTGCTGCAGAATACAACAATATCAGGGTGGGGGGAATGGACCACTTGTCCTGTGCACCAGGGTCTTTTAGTTTACGTGGTTGGGCATCCTTAAAAAACCCTCATATACATACACTGGCGTAAGGCGGTATATCTTGATTCTCCGCCGTAGTGTATCGTGATAGCATGATCATTGGGCTTTTTATTGTCCAAATGCTAACCTCCCCATGGAGGAAGACCAACTGGTTGTGCAGTAGTGGTCAGAAATAACAGAACGAGGGTGTGCTCGTGCTCTGTGAACTGTGGTGTTTAAAATTCCTAATGTCAAATCCCGTGTCCTTTATTCTTGGGATACATGACAGAGGGAAATTAAAAAATGGTGGTCGTGCATGTGAATAAACTTAATTATTAGTTTAATGCACTGGTATGGGTCTAATGTAATCTGGTCAACATGTTTCAGCCTCGTACAGGGTCTAGAGGCTTTCGTCAGGACCAAAAAAGGAAATGGGGAGCAATAGTTAGCTCTCCACAGGTGTTCTAGAGGTGGATATTCGTACTCACCACCTTCGTTTTAGGGGAGTCAGACCGATTGTATCTGTTCCTTGTTTCACAAGTTGGACATCTTCCTTCAGGGTATCTGTCAGTTAGATGAGAGCCATTTGCGGCTACTCAGGCAGAATCGCTTGTTCTGACTCTGACGTTTTCCCTGGGTACCTGCAGAATACAGCACCCATGCAAAGAAGGAGTAATGAGGAGGAATAAAGATATTTTTCCTCGTTACACCTACCTCAGCTAAGCACACCATTTTGGCACAAACCATTGTTTACTAGTCTCTGTAAATATGGATTTACATTGAGATGCATAGGAACGCTCATGCACCACCCATGTAAAAACTACCTGACCGTTCTCTAACTTTGTAGTCAAAGACAGAATAGTAA
Organism: Triturus cristatus; assembly: GCF_964204655.1. Classification (NCBI taxonomy): domain Eukaryota; kingdom Metazoa; phylum Chordata; class Amphibia; order Caudata; family Salamandridae; genus Triturus; species Triturus cristatus. Next base: position 80,756,265 of record NC_140582.1, on the reverse strand, counting down.
AGTGGACTAGTTGACAGTCTTGATGTGGTGGTAAAGAACATGGGAAAACAAAGGCAGTCAGCTGTCAGTTTTTTTGTGATACACAACAACTTTTAAATACCTGTAAATAAACTGTACAAATGTTTCAAAACATATCAGCAGTTAGGAAACCACAAATGAACTACTTGTTTGTAATTCAGAAGTATGCTGGAAACATAGTTTTAATAGGATCAAAACAGTCAAGACACTTTACTTGGTGATGTTCAAACGATACATAATTGCTGAAACTACATTTCCAAACGTTATTGTTTGTGCGCTATATAGTTTTATCAGTAAAACTGCATGTTGGCATTTTGCTCTCATTTCAATGGAAAATGTTCTGTATGTGGAAGACAGTGCCTCCTTCTGACCTACAATAATGCCTCAACAACGTATACAGTTTCTAGTCTCTAGCACACTTCTGTGCATTAGTGAGAATCTGCAGTTTACAGCTCAGAAATGAAACAGCCCAATCAGTATATATTTCTTATATAAAGGCAAATTAATTAGGGTTGCTATGTGGCTAGCCAGGTCATTATATAGCAATGTCAACTCCTATCTAACCTTTCTGGCCCACAATAATATGATAACACTTAGCAGGCTGCATTCAATTATAGCTAACACAGGCTGGTTATTAACTCCCTTTTCCCTTTTCCTGCATAACGCTCTTACCCATATGCAAACCCTGTCTGCTATGGGTCTTATCCAACACTTAGTAGTGTACCAAGCCCTAAACCAGGCATCACCCGCTGAACTGGCATGGAATACCTGAAGCAATCTGACACTCTTAGGTCTGCGCTGTAGTCTAGCACTGCAGGCCTTAATTAGCTGCATTATATGCGTGCTGCCTTACATCTCACAATGGCATTCAGTTATGAGATGCCAGTAGAAAAAGTCCATCCAAGCAGATCTTCCCGGCCACTTCTCTCACCAAACATGCCGGCTCAGGACCATGAACTGTAAACAAAATATCAGACTGGACAACCCAATGCAATAACCATATAAAAAGATTATGATCAGATGAACTAACACAAAAAGACCTGCTCAGTTGCTCAAAGCTGTGTGCATACTAAAAAAGTGAGAAGTGCATGATTGTCTCAATCAAATATAAACGTATTTTGACTTGTACATTTTTTGGTTGTCTATTTACTTATATACTATTGTGCAACCTACTCTGATATGTCTGTAAAACGTATGTTTTGTCCAAAATATTTGTCCTGAATTTTGACATTATGGCCTGAATTTTTGGCCTAATTTTTTACCCTTGGTCCTGAATTTTTACACTCAATATCCTGAATTTGCACCCATGCCAGTTGGTCACCCTAGTCCTAGTACATAGAGCCCTATAGCTAGGTTACCATGAATGTTTCGGCTGCTAAATTTGAATAATATGCTCCAGCCGGTAACATGCATTCCAGGCATCAATATCTGATTTAATTCCGGGAATCAAGACAGCGAGGTGGGGTGATAAAGCTTATTAAGTGGCAGCTGCCAAGATGTGGAACAATCTACCCCTCTCTCTTCCATCACAATTAAATCCTTTAAAATGTAAATATTAAGATCTAAAGGCTTTTCCTTTCTGAGTTTGTATCCCTACGTTCCTAGTTTCAGTTAATTTGGTTTAGTATAGTGCCAAGATAATCCCGTGATAGTGCCCTATTTTAATGCATAGTCATAGTCACACCAGTAGTTGTAAGAAAAGAAAATATCGCAAGACTGAGCTGCCAATGCTGGGGTCATGCATTCCAAAGCTACAGCATGGAGAAGATCAGAGAGCTTATGAGTAGCTGGACAGGAGGGAAAGTATCTGGAGAGAGTACATGACCAGTCGGGATTGTGGGTGGAGGTTTGGTTTTAGAAAGGGGGCACAGTGTGTTGAGTGAAAAGCGGAATTAAATATGTGTATTTTTTGGGCAAGATATGAGTGTTTCCTGCTCCATCATGGCAGGAATACTGCTTCCACTGATACACTGATTTGCATAAAGGATTATCACAGTGCGCATTGACAGGCACTCTATTACAGATGACAAACCACACAACATAGTTTATCAGTTCCTTGTGGGGAGGGGGCGCACTCAGCTTCTAAATCAAATATAAGCCTTTTCCCCTATACACCAAAACTAAATGATCATATTTACAAATGCAATAGGTGTGGCCTTTTATAGTCTATAGGTTTAGAGGATTGAATGCAGTACTTTTTAATCACAGTCTTTTAGTTAAGTAGCACTATAAATAAAATGTTTGTATCACCAAACTACATGGTAGTGTCCTTCTTTGAATAAGAAGTTGATTTGACTACAGTATTTTAACCTGTGATCCTCAAGTTTGCCACAGATTTCTGTGCCAATAATTCTGGAGCAGGGACCACACCGCATCCATGCTTGTACGGAGGGAGGGGGAGAACTTGAATCACCAGTCCAAGAGATACACTCTCCCTGCTATAATCAGAACTGACAGCAAATGGGTATTTCCTGTCCGCATACTACGCTTTCCTTTCTCAACTGACTACTCTGTCCGATGTCACTGAAAATAATATTTTCCTTTTTCCTATGTTAGACTCTCACCCACTCTAGTAGAGGCATACTTCATCATCAGGTCTCATCCTGGTCCCTAAAAACCAGGATGAGCTCGACCATATTCCGTGGAACACTTTGAATATTTCTGTGACCGGGGTACCTGAAACTATATAAAAAATATCTCAAACCAACCTCAGTTTCCCTCTATTGGCGGTTTTTTAGGTATGGCTGAAAATACCAATCGGGGATAAGGATTTTATGGTCATATAACCCTAATAACTTGTCAACATGTTTCTGTCCCTACTCTCAGGCCTCCTGGGTCCAGGGCTTTCATCAGGACGCCTTTCAATGGTTGTTGGAGCTTGCTTCCCTACTTTGGAATCTTACCACACCACATGGGGGAATTGGTAGCATGTTCCTGTAGTCACACATTCATCAAGGGCAGCATGGCGCTCTTCACCTATTTGAGCTGCCTGCACTCTCTCGGCTCGCCAATTTCTGTGTCCCACTTTATCAGACAAGAAGATAGCTTATTGGAAGAGGCATTCTCTCGAGGGATGTTTGCTCATCCAGCAAAGTGCAGCATCCACCGGTCCTTCTAAGTTGAATATTACATAGAGTGAATTTTGCAAGAAGTAGAATGCTGGGTGGAAAAGTTACATGAAGAGAAGTGTTACATAAAATTCAAGGTTACATGAACACAGGCAGACAACAAGTATACACACAGCTTTTCAACCCACTGATAGCTTTTCTTCATGGGGACCAAAAACAGTTAGTTCCATTTTCATTATTTTCTCTGTTGACTTTGAGTTTGTTCAGCACCTCCAAACATAATGTTATGTTTTGTCTGTGGAAACAGGTTTGAAACAAAATTAACGTTTTTCAATTTGAAGTCTCTTTCTGCTTCAGCTACAAAAGCATTACTGCGCCCACTTTTCTATTGCTGGAAATGTAATGTAATGTAATGTAACCAGAACTTCTAAAGCGCACTATCACCCCACGGGTATCCTGGAGCTGAAATGACAGAGGTTCTTGTACATGCACTTGTTTACCCACCAGGTGAATAACCTGCACTACATCCTAGGGAAGAGATAAGTTTTAAGTTTTTTCCTAAACTGAAGGTATTCTTCTATTTGTCTGATATTGAGTGGGAGATTATTCCACTAATGGGCAGTCGCACAGCTGAAAGCTCTCCCCTCAAACCTGGAGGTTCTTATTCTGGTGGTACAAACCAGGTGAGCAGTGGAAGACCGAAGGTTTCGTTTGGAGAGTGCCAGACAAACTTTTTCGGCAAAGGCAGAGGTCCAAGTCCACGAAGGGCCTTGAAGACAATACATAGTGATTTGAACTGGATTCTCTGAACTAGATGGAGCCAGTGTAGATCATTGAGAGCCGCAGATACAGAGTCGTCTTGTGTCCTCTTTAAAGCCAACTTTGCGGCTATTGTCTGTATTCTTTGTAATTTCAGAATGAGGAAATTGGCTGAACCGAGGAGCAGGGCATTACAATAGTTCAGCCGGCTTAAAAAAACACTTCTAACTACTAGAGCCCTAGCTGCCAAAGGTAACATGGGGAGGATTTTCCACAAAGCTGATGAGGGAAAAGCAAGTTCCAACTGATTTATTCACATGTTTCTCAAGGCTCAACTTGTTGTCAAAAACTACTTCCAGATTGCGCACTGCTACCGCTGGTGTGGGAGGCGTATCTGTCTGAATGGGCCAGAAGATGTCTGGAAGCAGACGAGGGATTTTCTTCACAGTGCAGTGTAAGATTTCTGCTTTCCCACCATTAAACTGCAAGGAGTTATTCGTAAGCCATCTAGCAGTCTTCTGCATGCATTCGTGGAAGTTACTGAGTGACGTAGACTCTCTGCCTTCTAGGGACAGAATGAGCTGTGTGTCGTCTGCATAATTCACCAGCTTGATGTTATAAGATTTAATGATGGTAATCAATGGTCTCAAATAAATATTAAAAAGGATCGGACTAATAGATGACCCTTGGGGGACCCCATGCTGAACCGTTCTAAATTTAGATAGAAAAGGGGGAGGGCCACAGCTTGCTGCCTATTCTACAGATAGAACAGAAGCCAGTTGAGAGCCAGGCCCTCCAGCCCAAGTTCCGCAGCCGCCTCAGTAATATTTTATGGTTGACCGTGTCGAATGCGGCAGACATATCTAGTAGGATCAAAACGGTCAACTGACCACTGTCTGCCTGCATTCTAAGTTCGTCTAAGACTATAACTAGAGCTGCCTCCGTCCCATGACCTGGTAGAAAACCAAATTGCACGTCTTCAAGTTCCTGGTTGGTTTCCAGAAATTGAGAAAGGGTTTTACTGACCAGACGTTTTTACAGGTTAAGGGAAGAGGGAAATAGGACGATAGTTATTTGGGCATTGAGGGTCAAGGGAGGATTTTTTCAACAAAGGTGTCACTATAGCCTGTTTCCCGCAGGGAGGGACTGTCCCGCTGCTCAGGGATTGGCACCACATCATTAGATACAGTGCATACTAGCGAAAGTGAGTCTGATAAAGGAGAGGGAACCAATAATGCACAAAACAATGAGAGCAGTTTTTTATTAGAAGTCAGGAGAATCAAGAGAGGGAACAGAGAGAACCGCCGACCAGCTCAGGTAGAAAAACAAGGAGGGGAAAAAGAGGGGGCACAAGAATTAGAGCGCAAAGGAGTGAGGACCAGATCTTGGAATGTGAAAAAAAAAACAATGTAACTGGATTAATTTAACTGATGCCAGCTTCTCTGATGATATGTTGTCTGTACTTTCTAAGGGTATGAGCTTCTGCCCGAACAGCATTGGAGATATCTGTGAAGTTAAAGTTGATCTTTTTAAATTTATAAGACGCATAAAATTGAAAAAACATTTTGAACTAACGAACACAGTGAATAAAGATATGCAACAAAATCTTGGTATGTTGGTATCCAATGAACAGTCCATCCAGGATGTACTAGATACTAGATTACTAATGTCTTTAACTAATTGTGAAGATGAGGTTACCACATCTGACATAATTATGAGAGATTTGAACATCACTACAGATTATAGTATAACCAGTAACATTAGGCACAAATCCAAGTGGACTCCCACATTAACTGCAGGTAACAATATAGATCTATTCCATAAACTTGTGACCTCAGATCTTGACAGACATGAAATAAGAAACACAGCATCCCGAATACAAAGAGATAACTTAACACACAAAAAACGTACAGCACTCAATAAACTAAGCAAGAATTTAGACATTACAATCCGGGAAGCTGATAAAGGGGGCAACATGGTGATCATGCGCAGTTCTGACTATGACCAGGAATTAATGACACAATTAAACGATGTGGAATGCTATGAATTACTTCAAGGCAATCCTATGTGGACAGTTACTGACTACATTAACATCCAACTAAGACGATGGCATGGACAGGGTCTGCTGGACGATAATGAACTGACTTATTTGAAGGTTGACCGACCAAAATACCCGTGTATCTGCACGGTACCGAAAGTACACAAGACTCTCCCTTTCCCTCCAGGAAGGCCCATCATTTCTGGAATTGGCAGGCCTACTGAGAGGATATCTGAATACGTAGATATCTTTCTTAAACCACTTGTGACTAATCTACCATTGTACATCCGAGACACCAAGCATATCTTGGGTACCTTGGCAGATTTAAGTTGAGAGGATAATATGACCATGGTTACTTTAGATGTAACAGCACTGTACACCAGCATCAAAAGGGACATTGGCCTCACAGCGGTCAAGAAGATGCTTAATAGGAGGGCAGCCAGCTCCTGGAATCATACTGAGATGCTGATTGAGATGGTGGAATTGATCTTAGGCAAGAATGTTTTCCTTTTCAAGGAGCAATGGTACAGGCAAAGACACAGAGTTGCAATGGGCTCCAGATTCTCTCCCTCTTATGCCAACCTTTTCATGGGTAGGTTCGAGGAGTCGAGAATCTGGGGCTCGTTGGGCTCCAAATGGAATGACTCGATATTGTTCTGAGGCCGTTACATAGACGATTGCATTATGATCTGGACAGGCACCCAAACAAACTGAGTTTTGACAATGACAATGAACACAACATACGGTTCACCATGGAACAAAGCAAAACTAAAATGTCCTTTCTAGATGTGGAATTCTACACACTTGACAATCAAATACACAGCAGACTATATCGAAAGTCCACAGCATGCAACTCTCTCTTACATGCTACTAGTGCACATCCCTCTCACCAGAGACATTCAATCCCTTAAGGGGTACTCGTCAGAGTACGGCGTAACTGCAGTAGAGACTAGGAATTTAATGAATACAAAAAAGATGTATTAACTAGATTCAAGGACAGGGGGTATGACAAGAAACTACTGTCAAAAGCTGAACATAGAATAGACAAAATCCAACCGACAGACACACTGAAGGAAAAATCCAAACAGAGTAAAACAGACCTAAAGATTAGAATGATCACTGGGTACAACAACTGGTCAGGGGTGTTAAGATGAAGTCTAAACAAACACTGGCACCTACTCAAGACAGATAATTCTTTAAAAGAATGAATCACGGAAAAACCAAACATCACGTACAGAAGAGGGGTTTCCCTCAGGAATATCTTGAGTCCCAGTTATCCAAAACCAGAGAACGCAGACAATTGGCTAAGCAAACATACAATAGGTTTTTATAGTTGTGGACACTGCAGCACATGCAATGGGCTTGTGGGAAGACAACACATTTTGAGGGACCAGGAGGAAGGAACTACAACATTTGCACCAACATAAATTGCCTAACAAAATTTGTAGTATACGCAATTGAATGCAAATGTAAAAAAAGATACATTGGAAGCACGATTAGAACACTACAGGAAATAATTAGTGAACACATAAGAGCGGTCAAACAGGGAGACATGAGATACCCTTTGGCTGCTCATATGTCAATTTGCCCTGCCCAGACAACAAACCGACGTTTTGAGTTCCATGGGTTAGAACATGTGCCCAGACACCCGAGGGGTGGAAATAGGGAACTGACACTACGGAGGAGAGAAGCACAGTGGATTCTGAAAATGCACAGTGTGGAACAGGGTTTGAACATCGACCAGGAACTGCACTATTTCCTGGGCAGATAAACATACGCTTAAAATGCCAACATACAAACAGCGAAAATACACACACAGACCCTAAGTTGACGAGATGAAAACAGAAAAATAACTTTGGGGAAGTCTTGAAACATATGTATGCCAAAATAAGAATGGGTAGCACACCCTCGTCCTAGAACTAGCATCTCCCACATTAAGAGGATCAATAAAGTTACATATATATACACAATGTACGTTAATCAAGAGCTTTAGTATTTGGATTTTTTATATTTACTCAGATGATTTTAGTTATAACATATTATGTACTTTCAACCTTCCTATCGTTTTTAATATCACAGAGTATGCGAATTGATTATTCACATAAGTTTAATAATGTGTGCTTGCTAAATTGAATGAGTAATTCCTCTGTACTGATTCAAAAGGATGGAGAGAAAAAGTGTCAACTAGTCAAAGCACGACATTCTCACCTTTACACATTAGGACATTACTTGGGATCTAGTCAACTCAAATATGGGTTGACTATTTAAAGATATACTTATATGCCATACAAATTAGTTCATTTCACGCACACAATCAGTGAATTTTTTGACCAACCAAAGATGGCCATCATAACCTATTGAGAAGGAGGAGTCCGTTCTCACTGTTTACTTCTGGAGTTCAGAATGTGAATTTCCAGACTTCGTGAGAGCAGGGATCTTACTTCCGGTATATATACACATACGGGAAGCAGGTTTGGGTAGCGTACTCGGCTTCTAAACAAACGCGGTTGCGTCACAGAGGATTCTGTACGATTGGAGCAGGGTAAGGAAAACGGCGAGATGATTTTACTTTGATGCTATTCAAATGAATTTTTGGACCCAGGTCGTTCAATATACTCAGTAAAAACGATGGGTACCGAACTATTTAGAATTCTGAAACTTCATTATTCCAACATTACATTTATGGAGAACTATCGAGTCCTCTCAGCCCATTTCTAAAAAGGCAACATACATAGATTAAGGTACTGAGAGTTACTTTTGCCCAGTTACCGACATAGGGCACAGAGCACAACTTAAATATAATTGTCACATAGATATATTCAGCAGAAGGTATTTCCTGACGTACAACTTTGTTTTTATCATACTCTATGCGATAGTAATGCACATACTGTGCAGGTTTAACCTAAGAGCGGCAATATCTTAGGCACACTGAGAGAGTAAAGCAGACAACAGATTTTATCTAGCTGGCAAGATTACTTACTCTCTGACAGATAGACAATCTAATATAAGACGCTACGTCTCCGACTCTGCCACATACTTTGTATAAAAATAAAATAAAAACAGGAGTTTAAATTAACTTTGCTAGCGAGATGAGCTAAAACCTTTTCAGAAAAACACGACTTAGTGATCAATTTATTCTTACAGCTCTGACAAGAGTGTTGGACTTAAGGAAACAGATGTTATACAACTTGGAGTTCAGACGCCTCCTCACTGGAAACCCAATGTGGGTTGGAATTATCACCACATAGAAAGTAGGTACTCCCATATGGCACCATAATTAATGCATATGTGTTGTATCAGATTTATAAGAGTGATTTACATAAAACTCTTTGTTTTACAGAACAGCTCGTACACAGGAAATAGGTATTTACTGAATTTTTATAAGGACTTACTCTTACTTTTGAATACTCCACATCACCTCTATCACGTACCAATCCAGTGCACGCAGAACACAATACTAGCATAACTCTTATCATAGATATCCTTTGCCTCACAATCACACCCACAAACAAAAAAGAAAAAAAGTGTACTCTGGGAATTTTAACAAGCACCTACAACTTTAAGCGCACCGGCTTGGTCTCTCCATCTATATTTGGGTCATAGACCGACTGTCTTTACACAGTGGTACATTCTGTGTTATTGTATATATCTTTCGTATGGAATTTTTCGTCGTCTTTCCAACCATGTGCAAGAGATACACTTGGTTTGTGTTTGTGCCTAGAAACTTTTGTGGTTTCAGGCTGTTGTTATCAATGGGACAGGTTTCCCAATATACACATTGGTCTCTTTGTGTTTTTACAATCAAAGCCTTGAGAAAGTCGCGGGACGACCTCCCGATTGCGACGAAACACGTGTTGGCTGTAGTGAATTATTTGGAAGGATTTACGCGAATTAAAGAGAACAATCAAGAAGAAAGAAGAATATTCTCATGTTTATTATTTATGTTTGCACTGACTGAAATAAGTTACATACCTGTGTTACTTTGAAAATAGATACACGTGTGCTAAGGAGTGTGTTATGTTCTTGAGGGCTGAGGCCTGTCCAGGGAAGTTGGGTGGTTCTCCTCACCTTTTAGCACCGTCAAATATTAGGTTAGGTTATAAGATATTTTGTGCAATTTTTCCAAGTGGCGCCGTTATACCTAGACCCAATACCTGTGTGCATGCCTCAGATACAGAGTCACATGAATTTTCCTGGCTTTCTGATAACCCGGTAATTATTTTTGAAATTTTCTCCTAAAAAAAAATAGCTAGGCTCTCGCATAGTTCTTGAGTTGCAATAGTTTTATTTTTTGTGCAATCAGGATTGGACAATTCGTCTACTATCTTAAAGACCCTCCGGGTTTTGTTGGGTGCCCCAAGAAGTGAGTTGGCAAAAAACTCTGCTTTTGCTTAAGAAATTTCACTTTTATATTTGTTCATTATGGCCTTCAGAGCAGCTTTATCATCTACATAATAGCACTTCCACCATTTTCTTTCTGCCAGTTTACAGCTCTTTTAAAGATTTTTTAGGTTCTCGTTAAACCAAGGGGCAGATGGCTTACGCTTAATCTTCACATTTTTTACCGGGATGGTCAAATCAAGGGCCTTAGTGATCTGTTTGCAAAACTCCAAATAGTTTGTTTCCACAGGTTTGTTTACATCAAACACATTAGTACCAGTGAATATAGGTGCTAGTTTGGCAATATCAGGCAGTTTGTTCCATTCCCTGCCTTGTTGGTAATTAAGCGTGGTAGCAAGGTCTGGATTTTTTTCAGGGATGGCCGGTGTAAAGGTAACAAGGTAATGGTCCGTCCAGCAAAGAGGCTGCAAAGTGCTGTTCAATCCCTTTGCAAACTACTATGTGGCTCAATCAACCACAGAAGGTACCAGGCATTAAATAGATTATTTTCGTAATACAGATTTTCCTAGATATTAAAGCAAGAAAAGGTCCTAATTTTATTAGAGACACATAGTCGAGTAGTGGGGTCTCTCCATTTTAAATTTTTTATCATAGCAGCCACGTTTTAGCACATAAAGAAAAGAACTACATGTCCCATAAAATGTTTAGCGTTCAAGATAGAATGAAAATTCATCAATCAGAGTCCGTCATAGTACCATGTCTTTACCTTTACATCAATGTGAGAAATCGGTTGATAGTTGACTGGTGTGAGTGCCCTGGTCAAGCAAGCACCACAATCCCCTGCAGGGCAAACCACAAAAACTTACAAAATTAACCTGTGTTTAACCCTAGGTAGCTTGGCACAAAAAGTAGTCAGGCTTAACTTAGAGGCAATCGGGCCTATTTGTGAGGAATGCAGCACACATAGAAAGAGAAAGCAAAAAGGAGAAATAAAGATGTTTCTTTTCGTTACTACTATTCTGAGAAGCTGTATCTTTTTGGCGCATTCTCAGGTCTACCAGTTATGATAAATCTGGGAGTGCGTGGGAACACCCATGGAATGCCTCCCTTGTACAGAGAAAGGCAATGCAGAAATGTGCGCTGCTTTGCTTTACTCCACAATTATGGAGCCATTCAGGACCATGCAAAGTGGCCTTGCATAGCTTCATAAATCTAACTTAAAGTTTCCTTTGTGCATGTACCACAAAAAGAAAAGCCCCCACCAATTTGGAAAAATTGAATGAATTCTAATACATTATTTGACACCAAAACTGCAAAAATCCAATCAGTAGAACCAAAGCTATGATTTTTTTTTTTAAGTTTAAGATTGAAAATAGTGGCTAAAAGATCCAAGCATCAACCAGGGATATCTAGTAGTGCGAGTCTGAGTCAAAGTCAAAAGTTAAGGCAGACTGCAATGGAGCGCATTTTGGATACAAGAAATGGATTGTGCCCGGTCAGAATTTACCTTCAGACTTAGAAAAATTCTTGAAGTAAAAGGTCTGAGAAGGCACAGGTCAATGGGGCAAGGCTGCAGGAGGTCTCTGGGGTGGGAGCTTTGCTGTTAGATGACCTTGGGTCGAAGCTGCGGTGAAGATTTCTGTGTTCGAACTTAGTTGCTGAAATGGAAGTCAAAAATCTTCAGCAGGGCGGAGCAGAATGCTGTAGCCAAAGACAGTACCATGAGGTCGGATACTCCTTTGGGGGAGAAGATGCAAAGTCAATCCAACTGGCGATGCACCTCTGGCGGATAGGCAAGCAGGTGGGTCCTGCTACCCTCCTGGTTCTCAGAGCCCTTTTTGGCCAAATTTTATGGAAGTCCTCAGTTTTGGAAAATGGTCATCTGCACACATTTAGCACCACAACCAACGGGGTCAGGACTGGTGGGACAACTCTTGGGGGTTCAGGACTCATTTACTCAGGCTGGGTCCAGGTGTGGGTTCATGATGGTGGGAGTCTGTTATATAACTGTGGCTCTTAACAGGACACCAGCAAACTAGTACTTGGAGTCACTTCTGATAGTCCTAGGTGCAGGTGTAGATGCAAGACTCAGCAGCAGGACTGACCTCTGAGGGTTCAAGGCAGGCTTGAGGCAGCAAAGCAGTCCTTCCAGGTACAGCAGTAGTCTGGCAGAGTCACATAGGGTCACAGCAGCAGGCAGTCCTCTGAGAGTCCTTCCGCAGGTCCAGTAGTGAACTGAAGAGTGGGTCTAAAGGTCCTATTTTGTATCCGGTGCCCTTCTGGAAGGTGGGAGAAGCTTCTGAAAAGGTTCTTTGAAGCGCATGAAATTTCCTGACTACCCTGCCATGGCTCCAAGCTGGCTGCAGTGACAATACAGGTTCATTAGGTCCTTTGTGTGGAGGCAGAGCAGAAGCTATTCATGTATAAGTGAGGTAGTGCTCAGCTACGTCTCCCCATCCTGCAGGTAGATGGCCCATTCAGGCACCCTTAAGCCCTCTATTATGCAACTGTCTGGGAGAAATTCACAAAGGCTAACAGCCAGTTACAAGCAGTCACGTGACCCAGGCGTAATAAGGATAAGGATAAGGGCATTAAAATGCCAACTTTCTAGAAGTGGCTTTTTCAAAATTGTAATGACAAATCTGACTTCACCACTAAAAAGGGTTTATCATTACAATTTCAAAGTTACCAAACTTGACCTATCATCCTTCTCCCAATTAGAAATTACAGCTTATTAAATATAATAAGGAATCCCCAATGTTATTCTACGGAAGGGGTAGGCCTCTCAGTAGTGAAAAACAAAAATAGAAGTTTTTCACTACCAGGACATGTAAAACGTAAAAGTGCATGTCTATCCTTTTCATTATACAGCACCCTGACCTATGGGCTACCTAAGACCTACCTTAGGAGTGACTTACAGTCACCCCCCTAGCCAGGAATTCTGTGACAGGCTGGCAGCCTTTGTAAAACATAATGTTGAGACTGTGTACAAAGAATTTGATTTTGCCTGTTCTTTGGTAATTGCTTCTCACAAGTCATAATTTTTGGGAATTAGGGAATATGGGCTAAATGTTTTTCCACTGTTAACCATTGAGCAGTTAACTCAGCTTATCTGGCAGGTAAAGTCCGGAGCACCATCAGATCCATGGCTGCCTAAAATAGTACAAGACTTTGCGCTTAATCTTGCGCCACTTTTGACCACCTTGTTGAATGTCATAATAACAGCAGGGATTTTTTCCTTCTGAGTGGAAAAAGGTTTCTATTCTACTTTTCTTTAAAAAAACCCTTGTTGGACTCTACTGAAGAGAAACATTTCCGTCCAATTTTGCGGCTTCATTTCTTCGCTAGCTCCTTAAAAAATCTCTTAATGTGAGCTTATCTGGTTACCTGGAAGCAAATTAAGTTCTAGATAATGCACAATACGGGTTCAGATCTGGTTGTAGCACTGAGTTAATTGCTGTTTTGAAAGAAGTTAGAGCTATTAAAGACAACAGTGAAAGAACGGCGGTGTTTCTTTTAGATCGCTCTGCCACTTTCAACTTGGTTTGTTATGCGCTGGGGGTCCGCACCGTACATACGGGGGTGGGGGTTCGCACCGTACATACGGGGGTGGGGTGGGGGTCCGCACCGTACATACGGGGGTGGGGGTTCACACCGTACATACGGGGTGGGGTGGGGGTCCGCACCGTACATACAGGGGTGGGGGTTCGCACCATACATACGGGGGTGGGGTGGGGGTCCGCACCGTACATACGGGGGTGGGGGTCCGCACTGTACATACGGGGGTGGGGGTTTGCACCGTACATACGGGGGTGGGGTGGGGGTCTGCACCGTACATACGGGGGTGGGGGTTCGCACCGTACATACGGGGGTGGGGGTCCGCACCGTACATACGGAGTGGGGGTTCGCACCGTACATACGGGGGTGGGGTGCGGGTACGTCGCGGACATACGGGGGGGGCTGGCGATACGGCGCGGACATGGGGGGCAGGGGGTACGGCGCAGACATGGGGGGCTGGGGGTACGGCGCAGACATGGGGGGTGTTCGGCGCGTATGCGGGCACATGTTTGGACGTCTCCATGGTTGCTATGGAGGTTCGCTCCGTACGGTGTTTTTACCATACCGTTGTGGATTCGGACGGACGGGACGGATCGTACTTGCGCGTTCGGACATCGGTTTACTGAGTCGGACGTAAAACCGTCCAGGGACGTGTCGGACACTTTTTCCGACCCGAGGACGTGTCGGGGTATATTCCCAATGCGATTCGTATGGTGTTTTTTACATACGAATCGTACTTGCCAGTTTGTACGGGACTTGTACGATTCGTACGTAAAAAAATCCGGATACGATTCGTACGGGGAATATTTCTCCAGGATCGGAATCGGCCCCTTAGTGTTTTTAGTTCCGTAGTGGGTTGTGGATTTCTAGGGGAATAGAATGGGTAGTATTTAATTATATTAAATTAATTGATTATTTTTTCTTTAATTAATATTTGTTTAATTGAGATGTTATAGTGTAAAATATGTAAAGTAATTTGTTATTAATTAATTAATAATTGCTTGTTAATTAATAATAATTAATTAATTAAATAAATTAATTATGGTAATTGTGTAATTACTTGTAGGTGTGTGTTGTGGTGTTTCTTAGATGTGAAGGGTGGGAAATAATGTATTTTTAATTCATGAATTAATTGGTTGTTAATTAATTTTAATTAATTAATTGGTAACTAATTATGGTAAATGTGTAATTAATGTTAGGTGTGTGTTGTGGTGTTTATCAGTGTAAAGGGTGGGAAGTAATTTATTTTTAAATGATGAATTATTAGTTGGTTGTTAATTAATTTTAATAAATTTTTGATTAATTATAGTAATTGTGTAATTAATTTTAGGTGTTGGTTTTGGGGTTTATGGGGTAAAGGGTGTTAAGTAGTTTATTTATTTTTAATAATAATTATTTGCTAATTAATTTAATAAAAACAATATTATGGTAATTGTGTAATTAATTTTAGGTGTGTGTTGTGGTGTTTATAGGGGTGAAGGGTGGGAAGTAATTCGTGTTTAATTAATATAGAGTTGT
This sequence comes from Triturus cristatus, assembly GCF_964204655.1. NCBI lineage: Eukaryota > Metazoa > Chordata > Amphibia > Caudata > Salamandridae > Triturus > Triturus cristatus. The sequence goes on along the minus strand of NC_140582.1, from coordinate 80,740,965 downwards.
TAATGTTAATTATTTGATATTTATTTTGGGTAATGGTTTATTTTTTGTGTGTTGTTGTTACTTTTAAAGGGGAAAAGGAAGGGTATTGAATAGATTTTAATTACTTTATAATTAGTTGTTAATAGTAATAGTTTGTAATTTAAAAATTAGTTTTAATTGTGTTTTATTATTTTATAGTTTAATTTGTGTGTGTGTTGTGGACAATATAGTGTTAAAGTGTGTGTAGCTAATTAATGTTTCTTTTTATTAATAATATGTTTTAATGGATTATTAATTATGTTAATAATGGAAGTCAATTTATTTTAAAATGTTGAAGTGTGTTGTTATTGGTGTGGTGTTATAGGGTAGGACTGAAAATAAACACATTTATGTTTTAATTAATGTTTTTGTTTGTATTTTCTAGATTAAAAGAATTGTTTTAAAATAAATTATGTATTATTCTATTTTATATAACCTTTGTAGGTATTCGGTATATGTAATCAATATTATAATATGTTTTCTTTATATATATTTATTATATATTTTCTTTTTGAGTGTCCCTACTGTTGCACTCACTAGAGGGGAATAGTAATTTTTGCCTCTCCGGTATCCAACACTTTTTCTACTGTTGCACTCACTGGAGTGGGAACAGTAAATTTTAGCCCTCCGCTATCCAACATTTTCCCTACTTTTGCACTCACTGGAATGGGAATAGTAAATTGTACCGCTCTGCTATCCAACACTTTCCCTACTGTTGAACTCACTGGAGTAAGAATAGTAATTTTACCCCTCCGATATCCAACATTTTCCTTACTGTTGCACTCACTGGAGTGGGAATAGTAAATTTTACCCCTCGCTATCCAACACTTTCCCTACTGTGTACTAATTGGTGTTGGAATAGTAAATGTAATCACTCCGCTATCCAACACTTTCCCCACTGTTGCACTCTTTAGAGTGTGAATAGTATTTTTTACCCCTTCGCTATCCAACACTTTCCCTACTGTGTACTCACTGGAGTTAGAATAGTAAATGTAATTTCTCCACTAACCAACACTTACCCTACTGTTGCACTCACTGGAGTGGGAATAGTAATTTTTACCCCTCTGCTATCCAACATTTTCCCTACTTTTGCACTCACTGGAGTGGTAATAGTAGTTTTTACCCCTCCGCTATCCAACACTTTACCTACTGTTGCACTCAGTGGAGTGAGAATAGTAATTTTTACCCCTTTGCTATCCAACACTTTCCGTACTGTTGCACTCTTTGGAGTGCGAATAGTAATTTCTGCCCCTTCGCTGTCCAACACTTTCCCTACTGTTGAACTCAGGGGAGTGGGAATAGTGATTTTTACCTCTCCGCTATCCAACACATTTTCTACTGTTGCACTCACTGGAGTGGAAATAATAATTTTCACCCCTCCGCTATCAATCACTTTCTCTACTGTTTTGTGAAATGTAATGTTAAATATTTTTTAATAGTTTCATGTTTTAATTTATTATAGAATTTCGTTTTTTTATATTTTAAATCATTTTGATATATATTTTTATTTTTTATATAATCTAATCTTTTAACATAAATTACAAAAAATAGTTTATTGTTTTAAAATAAATAAATATGTATAAATAATTATGTTTGTGTGTTCATCTCTTTTTATTAAGTTTATTTGTTATATAGTTTTTAAATGTATATCACATTTATTTTATTTTGTTAAAATTAAATGTAATATTTAATGTATTTATTATACATTATTTTATTTTATATTTATATAAAAGTCGATATTTTATACATCTATATTTTTTACATCAATATTTTAGTCAATATTTTTGTACTTACTTGTTTGAGTGTAGGAGTCGATATTTTTGTTATTTATATTTTTTCATTGACATTTTTGACATCATTGTGTCAGTGAACAGGCTACAAATTGTGTAAAATTCAACTTCGATAAAACTGAGGTATTTATTTACGGAATAGAGTCTGCTTTTTGGTGTCACTCTTGGTGGCCACAAACTCTTGGTTCTACCCCAGAGCCAGTGACTAGAGTAAGAAATGTTGGGGTGATTTTTGATGTCAATCTTTACTTTAAGGAGCAAATCAACAAGGTGGTTCTCTCTTGCTTCCTTTTACTTATCATATTTAAGAAAGTAGTGCCTTTTATCCTTTTCTATCTTCAAAAAAGACTGTAGTCATCGCCCTCGTCCTTGTCAGGATTGACTACTGCAATGCCCTGTATTTGGGCATGCGACAATGGCCATTTAGAAAGCTGCAGACACTGCATAATGCAGCTGCTCACATTCTGATGAAGCTCCCTAAATTTGGGTCAGTGTCAAGTACTTTAAAAGATCTTCATTGGCTCCCTGTGAAGAAAAGGTGGCTTTTAAAGCACTCTGTATAGTTCATAAGTCATTGTATGGGTCCAGACCGAATTGTCTGGGAGGAAACATTAGGTGGTTTCAACCTAAAAGAAATCTCAAATCTGCTGTATCTTATTTAGTACTGGTCCCTGGGATATACAAAGCTTCTTGGGGTGGCCGTAGCTTTGTGTAAAATACCTGTCAGTTGTGGAACAAAATGCCATTATATCTTAAAAATGTATTGAATCTTTTTAGTTTTCAGAAACAGCTTAAATTTTGGCTGTTTCCTTTATCCTTATCTTCTTAATAAGTTGTGCCTCCGGTTGCTTGTCCTAGATGACTGTTTTGAATCCTAGCGCCAAGACACACACAGGTATTTGTGCGCTTTAGAAATTACAATTACATTACATGACAAATACTTATATATAATAAAAGGAGAGTTTAAGGCTTGGCAAGGAGGTTTAAATGCCAAGTCGACATTGCAGTAGGACACTGCATCCAGGCTGCAGTGGCATGCCTGGGACATGTTTATGAGGCCTACTTAGGCAGGTGGCACAATAAGTGTGGGAGGCCCACTGGTAGTGTTTAATTTACAGGCTCTGGTATAAGGTATACCACTCTATAAGGAACTTGTAAGTAAATTATACATGCCAATTAGGTATATGCAAATCACAAACTATGTTTAGGGGAGTGTGCAGTGTGAGCACAAGCACTTTAGCACTGGTTAGCAGTGGTAAAGTGCACAGAGTCCTCTTGTCAAAAATCCATCAAAAAGTGGAGGTAAGCATGCAAAAAGTTTTGGGAACACCATCCTCAGACTGACAGGTCTTACAGTCAAGAAGTCAAAGTAAAAAGAATGGAAGACAGAGAAAATATTGGGATGATTTGTCAACAGGGAAAAATTCAGAATATCTTGAAACAAAACCCTCTAGGTCTGGAAGAGGTATGTATACAGATGTTTTTGGGGAAACAGCCCTCTCGCAGAAGAACCAGAGATAGAAGGATGTGGTTTCATCAAAATCAGAGTCATCTTGTAAACCAAGTGGAAAGAGAAAAGGAGGACAAGTCGAAGAACAAAAGATTGACTCATTCGAACCGCAAGGGTCTGTCAAAAGCAGTATAGCAAAATCATTAGTAGTAAATGTATCTGATCATGACTTTTCTTAATTGGAACTTCATGTTTTGAATACAGGTCACAGCTTTGCATCCTTAAGATAATTTGCCTAGATTGACTTTAGGATTCACCTCTTCAAATTCATGAGATAGTGAAAATTGAACAAATACTATAATTTGACGAGCAAGTTGGATCTCTGTGGTAAACTGGAGCTCTCTAGTATGCCTAGCTCTTTGTCTAAAAATGATATTGATGACATTGTTTGCATCAAATCACTGTCCAATAATGAAAATGTTATTTTTGCTCAGTTTGCATCTGAGTTAAATATTGACCCAGCTACTAATCCAAAAAGTCAGTTTGTGTCCCAAATCAAGGGAATTTTGCTCGATTTAATCTTTTGAACATTCTCTTTTAATGGATTGTGAAGAGAAATTTGGTAAAAATGTATTTAAAGAGAATAAAAGTTCAAATCGCACTTGCCAGGAACAAATGATACAATGACAACTAAAAAAGCTTATAAAGGTGGTAATATAGGGCTCGATAACCATGCCATACTGACTGCCACCGACAGGCCATCGGTGGCGGTCCTGCAGACATCCAGAGCCGCCGTCCAACCGCCGGATTACCATGCCAGCGGTCGGAGCGCTGCAAGCAGGGGGAAGGACCGCCGCCTCTTACAGGATCGGAGATCATGTCCGGGCGGCAGTCAGAAAGGTAATCCCTGATTGGCGGTGGTGCCTGCGCAGGCACTGGCCATTGGGATTACGATATCCCTTTCCCTCTGCCATCTCATGGTGAACCGACCGCCATGTCAGACAGAAAGCAAGTTTGAGGCACCTAGCTGGGCCCCTGTCTTCCCTGGGGCTCTACTATGGGGCCCGGGGCTCCTTTCTTGTAATCCATGCGCACCTGGTGATGGAGGGGACCCAAGGCACAAACGCGCCTGATCTCCTGGAGCACTAGCTGTAATCTGGGAGGCAAACAAGCCCTCACCGGGACTTCCAGGGTATCCCGCATTGGAAAGCATTGGGCGCGACCAGATGGCCGAGGGGAAAGATGCGACCAGGTGGCTGGGCTAGAAGGACGGACATCTGGTCGCTCTGTGCCCTACTGAAAGGGCAAGCGGGCCCGAGGTACCCCCCAAAACATCCATGCACCCTGTGCCAGGCACCACATGGTGAATCACACATGGTGCAGAGATGTTTCTAAGCTCTTAGACCATCTGAATGCCCAATTGAAGAGTAAAGGGAGGTATCACCTAGCATCATCAAACATGTATAATTGTCCCAGATCAGACCAGTCCCATTGAGTCTTGTGCTGCAACCCTTTTCCAGGCCACAGCACAAGTCTCATTGCAAAAAGGAACTGCCGCCTACTTCTCGAGCGGTCTCGATCCCGAAACGAAGGCAGTCAGACACTCGTCGGACCCCCACCGTAATCAGCCCCATAGTCATTCTAAATACTATTGACTATATTACGGAAGTCGATGGACAATTATTATTTAAAAATACCTACGTACAATTGCAAAAAGGACCCAACTTAAGATTTTCAAAAAGAACAGGTCGCTATTGCAAGATGTCCTAGAGAAGGCACTGATAGAAAGAGAAGAATTTGACTTTCTTGGGCGTGAAATTCCTAAGATTTTATCTCTTACCAAACATTCTCAAAAAGATCAGACCTTCCCCTGAAAGACCAATAGTTGTGAGGATTAGTAATTTAACTGAAAATCTTTTGATCTACATTGATCATTTTCTGCCCCCTACAATACAGAATTTGACATCATACTTTAAGGATAATACTGACTTGCCAAACAAAATGAATGACCTGATCTGGGACAATGATATATGTTTGGTGACACTAGATGCTACCTCCCTTTACTGTTCAATTAGGCATTCAGATGGTGTAAGATTTGTGCCATAGATTAGCTAGCTTTGCTGAGCATTCCCAACTTGTGATTAAAATTTTTAAATTTGTTCTTGAGCACAATTATTTCATTTTCACTGGTAAATATTTCTTGGAGAAGTGTGTGACAGCAGTGGGCTGCAATTTTCACCATTGTAACCTTGTGGTATGATTGATTAATAGGAGGAAGAACATGCGTGGCAATCAAGTTTCTTTAACTATAGACAATATGTCTGTCTCTGGCTGCGATTCATTGTCGATATTTTCATTGTTTGAAAAGGTGATCAAGAGACCTTGTTCGATTATGTTAAGTTCCTTAATGATAATCCTACCAACATTAGGCTTACTCAGAACTTAAGCCAGAAGGAAGTTTTCTTTCTAGATATTACTGTAAAAGTACTTGAGGAGCATCTGGTGACCACCAAGCATCATAAGACAACAGGTGCAAATGCCCTACTACATGCAAGTTCATGTCATCCCGCCCATTTATCAAAAGTAACCCCTTTGGTGAATCTGTATGGAGTAGGCGGAATTACAGTACTCTGGATTTATTTCTATCAGAATGTGATAAAATCACACAAAAATGAGTCGAAAGAAGGTATAATCATGGCGTACTATTACAGGCTAAATCTAGAGCTTTAGCCCTGGATCCAGATTCCATGCTTTCTGAAGATCTGAATAAAGTGCAAAAACTATTGAGTCTAATAATAATCTTAGAATGATTATCAAATAATCGACGAGCCACTGGCTGTTTAGAATTTATTATCTCAAGATACATCTTTGGACATTTCTAAAACACCGCAGATTACTTACAGTAAAGTGCCAAATCCTAGTGATCTACTCACGAAATCACACTTTGTTGTTGCAAATCCTAGAAATACTGGCATTTCTTGGGTACTACCCTTACCAAAAGGATTTTTTACTTGTGGGCTATAAATTTTGCTCAAAAACATTAAAACATTTTAACAATGATGGCAAGTTGAAAAAAAATGTAAAAATGCATTCATTCATTGCCTAACAAAATCTGTTGACTATGCGATTAAATGTACATGCTCCAAACTATATGTAGTAAGTACAGTCCGTCAATTAAGAATTAGGATCGCTGATCATTTTGGTGCCTTTGAAAATAACGATTTTAAATATGCAGTGTTAGCAGATATTTTTGAAAGACATAATGATATTGCCAGTGGACCTTTTTAGGATTGGAACATATCCTGCTTGAGGCACATCGAGGTGACAGAAAAAAGTTTTCAAGATCGAAAGAATGTAAATATATTTTACTTCTGCAGAGCATGGAACAGGCAGGTTTAAATAATGAACTAGGCCTGTTCGCTTTTCTGTAAGATGTTTTTGTTTTAATCTAGAACGAAGGGTGTCTGTAAATTATTTGAGCTTTATTAACACAAATTGTCTCTTTCACTTTAATTTCGTATAACTTGGTAGAAAATTGTTATTTTTTGAGAGATGTATTAGTAAAGTTCAGTAGGAGGTGCTGGAACCTCATCCTTACTGTTCTAACCTTTTCTTTACAACACAGAGCTCGCTGTTTTCAAATCCATGTGTGTGAGAGAGTTTTAGTAATGCCAATTAAACAATGTATCTTTTAAAATACAATGTGATATTACCATTGTTTGAAACACTCCAATTAACTGTTTTGTGAACACTGATAGGTTAATTGGTGTCTATGGATTAATTGCGTATAAAAATATCAAATGAAAATGGTTAGTTGTTAACGCTTTTGGATTATGACATACTACACAGATGCGAGTGGAACCCTGAGGAAGGGGTAATTATATGGGAAGCAATTAACAGCAAAATTACAGATCCCCATATATGACACCTCCTAAATGCATAGAGTTCTGCAAAATGAATTTGAGACACACCAGAATTAATGTAACATGTCAGAATGAATATACTACCACCTAGTGAACAATAAGAATAACACACACTCTAAATCGGATAAGAACTCTACTGAATATAACCCTTATGGAAATGAAATTGACTGGTGTTGAAATTAATATGACCCACTTTGGGATGAATATGGTGTATACTAAATTGAATTTGACACTTTAAAGTTACTGTGACATGCATGCAATGAATGTCAGACATACAGCAATTATTACAAGCCATGTTCAAATGACTGACACGTGTTCAAATGTATATAAGATAAGTTGAAATAAATATGTCTAGATTCAAAATGAATATCACCAACACTGAACTGAATATGATTGCAGTTGAAATTAATTTGCCATGCATTAAAATGAATATGGCCCACACTTAAATGAGTATGAGAAGCTTTGAACTAAATACAACATCCATTGGAATCGATTTGGCATATATTGAACTGAATGTGACACTTTTTAAAATGACTATGACACACATGAACATGGCGTGTTGATGTAAAATCACTTGTGGATTATGAGCAATTAATAGATCTCTGTCTCATAGCCAGAATTAAGGGATCAATGTTAATTGTAACAAACTGTAGCGGTATGAAACCTTGAATTGTGTTGTTTTTCTAGACATATTTTGATGTGGAGTTGTGACACCCTTTTGTTATCATTGTTACTCACTGGCAGGCCGGCAATGTGGTTTATTGTGTGATTAATTAAAATCTTTACAATACTGTAATCACTGATAAAACGGAATACATTTTGAGCAAGAGTGAACAAGAACATTAAAATAGTATAAAAACATACATTTATACAATGATCAAAAATGAGTCGCAAAGGATTTCTTTCGTAGAGTTGTGACAACATTTGTGGATTTTGAGCACTTTAAAACCTTTGTCTCTGTCATCAGAAATCTAAGGATGGACGCTATATGGTATGGAACCTTGAACTGCGTTGTTTTTCTGGACTTTGAGAGCTTTGATTCAGTTAAACACTGAGTTCCGTAAATCAACTTTTTAATACACTTTGAACTCTGTTTGAGTAAAGTGTTTGATATATAAAGATTAGATTTTACTTCTTTAAATAACTGAACTGTTCACCCCGTTGAATTAATTCTCTTAGATTAATAAAACCACAAAACTGGTGATTTTCTGGTTGTGTCCCATTTGGGGAATGAGTGTAGTAGAAGATAATGTTATTCAAGAGGATAACAAAGTAAAACATTAACTAACATGGTTTCCCCATTACCACAGCTTTCGCTGGCACCGTCTTTCAGAGAATTGTTAATGACTAAAGGTAACCTATGTATTTGGGTAACGCAGACAAATGGGATGTGCGTGGCACTGAAGATATAATTTGCAGATCTTGGTCTCTTTTTATGATAGACAGACCATTTATTTTCCATAAAAATAGAAAACTAATAATAGAAAACCCAGCACAAAAATATAACTTTAAATTCATCATTCCAGGATGGATCTCCTTCTTCTTGCCTAGGATTAAGTCTGGTTTATTTTAAATCGTTCTCAATTTGTAGAGACCTTGTTCCCTTGTACATAGGAACTGGAAAATGAAAAGAAAATTTACGGAATAGTGCACTTTAACATGGTAGGGAAACACATCAACGAATACTAGCACATAGTGGAGCGATAATATTTGCCTCAGTGTCTTTAATAAAATCAGGACTTTCCCTTGGCTGCATACGCTAGGAAAATCTGTATTTTTATGGCAAAGCTGGAAGCTTTGTTATACGTGTTTAAAAGTCATTGACCACTGTCGTAAAGACTTGAGATACCAACTTGCAAAAAAAAGTCCTCAAAGTAGAGACCCTGGACCAATCAACACATCTGAGTCTGTCCTCCACTCCACAACGCTTTAAGGGCTGTTGCACTTATAGCAGAATGAGCATCAAAGGTTTTATGCAAATATACCTAAATCAGTGTCGGCCATACTGCACCATATGGTTAGGCCCCTTCAAAAGAATCAGGATGTTGTAACAGACAGAGATCAAACATAAGTTAACCATTGGAATCCAAAATAACAGGCACTAATACCTTATCAACATCTTCAGAAAGTGAAACATCAGATACATTTTATCTCTTAGACACATCAGGCAAACCAGAATAATTAACATCATGGGTCACATCCTGATACGTCACATCATCAGCAGCATCTTGAATATTATTGTCAGATCGTAAGAATCATCATTATCATGACTATCATTTGAGTGTGACCTTTGCAACACCAAATGGGATCTCCAACTCAACTTAGCTTCTTTCTCCAGGCGAGAAGTTACTAAGGTTGGCCTACGATCAACAATCTTTTATGGTTGAGAACCATAAATATCAATGCTGGCTGAGTTGGAAATCCATTGCATCTGGAAAGATTGAGAGAGAAACATATTTTTAAGTTTTGGACTGCATTTACCACCTTTAGAAGTCTGCAGTGAGTTTCTGCCCAAGGTTCACTTTCCCAGTGTTATTAGTAATGCAATGACTTGTCAGAGCCCTTCTACTACCAGTAGAAAGGATCAATGTATCAGAAATGACCTTAGCGACAGAGTTACTAAAGTCAAAAGCAACATTTTAGAGCAATGATCATGGCCATCTGAATTGACTGAGACATTGAATTGTTCAGAAATTTATTTCTCTGAATTAATTCCTCTTCATCGACTATATAACCTTGTTCTTAACTCTTATCACAATGCTTGTGATCTTCCATTATTTAAAAAAATATCAAATTACTAATTTCAGTAATCAGAAATGTAACAATTATGATTGCAAAATGGTAATAATGTTGTCAATGATCAGTAAAGCCTTAAATACAGAAAAATGCACAAAGATTTCCTCAGTTAAGCTAAATTATGAGGTGGTCCCTGCCCTTTATAATAAACTAAATCAACACTGAAGAAAACTGACACAGAAGCATATACAGATAATAGAGAAAGACACTTCTTCCCAATGTGAGGAAAAACATGAGATGGAAAATCCAGAAAGTGTCCAGCACGAGCTGAATAAGGCGCTCTCTGCCTTACATGGATTTAAAAGTAAAAATGTAAGACGGAGAAACGGGCACAGATGGTTGCGCTTGTCAAATAAGCTCATATTCAGTAAAATGGGCCTTTAACAAGCAGCGGCCTAAGCATGAATTAGGGATTGGGCACTTATTTGAGGCTGCCAGTGTTCCAGTGTTGCAGGGATTCTGCAGAGTCATAGAACTATGCTTGGGTTCATAGAACCCTAGTAAGCAGGGACTGAGTCATCCTACCACCTGAATACCCAGGAGCCCGGGACCGACTAGTTATAGTGTCTCATTTGCCCTCCTACTCAGTCACAGAGGAACAAGTGATTAGACACCCAAGAGCATAACACTCCCGACCCTCTCAGGAATCATGGTTGCAGGACACACCCTTTCACTCTCACACTCGTACTAGTCCACAATAAGATCTGACAGAGACACAAGAAAAGTTTAAAATGTTTATTTTTACTATTGTGCTCTAGTCTACAGTATGCGTGCCACAATAAGTAAGATGCCCAACACAAATAGGGTCAGCATAGTAGGTAGTCCATAATACATAAAAGGAGCTGTCATTATACAAGACAGGGTAGCCTAACCCCCTCCTCTTCTACAGAAGCAAAATTATTATACATCAGAAGATCTCTGGTGTTTGCTGCAGACCCCGTACCTTATCATGCACAGATGAAAGTTCTACATCTCAAGTGCTGTCACGATCTCTTCCCTGGAAAGATCCCTTTCCAAGTGTCTTTTTACCTATTCTATGCATAGCTATATTACAAAGTATGTGTTCCCAAACAATAGCTGCATTTGTTTGTTTTGTCTAGGTGCTAAGGCCTGACCAGAACAAAATAACAAGGGGCATTCTTGTTTGACCTTGTCTATAGTCTTCAGACTAAATCCCAGGAAAGAACAGAACGCGAAAACAATTGCAAGTTTTTTGTGAAAGTACAGTGTGAATATAACAGCCCTGTAGGTTTATCCTTGAAAAACATCTGATTTGATATTACGTACTGGAGTGCAGGAAACCATTCAGGTTATTAAAAGAACCCTCATCCACCAACCTGGTTGGTGGCATGCTTCATCATAGGGTTCCCAGCTGGGCTACCGAATGGAACCCAGCTGTGCTTCAACACCTGGTTACAGTGGAGCGGGATTTTGGGTGAAAATGTGAGTGTGAAAAAGTATCTTCCAAAGAAGTGGTATAGTTAAAAATGTCTCTAAGGTGCCCACGAGTAGGGACTGGGTATGAACCAAGGCAGAGTGAAAAACTCCATCTTTTATTGAACCTACAACAATCGAGCAAGCTGCAGAGTAAGCTTGTTTGGAACCAATGGCCAGTTGCGCAAAATTATCAGTATAGATGATACATTTGTATTGAACATGAGGAAGAAAAGAAGAATGCATAGGGTGGACATTTTCATACTGAAGAAACTCTTGCATTTGCAATGAAGGGTCAAAACGACGCTAGCATCAATGGATGTTAAGGACGTAGTCCATTGAATCCAACGAGGATACAGAGCTCTAGAATTCGGAACACTAGCTTTCGTGACTGCCTCTAAGGCCTGCACAGGTGAAACAACACAAATATGTTTACTTTGAGCAAGTGGGTGTTTTTTAAGTATGGCCATCTGCACAGCAGTCAGAATTGTTTCAGTAGAAGAGAAACGTAGTTCTGCAGTATACACATGCGATTTATAAGCAATTGGGACTGTCACCGAAATTAAATGTCACATAAATTAAGCCGATCGCACCAGGCAGAATCCGGATGACCAAATTGGTAGTATTTAATCTAGTCTGTAAGCACTGCGTAGCAAGCAAATCCGATTGCAAAGAGCACAGCACCATGGTATGTTCCGGAAGCCAGGACAAAGCTGAAAAGGACAGGTGTATCAAAGCATAAAGAGGTTTGATACACTGAGCATAGACAGGAATGTAAGTCCTGCTAAATTTGAGAAAATCAAGCAGAGATTGGAGTATCTTAAGTGTAGATGGAGGTTGCAATTGTGCACATTCATCCAAGAAATGAGGAGCTAGAGCCCTACCCTCATTTGTCAATTCATAATCAAGAAAAAGGACAGCCAGAAACGCAATATGCGACTTCGCACAATTGAACTTGCATACAAGAGCTGCTAATCACGTAATGATGAGTAATCATCCATCAGGTATATGTCATCGACATAAGAGAAAGCGTCAGGATCAGTATCATGCAAAAGGGACACAATACGTGCTGCAAAGACCCCAGGGCTATTCTTATACCCAATCGGCAATCTCGCTTATCGCCTCTGAGAACCAAGGGCACTGAACACAGACAAGTCCCGGCTCTCGAGAGCCAGGTTGTGATTCAAAAATCCATTTGAAATATCAATTGTAGTTTTAAACATTTTACGCATGATAATATTGACTAAAGCTGTACTATACGTGTTTTGCACTGCAAAGTACGAGTATGATTGTTCAAATGTCTGCAATTAACTATGCAATATAAACCATCAGGTTTCAAAATAGGAAAAAGAGGATTATTCATTGCAGAGACACAGGATTCAATTACACCCTGATATTCCAATTGAGTAAGAATCTCTTTTACGGATGCTTTAGCATCGCGTTTGATCCAATATTGAGGCTGCAGCTGAGGAGAAGAACATATTGGAATAACATGCAAAGGAGAATCCTCATCCCAACCTGCTTGGTTGCTGTATAAGTAATGGGCCAAAGCAAGAGCCCATTCAGAAGCATAAGCATGCTTAGTCTCATCAGGGACGAATTGCAAAAAGAAAGGTATGATCACATCCTCGCCTCGAGGACATGCTAGAACAAACGGGGGAGGCCAGTCGACCTCCGCCAACAAAATATCATAAGAAGAAGTGAAGTTGTCCAAAAAATAGCATTAACGGTGCGTTTAATGTCACCTTTAATTTGAATGTCTACATGCTAAAGTTTATCAGGTGGAGCCACGCGGGCGTCTGCGGTTTCAACAGTTACAAAGGTGTCAGTTGCTTTCGCCTCCAGAAACTGGTGGAGCATCTGGTGCACTACGGTAACTTTCACCGCTCTGTTGAGGAGAGTCACTGCCCAGCTCCTGTCCAGCAGGATGGTTCCCACCGTTTGGGGCATATTGTGCTGTTATAGCTGCAACTTTCCTTTCTGGAAAGGGGCTCTATACAGAGGTGGCTCTTCTCTCTTAATTTTCACTTCAAAAGAGCACTGCGGGACCCGACAGGTTTGTGTGGACTCTCCTTGCCTGCCTTACACCTCAGTCGTACTGTTGATCAGATAATTCCTGAAAGGAATGGGGAAAATGAGGATCAGGAACCTGGAACTTCTCTGGAGTTTTAAATATAGAGTGATCACGTAAATTATATCTACGTTCAGAAGTGTCAGGTGGTGGTGACCCACCACGAGACCTTCGGTTACTGCTTAGATTTGTCCCATGTCTTTTTAGGAAAGACAGGGCGACGCTCATTCTCAGGAGGGGGCTTACCTTAAGACTGATTAGAAGGTCGAATCCCAAAATTATTGTGACTGAAGGACTTACAAACGTCAGCAATAATAATCGGCAACTCACGTTCCCGGTCATTGCCAGCGACCGCCGAAAGGCATGAAACCATTAAGGACGCTGCTTCACTTTTAATATTAGATAGAATCATTTTGGAGACTACCAGAAAAATACCCATTAACTTCATCTCCAAATCCAGGGCAGGACCTGCCCCGTGTTCGTTCTGTGCTTGTTTGAGAACGCTTGGGAGAACGCTCATTAAGGGGGTGCCATAGCAAAGTGTATACACTGAGACAAACACTGTCACCCAGGTGTTGCAGTCGGCCAAGGGGGGAATCAGACCACTAGGGCAGCACATAGTAAGGATCCTTTGCTTCCCAACATGGCGCATGAAAGGGAAAAGGGAGAAGAGAGAGTATGTACCGTGATATGGCAGAAAACATTATTTTGATCAAATGGGATCCCTAGAAGCCAGAAGTCGGTTTACATGCAGGAGGTTCTCCTTGATGAATGTTTGACTACAGGATCCATTTGATCTTACTTTTATTAACTAACAATATTGTTACCAGCCTGTGGGTCTGTAAGTACGGTTATCACACCACATACACAGCACATCTTAGCGTGTGTGCTGAAGACCACCCATTCACTCATGTGGCATCAAAAGAATTTGTTCTGCCATATCACGGTACATACTCTCACGGTACTGAAGAAAGCCTTGTTTAACTAGCGAGAGGCTGAAACATGTCAACATTTTTAACTACACCACTTCTTTGGAAGACACTTTTTCACACTCACATTTTCACCACAAATCCCGCTCCACTGTAATCAGTTGTTGTAGCACAGCTGGGTTCCATTTAGGAGCCCAGCTGCGAACCCTATGATGAAGCATGTCACCAACCAGTTTGGTGGGTGAGGGTTCTTTTAATAACCTGAATGGTTTCCTGCACTCTAGTACGTAATATCAAGTCAGAAGTTTTTCAAGGATAAAACTACAGGGCTGGCCAAGTTGTTATATTCATTCATAGTGTGGGGAAGAGGACGTACTCCCTTACCTTCCTTGCTCTCTCCCTTGTTCATAGCATGAAAGTACAGTGTGTCACAAAGCAAAATACGTTTGTATAATAATATGCGCAAAGCAGTCTGTAATGTGCTCATGCCAACATAGAGAAAATGACAATGGGCCTGCACTGGACACATGACATCAGTAACCCTGGGCGTAGTTCGCGTAGCTGCGCTTCGCGAAGCTTCGCGAAGCTTCGCGAAGATGTTCTTGCACTACGCGACCTTCGCGTAGCTTCGCGTAGCTTCGCGAGCTTGCGTAGTTGCTTGGTGCGCCCGTTCATGATGGCTTTTTCTTGTTCGGGAGCGCGGTGAGCGTGTTCGGGGAGCTGTTTGCATGCTCGGGGGATATATCTCGCGATCTTACCCATGCGGTCGCCAACGGGCGCAGCCATCTTGTTTTTCAATTGTCCCGCCCGCTCGCGATGCCTTATTTCCTGTTCCGGGTCGCGGATAGCGTGTTCACGATGTGCATTGACGTGTTCGGGAGCGCATTTTACTTGTTCGCGATGAATAGTACATGTTCGCGAGAAATATCGCGCGAACTTACCCACGCGGTCGCGAATGGGCGCGGCCATCTTGTTTTTCACTCTATGCTATGGTTCTGGGCCTACTTTTGTATCCTTCCTTTATCTTTGCAATCCTTTGTCTTTAAAGCATTTTTTCTGACTTTTTTTAGTTATTATCTATCTCTCTCTTTGCCTAAGTTTATATTTTGCATTTTATTTCTACTTTTACTGTGTTTTTGTTATTTTATAAAGTTCTTTCTATCTTCTTCCCCCTAACTTTTTTTTCCCCTTCTAACTTTTCTTTTCCGCCTCCCACCCACCCCAGAACCATGGCCAAGGGCACATCGAGTGCCAAGGGCAAGGGACCTGCAGGAGCAGAGAAGGGCCGCCTGCCTTGTGGCAGAATGCGTCCTGCAGGGGTGCAGGCCCGGCAACTGTTTGGGGAGGAGGAGGTGGCGGCCCTTGTTTTCTTCATCCAGCGCCTCCTCCCCTTGACCTTGGCAGCAGGCGGCAGGCCCGGCTCCGGGTATGCTACCCAGGAGCGGCACCGTCGGTGGGCGAAGGTGCGCCGGGCCGTGTTCCGGTGCTCTGGGATCCGGCGCACCCACAACCAGCTAGCCCACCGGTGGTCCGACATCCTGGACCGGGAGCAGGACCTGTTGGACCTGCTAGGTGTCGAGGTCGTCGGGCTTGGTGAGTAACTGATTGTGTATATTAAATTTGATGAACAACAAGATTACTGCTGCGTGCCAAGCGTTGCTGGTAAATTACGTTCCAAAAAGCAAAATGTTCTTTGATTTAAGGACCCAGGTGCACGGTGGTACTCTTACTTGTTTGCAACTTAGTTTGCGCTAGCTTGTGCTGATGCTGATTATGTAAGAGTTTATTTTACAGAACTGAAGTTAGGTAATGCGATTTGCTAGAGAGACTCTAGTCCTTCCATTGTCCTACTGTGAAATAGTGGTGGATGGATATTGGATACTAGGTTTAGTTTGTTAGTAGTAGTTAATAATTGTTTTATGCGGTCTGCGTGACGCCTCCTCTGTCACTGAGTGCTGCTTACCCCAGTCCTCCGTCGAACCTTTTGTACTTTGTTTAGTGAGTGATAGGCTTAGCATGGTCAGTCAGTAGCAGAACTAGATCAGAATCATGCAACCAACCCACAATTTGTTGTATGTATGTATGCACTAATGTATGCATGTGTCCTCCATCTCATCTATGCATTTGATGGCTGAAAAAAATGGAAATGCAGACTTAGTGAACAATTGGCCCGTCTGGAATAGGTGGTGTAGGTCAGGTGGCACTTACTAGGCTTTGTTAGTATTTGTAATCAGAATGATTATGGAACACTGGAGTGTTCATAAATAAGTAGACGATCCGTAAATGCAGGAAGCAGCCAGTAGTCTATCCATCTGATTAGATAGGTCAATTTTATTGCAATTGTTGTTTCCTAAAATGTTGTTTGACTTATTTTTCCAAATGATTTATTATTATTTGTTTCACAGCACTCCTTAATGTTTGTCTCTTTCTTTATTATATTTTACATGATCATCAGCACCACCCAGGGGCAAGAAGATGGGGTCGGAGTCGGCGGGGGAACCACAGGACCGCTCCTCTACCAAGGCTCCAGCTGCTGGCCCCAGTGAGTCCTCCAGTGGTTATATTGACATTTATATTTCCCTAAATTTTACTGCATCTTTTTTTTCCGAACTATAAATTATGGTTCCACTTTCTAAAAACCTATTTTTTTACAAAAGCTTACTTCTTTGACTATCTGTTTCCAAATTCTGTTTATCCCTGCCTCTAACTAAGTTGCTTCTAACTGCCTCTGCTATGACTCTCTGTACTACTACTACTACTACTACTACTACTATTACTATTACTACTCTGTGTGTAGCGAAGCTTGCACAGTTGCCCACTCTTTATAGAAGGTTTTCTTTGGAATAATAAAACTCTGATTGACCAATAGCTCTAGCCACTGTGTCCTGTCCTTTGGGTTGTCCTCTTCAAGTCTTCTCAATGTTGAGGCTTTGACAATTACCACAAACAAAATAGCCAACCAGATGTTTGACTAGTATTTTTGATCGGATAGTACATGATACTACTATTGTCTAGTGATTCTGCAGAGCCACATACAGAACTATGCACAACAAAATAGGATGTTGCTGATGGGAGGTTGGACCTTACTGATCACACCTCAGTCCGAAGAACCAAGGATCCCCTGACCGACTAGTAGTAGCTATAGTGTCTCACATTAGGGTCCCACTCCCGACCCCCCCCCCACCGAAGAAGATACACAATGTTGATGATGACTGAGATAGACAACCCAGAACATAATAACACCATTTTGCTCACTCACTTGTGTAAGTCCACCCCACCACACCAAATACCACAGAGTCTATGTGTAAGTTCAAAAGGTTTATTTGAAACAAGTATCAAACTCTGTACATCGTTAATATGAAATTTAATTTACTACAGCCATAGTCAATGAGCCAGCAAAAAGCCTAACATTAAAACAGTAAACATTTACAAGTGCATGACAACAAGAACAAGAGCCAAGATCTTTTGAACTTTGGAAGACCCCTCACCGTAGAACGTAGAAATACTGGTTACATCATCTTGCATCCAATATGCTCTGTAAATCTCTGGTTTGTAGAAGGGAATCTTCCGCCTATTATATATAAGAAAAATGCTGTGAGTTAGCCGTTAGATAGTATACTGGTGAATGCTAGCATTTTGCAGTCATGTCAAAAAGTGTAACATGTATGTGATGGCTAAGCAATATAAACTAAACAAACTCAATAAGTTGTTTATTTTTCGACCTCTTCACTTCTTGTACGCAACAGTCAAGTGGCCTCAAAGGCATCTACTGCACATGTCAATAAGCTGGCAGGTATAATTAAATGTGCACCAAAAGAGTAGTAGTCGACATGATGAATCTAAAAGGGTTAAACATGGCTCAGGCTAACTTTCAAAAGAGTAGAGTAGGACTAGATGACCCTAGGAAGTGGAACCATATCACTACTAGTGTCTGTCTACTGACTGTACTTACTGTCTAGTGCTGATGTATGTTGCATTAACTTTTTTTTCAATGTTCCAAGTGAACACTTAAAATAGGGGGAGGTTTCCAGGCATCTAAAAAATATGTGATGTTTTTTTCTAGGCACACTACCATCCACCAGTGCCGTCGGGGCCAGCGATGCGGCCATTCCGGAGGGGGCAGGCGAACTGGCGGCACCTGCAGGAGAGACAGCAGCAGCAGCAGTGGCCGGCGGCGGTAAGTTATATTCATTACTTCTTGATATTACAGCTAGATGGAAGTGTGTTCACTAATTCACTGTACTGTCCGACTTATTATTATACAACGGTTGAAGAAGACACCCTTTACTTAGCATTAGCAGCGTGAGTAGAGTAACCAATGGCCTCTTCTATTTGACTCCAAAATCAGCTGTGAATGTTTTATGGAGAAGACAAACAAGGGTGGAAGGACGGGCGAGATAAATAATATGACTGACTGGCAGAGAAGGATATGTTGTTGGAAGCATGCATAGGTGGCTGATAGTAATCAGATCAGATGCATGGGTTGTTGAAGGATGGGTGGAAGGTGAAAGAATGCCTGCCTGGGTGGGCGAAACAGTATGGGTGGATAATGCTAGATAGCAAAAATCAGCGTTGTTTGGTTCAAATTCAAAGCCAAGGCAAGCAAGGAAGGAGCGGAAGCATGGGTGGTTGTTGGTGAAACCAACTAAGTATGAGAGATATAAAAAAGAAGGATAAACGTTTACTTTAATGGATGTATGCCTGCATGTACTATCATCAAGAGACAGTATAGGTGGAAAGTGTCACTGGAGATTCTTGCTTTGAAGAAAATGTGAAAGAAACTGCGCGACAGTAGCAAAGCCTAGGGGAATAATGGTAGTATTATCAGAATACAGTACACTTGCAGTAGTTTGCAAGCACGTCATATATATTTATATATATCTATATTATCATGCGGAAACCCCTTCCTCCCACTCTGGGGACCACTCCCTACCTATTATTATTAATGTATTTTCGATTGGGGCAGCCAGCCTGCAAAGGGTGGCCTATCTGTTGTTTATGGCTATTGGTTACACAATCAATGAAAGCAAAGTACCCTCTGCAGTAGCGGTTGGTGGTGGGAGTGTTGGCGGGCGGTGACATGGGGAGGGGGCGGGTGGGTGGCACTGGCAAGTAAACTGTGTATTACAGCCAAATACAGGTAATCAACATAAAAATAAATACAATTATTTTCAAGGTGCGCACTGCACCGCCGAATGCGATGCAGTGCATGCAACAATTTTTTTTTAATGTATTGTTTAATTACCTGTGATTGTCCTTAATCCATAGTTTACTATCCCCACCCTGCACCTTCCCACGTCACCGACTCACCGCCCGGCAGCACTCCCACCACCGACCGCTACCGACCTGATGTCGTATCGTATTAGCATCTATAATATGAATATAAGCAATGATCATTGGATCCGATAAATAATCAGCCTTTTTGTAGTACCCATGGCAGGGTGTAAGTGAAATTGTGCATGCCATTTGCCCTCATGTAACAGAGTATGACCAGTGCCAACGGCCGTAAGGCGTCATACAAAAATATGAGCTTCCCCACCTGCAGACAGTAGTAGTAAATAAAACTAACGTGAGTCTGCATCATGTGGCTCATATCTGTTTCTCTTGGGTGCAAGCTTAGCTGACGGAGCTGGCATGCCGGCTACAAGGTTATGTAATTGGGCTAAACTACAGATAAGAACAACACGACTGGTGTACCGGAGTACATAGTACGATTATATTTATAATTTCGGAAACTCTCACAAATGTTAGAGTCCAAGGAAGTAGGATTAGAGATACTTACCACCAAATCACAAATGTTATGAACTGGGCTTGCTAGTGATACTGTGACACTATGAGTTGAATGATTTTAGTGTTTGTTTTGCTAAGAGTATTGGCTACAACATGTTCTTTTTCTTTCTTGATATAGATACTCCTTCCACACCCACTAAACCATCAAGGAAGGAGTTGGCCGCTAGGGCCCGGCGCCGGAAACTCGAGGCCATCTGCGAACATTATCGCCGGCTGGTGGCTCAGGCAGAGGAGGAGGAGGAGGCGGCTGCAGCTGCAGCATCCTCCAATGCCCCGGGCCCCAGTCAGGCCCTGCCTCCACTTTCACGGCGCCGCGGTCCGGCAGCCGCCCGCCACCGCGCCTCTATTTCCAGCACTGCTGGCCCCCACCCTGCATGTAACTGTAGGGCATTTCGCCCCGCCAGCTGCTCCTCCGGATGGCCCGCTTAGAGGAGAACATGGAGGAGCAGGTAAAGATCCTGGTGGACAATCACCTTAAGTCCCGCCGACAATAGAGGACCTCGTCGTTTGCCCCTTTTTTAATTCCTTTTGTTGGTGGGTGGGTTTTTGGGCGTTGGGGATTCTTTCGGACATTGGAACTCTTCAACTTTCGTTTCTTTTTGGACATTGGTTGGGGTTAGGGAGGGGGGTGGGTTAGGTCAGAGTGGGATAGTTTATTTTTGTTAGGGGATGTTAAATGTTATTCTATTTACTTATACGATGTTAATGTTTTGTGGTGGGTTACAGTTTTCAGAATTCAATCTAAGTTACATGGTTTGTTACTTTGTTTCCGTACTGCTGCATGCCCACAGCCAGTGTTTGATTTAAAAGATCTGCCGATTTTGTAAAACACAAACCGATAGATGCAGTACCCCTCAATGAGTTATTTTTAATTGTCATAATAGTACTGTCAGTCTCTCCTCCTAGTCCATACCTCCCACCAAACTTATCTTACCTGTGATTGATGATGAAGTTCGGCACATTGATGGCTGCATGGTTGGTTTCCCAAATTGACGGAGATGATGCCATTATTGTGGTGGTAGTAGTAGACACTGGCAATAGCATTTGAAAAAAGAAAGAGAAAGTCACTTGACTGAGAGACTGTGGGAGGAGTAGTAGAACAGAACACAAAGTAAACTACAGCATGGGTGGGCAAGCAGAAGAAGATCCTTGCCCTGCCTTAGTTGAAATTCAATTAGTGTTGCTTTTACCACATCTGCCCCAGCAAGCGTGTGATCAATTGGTGTACATTTAATGTAGTCATCACATCACACCTCAATATAAATCACACAGCCCAGGGGAAGAGGGTTAGGGATTGATGAATGGATGGGAAGTGGGGTTTTGGGAAAGGTTTGAGAAAGATAATCAGACAGTATGCATGGACACAACAAAAGTAAAACACAATCTTGTAAGACGACCATGATCCATTATCAAAGAAATCAAAGTATGAAGTGAGAAAAAGCAAATGCATGGATGCTGAGGAAGATAACTTGATGGTTAATAATAATGAGTTGTACTTACTATAACTACTATTACCCAATGAGACAGTACAGTCAGGGAAGAAATTGAAATTTGCCTTGCCTGTCTGCCGCCCTCAGAGCTCAGACCGAACCCAATTACATGCTGTACCGGGCTTACTTTTATTTTTCAAGCTAGCTAAGGAAATTAACAAATAGTTGTAGGGATCAATTACCAAACAAACCACAACACACAGTCGTAATGATTGAAGAGAAAAAAGCAATCAAATAAATTTAAAGACGAATGATGATACTAAAGTTACTGTATTATCCTGGTCCAAATGTGGAGTTGCATCATTCTCGTCATTCCTCTTGGTCCTCCCTTCCATGGACACTCCGCACATCAATCTTGGGTACCACTGCCTGCCTGATGCGGATTGGTAAGGTAAGTGTGAGTCGTTTCTCCCACTATAGCACAGGTTAAAGGCCGGCCTGTAAGTGTAGATGGAAAAACAAACGGGGTATTGAAAAATTACTGCATTTAAAACAATAAACTCAATTACAGTGGAGTGCAAGACGAGAAGACAACACTCTGGAGAGAACACTTTCAGACTGAGGCAGCTTGGATAGGCTACATAGTGTCTACTCTACAGCATTAAGGTACAACAACAACGGGACAGGATTCAGGAGCCAGCACAGCCACAGAACAGGAGAACCGCGGCACAGGCCAGGCACCCTACCCCTTACTTACATTTTGACTGAGCCAGAGAAATGTCATATGCACTGCAGCAACCTAGCATTTTCCAAATGAAGTGACTAAATCAATGCGCCACTGTCCCTCATACCACTACACTCTACTCCAGTCCACACCAGTACACGGACATCTAGCCTAGGTCTGCTGTGGTTCTTGTTCAAACTGTTTACCTTTTAAGTCAGCCCATGAAACGCAGTTATTCCATCAATTTTCTCTGATCCAACTGACTGTGTGCAAAGATAGTATGCTCAGCAGCATCATGATGATGATCGTGTGGTACGTATTCTCCAACACCAACTCAGTCTGTAGTGACTGATTAAGTTTATAATATATTCCATATTACAAAATTGCAACGGATATTGGCCAGCACCTGCTTTGGTAGGAGTACAATGTGGTTATTATTAAACAACAAGGAAACATTAACTGTCACCACACCTGAGTCACTTTTACTTTGTCGATAAACTAGTATAGTTCTACTTCATTCATGCACAATTATTCGTAGTCAGCCAGCATCCAATGCAATGCATGCCACCATCATTCACAATAATCACTCATTACCTGTCTTGGTGTTCTCTTTGGCTGTCTGATCTGATGCCTGCCTAGCCTTCTGGCAGTCAGTGATGAGTTTCTTTCGGCTTGGAAACAAAATGGAATATAGCTGGAGTCACGTTTCACTTCTTATGGAGGGACTGTTAGAGGCAACATGTATTGTACTATTCTCCATCTCCATTCAATGTCTGACTTGCTTGAAATGTACTTAGGGAGAGTAAGGAAGATGGAGCAGGACCCTGAGGAGTGGAGTGGGCAGTTATGCACAGACGTGCAACTCCAATAGGGAAATAAAAAGAGGAGACTGTTGATGGATTTGTTGTGATTAGATTTTGAACCAGAAAAACAGATACACAGTCACACACAAATAAAGGAAGGGAGAACAATTTGAAAGCCTAGTTGTCAGGGAAGAGGAGCTCGTCCTCAAACTCTGGTGGTTCGGACAGAAGTACGTCTAACAACCCACTACTTATGTCATCGAAGTCGCTCTCCTCTTCCTGCTGTGATTCACGTATTTTGTACTCCGGTGGTATAAAGTGTTGATTCATTTTGATCATGGTTAACCTCTCAACGCTTTTGGCCGAGAGACTGGTCCTTTTGACAGTAACAATGGCACCAGCAGCACTGAAAACATGCTCTGAAGAGACACTTGCAACAGGGCAAGCCACATACTTTATCGCCAGCCTGCTGAGCACTGGCCATTGGCTTCTTTTCCCATACCAATACACCAATGGGCTTTGCTCCATGAAGACCTCTGTTGTGTCATCTAGATAGGCCTGAACCATCCGCTCAATGTTCAGGGGTGCTCCGATTTCCTGGGCCTCTTTTGCCTTTGCATCAGTCATGGACGTACAATACCCTTTCCGTAGAAACCAATCACCTGCCGTTTTTTTAAATGTGCCTGATGATCCTGTTGGTGCTGTTGATGTTATTGCTGGCAGTGTTGTTGACTGCTGGGAGGCAAACGCACTGCTCTTGGCCTCTGAAGTAGAACTTGACTCTTGGTGCCATGCAGTACTTTTTCTGCCCTGGGGGGGCAGGCCTCTAATTAAGATCCTTTTGTTTTCAAAGTCAGTGGCTTCCTCAGCTATCAAAGTTTTGTACTGGGCAACATCCACTTCTGAAAAAGGAATTACTTCATTACTGTACAGCAATAATTTGTAACGTGGATCCAAAATTGAGGCAGTAATGTAATGTGGATGTGACACAATGTTATTTTGAATCCTTGTATTGTCAGATAAGCGAGCGACTAAGGTGTCTGCCAAATAATATGCGTCTACTTTGTCATCCACACCTGCATACATTTCTAACACCTCCTTCAGCTCTTGCTCTAGCATGTACAACAATGGGATAGCTTGGCCCATAGTACAGTCCTCCCTGCTCACTTCACGTGTGAAGACCTCAAAAGGAAGTAGCATCTCTGTCAGGCATTTGACGAGGTCCCATTGAGCCATCTCAACTGTCATGCCTTTCACAGTAGGATCCCCTGACCTTTTCATGACATACGCATTAAGTGGTATGTACTGCTCAAACAGACGCTCAAGCATGTAATACGTTGAGTTCCAACGTATTGGCACCTCCTGGATGAGTGCTTTGATTGGCATTTTATGCTCACGTTGAATGACCCTCAGCTGCTTCCGGGCTTTAAAAGAATGGTTGAAATGTGTGCATATTCTTCTGCAGGTGGTCAGTAAGCTGCTGACTTTGCTTTCATTTTTTTAGAAAGTCCTGAACAACAATGTTAATGCAGTGTGCCAAACATGGCACCCTGAAATAGCCACCATCTTCCATAGCCCTAACTACATTACTGCCATTGTCCGTGGCAACAAAACCAATGGTAAGCCCTCTTGGTCGCAGCCACTCGAACACCTTGCTGTTACACTCATCCAAAATGTTTGCAGCAGCATGAGATTTCTCCATAGCAAACATGGCTACAGTTGCATGTTTGCGAGTGTCTTTAAAAATCTCAGCGGTGTCAACAACACCGTCAGATATCTTATCTTTAACACCCGAAAAAGAGACCCAGTGTGCAGTGATATACATGTAATCAGTGGCTTGGCAACTGGTCCACATGTCTGTTGTCAGGTGTATACTCTGAACAGCACTCTGTTTTAAGGCTTTTCCAAGCAATTCCAGCACGTCGTGATGTAGTGCTGGAACAGCAACTCTTGCGAAGTAGTAGCGGCTGGGAACTTTCCATTTTGGGCAGATGGTGGTCACATATTCAAGAAAACCCACCCCTTCAACAAAAGAAAAAGGGAGAAGGTCAGGTGCTAACATTTTGGCCAGCTTTGCATTGTACAAACGTGCTATTGGGTGGTTGCTTTCGTACTGCCCCTCCGGCCTACTAAACATGCTAAGAATGGTAGGCTGCATGGTATTCCTTCCTGTGGTCAACGTCGCACTTTTTGGGCCAGCAGTACTCCTTGGTGTCTCAGGCTGACTCTTACTCTTGTGCCAATGAGATGTGGCTGAGGATGTGGGCGTTACCACTGCAGTGCTGGGGACAGGGCTACTTTGTGCACCTCTTCTTCCTGTTCCACCGTGAGCGGACTTTCTACTCATTTATGCCCAACAGTAATGGTTCCAGCTTTGATGAGACGAAGGTGCTCCTCCCACTGGAGTGCGTGGTGTTTTTTCAGATGGGTCATTTGGCCTCCGGTACCATAGTTTGTACCAAGCTTACCACGACTAACAGAGGTATGACAAACGGAGCATATAGCAATGCTCTCCTCCTTTCCGCTAACCGTAAATAAGTCCCACACTGGGGAGCTTAAATTTTGTCTCCTGCTGGAGGTGCCACTCCCACTTCCAATGCCGGATGAACTGGAGGGTGTGTATTGAATTTGACTCTGTGCAGTACCACTACCTACTTCTGCTGAGGTGGTGCTTGTGCTGGACGCAGGACGCTGCCGGCCCTTTGCTAATGTAAATATGGAAGCTGGAGGTCGTGGTGGTGTTACCTGTGTTGGAGGTATGCGTGCTACATCCCTCGCAGCCATTTTGGATAGTGTAAAAATGTTGGTCTCCATCTCCTCAGGCCCGGGAGTGATGTTTGTGATGACTGGCTCATCATCATCATCATCATCCTGCTCTTCTGCATCAACATCCATAAGTGTAAGGCTTTCTGGAACCTTCCTTTTCCCATGCCTGCTCTTGTGATGTGTTTCTCTCTCAGACTCAGTTCGTGGCTTCCAAGTGGCATCTAGATCATCAGAAGGGGGGCTTGGTGAAGAACTTGATGTACTAACCCTCCTTTTCCTTGCTGGGGATTTGGAAGGCAATGGAACTTCTAAAGGATTGGCTTCCTCTTCTTCCTCTGCATGAGGCTCAATTTCCTGAACTGCCCCTACTTCGGGAGGAACAACAGCTACTATTGCGGGCGGTGGTGCGGCTGTTGACCACTTATCTGCTGTGTTCCCTCCTGCGTTGATTGTGTACTACTTTGAGATAGCGATAAGTTTAGTTCAGGCTCAGCATCACTGCTTTCCACCATAAGGCTGGCTACCTCTTCCACACTCATCTGCTTGGGCCTGGGTTGGTGGGTTGGGCCCACTGATGTGGAGGTGCTGCCCCCAGCTTGGCTCCCCAACACCGCTGCTGCAGGCGTCATTTTTGGTGTACCAAAAAAGGTTTTGGGAGGCACACCAGACTTAAGTAACACTTCCTTCTTCTGTTCCTTCTTCTCCATGGCAACTTTCTTGGTACCGGAGGACCTGCTACCTGCTTTCTTTGGGGGCATCTTCAACAGATGTCAAAACAGCACTCAGTTGCACAAATTGCAGAGATGCCTGGTCAGGTCACTCACACGTCACGTTGTGTACAGCAGCAGGACGTCGGTCTGGCACCACAACGGTGGATGATGATGACACACCTCCTCTATCTTTTGTGCACCTAAATGCAAAAAAGCCAGAAGAACATCAGTCAAAAGATCCATAATATATATAACTTATTAGTGTCTGGTGGGTGGTCACAAATTAATTAATACATTTTATGAAGTCCGTGAACAACAACAGTATAGCCAGCCATTAAGAGACTGACAAGGCCAGGGATCCTGTTGTATTTGTACTGTGTACACTCAGGAAGAAGAATAGCAAAGAACAAAAACATAAATGTAGTCTAGCCTGTTTGCCCTACATAAAAATGTGTGCATCTTATGGGATGGATGCAGCATCAGGGAGAAACAACAACGAACATATACACAAAAACTAAAGGCATTTATTTACAACACCCAAAAAGTGAAATCTACCCCCGTAAAAAAGTAAAGACCACATTTTACAATTCAATCCAAAGCCATACATGATGTTGAAATTTAACGCACAACACAAAAACAGTTGTTTAAATTCCATGCACCTGTGATGATTGATGAGTAGTACCCCTGGGCCTACTGTACGACTAGGCCACAAGCTTGGAGGCCTATGAAAAAAGCACAATGCCTGCCTTCTAAAATGGCCACCACACACATGCTCAGGCCACCCACCACAAAGAAATAACCAAAAAGTGATTACAAAGGACAGGAACAGGAAGTTGTAGTGTCTGTGGGACTTACTTCCTCTATCAAAATTATTTTTAAAAAAATACAAGCTTCTCCGTGTTCCAAAACTACAGCTGAATGACAACCTGATGAGTTTTTTTAGCAAAAAGCACCAAAAAAGCGTTTTCGAGAAGGATTTATGTTGCTCGCGAGATATTGTTTGCCAGATTGCAAATGCTGCGTGTTCGGGATCGCGAACTGTACAAAAAGGCTTTATCGCGAGCGCGAACACGCATATTGAGAGTGCGAACATGACGAAAACTGTAAGTCCGCGTTGTCGCGCTGTGCAGAGTTACCAAAAGTACGCGAGCTGAATCCCTAGGGTTACCTACTGGCTAAAAAGCCCTATTTATGTAACACACACCCAAAAAAGGCTATTCCACCCCAAAAAAACACCTTTCGCAATAAAATCCAAACCCATCCATGGTGTAAAAAAAAACAATCAACAGACAACACAAACTGTAAATTTAAATAACGCACCAAAGATTTGAGGATGACTACCTCTGGGCCTACTGGCAGACTAGGCCACAAGCTTGGAACAGTCAATGTAAGCCTGTGGCAAAAGCACAATGCCTGCCTTCACAAAATGGCCGCCACACACATGGCCAGGAGGACACAACAACAACAAGCATAAGCCAAGGGGAACAAAGAAAAGAAATGCAGGCCTTTGTGGAAAAAGAAGCACAGACTACTAAATTACCACCACAAAATTGCCACAAGCCACATGGGCACTCACAGTCACAACAGGCCATGGAAAACATTGAACTGAAGCAGGCCTATAATATATGACCGGACAAAGGAGGCCTGCTAAACAACACAGCTTTAATACAAAAATGAAAATCAACAGGGCTACGAAAGGATTGGAAAGAAGTTACACATCAAGCACACACATCCAACAAAGGTATTTCACACACACACCAACAGTGAAATACACCACAGCCACACTTAGCATTTCAAATAATCCTATGCCATCCATGCCCTACATGATGTTGAAAATTCGAAACATGGGCCCATGGGTACCCTACTGGCTGAAATTGCAGAGAAAAACAACTAGGCCCCTATTGAAAGAACAGGCCACCCGCCACAACAATAATTTTAAAAAACAATGAAAAACCCAGAAAAATGTAGGTAATACAAGCCCCAATGAAACAAACACACCAATTCTCCAACTTACAAGGAGGAGCTTAGCGCGCATCCAAGATGGTCGCATGAGCACAGGGCTCCCCGGACCCTCGCCACTCCTCGCAATTTATCCTGATGATATCCTGATTTCTCGGACGGACCCTCGAAGGTGAACCTCAACTGAGTCCATAACTCTTTCCAGAATTTGAATCGGACCTGGGCGACCAGAATTACAGCACTTTGAACTTTCGGGGCCCACCTGGAGGCCGTGCCGGGGACTTGGTGATTTGTGGAGCCGGGACGTAGTTGAACAACAACGGCAGTGGGGCCTCATTTGTGGCCGTACCCCCACTTTCGGTTTCGTTTCCGGATCCTGACATGGTCTGATTGAGAGACCGTTTCGCTCGGCCGGGGACCAATCCAGCCTCCATTCAGTGTCATCGCTGCATCCTTATTATAGCCTCTTGGGTCAAGTCGTGACTTTCTTCGGATCGTACGAGCCAGCTTCTTGACCTGTTGGTGCCCGACCTGCCGGCGGCCATTTTCACCAGGTCTCGCGGGCCCCTCCGGGGTGCATCTTCCAACATGACGGGCAGGGGTGAACCCGAGAAGCGGAAGACCAAGACGCCTCTTCGTGGGGGACCGTTCCAGACAAATGTTATGGACCGTTACACTCAAGCCAAAGGATCCCCCGGGCTCTCCAGCAGTACCCCGGAGGACGCCAGAGACGACCCTTCTGCCCCTGTTGACTTGTCCCTGCAGGACATTATGGGCGCCATCACCGGCATGAAGGAGACCATTGGCCAGCAGTATGAGGCTCTGGCTCGTAAAATTGACACGGTCGCCATTGATGTCACTCTAATCAGGGCCGACCTGTCTAAGACTAACGAGGAGGTGAAGTCATTGAATTTGAAGACTTCCAGCCTCACGGCCGATGTGTCGAAACTTCAAACAGACCATGGCAATCTGAAATCGGCCAACGACTTGATGTCCCATCGTCTGGAGGAATTTGAGAACAGGGCAAGACGCAACAACATTTGCGTCATAGGTGTTCCAGAGAATCCCGAGACTCGTTCGGTTGACCTCCTGGTCGAAGATCTAATCCTCACCCATCTTGCCCCTTCTGGACTGAGCAAGTTTTTTGCGGTGGAGCGTGCACATCGTGTCCCGGGCGGTAAGCCCAAGCCTGGCGCTCCTCCGAGGCCTATCATCGCAAAACTTTTTCATTTCAGAGACCGTGATGCGATTTTGCAAGCTTCGAGAGTGCACGGCCCGGTGAAATTTGAAAACTCCTCTGTCAACTTTTTCCCGGACTTCACTCAACTTGTCCAGAGACAGAGGATGGGCTTTCAGGGGGTTAAGCGACGTCTCCGGGACCTGGGATTGAAGTATGCTATGCTTTTTCCTACCAGGCTTCGAGTGGAATATGAGGAACGGACCTTCTTTTTCGAGCGACCGGACAGTGTGAGTGACTGGTTGGATTCTCTACCTGGTCGGGGCGATCGCACGGGGCACCCGGGCGGTGCCGAGGGTGGTAAGCCTACACAAAAGTGACCCTTTGGTCCCTAACCTTGACAATCGGACATTGCTCAGTTGGGTTCTACTTATTCTGTATATTTTGCCTTATAGTAGTTCGTGTCCGGGTGGCAGGTGGAGACGGGCCTCTCTCCTCCTCTGGGGTCTTTTTGTAGAATGGGATTGTTAGGGCGACAGGCACACTGCATTTTGGGGTGGCTTTTTAGTCTGCAGGGGTGCAGGGAGGGGGGAGTTGTAACGGGTTTTGGTTGGGGGGTGGGAGGGGGTGTTTGTGTTCGTGTTTTCTTTTCTCAAGGTGGCATATTCGTTCTTTCTCTGTTTCAGGTGTCCTGCTCTCTGTGGGGGGACTCATGCAATTCTTGTGGGGATGGGGGGTAGTGGGTTGAGGTTGATATCTTGGAACGTCAATGGATTGGGGGATCGTATTAAATGGGGTGTTGTACTGCAATATTTGCGTCGTTTGACGCCGGATGTGGCACTCCTGCAGGAGACGCACTTGGTTGGCAACGTGTGTCATGCTATGAATAGGTGGGGGTACCGATTGGTGGCACACTCTGTGTTCACCACTGGTTCCAGAGGGGTTGGTATTCTGGTCCGGTCTTCCCTCCCACTCGAGATTGATAATGTCATCCTTGACGACAGAGGGCGTTATGCCGCCCTAACTGGTAGGTGGGAGGGTAAGACTCTCTCCTTAGTCACGATATATGTTCCCCCAGGCCTCCAGACCTCCACTTTCTCTGACGTTGGTCGGATGTTGCTGGAACTCCCCGATAGTCTTCTCCTCATGGGTGGGGACTTCAACTCCATGCTATCCGGCGATCTGGATCGCCACCCCCCCAGGGCCCTTCCCGTTTCCCAATCATGGCTTGGTGGGTTTTTGGCCACCTTTGGTTTTGTGGATTGCTGGAGGTTAATGCATCCGACGCAATGTCAATACACCTTCCACTCCGGGGCTCATGGGAGTCTCTCCAGGCTTGATTACTTCCTCATGCCCGCGGCACCTGGCCCGGGGCATCTCAGATCACTCCCCTGTGTGGCTTCTTTTCGACACTGGGACGCAAGCCGCGGGACGGATCGCCCCTATTAACCCCTGGCATCTGCGCAACCCCAAGACTCGCAACAGCCTCATTAAGTCGCTCGACCACTACTTCCTGGAGAACGAGGGGTCTGTTTTGTCGTCAGTGTCCCTTTGGGAAGCCTTCGAAACTGTTATTCATGGACAGGCCCTATCATTAATAGTCAAGGCCAAGAAAGCTAGGAATGGGGAGGTCGTGAAGCTGGAGGCCGAAATACTGGAGTTGGAGGCTGATCTAGACTTAGGTGTTACCCAGGATAGGCTCCACGCCCTTAGCTTGAAACAGTTTGAATATAAATCCCTTGTTACGGATGCTGCCAAGACAATGTACAGGGAACAGCAAGGTAGACTGTATGATGTCGGGGATAAGGCGGGTAAATTGATTGCATGGCTTGATAAGAAGGAGAGAGCGAACCGTGTGGTCCCCGTGCTTCAGAATTCTGATGGTGTGCATGTGACTGACCCTGGCGAGATTGTGGAGTGTTTCGCTGACTATTTTCGTGTGGTCTAATCCCCGGTGTCTGATAGAGATGAGGATGACTCTCGTCTCTTGTTGAGGGACATTGCGCTGCCCTGCCTGTCCGAGGAGGATCGAGGGCGCATGGAGGCATCGTTGTCGGCCGACGAGATTGCTGCCGCGATTCGTTCCCTTCGTTCTGGCAAAGCTATGGGCCCCAATGGATTGCCTATTGAATTGTACAAGTTGCGCCCGGATAAAGTCGCACCGTTTCTCCGTGATATGTTTCTGGAGTCGCGTGAGCTTGGTTCCCTCCCTTGTGATCAGCGTCTGGCCACTATAGTTGTGATTCCTAAGGAGGGCAAGCCTCGTGATCGTTGTGCCTCTTACAGGCCTATTTCCCTATTGAATGCTGAACCTAAGATTCTTGCCAAGGTCCTTGCTAATCGCTTACATCTGTGACCTGATCCATCCGGATCAGTCGGGTTTCATTCCGCACCGGAACACTGCTCTTAACTTGCGGCGCTTACATAGCGTTCTCGCCAGGGCGGAGTTTCTCTCCGAGCCGGCCATCTTGGCTTCCTTGGACGCCACGATGGCCTTTGATACGATAGAATGGCCATATCTTTGGGCCACTCTGGCGAAGTTCGGATTCGGTGCGGGATTTATTAGTTGGGTGAGACTTCTATATACGGATCCGCTGGCTCAGGTTGTCGTCAATGGTAGGGTGTCCCAGCCCTTTGCTCTCTCGAGGGGTACTAGGCAGGGGTGTCCGTTGTCCCCCTTGCTCTTTGCTTGCTTTAGAACCGCTTGCAGCCTGGCTCCGATGGGAACCATCGATAAAGGGCATTCAGTGGGCCCCTGACTTTGAGGATCGGGTTTCATTGTACGCCGACAATATTCTCTTGTACCTCACCTCCCCGCGTGAATCCCTTAACGTCCTGTTCGACGTCCTCACTTCTTTCGGTAAAAACTCCGGTTTGATCATTAATTGGTCTAAATCGTGTGTGTATGTTATCTCTGGTGGCCTTCCCCCCTTACCGAATAGGTTTCCCATTCACATTTCGAAATCCGGTTTCAAGTACTTGGGGGTCTACGTATCGTTGGACCCGGCGGTCCGCCACGAGCATAATCTCCTTCCTCCTCTCCGGCGATTGAAGTTGGACGTGGCTCGGTGGCGTAGATTGCCGTTGTCGCCACTCGGTCGAGCGGCCCTTTTTAAAATGATGTCCCTGCCCCGATTTCTCTACGCACTCCAGAACTCCTTTGATATTATTCCAGCAGCCTACTTCCGGGAGGTGGAGGGTTTACAGAGGAGACTTGTTTGGGACGGTCGTGCACGCATCGCTCTCGCAAAACTGACTCTCCCCTGGTATGACGGGGGCATCGCGCTACCGGACACCAGGAGGTATTATTGGGCCTCCCAGTTGTCCGCCATCAACCATGCTACGTATGCACCCGGTCCAAATCCGGCTTTCGAGATGGACAAATATCAGTTGCCTGGTGGCAACTTCAACAGAGCGCTCTACTCCCGGACAGTGGGGAGGAATCTAACGGGACCCACTAAGATTGCGGTACGTGTGTGGAAGGATGCCAATGTGGCCATGGGATGGAATGATCGATTGACACGAGCGACCCCTTTGTTTGCTTCGGAACGATTGGGATGCCTCTGGACAACGAAAGGTTTTGAGAAATGGGTTACGATTGGCATTAGCAGAGTGGGTGATCTTTGGGTGAAAGGTGCGGTCAAGTCCTTTGCGGTGCTTCAGAGCGAGTATGAGTTGAGTGAGAGGGAGTTCTTCAGATATGCACAGGTTCGCCACGCTTTGCTGTCGGTCTTCACGGCCGGTACCACTGTCCCTGTGTCTTCCCCACTCGAGGACCGTATACTTGATGGTCATCTGCCCGATAGTACGATTTCCTTGATTTATGAGAAATTAATCAACAATCGGGCGGATCTCCTTGTGCGTCTTAGGGAGGCCTGGACCAGAGACGGGTTGGAGTTGGATGACGAAGACTGGCAGTCCGCACTGTCCTCCCCGAAAGAGGTCGCCATTCCCGCCCGTCTCCGTCTTGTCCAGCTCAAAATTCTTCACCGAGTTTTTCTTCGGATGGGTTGTGTAGGCGCGGATGTGGAATGCGCGCCACCTTCCTTCATATCCTTTGGGAGTGCCGTGAGGTCGTGGCGTATCGGAACTTCAAACAGACCATGGCAATCTGAAATCGGCCAACGACTTGATGTCCCATCGTCTGGAGGAATTTGAGAACAGGGCAAGACGCAACAACATTTGCGTCATAGGTGTTCCAGAGAATCCCGAGACTCGTTCGGTTGACCTCCTGGTCGAAGATCTAATCCTCACCCATCTTGCCCCTTCTGGACTGAGCAAGTTGTTTGCGGTGGAGCGTGCACATTGTGTCCCGGGCGGTAAGCCCAAGCCTGGTGCTCCTCCGAGGCCTATCATCGCAAAACTTTTTCATTTCAGAGACCGTGATGCGATTTTGCAAGCTTCGAGAGTACACGGCCCGGTGAAATTTGAAAACTCCTCTGTCAACTTTTTCCCGGACTTCACTCAACTTGTCCAGAGACAGAGGATGGGCTTTCAGGGGGTAAAGCGACGTCTCCGGGACCTAGGATTGAAGTATGCTATGCTTTTTCCTACCAGGCTTCGAGTGGAATATGAGGAACGGACCTTCTTTTTCGAGCGACCGGACAGTGTGAGTGACTGGTTGGATTCTCTACCTGGTCGGGGCGATCGCACGGGGCACCCGGGCGGTGCCGAGGGTGGTGAGCCTACACAGAAGTGACCCTTTGGTCCCTAACCTTGACAATCGGACATTGCTCAGTTGGGTTCTACTTATTCTGTATATTTTGCCTTATAGTAGTTCGTGTCCGGGTGGCGGGTGGAGACGGGCCTCTCTCCTCCTCCGGGGTCTTTTTGTAGAATGGGATTGTTAGGGCGACAGGCACACTGCATTTTGGGGTGGCTTTTTAGTCTGCAGGGGTGCAGGGAGGGGGGAGTTGTAACGGGTTTTGGTTGGGGGGTGGGAGGGGGTGTTTGTGTTCGTGTTTTCTTTTCTCAAGGTGGCATATGGATTGGGGGATCGTAATAAATGGGGTGTTGTACTGCAATATTTGCGTCGTTTGACGCCGGATGTGGTACTCCTGCAGGAGACTCACTTGGTTGGCAACGTGTGTCATGCTGTGAATAGGTGGGGGTACCGATTGGTGGCACACTCTGGGTTCACCACTGGTTCCAGAGGGGTTGGTATTCTGGTCCGGTCTTCCCTCCCACTCGAGATTGATAATGTCATCCTTGACGACAGAGGGCGTTATGCCGCCCTAACTGGTAGGTGGGAGGGTAAGACTCTCTCCTTAGTCACAATATATGTTCCCCCAGGCCTCCAGACCTCCACTTTCTCTGACGTTGGTCGGATGTTGCTGGAACTCCCCGATAGTCTTCTCCTCGTGGGTGGGGACTTCAACTCCATGCTATCCGGCGATCTGGATCGCCACCCCCCCAGGGCCCTTCCCGTTTCCCAATCATGGCTTGGTGGGTTTTTGGCCACCTTTGGTTTGGTGGATTGCTGGAGGTTAATGCATCCGACGCAATGTCAATACACCTTCCACTCCGGGGCTCATGGGAGTCTCTCCAGGCTTGATTACTTCCTCATGCCCGCGGCCCAGTCCCCCCACGTTGGGGAGGTGAGACACCTGGCCCGGGGCATCTCAGATCACTCCCCTGTGTGGCTTCTTTTCGACACTGGGACGCAAGCCGCGGGACGGATCGCCCCTATTAACCCCTGGCATCTGCGCAACCCCAAGACTCGCAACAGCCTCATTAAGTCGCTCGACCACTACTTCCTGGAGAACGAGGGGTCTGTTTTGTCCTCAGTGTCCCTTTGGGAAGCCTTCAAAACTGTTATTCATGGACAGGCCCTATCATTAATAGTCAAGACCAAGAAAGCTAGGAATGGGGAGGTCGTGAAGCTGGAGGCCGAAATACTGGAGTTGGAGGCTGATCTAGACTTAGGTGTTACCCAGGATAGGCTCCACGCCCTTAGCTTGAACCAGTTTGAATATAAATCCCTTGTTACGGATGCTGCCAAGACAATGTACAGGGAACAGCAAGGTAGACTGTATGATGTCGGGGATAAGGCGGGTAAATTGATTGCATGGTTTGATAAGGAGAGAGCGAACCGTGTGGTCCCCGTGCTTCAGAATTCTGATGGTGTGCATGTGACTGACCCTGGCGAGATTGTGGAGTGTTTCGCTGACTTTTTTCGTGTGGTCTACTCCCCGGTGTCTGATAGAGATGAGGATGACTCTCGTCTCTTGTTGAGGGACATTGCGCTGCCCTGCCTGTCCGAGGAGGATCGAGGGCGCATGGAGGCATCGTTGTCGGCCGACGAGATTGCTGCCGCGATTCGTTCCCTTCGCTCTGGCAATGGATTGCCTATTGAATTGTACAAGTTGCGCCCGGATAAAGTCGCACCGTTTCTCCGTGATATGTTTCTGGAGTCTCGTGAGCTTGGTTCCCTCCCTTGTGATCAGCGTCTGGCCACTATAGTTGTGATTCCTAAGGAGGGCAAGCCTCGTGATCGTTGTGCCTCTTACAGGCCTATTTCCCTATTGAATGCTGAACCTAAGATTCTTGCCAAGGTCCTTGCTAATCGCTTACATCTGTGACCTGATCCATCCGGATCAGTCGGGTTTCATTCCGCACCGGAACACTGCTCTTAACTTGCGGCGCTTACATAGCGTTCTCGCCAGGGCGGAGTTTCTCTATGAGCCGGCCATCTTGGCTTCCTTGGACGCCACGATGGCCTTTGATACGATAGAATGGCCATATCTTTGGGCCACTCTGGCGAAGTTCGGATTCGGTGCGGGATTTATTAGTTGGGTGAGACTTTTATATACGGATCCGCTGGCTCAGGTTGTCGTCAATGGTAGGGTGTCCCAGCCCTTTGCTCTCGGGAGGGGTACTAGGCAGGGGTGTCCGCTGTCCCCCTTGCTCTTTGCTCTTGCTTTAGAACCGCTTGCAGCCTGGCTCCGATGGGAACCATCGATAAAGGGCATTCAGTGGGCCCCTGACTTTGAGGATCGGGTTTCATTGTACGCCGACAATATTCTCTTGTACCTCACCTCCCCGCGTGAATCCCTTAACGTCCTGTTCGACGTCCTCACTTCTTTCGGTAAGAACTCCGGTTTGATCATTAATTGGTCTAAATCGTGTGTGTATGTTATCTCTGGTGGCCTTCCCCCCTTACCGAATAGGTTTCCCATTCACATTTCGAAATCCGGTTTCAAGTACTTGGGGGTCTACGTATCGTTGGACCCGGCGGTCCGCCACGAGCATAATCTCCTTCCTCCTCTCCGGCGATTGAAGTTGGACGTGGCTCGGTGGCGTAGATTGCCATTGTCGCCACTCGGTCGAGCGGCCCTTTTTAAAATGATGTCCCTGCCCCGATTTCTCTACGCACTCCAGAACTCCTTTGATATTATTCCAGCGGCCTACTTCCGGGAGGTGGAGGGTTTACAGAGGAGACTTGTTTGGGACGGTCGTGCACGCATCGCTCTCGCAAAATTGACTCTCCCCTGGTATGACGGGGGCATCGCGCTCCCGGACACCAGTAGGTATTATTGGGCCTCCCAGTTGTCCGCCATCAACCATGCTACGTATGCACCCGGTCCAAATCCGGCTTTCGAGATGGACAAATATCAGTTGCCTGGTGGCAACTTCAACAGAGCGCTCTACTCCCGGACAGTGGGGAGGAATCTAACGGGACCCACTAAGATTGCGGTACGTGTGTGGAAGGATGCCAATGTGGCCATGGGATGGAATGATCGATTGACACGAGCGACCCCTTTGTTTGCTTCGGAACGATTGGGATGCCTCTGGACAACGAAAGGTTTTGAGAACTGGGATACGATTGGCATTAGCAGAGTGGGTGATCTTTGGGTGAAATCTCGTGGCGCTCGCGAACGGACAGAAAAGCAAGTTGGCGATCGCAGAATCACGGTAAGACGTTACCGCGTGCGCGAGAATGAATATTGAGCGCGCGAGGAAGCTAAACCACTAGGCTATGCGCTAGATTGCGTAGCAATCTGCAACTTCGCGCTCTGTGCGAATCGCAAAGTTGCCTAAACTTCGGAAGCTCCGCGAACGGAGCGTAGTTCAACGCCCAGGCTTAGACATCAGCAGCTAGAGGCTAAGGAGATTAATAGGCTGCCTCTTATAGACTACGAGTGACTGGTTAACTTTTCATCCTGTGTGGAACACTACAGGCTTTATGGGATATGTAGTTCTTTTCTTTAATGTTAAGACATGGCTGCAATGAATAAAAGGGCAAGATGGAGAGAGCTTAATGGAGCGTCGAGCACTCCTGCTAAACCAATGGATGACTGTCAGAGTAGGATCTTTTACGAAGCTCAGTGTGAAGATGGAGTTACACTGAAGAGCGATGTGAGCTCTCACTGTGCTGTTTTTTGCGTTGGTAATCGCCAGACTCACATTCTTTACCATGTTCCTTGCAAGCTTCACCTGACACCTCTGTATCCTCGACTGCTGCAGATCAACATTGGCATAAGCTCTGCGTCGCTATGCTTTGTAGATGTGACGTAGGAGGGCTGCATGCACCAGTTGTGTATTCTGCAACATCTGACATTGTTGTGAGGAGTACATTGGAAACAGTGGTGTTTCAGGACTTGCAGTTCAAACTTGGCAGGATGTTCACTTGTTCCGGCAGGTAACTTAAGATGCTTCTCCAAACATGAAAATGATCCCTTGATGAAGCCGGAGCAGACAACCCTGCTTGTTGTGGTCTTTGTTGCTTCCCAGGTCTTGCTTTCATTTGTGGCTCCTGGTCCTCTGTTGTCATGTAGTTAGTTATGTCTGGTATGTTACAGATGGATGATGTGAATAAACAGAAAACACTTAGAACCAAATAATTCAGTACAAGTAATGTTATCCAGGAATGTCCCAGGCATAAACCTTTTCTGTTAACTTAGGGTCTCCCGATAACTTCATATCACAAGGACATAGATAAGCTGTTTTGAGATTTCCTTTTACAAATTATTTTCAGCAGTGCTAGTCAAATCCATTTAAGTGAATCAAGACTACATCCCCCAAAAGGCACTGATTTGTTCCATTAAAGCAAAAGACTGACAGTTACATATAGGCCTACTCTTCATTTGATCTAGAATGTTCAGTTGCATTAAGGCATGATATCATCTTCTTTAGGGCAATGTTTTCTGATGATTTTAATGGATTTATTTTGACTCTTTGCTCCTAGGGTGCCCATGAATACTGCCCAGTACAATCCAGATGCCTTCATCGTAAAGGAAGCAGCCAAGAAGGCGTTGTGCTCCTCGCGGATTGAGACGTTGTCGAAGCCCATCAGTCGTTAATAACGTCTTGCTTTGGAAGTGCCCTGTACTGCTTTTTTTTAAATAAAGTTTGCGGCGTTCTCTGTTGTTTTTTGCATGAACTCCTTTTATACTTTGGCAGTCACTGGTGAAATAGCGCTCAAGACATTTAGAGCCTTATTAGGAGTGGTCCTTTATATTTATCCTCCTCATATATAATTTAATCAGGTGTCCTGGTAATTCTAGGGCAGAGGAAATTAAAGGAGTTTTCAGTTTTGGGGGAATAACATGCGGAAATAGGGCTTACAGTGTCAATCTCCACATTTTTCCACGGAATGCCACCCGAGACCTCGTTTTCTTGAAGCAGGTTAATCTCTGGGTGGAATAACACTTGACTGCTGCGCATTTGCTGAACTCGTAATTCCAGTGGGTCAGCCAGACTCCCATTACCAGGTCCATCGGAATTAACAGGCCAGGCATAAAGAGGGACTCATTGGTATAGGTCATATTAATAACATTTGTAACACTTTTCCGAGCTCATCCATGCCTCCATAGCATAGTCCATTGCTGGCACAGTGAACCCACCACTCTAGCAGCTTGGAGCAGGAGAACATGCCTCTGGATCCCATCAGCTGGAATCTGATCTCACTAAAATGTTGATTATTTCTGACAGGAGGGAGTTTGGAAGGCTGGGTACAATATAGGGAGAAATGAAGAACGGAAATTTCGAAGAAAGAGGAAGAAAGGAGTGGTAAAGGAAGGAAGAGGGAAAGGAAGGAAGAAAGGTTGAAAATTATGAATAGAAGTAAGAGTGAAAGGAGGCAAACAGGAAAAGCGAAAAAGAGGATAGAACGGTCAAACAATGGATGAAGGGAAGTATGGATAACCAAATGATTAAATGATAGATGGATTAAAAGACTGATGGAAGAGTGAAAAATTAAATGGCAGAAAGGAGGGGCAGAAGAGTGAGGGGGTATGAATGGGTGGGTGGAAGGAGGGATGGAAGGTTGATTGGATGAAGCGGTGGATGCAAGGAAGAAAGAACAGACTGATAGGTGGATGGTTTGATTGGTGGATTGTAGGGTGAAAGAATGGATGAGTGAGAAAACTAGAGGGTTTGCCAGAAGATTGGGTTCCAACCCACCAGAGTTGATGATGTCGATTTATAAAGCTAAATGTCTCATTGTTGCATTATTTGGGGTGGGCGTGTGGATCATAAGAAATGTAGTAACATTCAATTGATAGA
The DNA here is from genome assembly GCF_964204655.1 of Triturus cristatus. Classification (NCBI taxonomy): domain Eukaryota; kingdom Metazoa; phylum Chordata; class Amphibia; order Caudata; family Salamandridae; genus Triturus; species Triturus cristatus. The sequence goes on along the minus strand of NC_140582.1, from coordinate 80,700,689 downwards.
GAACAATTTAGGTACCTCCTTGCTACCCCTAAAAATGCCCCAGTTTATGTATGCCATGCTGAACTTTGAGCCCCATTTATTACTGCCCTAATAATGTTACAGCCAATCTTACTCTGGCATAAAGTACGGACGAGCGAATACACCGATTTAAATCATGGCATAATTAGGAATTGCGTCAATTCAAGCAAATATCAGTGTATGCCGTGGCTTGCCTATATAAAACGCTTCTGTATTGACCTAGGCCACCCCGAGTATTTTAATAAACCTTAAGCACTTGACCTGACAAGCAGAAAACTGTTAGAAAATGAAGCCATGGGGGCGTGGCCAGCCATCATGGCCGCTCGGACGCGAATCCGAACGGCTCCGTACCAGGCCCGGTTAAATCCGTAATCACAGGGTACTAACTGCTCCACCGAACCCAGCCAAGGCGGTGCAAGAGAAGAGGGAAGCCCCGACATGGTGTAGGGTGTCTCAGAGACGTGCAGCCTGCCTAACAGTGAGAAGGGAGAGAAGGGTTTCCTGAAGCGGCACAGCGGCTCGCAAAATGGAGGCTGCGAGTGCGAGGTTAATGGCTGAAGCGGAGTGGCCGTTACACTACAGAAGAGGCAGAGCGGAGTCCGGCGGACCGTATCGGAGGTGTACAAGAGGGGCACCCTCCCAGGAGAGGCGTCTCTCCTCAGTACCAGAGGCCTGCACCAAACCAAGAGCGCTCATCCAACAAGACGGGGGAGAGAAGGAGCGCTGACCAAGGCGGAGGTATGGGGTCTGCCGGTCGCTCCCCGATCTAAGGGGGGGCCCTGCATGAAGGAAGTAAGAAGTGCAAGGTGCCCGGCGGGATGCCTGACCTCCTGAGGGCAATTTGTCTGACCCCAACATGGCGCCATCTCCCAGCAGCGCTCTATCACTCGGGCGGCTCGTAAACACAGCACACTCCTAAGGCGACCCCCAGAAGCAGCATGAGTGGGCTTTTCCCTGTTGGCCCAGAAAACTGAGAGTCCAGAGGGGAGGAGTCCAAAAAGAAGCCTACTCTACAGCAAAGAGTCCCGAGGATCAGTAGGGTCACAGAGCCAAGTAAGCACGTAGGCCCAGAGGAGGCACCCCACAAGAGGAGTTCTCTTGGCCTGTGCAGAATTTTTACTTCAACCGAGTAGCGGCTCGCAAAGGGCATGCTGCGGGGTGGTAGGACGGGATGGGACAGGGGCAGGGTTGCGGGGTAGCAAACACGGACATAGGATGGAACAGAGGAACGTAATAATGACTTTCCTCCATTCCGTTCTATGTCTGTGTTTGCCACTCCCCCACCCTGCCCCTCCCCCGCCCCGCCTCACCACCAGCAGCATGCCCTATGTGAGCCACTACTGCTTCAACTAGGCACCATCTCGCAGGATCGCTCCGCCACTTGGGTGCGGAGGCACGCAACTGCTCCCTCACACTGCCCACGCCTTAGGTGACTCCCAGAAACAGCACGTGTGGTGTTTATACCGGTGTCCCCAACACTTGAATGATTCTAGAGAGGTGGTGAAACTGTAAAAGGGCCTGATATACAAAAAAGAGTTCCAAGGCCAGGCAGGATCATGGAGCCAAGGGAGCACGAGGGCCCAGACAAGGAGACTCACGGGGGAAAGACTCTTGGTCTTTGCAGAACCCACAAGCGGGAGGGGCCTGGTGTGGCCCACCCTTCTGTCCCCATATGCCACCCAAAAAAGTCGCCGCCAACAAAGTATCTAGCTATTTTGCCCAGCAGGGCACAGAGCCAGCCAAGGAAGGTGAAACGCAGCAGGGGGACAGCATGGCGCTCACTCGCGAGGATATGTTAGCATCCCTTAGATACTTCAAAAAGGAGAGTACATCAAAGCAGACATGGACGCCCCCTTCGAAACCTTCAGAGTCGAAATGAGAGGGAAGATGGTGGGCCTACAAGCGGACGTGAATTCGGTGGGTTCGCACACATTAGATTTGGAAGCGAAGTGCCAAGAATTGGAAGATCGTTTGGGTCCACTGGAGGAATGCACAATGGAACTTCATGACCAGCTAAGAGCATCTGTCCTCAAGTACGAGGATTTGGAGAATCGCTCTTGGTGAGAAAACATAAGGGTCAGAGGCCTGGAAGAGGGTTGCTAAGGCCCTGACCTGGAGGCGTTTCTAGTGGGCCTCTTCTCCACAGTCATAGGGGAGGGAGTCCCAGAGGTGAGGCTTGAGTGTGCCCACAGAGTAGGGCCGAAGTTGTGCGGAGCCAACGGAAGGCCACGAAACATCCTTGCGAAATTTAGCTCCTTTAAAACAAAAGAACTGGTGCTCCAAAAGCCGAGAGGTTCAGATAAAGTTTCATTCCAAAATGCTACCTGCTCTCTGTTTCAAGATGTGGCGAAAGCCACTCTGGCAATGCAGCAGCAGTTCCGCCCGATCACAGAAGCCCTACGAGAAAGACACATAAAGTATCACTGGACCTACCCATTTGGTATTGTCTTTCACATGGACAATAAGCAATTCCACTTCACAGAGATGGAGGAAGCAGCAGAACTTTTGGGACTCAGACCCTCTCCTACATCAAGAGGGTCCACGTCGAAGAACAGTGAAGGAGAGCAGCCGAAGGAACAGATAAGTGCAGGCACATGGAGGGCGGCTGGACGTGGGAGCAAGAAAACAGCAGACGGAGGGTGGGGTATCAGGGTATCTCAGGCTCGATTCCATGCGGTCAGTCTACCCAAAGAACGCCTGGCTCAGTGTGCAAGGTATCGGGGGTAAAAGTGGGGGAACGACAGGTAGTTGCTTCCCTAAAGACGCAACAAAAACTGAGTCCAGCAGGCGTGTGGTCACCTTGCACCCGGGGTCCCAGACGAGGAGATGGGGGGGTGGTATATGTCTTAACAGTAGAAGATATAGTGTTAGTACCATAGCAACAAGGTAGTAGGGGTTTCTGGTAGCGAAAATGGGCTCGCTCCTAGAGTTGGACATACTGAGGCCCTCCTCTGGGATGGTGTTCTTAAATTATGATTGGGCGGAAGGGGTGGGGGGAGTAACGGAGCGGGGGGGTCAGCGGTCATAGGCAAGTCTTCTGGGGGGGAGCCCAGGCCTTGAAACTTGGCAGTTAATTGCCTTTCCTGGAATGTGAGGGGACTTAACTCCCGCAACAAGAGACACTCACTATGGAAATACCTAACAGACCAACAGATTCTGATAGCCACTCTACAGGAAACACATTTGAAGAAAAGCGAAGAGGGTAGGCTGAAACATACGCGTTATCCCCAGATCTTTCTGTCATCAGCCTCCACGAAGTACAATGGAGTGGACCTCCTATTCCACTCTTCGAACCCCTTTAATCACCAAGCTACTAAATCCGACACATAAGGGTGCTTTTTAATGGTTCGGGGGGAAGTCAGGGGGGCGAGCTTGCACCATTGCCACCATTTATGCACGGGGCAATTGTATTTCCTAGAATCCTTTTTAGTAGCCTTGGAGGGGTTTGCCGCGGTTGACATTCTTCTTCTGGGGGACTTCACCCTTATATGGGACCCCACACTAGACACAACACATCCTCAGCGGGCAGTGGGATGGATATTCAGTATGGCCCTCAAAACAGCCCTTCAGCGTATGGGTTTACTGGACGCCTGGAGGGAAACCCACCCCACGGAGAGGGATTGCTCCTTTTTTCCCCAATGCCATAGAACTCATTCCAGAATAGATCATGTTTTTCTCAGTCAATCCCTACAGTGGCAGAAGTACGGTTTCACACGATCTGTCTCTCAGACCATGCACCCCTGGAGTTGTTAATAAATTGGCTGGCGACGCGCCCAAAACATAGGAGAAGGTTTTTCCCCAACATTATCAGCAGGGATAGACTCCTCAGAGATGACCAACGAGTAACAATCACAGATTATTTTAAGAATAACGACCCAGCCCTCACCTCCTTTGCCACCAACTGGGACGCCTTCAAGGCAGTAATTAGGGGCAAATGCATAGAATTAGCCGCCACACTTAGAAACCAACAGAAGAGGGAGAGGGTCCTACTGGAAGAGGAACTACAAGTAGCAGAAAAAAACACCAGTAGTCCCCATAGAGCCAAACGCATCGCACAGTCACCTCCCTGAAGGGTAAATTAAAAGCCATATATACTAACAGAGCAGAGCACACTATATGAGATTACAGGCGCGAGGATATGATAGTTGCAATAAAATAGGCACACTACTGGCGCGACAACTAAGGGTAAAACAAGAAAAGGAATACATTAAGCAGATAGTGGGCGACACGGGTGTCGCCCACTTCAACAAGAAGAGTAAAGCGAACGCCTTTGGCCAGTTCTATAGACAGCTATACTACACGGACCCAGTCGACGCTCAAGTGCAGGAACACTACTTGAGTGACTTAACTTTACCTCAGGTAGCGGCACACACCAATGATGAATTGAGCAGGCCCTTTACCAGGGAGGAGGTCCAAAAAGCGATAGAAGTGGGTGTTAAGCCCATCTGGTCCTGGTGCCTTCTGTAGCTTTAGTGCATCTATCATACATTTGCTCCCGAATTGACACCCCAACTTGTGATCCTGTTTAACGAAATAGCGAGGGCCCACAGGGTGACAGACATAGTGGGGGAAGCTCTGGTCATGGTCATTCCCAAACCGGGAAAAGATCCCAAAGCATGCGCCTCTTATAGGCCAATCACACTTTGGAAGCTGGATGCCAAATTATACTCTAAAATTCTGGCCACGCGTTTACAAAACCTCCTCCCTGCACTGATCGACCCCGACCAGTCGGGGTTTATTAAAGGACTGCAGACCCATAACAATTTATGAAGAATTGTGCACATAATAGAAAAAGTTCAGATGAAAGGCATCCCTGCTGCCCTCCTATCATTGAACGCAGAGAAGGCATTTGATCGGGTAGACCGAGCCTTTCTAACAAGAACTCTGAAAAGATTTAGTTTTAACGACACTTTCATCAGTATGGTGCAGGCCAACCACCACTTTCCCTGCTCGAGAGTCCTTGTGAACGGGGAGGCTTCCGAAGCCTTTACACTCTCCCGGGGGACAAGGCAGGGACGTCCTCTGTACCCCATGCTATTTGCACTTAGGATTGAGCCCCTAGCAGGGAATACAGGGCGAATCCTTACATTAAGAGGGTCACCTTTCGCGCTGACGCCCATAAGATACCCTTCTTTGCGGATGACGTACTCCTTCCTATCACCGACCCGCAGAACTCGCTCCCTGCAATTCTGGAGGAGCTTGAGAGCTTCGAATGAGTAGCGGGGTTCAAGGTGAATGGCCCCAAGTCATTCCTGCTCAATCTGACCCCATCGGAAGAGGAGTGGGAACGAATCAAAGAGTCTTCCCCCTTCTGTTGTACAGGCAAAGACATAACATATCTAGGGGTCAAACTTCCTCCAAAATTTGCAGGTCTCTACAAGGCCAATTTCCTGCCTTTGTTAAGACAGATTAAGGCGGACCTGAATCGGTGGAAATCGGCCTACACCTCATTGATAGGGAGAATCAATGCAGTCAAGATGAATATCCTCCCTAGACTCCTTTACCTATTCCAGGGCCTCCCGATCACAGTGGAAAGGGAATTATTCACGGACCTACAACAGGCGGTCACCAAATTCATATGGCAGGGACAAAGGGTCCAACTTTTGTATCGGGTTCTTACCAGGCCCCAAATAGAGGGAGGTCTGGCGCTCCCAGATTTCAGAAGCTACTACCGAGCGGCACAGCTTCGAGTCATAACAGAATAGTCTCTTAGAGAGTCTGAAAAACACTGGCTCCATATGGATCAACAAATTATGGGTAGGACCATATGGGACCTCTTATGGTTAAAGAAGCAACATAGGCCGCCAAACGCATACATTAGTACACCCACGGCCACTACTTTGCGAGCTTAGGACCTGGTAACTAAAACACTATCCCTGGCGACCTTCCACTTGCCCTACACCCCCATACACTTTAACCCTGACTTACGAGGGCTTCCACTACACACAACTCAAACACTGGGTACAGCAACCCCAGGAGCGGCTGGCCGCTACCAGGGACCTGCTCTCAATTGAGAAATTTGCACAATCAGGGGCATACACTAAGGGAACTGTTTCCTTTCTTTATTCCCTCATTCGGGCACTAAGTCCTCAGGCACGGCCCAGACACAGGGCCTTCTGGGACTCTATTCTAACTAGACCAGTGGAGGAGAAGCATTGGAACTGTCTCTACAAGGACATAACCAAATATAACCGATCTATGCATCTCCGAGAGGCACACTACAAATTTATGTACGATTGGTACTTGCACCCCCAGAAACTACAGAAAATATTCCCTAACAATTCAGACAGATGCTGGTGAGGCTGTGGTCTGCTGGGAGACTTCCGACATATCTGGTGGGACAGTCCCTCCATCAAGCCATTCTGGAAAGACGTCCTCTCACAGATCAAACTGATTTTATGATACCCCGTCCCTGAGACCATTGAACACACCCTCCTGGGGCTTCGAGACCCGATATTGAAAAGGCAAACAACTAGTAACCGAGACATCATGTGGCTGTGTCTTGGCACGCCCAAGATGGAGGTCGCAGCAGCCCGGAAAAAGACTGAGGCCCCGTCTATTACCCAGTGGCACACTAGACTTTGGCAAGCATTGGTGCTAGAACGCCTGACGGCTATAACAGAGGGCACTAGGAAGGGGTTTGAATATATCTGGTCTCTACTGGTGGAATATCTGTCAGAGGGTCTACCCTTATTTGCTTGCAGCCCCAGACTGAGAGCCCTCCACCTCTTTCACATCTAAGCAAGCTGAGAGCATCCCAGAGTTATCTAGTTTGAGTGCCCTCTGACACGCACCCGCCAGATCACCCCACAAAGGTCGCCACTCAGGAATCCACCCACCATAATACACTGGTTAACCTTACTTTTTGTATTCCTCTCTTTCTCTCTCTCATTTTTCATCATTTTTTTTGTTTAGTTTTTGGGGGGGGTGTGTTTGTCTTTGTTTTCCGGTCTTTTCTCTAGGTCCCTCTTGGGGTGCACAGTTCGGACAGAACACATCCATATACTTGCACTGTGTCCCTACAACAGGGCTGTGGAACTAAGGAAACGCTATGCGGGGCCGAAAGTTTAGTGAGGGACGTAGAAGCAGGGGTTCCCATTGGGCCGAGTCCTCGGTAACAAGCTGTGTTCACCAGGAAGCAATCTGTAACACTTGACTCATATAATGTACTGGATGTATCTGTCATGTTCTTTCTTGTATTGATACAAAATTCAATAAAAAGAGTTTGACAAAAAAAAAATGAAGCCATAACACACTAGGAAAATCTGAGGCTGACAAGCGAAATCTCCAAAGCCAACGTTCTAAAGAATCAAATAATTTTAACTGCCTTTAATATGCAACCCTACCTTAAAGCAGTTTTAAATGCAAGACGCAGGTTCCTCTTGACTCGTTTAAGACTGGACATTTTTCACCGACTGGTCAGTTTTTCAAATGTGAATAACTTGTCTATATCCTTATCTAACTGTCCCTGTGACGATGCAATGACACAGGACACTATGCATGTGGTGCTCTTTTGTAAATTTTATAACCACCAGAGGAAGCACTATATTTTACCGATCATAAGACACCTACACTTTCGACAATGTCGACCTGCATATCAGTATATACAATCTTTGCCTTCCCTGCAGGTTTGTTGTAGTGTGGCATCCTTTTCATGGGCAGTTTTTTATGCCAGAAAGAATATTCCCCCAACCATCCATAAGTAAAGGGATACAGGAAATAGATTCACCATGATCTTAGGATAAGGACCCTGTATACCTTCTGCCACCGGCACCTCTATGTCCCTATAATTGATAAAGATTCATAAATGTTTCCCAGGGTAGGTGGGGAGTGCATGGCGGACCCAATATGAGGTTTTTTTCCTCCCCCAGTATTCTGGCTCTACTCAACTTTAGTTAAGCATCTTATAGGGACTTTTCGTGCATGGTTTTCCCTTACAGGATGGACTATGAACTTGGGATATGATTATTCTTTTTAAGTCTTTTTAATTTTGAATTCTTACACTCTGGTATACTGTTGTATCCTTTATCGATTACAGACTTTCTCTTATTTTGAGTGTTATTGTATATTCATTCACATATTTGGAATTGCTGCTATGAACTGTATTCTCTTTTAATGTTTGTTACAGATCACTTTTATTGTTGGCTATTGGCCTCCAAATAAAGATATATTGATTGATTGATAGATTGACTGTATTGTGATTGATTTTAGTCACCCAGCTCTGGAATACAATGTGTTATTCAATGCTAGACCCACTAACTGGACCACTTCTTCCATCTCTTTGGTTCCATTAGGCTTTTTTATAGACCTTCCTTCAAACACAGGCAGTATCCACCTAATCCAGTTGCAACCCCAACTGCATATGTTATTCCCACCATAGGGATGTTAACACATTCTGTGATTATTCAGCACCGACAGCTCCAAATACTCAATCACCTTTTAACGTCTTGCTGGAAATTCAGGTCTCACAGCGTGCTCCCCCTGTCTCATGCCCCCTAATTACATCGAATAGATTCAACGTACTCTCTGACCTCGACTGACTCGCAGGTTCAAAAGTAGCTCCAACTTGTGCTCTCCTGCGTATCCCACCTCTGAACGGCAGTCCAGCACTAGAAGTGCTTCCTCGTCCTTAAGGACGACAGCAATTACAACCCATACTTACAACCCGCAGTTGCACTACAGACCTCTTCCTATCCTTAGTTGGAGCGTGGCAGGTCTTAAAGGGAAGTTTAATAATCATGAATGGAAGGCTTTTGTCTCCAAGTTTGATTTAATCTCACTGCAGGAGACTTGGCTCACTGATGCACCACACTTTGAGGACTACGCTTGTTACGTAAGTCCAGCTATGCCCTCCACCCACGGCCACGTAGCTAGAGGCTTAGCTACTTGGATTAGTTTTAGCCTTCAGGTCGAGGTCTCACAGATTAAATCCTCCGCCTTTTTAACATTAATAATTCAAATGCCAAAGACTAATATGGCCTTTTATTTGATAAACTTTTGTTTGACATCTGTTTTATAATAATGATTTTACTAATGTTAGCTGTACACATAAAAGTTTACTTAATTTTATATCTCTACTCCAAGTTAAGGCCAGTAACCGAGCATCTCAAGACTATTATTTTTCCTAGCAGTGATTCTAATGCCAAGATTAGCGGGGGTCACACGCCACAAGACTCTGTCACGAACTGACTTTGCACTATGCAACGCACAAGGGGCGTCGAACTTATTAAACATTTCACCGCCCTCTTCCTGGTCGACTCACTGGAAATCTTACGGGGAGCTTGTAACATGCAGATGTCATTCAGAGGAGGGGAGAGAACTTCCCTTATGAATTACATGTTTGTCACCCCTGAATTTTTATCTTGGTTTTCCAAATGTGAGATTTTGCCCACAGAATGGGGCGATCATAACGCTCTGAGCTCTCTCATGTTTCTACCCCTTAAGGGCTTTGCCCATAGCAGTAACATAGCTACTATCGCATCATTCCTCGGATGGTCCACTATTAGTCAGGCGTATGAAAACTCCAAAAGAGTCACTAGTAACCCTCCTCAAGTTACATTTAAACAAATACCTTTACTGCCAATCAGATAGTTTAGAGGGATCTATGGATCTCTCTTATAATAGGCTAATCTTCACAATCAGGGACTCCATGCTCAAATCAATCGGTATCTCAAATCCAGACCCAAGATGGTTTGACCGGGTCTGTTCCATGGCAAACAGGAAGCTGAGGGAAACCTTAAATGCCTGCCCCAGGATAAAGATCGATATTTCCTTAGCTCGTACTGAATATAACATTGCACTTACTAATAGGAAGAGGGAAGTTTATAAACAAGACTAGAACTTCTAGAGTGTGCGTCACATGGAAAGGATAGTAAATCCTTTTGGGACACAATAAAATTAATCTGTTCAAGGAATTCCCCTATCAACTCCCACTCCAAAATAATATCTTTGGCACGGACTGGGTCACCCATTTTGGCTCCATTTATCACACTGAAGACGTACCAAATTTGTCTGCTACTGTCCTCAGCAGACTGCGGAATTCCTTCCTTTTTTTGTTAACTTTGGAGGAAGTCGAGTCGGCCATTCACCATAGTAAGGGTGGGAAAGCTCTAGGACCAGACAGGGTTCCGATGGACCTGTTGAAAATTGAAATCCATGCCCGAGATCTGGGGTCCTCTTATTGCAAATACATTTAAGACCTTATTATCTACCACTATTGCCCCTTCATGGTCTACCGCAACTATAGTCCCCATATTTAAAAAAATGTGACCGTATGTCGCCCAAGTGCTATCGAGCTATTTTCCTCATCGATAGCACACTTAAAATCATCAGTAAAGTTATTTATGACAGTTTGGTCGAGTGAGCAGCTGATAAGGACCTACTTTCCCCTTTTCAATTTGGATTCCAGCCAACATTAGGAATTATCGAACAATGCCAGAATCTGACTCTGACCATCTCCAAATATACTAAGGCCAAGTGTTCCCCTATTTATTTAGCTTTTATGGACTGCCTCTGATTCAGTGAACAGAACCAAACTTTGGTTAATGTTGCTGGACCAAGTCATGGACCTCCCTCTGGTGAATTTTCCATATTGGTTGCACTCTGACCTCACAGCCTGGGTTCATATAAATACTCTTGGGGAGCTTTCCTTCCAAATTCCCGTTAAAGACTGGAGTGAGAGAGGGTTGTATTTTGGCACCCTTATGGTTTATTTTATACATAAACGGACTAACATCACACTTGTCTTCCTCCCACACAGACATAGCTAGAATTGCAGGTTCTTCCATCCCTGCCTTACTGTACGCTGATGACCCGGTACTGTTAGCCCTCACCCCAAAGGCACTGAGACATCAGGTGGCCTGTTTTGCTTCATTCGAGCACAATTTGAATTTAAACACTAATTACTCTAAATCGCATATCATGTCCTGTGGCTCGGGTAAACTAAGGCTAAAGAAAATCAGCATTAACGGGCATGATCTGACGACTGTAGACCATTTCCGTTATTTTGAAATACATTTTAATTCCACAGGGTCATGGAATCCCCACCTTGCTCAGACCAGTCTAAAATTAAACAAAGCTGTGGGCGCGCTCTGTAATTTCATTAGACCGCAAATCAGGGGATCAGTGTTTCCACCATTGAAAGTCTTTAATTCACAATGGATTAGTGCAGCCACCTATGGTGCTGGAATATGGGGTTTCAGCAAATACGGTTCTCTCCAGCCAGAGGAAAACCGTTCCTTACGACGACTGTTAGCTACCCCTTCGGCCACCCCCAGTCTTAATACTCATTTAGAATTAAATTAATGAATGAATGAAGCAGCATTTCTAAAGCGCATGGTTACCCGGAGGCATCCAAGCACTGGTAGGGGTGTAATCACAAACTCCAAGCAGTATTTAAGGGAACAAAAAGTTTTTATAAGTTTTTCGAAAAGTCAGATGGTTGGCCTCAAGATGGATGTGGAGGGGGAGACAATTCCACAGCTTGGCAACGTTATAGGAAAAAAGTCGCCCTCCATTTCGTGATCTTCTGATTTTGGGAACTACCACCAGATGTTTGCTATCCGACTGCAAAGCCCTATTAGGATAATAGGGTGAAATGATGGAACGAATAATGGCTGGTCCTTTGCCCGACAATGCCTTAGGTGCAATGCACAGAGCCTTAAACTGGACTCTCTCCTGAATAGGAAGCCAGTGGAAAGTAGCAATGGCAGGTTTTGCCGATTGGCAACTAGGGATGTTCATGAGCAGGCAGGCATGCACAGTCTGCAATTTTTTGGTGGTGAGGGATGGGACTCCTAAGTAGAGGGCATTAGCATAGTCAAGCCGGGAGAGAATCAATGCCTGAACTATGATTCTTCTTGCGGGGAAGGGTAGCAGAGGGAGGATTTTTCATAACATCCTCAAAATCCCATAGCTGCTTGCTGCAACCTTCAATGCTTGCTCCCTAATATCGAGATTGCTGTCCAGCCAGATGCCCAGACACTTGATCTGTTTTTTAGGAGGTGGAGCTGGACCAAGACAGCTGGGCCAGAACAAGCCTACATTCCGAGTAGGGGATTTATGAAGGAGCATCAGCTCCATCTTGGCCCCGTTGAGTTTCAGGTACGAGCCTTCCATCCAGATTGATACCTTTTCCAAACACAAAGCTAAACCAGACCCAGTGTTGTCAGGCTGATTGAGGGAGACAACCAGCTGGGTGTCATTAGCATAGGTAATAATCTGGATTCCAAAAGGTTGCACTACCTCTGCCAGTGGGTTCATGTAAACATTGAATAGAGTGGGGCTCAGGGATGATCACTGAGGAACCCCACATCTAAGGGGCATACGTTCGGAGGTGGTTTCATCTTCAAACACCTGGAAGGACAAGTCCTCCAGAAAGGATTGCAGCCACTTCAGAGCTGTCCCACCAACTCCTACCTCACTAACAGGCACATGCATCAAACACCAAATTAGCGATTCATTTAATGCGAAAATTAAGGAATCTCAAATAAGGAATTGCTAATTCCTATGCATGAACGAAATAGGGAATATTCAGCGATTCGCTAAAAATCGTAAACGCTATTTGCGATTTCTCCTAATCCACCCACAAATAAAGAAAACATATTTGCGATAGTGAAAACTGAGAAAACGCAAATGGTTTGCGAAATTTGCGGTGGAACAAATGCGGTGGAACAAATGCATGCTGCCACTGTTGGGTCCAACAACGTGACAGGGGAAATAATTAAGTGTGATTTCTGTACGTCTCCTGCGCCCTTCTGCTGCGCTTGCCCCATGTGCTGCACGTTGTTGTGGGCGTTCCTGGTTGTCGTCGTCGGACTTGCTGTCAGACACCTCAATAGGAATGCCTCTCTTTGTGGCAATATTGTGTAACATGGCACACGCAGCCACAATCCTGCAGCATTGCTCAGGTTTGTACTGTAATGCTCCTCCTGTCTTGTGTAGGCATCTGAAGCGGCTCTTTAACAGCTCAAAGGTGCGCCTAATGATGTTCCTGGTGGAGATGTGTGCAGCATTGTAACTCTGCTCATTTGGGAATGTTGGATTGAGGTATGGCGTCAATAGGTAGCTACGCACGGCGTATGCGCTGTCACCTACAGTGAAATAAGCACAGGGTTAGTGACGGTAATGCATTGGCATACGTACAATGTCTGTGTGAAGTCATAACACACCTTTACCAAGCAGATGTCCCGCTCCGAATTCACCCCTGAGCAGATGAGTGTGTATGCCACTCTGGCGAAATATGTAGGAATCCTGGGCGCTTCCCAGGTATTGAGCCACAATGTCAGTAATGATATATTTAGCATTGCAGACTACCTGTATGTTTAGTGGATTAAAGCATTTCTGATTCCTAAATATATATTCATTCACAGCTGGTGGACAGATTGCTACATGGGTACAATCAATGCAACCTAATACATGTGGGAACCAGGCTAGCTGATAGAATTCCTGTGTGGTCTTATTCAGTTCATGTGTGTTTGTGGGGAAGCTAATGTGGTAGTTCATCCTTGACATCATGGCATGAAGGAATGATTTGAAGAAAGGTGAAAGGGCGCTTTGTGACACCCCTCCATCTACTGCTACTACCCCCCGGAAACTGCCTGATGCAAGTCGGTGCAGGCAACATAGGACCGGCACATGAGTGGGTATTGCATTGGTCCTATGAGTCTGACGCCGCAATATGGGATCCAATTCCTCTATTGCAGGGGTCTTCAAACTGTGGGGCGCGACCCCCAGGGGGGCCGTGGAGTGATGCAAAGGGGGTCGCGCCTTCCCAGTCACACTTCTGCCCAGGCCCAAGGGCTTCAGCCCCCCCCCCCTCCTTCCCCCGTCCTGTGTCTCAGCCCGGGCTGCTGCAGAGAAACTTGAGCTGCTGGGGGCTCAGCTGGGCAGTGTCTGGATTCCTATCTCCGGCACCCCCGTGTTTTTTCACAGGTCTTTAAAGACCATTTGCATTTTTACATGCCTTTGTAAACTGGTTACAGAGGCTTAGGTTTTTTTGCTGGTTCCAGTACCCCCTGGGTCCCCACTGTGCCTATTCCTTACATTTGGATTTTACATTCACTGCCATAGTGTGAGAATGCATTTCATGGAAAGGAATACAAAGTTGGCTTTCTGGGGGCGCCGTGTGTGAAAGTTTATTGTGCTTTTGAAGCACCTGCTGCAGCGTTTCTTTCCCGGCAATTACCAGGCCTCACATAAATGTCAAGATAACTCCTGTGATTAATTATCTTCCTGGAGAGAGATCAGAATTTTGTATAGTTGAGGTTTTGACTTAAGTGAAGTTAGTGCAGAGGGTTAATATGCCTGCTGCAAAGAACATGTACCAAGTAGATTACAGAGTGCGTATGATGTGAAGAGATCAGCAGGTTACTGATTTCAAAAGAGACATCCTTTTGTTACTTGCAATTTATAACTTAAAGTCCTAATATAGAATAGTGAGCTATTAACTTTCATCCTAGAACAGCATGCACACTACAAAGAGTACATTATTAGACCATTGATTAATGTTGCAAAAAGGGTTAATTTGGCTAGAAATCAATTCTTATTATTAAAGGAAACTCCCAACTATGCTGTTTCTTTTTCGACTCTGAGTTTGTGCTTCTCCACACCAAGCACTCTTGAACTATACTGCCTACCAGTATGGATGACATGTGACTCCTATACTTTTAGTCCTTTGGCTTATGTAACATTTCCTATACACTGATTTAAACACTTATGATTGATTGTCTCTGTGTAATGTGTGTGTGATGCAAAGTGCTCGGACACCCTACACTGGTATGAGTGGCACTATATAACTAATTCAATGCATCTGAGAGTGTGGGGTTATGGAGACTTGGTCACTGTTAAAGGGTGCTAGTGAGAGAATCCGTGGTGGGGGTGGTCATTGGGGGGGCACCAACAAACATTGTCGCACAGGGCACCACCAGCACTAAAGCCGGCCCTGGGAAGTATGCACAGATAAGCGCTGAAAATACCGCTTTAGGTGACTGCTTTTTTTGTACCGACTGGGCCATCAAAATAATCTGCTGGTAACCCTAACCATAGGACTGGAAGTTTGTTGCAGGATCAGCACATTACTTATTTCCTTCACCCTCGATCCCCGATTAATGCCGCAATAGTTTAACTTAGATCTTAAAGTCTACGCCCCGTCAATAACATGCTGAGTTACTTCATGGGTCTGGGAATGCACCCTGCATTCAGACAACTCATTCCTCATTCTCGCCCTTTATTGTCACGCTCACCTTGCACTCACAGTGATCACAATGCACTCACACTGATCACCATGCACTTGCACCATTCACCCGCTCACCTTGCACTCACAGTGATCACTCTGCACTCAAAATGCACTTGTCCTGCTCACACTATACCTCAACCTGCAGTCACACGAGTACACTACTCATCCTGCACTCATGTGACACTTCACTCACCTGTCCCCCTCACTACTCAATATGCAACTCACTCAAACAAGCCCATCAGTAATGAAACATTCATTCATCCCATTCTGAACTTGCATCCGCACCCAAAATGAGAGAGGACAGCAAGGGAGTGAGATAATTTGATTGAAGAGGTCAGGGATGAGGAGAAATGTGAATTGCCGAAGAGAAGTGTGGACACGCAAGAAGTGAGTGTGATCCAAAGGTGAGGGCTTCTGTTAGAACAAAGGGGAGATGTGAAAGAGGAATGGGGGGACTGGAGAGGTGTAAGATACAAATAGACAAAAATTTGAATGAAGAGACGAGGTGAATGAGAAGTGCTGAGGGGCACGGGAGGTGACAGGGCCAGAGAGGCCATGAGATAAATGTGAGAGACTGTTAGAGATGAGGGCAGTGAAAGGACAGAATGGCAAGAGGTGATTAAAGGTGAAGTGAGAGGTTGAATGGGGAGAGTTCAGAAGTTGTAAAAAGGGGTGAAAGAAAATGACCTGCAAAGTGAGAGAGGGATCCGGGGTTAGGAGAGTAGAGAGGGATGGAAGGGAGGGGGTGAGAGGAAAGCTGCATGGGTAAACGGCTTAACTCTACACAAAACCGCCAGGGTTTTAAGGGACCCCTGCTTCTTCCGGTCAGGGACAGGTGAGCTTCTAATGTGGCAGCACGTATTGCTGCAGAGTGGAAGGCCCTTCACAAAGGTTGACTTGAAATCTTTCTGATGATAATTGCTGTATTTTGGTTATAAATGGGTACTGATTGGGTGAAATCTTTCCTCAGCGTTACTGTGTGTAACAAATATCAAAATAATGAAGCAATGCTATCCCAAAATACGCGGCATCACATAACCTCATTTACATTTTCATCCCACGCAATTTAGTCAACAGGTTTAGACATTTTTGTCAGGAGGGGGTCCTTACGCCTCAAAATGTTGACAGGGGGGTCTCGGCATCCGAAAAGTTTGAAGACCTCTGCTCTATTGAGTCAAGGATCATGGCACCATTCAGCCTACACTTGTCATATATTTCCTCTTCTGACTGTCCTAGTAATGTAATGCTGACTCTAAAGATGCGCTCCTGTACTCTCCTCCTTCTGTGTGCTGCTGCCTGGAGCCTTATCCTCCTCGCCATCAGGTAAAGCGCTGCCATTGTGAATGGTTCTGAGCATTCTGGGTGTGTTTAAGTAGGTTTCAGTTTAATTTCAGCTGTATGCTATTTTCACTCATGGTTACCACCTGGTTGAGATCCTTCTTAAATTGCACTTGCAAAATTGTGATTTTCTGGAAAAACGCTATTTTAGAATTTGAATGCATTTGATTGCGATTCCTTATTTGCAAATCGCTAATTGGGATTCGCTAATAGTGAAATCGCAAATAAGGATTCGCTAAATATGTCTCAGAATTATTTGTGAATCCTTATTTTTGCGATTTTAGATGTTTTCGCAGATTGTGGGTTCATGCATTGGATTACAGTGATTTGCAATCGCAAACAGGCATATTTCGCTATTCGCAAATCTTGCGACCTGATTTGTGTTTGATGCATGTGCCTGATGGTCTCTGGATCAGCAGCTGGTGGTTAACCGTATTGAAGGCTGCGCTTAAATCCAGCAGGATAATGGCAGCACAGCCTCCGCCATCTTGAATTTTCCTGGCTTCTTCTACTACTGCTTGAAGGGCAGTCTATGTGCCTTGTTGGTGTCTGAATCCCATTTGTGAAGGATGAAGACAATTGTTGCTCTCCAAAAAAGTGAAGAGAGCAGAATTAACGTGCTTTTCAGCAACTTTGCTGATTCCTGGCAGTAATGAAATGGGACGATAGTTTTCCAACACCTCTGGGTCCATATTAGGCTTTTTTAAAAGAGCTTTGTCTATTGCTCGTTTCCACGAGGGGGAGACGAGTCCCGTCAGAAGCGAGGCATTGATCAAGTCCAGGATGACTGGGGACACAGTATTAATGACTTGATTTAGAATAATAGGGGGGACCGGATCTGTGGGGGAACCAGATTTCAGTTGGTTTAGAATGTCTCGCAGAGTAATTGGGTTAGAGGCGGGAACACCGCCAAGGAACATTCTATGATTTGAGGCCCATTATCAGCTGCTACAGCTCCCTGGACCAATAAATGTAGCCCACACACTGACCCTTTCAAGTAGGGTCTTATGGCAGTGCGAAGGTGCCCGAAAGGCCAGTGCAGTCATGATTAAATTCATTTTCTGAGCATTAATTAGGCGAGTGGTGGAGTGAAGTATTGCTTTGATAGTCATTAGTATACCAATACACAAGGGGTTTACCCAAATTACCTTCCTATACCTGGGTATAGAACACTATCACATATAAACAAGAATAGGTATGGAGGAATTAATATATCGTTTTTATTTTATCATACGGGACATTTAATTACCCTTTCCTCAGATTTCAATCCTATCCAGATGTATTATCCAAATTATTTCAAAGCACACATATGCTATGGGACCGATCTTTGTGAACAAAAATCCTATATAACATACAAAAGCACAAGGACATAACAAAAAATATGTATATAAACAACACAACAACAATTGTAACATAAATTTTACGTTGCCAATACCCACTGATATTCATATAACTAGTGTTCATTCATTGATTCTGAGTGCTACACTTAGAGGTAGTCTTTCGAGCACATAGTGGGAGAAGCCTCTTTCCCTTTATTCTATTGTGCCACAAAACAGTTTGAATCACACTTTTTATATTTTTAGAGGGACTCCTCAAACAAATGTCGAAGCGGACGCTTAAAAGTCAATAGTGCTAAGGGGTTACTTTAGGTCGCGTTGGACCGGGATAAATCCACAGTTAAGGCCAACCGCAATGGATCCTGCTGAGAAAGTATCCTGGATGGAGCATCAAGAGCACAATGCATCAGTTCCAAGTCACGCAGTCAGGCCGATACATCATCGTAGGGCCTCCCAGAGAGATCCCACATCATCATAAGAGCAGAGAAACATCCACTTTCTAAAAGAGGCATTTCTAAAATGTTAATGTTAAATAGAACTTTACCAGTAAAAGGATTTACCATTACCATTCCAATGATATGAAACATAATGTAGCTACTCTTTTCTAATCAGGAATTACAGCGTAAAAGTGTTCTTAGGCATTCCCAATGCTAACCTATGAGAGGAGTAGGCCGCACAGTATTGAAAAATAAATTTGGGTGTTGGTCACTACCAGTACATACCCTACCCTTTATTTACACAGCACCCTGCCCTAAGGGCTACATAGGACCTACCTTCGTGGTGACTTATGTATAGGGGTGGGCAGAGTTCAGGGAGTTGCACTATGCTGAATTCCGCTAAGTTGCATAAAACCCCGTGGAACTCAGCGGAGTTGCACTTCACCCTAACTGTAGGCATTGCTCGCCGCTGAGCTCACAATGGCACCAATTATTCTGCTCAGTGAAGTCAGCTGCCTCATCCTCGCACTATAAACATTGAAACAAATGAGGACAGATTGCTAATTAAAACAAAGTACAGGCAAATGTAAGACGCAAGCTCATTATCACTGCCACGCATCAAATTTTTTTATCCTTTGCACCACGTAGCTGTTGTTTGTGCTCTCTCTGACAACTTTAAATCTGTTATTTATCCTGCAGAATTTTAGGTCACACATATTCTGGCAGTAAAGGCAATCTTGGGCCCCCAATCGATTCCGGCCAGGTAGCAGTCCAAGGTTCCCCCACTGGTGTAGGTCAGGTTGTGCTGGCCTTACTCACTTCCACAGGTTCACCTCTTGGCTCCCATTACTGGCAAACAGCCACCACCCGTCGTTAGGGCCTGTATCACTCAGCGTGGTGCCGCCACCCACTGCACCTCATCGACATTCGCCCCAATCGATCCACCGCAATTAACTTCCGGCAGGGGACCGGAGCAGTAACACAGTCCTGATCAGAGGCTGCTGTGTAGTCCCCTATTGCCCCCACGTACTTCAGGAGACCGCAGACAGGCAGATTGGAAGCGTGTTCTCAGGAGGGCTCCTTCGGTTCAGTCATGCCACCGGGTGAGATGCAGAGAAACACCTACACTTCTCGTCATGCCTAGGACCGCCGACAAACGCACACACCTGACAACGTGCACATGACATCAGACGTACTCTCCAACTGATTTCAGGTGCTCTATGCACCGGGGCTGAATTGGCATCGGATGGTGGGTTGAGAGAGCAAGTAAGTTCACAAGGCAGTATACATCTTGATGGAGTAAGGTACAATACTCTGCATATGATTTCTAATTTGGGGAATTTATTTTGGTTGATCTTTCCCACTGTCACCCATGTTTTAATTAGGAGTGGGCGGCAGGGGCAAACTCCGCTATGCGGCTGAATCAGAAATATTTGCCAAAATCCACGCTCCCAACAGAAATGGTAAGCTCTGTAAACTCCGCTGGTGGAGGAGAGTTCATCGCCCACCACTACTTATATATTAAAAAGTGGAGTTTAAGGCTTGGCTAGTAGTTTGAAATGCCAAGGTGAAGTGGCAGTAAACTGCACACACAGGCCCTGCTATGGCAGGTAGGAGACAGGTTGGAAAGGCTACCTGTGCAGGTGGCACAATCAGTGCTGCAGGCCCACTAGTAGCATTTAATTTACAGGCCCTGGGTACAAGGTATACCACTTTACAAAGGACTTACAAGTAAATTAAATATGTCAAACAAAGGTTGAATAATCAAACCATGTTTAGAAGAGACAACACATGCACTTTAGTACCGGTTAGCAGCAGTAAAGTGCTCTGAGTCACAAAGCCAACGAAAAGGTCAGAACAATGGGAGAAGGAAGGCAAAAAGTTTGAGGTGACCCTTCAGAGAGGGCCATTTTCCAGCAGGTCCCATCACAAGAATGACCCCTCAATGGACAACATTGGGGAGCATGATGAATGGTGCCAGAAGTGGAGTATGGCCTGAAGTGAAGAGCTCTCTCCGAGAACACACTCCACCACCTGTCCCTTGAAGCAGGAAGACGTGAAACCCTAGAGTGTAGCAATACAGAAGAGACATGAGATCAAGACGGCATATGGCCATGGTGAAGACAGAGAGCAGAAACATCCCCTTGTTCATGGCCTAGTAACCTGTTACAGCCATGTAGGAAAAGGGTATGACCAACGGAGAACATGATATCAGAATATCCAGGGCACAAGAGCCTCACAACCAGAGCACCCAGTTTCTTTTAGATGGCAGCCATGGAGCAGGGAGCAAAAATGAGCATTGGGCTCCCCACAAACTAGATTGACCCCCAACCTGGGAGCCAAACAAGGCATATCAAGATTCCAAACAGTGCTGGCAGACCACATAACCTACCCTGAGTGCACAAGACTTTAGAATCCAAATCAGCCCAGGCACCACAAGACCAATGTCCCAGATCATCAACACAATGGGATCCAGAAGTGGGCCTGTAAGACAGAAATATCTTCCTCTACAAGGACGTACTGGCATTACTAACTACAGCCCTGACGGAACCTCACTTTATCCAAAAGCACCGAATCCTTACCGCGGATCAGTCCATAGGGGATGAATTTTAGTCTCCTAATTCCTCCAGCACTGCATCAGAACCACTATTGAGAGGTATCGTTTATTATTCCTATCATCTAACACCAACTCGGAACACTCCACTCCTTTTACGGATATTTTGGATCATAGCGCTGCCCTTTCACTCATCTTGCCCTGAAGAAGCCCGTATCTGGGCGAAACGTGTTGGCTGTTCTGTTTTTGTACCAGGAGCACATCGTGAATAAAAAACAAAAGAATCCTAAACAACGACGTGAAAATTCTTCTCTGTTTCTCCTTAACTCATGTATTCACTGTGAATAATTCTCTGTAATATTGCCTCTCATACCCCAGTGTTAATCTTGATTATTCATGGTCATATAGCAGCTGGCCATCTGAGGCGCGCAATATCTAACTACTTTTTTGAGACTTTTCCAGGCAGTGCGGTCATCTATAACCCTGCTGCATGTTCTTTCTCTCCTAAAGTAAAGAAGAGTACATGGCCAAAGAGACAGTCCATGGCACCACAAACCACAAACATCAGGAGACAAGGCTCTCTAATCAAAGCCTTTGCCTGAGCTTGTAGAACCAGAAACGGGCAGAAGCTCAGCAGCAAATTCTCAGATATTTCAAATAATTCCAAATTCCCGGAAGTAGGCCCCAAGGAAGAGAATGTGAGAATGAAATCCAACCTGTCTATGCATGGTTGAACAGTTATGCACAATCAGACAAGAGGGTCAACTGGGGTGCTCTACAGAAAGCAGAGACCAACACAGAAGTGACAGAAAAGATGACCCTGGGAAGCTGAACATCTGCAGATAGAAACCCTTGGTGAGCCCACAGAAAACAATGGGTTGGCTCACAAAGACACAAAGGAGGAGTGCAGGAGCTGCAGCACTGCCCAGGTGAGGAAGGGTGATAGAAGGTTTAGCAGAAAAATCCTAGCCTGTACTCCATGCAGAGTATACCAGGGAACATCTGAGCAAGCAAAATAACAGAGTAGCGTACCAAATGCTAGCATCAATCTGAGCTCTACTAGAAGTAAGTAGAGGTGTATCATGGAACCTACAAAACAAGAGATCTTTATCTCCCAAAGTTGATGTCCCATGGAAAACCCTCAAGTCACATCAAGCCTGGCAGGTTACCTCAGGGCATCAAGGATGCAGAGAAGGAAGCAAAAGCAGGCCTTGTTCTACCAAGAGAAAGGAAACACCAGAAGGATACTGGTAATGCTTACATCATGTACTATGGATTCTCCAGCCCACAGTAGGCTGGTTGGGAACATACATTTACATTGTAATCTGAAGTTACTGTTTCTGTTGTGGTACCACCTTATAAGCAATTACTGGAACAAGGAAGGAAAATGTAGAAGCAATTACACCCTCATCTCCAGCACAACTTACAGCCCATAATGTTCATTAACCATGACATATGCAGTCTCCATGCTACTTAAACTGTAAGGCTAGTACTCTGGGTAACTAGGTGTTAGAAATAATCCAGACTTGTTTCAGTCACAAAGGCAGGTTATAACTGAGCCTCTTGTAACTAGCATTGTCATAAGGGCCTTTGAGCAATGATGAAACTGTAGAACCTGTCAGCAATATAGCTCAGTGACTGTGGAAAAGGGCCATATTGTGAATGGCTCTGTCATAACCGGGTCAATGATGGTTGGTGTTTCTTCCAGTTACAGAATGCGAGCTATAAAATTTGCTATTTCGGGGACAGGAACAATTGCAGGACCTAATGATTTGTTTATTTAAACACAACAAAACTAGCATCACATTTTGTTATGTTTTTGCATTACAGTCGGAAGCGAGGGATGTGTCAGCTATTCTGGATGACAGCATTTTCCTTTCATCTTTGTTGGCGAATACTGCTGTTATCTTTTATGTGTGTTGTGCCATGGAGCAGACTGTAACAAATACACCAGAGATATGATCTTATTTTTTTTTGTGTCCTCATTCGGCAATAGTTTGTATAAGGAGTTTTCAGGGACCCCACCTTTCTCTTTCCGACCCTGCACTACCCCATATTTTCATGGCCTGACTGGAGTGTTTCCCTTTGCTTATTGGTAAGGGTCCCTTTGTTTCCTTTCCACTTCCAATAAATATTTCCGGGGGGAAGGGAGCTAGCCATCATGGCTACTCTGGCAGACTTTCTGCCTGTTTATTTATTGCCATCGCATAATCATTGGACTTTGAACAATACGGATCATACTATCACGTAAAATATAATTACTTTTCAGGTTAATTAAAATTTTTCCCAAATTTCCCAGAAGTTATATTTTTTACTCGGATTCCCCTTTTATCCACTTTATTTATTTTATATATTGAAGTCAGCCATTCCCAGTGTGTAGGGAGTACTGGGCTTACCCATTTGATACATTTTTCCCTTCTTGCCAGTAAAATTAACAGGAAGAGCAAATTCTCTTGTTTCTTAGTTAAACACTGACTGGTCTTCCCCAAATATAACAAGATCAATACTTCTATCAGTTGGTCTTTCTAGTAAAGTGTCAAGGGTCTTACCCACTTCCGGCCAGAATTTTATGAGCTGGGGGCACTACCGGAACATATGTAGATCATCCGCTTTCTCCTTACCACATTTTGTGAAGTTCTTTGTTTTTGCCCCGCTGAACTTTGATAGTCTCTTTGGAGTCCAGTAGGCTCTATGAGTGGTAAACAAATGATTTCTCCTTAATGCAGCAGATTTTACAATAGACAAACATTTTTCCATAGATACTCGCCAGATTTTTTTTTTGCGTCCAGCGTCGGCAGATCTTTCCGCCAGGTCAATTCCGGAATTAAGAATTCTTCCTCGCCAGCTGATATAAGGGCCCAGTACAATCGTGAAATTTCTTTTTTGAAAGGCACATTTTCCTGCATCTCTGTCTCTACTGCGGTATTTCCTTTTTAGGTCTCGCCTGACCCAGCGCATGCGCTCGTCTGGCGAGACTTTTTGTGAGGGCTCCAAAAAGTGCTACCAGGACAGCCTAGAGCTACAGTGCATGTGCGCGGGCGCGCACGACGCGCTTTACCGCGATTACTTTCACTTTCGCGGCCGCACGGCCGCTTTGATGTTTGATCGTGATCGCGATCACTTTCGCGGCCGCACGCCCGCTTGGCATAACCAATAGGTATCGCTTTTAGGACCTTATAAGTATTTAGTTATGCAACTGTTGCAGGGCTAAACACTTATAAGGTCCCAAAGGCGAGACTTATTGGCTATGCCAATGCTTGTTTGTTTTCTGTTAAAGTTTTTGCCCAACTAGTGAGTCGGTAGAATTTGAATTTTGATAGGGAGGCATTTGTTATTATTTCCAGATGGTCCCAGTCAATAATGTTGGCCCCATTTTAGTACTTCGGATGTTCTCAACGGGGGAGCAAGCCTGTCTTTGAGGCATTCCGGGGATCCATATGGGAGCAAATTCGCTAAAATATGGTATCTTCAGGGTACTTCTGATGTGATACCATAGCATTGCGGCTGACTTAAGGACCTTCAGTTTCACATTTTTAAAACATTTTGGATGTCCAAATTTATACAGAAAGTGTCCTTCTCTTCCAGTCATTACTTGTAGGTAAGCAGGATTATTCTCGTAACCTTTCAATAGAGCCCTCATATACTTAAATTGAAAGGCTCTATAGTATTCTAGTATTGTTCTTTCTTCCTTCTTAGTTTTTACCATGCTATTCTTGTCCCTTTTGATGACCAAATAATACTGTTTACTTCCCCTTGTAACTTCTTTATTTATTCCCTCTTAAATTCTAATGGAATTGCACTAAAAATATAGGTAAATCTAGGTACAATTGACATTTTTATTATATTCGATTTCCCCAGAAACGTCAATGGAAGAAACCCCCCATACTTTAAGTACTTTCTTGACCTCAGCACAAATTTTTTTTAAATTTATCTGAGCTACTTTATCCAGGTCTTTCACCAGCTCTATGCCTAAGTATCTTATCCTTTCCTTAACAAGATGGTTATTGCTATGAGTATTCCATTCCATAATTTCTGTTTTTGCCTGATTGGTCAGGTATCCTGATACTCTCCCAAAATTTTCCAAGGTTTCTTCTATTGTGTTAATCGACCCCTCAAAATCATTCGTAAAGATCATCAAATCGTCTGCATAAAGAGCAACTTTTTTCTCCCACCCTTGATAAGAGAAAGGGGATATTTACAGATTATTTCTAAGATTTTGTGCAAGGGGTTCGATATAAAGATCGAAGAGCAGGGGAGATAAGGGGCAACCTTGTCTCATACCTCTCTTGATCTCTATATTTTCTGTAAGGTTCCCATTAATTAGTATCTTTGCCCTTGGGTCTCTATATAGCCTTTTCACCATTCCTTGGAAATTTTCCCCCAGTTTATATTTATCCAAGACACTGTTCAAAAATGACCAGTTCACTCTATCGAATGCCTTGGCTGCATCGAAGGTGATTATAGAAAGGGGCATCTTTCCTTGTATGGCTAAGTCTATTGTTCCAATTAATTCATGGGTCAGGTCTTGAATCTGTCTCCCTTTCACAAACCCCTTCTGGTCGTTGTTAAATAGGGCTCCAGCTACTTTCCCTAATCTCTTTGCCATAATCTGTGTAAAAATCTTATAATCACAATTCAGTAAAGATATAGGACGATACGACTCACATTTGTCCGGGTTGTTCCCTGGTTTTAGTAAGACATTAATTACTGCATTGTTCCATGAATCTGGAAATTCTCCTTACTCTCCAAAGATGTCGTTTAACAAATCTGTAAGGGGAGGCACCAGGGCTTCTCTTAGAGCAATAAAACTCATTAGGTAGAGCATCCGGGCCTGATGCCTTTCCTCTCTTTAGACCCCTAATGATGTCTTCTACTTCTTTATTTGTGATTTTGGCATTTAGGTCTTCTTTTTCCTCTTGTGATAATATTGGGAGATCTAGACCATCTAAATATTCTTGAAGTTGTTAATTTGTTGGTTTGCTATCCTCTGTATATAAGCCTGCAAAGTATTTAACAAATTCCTGCATAATCCTAGAGTCTTCAGAGCTTGTTTCTGCTGAGTTCCCGAGCTGGATGCTTGCTATCTTGTTTCTAGTCTGATCTGTTTTCGTCTTCAATACCAGCATCATACTGCACCCTTCTCCATATTCATAATGGGACTGTTTGCTGGCCTCCCATCTCTCTCTCACAATATTCTCCAATATTTCTGCAAGAGCTTCCCTTTTTGTTGACCTTTCAGACTCCACTTTTTCCCTTTCTGATGCTGCAGTTTCTGTTACTAATTGTGTATCTAGTGTTTTTATAAGCTCTTCAAGTTGGCTGATCTCTTGTTTCGTTGTTTTTGATTTATAGGCCTCTAAGCTTAACAACTTTCCTCTGGTAACTGCCTTATAGGCATCCCAAATAAATTGTATAGAGGTGCTGTTTTTATTAGTTTGAAAATAGAATTCTGTTTCTCTTGTAAATACTTCTATATTCTGCGGATCTGCTAAAATTGTACGGTCAACTGTCCATCTTGGTTGAGTATTGTTATGTTTCATTTGAAGTTTTATTAATACTGCTGAATGATTGGATAAATGAGCGGGCAAGTGTTCCACCTTCTGAGTGCTGTCTACTAAGCTTCTATCCACCAAAAAATAATCTATTCTAGACAGCAATCTTAATTTTTTGTTTTGGAATGTAAAACCTTGCTCATTTTCCCCTTTCTCTTTCCAAATATCAACCAAACCCAGATCTTTTATGCAGATCCCCAACCACTCCCTCATTTTTAACAGATTTGCTTCTCTCCTCTGTGGGAGACGATCCATCTTGGGATCCAAGATTATATTAAAATCTCCCCCTATGATTATCGGGGAGGTCACCGTTAACAGTTGAGGATACAGTTTTTGTAAAGGGTCTGGGTCGTCTGTGTTAGGTCCATAGTAACCAACAACAGTGTATTGTTTATTATCTATTCTTACTCTGGTTACCACCCATCTCCCTTTCCTGTCAACTTCCACAGACTCTATTCTTGCTTTGAGGGATTTCTTAAATAAAATGGCTACGCCTGTAATACAGCAATCCTGATTTGTGCAGGCCTAAGAGTCCACCCATCTCAAAGTTTTTATTATTTCTTCCCATTCGTTTTTCAAGAGATGCGTTTCCTGTAATATTATGATTTCACTATCTATCGTTTTCAGATATTCATATATTCTCCTTCTCCTACTTTTAGTCCTGAGTTCATTGACGTTCCAAGATAATATATTAACTACTGCCGGGTCTTTCTTCACTATTTTGTTTCTTTTTTTCCTGTAGTTTTCTTGAGGACTTTTTTTTTGTTTTTTTCCATAATTTAC
Source organism: Triturus cristatus (assembly GCF_964204655.1). Classification (NCBI taxonomy): domain Eukaryota; kingdom Metazoa; phylum Chordata; class Amphibia; order Caudata; family Salamandridae; genus Triturus; species Triturus cristatus. The sequence goes on along the minus strand of NC_140582.1, from coordinate 80,673,435 downwards.
TGCCCACCCTCGGGTTTACATTTTTTTATTTTTGTCTTTATTAAAACATCCCACCCTGGGGAAGTCTCCCTTATTCCTTTGTTGGGCAGTATTAATAGCCCTCTTTGAGCACCCTACTCGCCACTTGGTATTTTAATTTTGCTTTTTATTATTTTTTCACCTTTGATCTCTCATTTGTTCCACAAAATTCTCAACCTCTTTTGGTTCCCTAATGTTATGCATTTTATTTCTCCACATTATCCTTAGAGCTGCAGGGAACTTCATTTGGACTGTGGCGCCAAGAGATCTTAGTTCCTGCATATGCTGTCCAAGTTCCCATTGTCTGTTTTGGGTTACCTTAGAAATATCCGATCTGATTCTGAAGGATCATTCATCTTTGTTGTAAGAGCCCTTTTTTAGGCCCTCACTCAGAATCTTTTCCTTAAAGGTAAAGGTCTTGAAGTTTATCAAGATTTTCCTCGGAGTTTTTTTCATCCTTTTTTTAACAAAAGGGTCCCGATGTACCCTCTGTATGTCCTCAGCTAGAGCTGCTGCTTCTACCCAGGGTAAGTTCTCTTCAAGGAGTGCTACTGTGTATTTTTTAATATCGTCACCTTCTTGCCCCTCTGGCACATTTAAAATTCTCAAATTGTTCCTCCTTGCTTGATTTTCTAAGGACTATAGCTTTTCTTTAATGCATTCTTCATTCGATTTCAGAACTCTGATCTCTTTCTGGTTTGATTTGATTTTTTTACTCAGGACCTCTACTTCTACTTCTACTGCTGTTACTCTGTCACCCAATACATTCAACTTAGTGTCCAACATTTCGCAAGCCTCTTGTATTTTAATTTGATTTGCCTCGGAGACTGCAAATTTTGTCCTCATTTCTTCTAGCATTCTCTCCAGAATCTAATCTGTAGAGTTCTGGGGGGTCTCAGGGGTTTTTAAGTGCTGTTCAGTGTGTTCCGCGCTTCCTGCACTAACCGTAATTGCCGTTATACTGGTAGTTGCCGTTATATTGTCGATTGCAGGCTGATCTACTGTGTTGTCTACTATAGTAGGCGTCTGTAGTGGTGGCTCTAACTCTGTAACCCCCTCCATACTTTCCCTGATCTCCTTACTCTTACTGGTGTTTTCCACACCGTCTTTGGGCAAGTGATTCCTAGAATATTGTGGTTTGGCCAGTACTTTGACTTTAGGAGCTAGAACCCCCCGCTGCTCCTAGCCCTTATTCATTTGCCTGTTTCCCTTTGGTTCTAGGAGCAGGTGCTGTGGTCGTAACCTGCTTTTTAGCTTTCCTTTTTGTGCTTCAGGGGGCTATATTTTGTTTTAGGGCAGCAGGCTGAGTGCTTTCAAGGAATTGTCTATTTCTTAGGCAGTATATCTTGCTCCCTGCTTGCCGTCGTAACTAATTCGGGGGAGCAGGAGGTGCTCGAGGACTCCCCCCACTCGTCCCCTGATGTAGTAATGCCAGTACTTCCCACTCCCCCTGTGTCAGCGCTGTTTTCTTTAAAGAATCACCCCCCGCAAAACCTTCTGACCCGCTTACCCTGGTCATACAGTTCACTATAAGGTCCTTTCCACGATCTCTAGCACCCGCTGTGCGTGCCTCCAACGATCCGGTATGCGCCGCCCATACAATCCTCTGCAACGTCCCGACCTCGCTCAATTCGGGAGAGAAGGAAGGTTTGGTTTGAGCCGCGCTCACTCTGGTCACGCTGCCCCGGAAGGAGAATGGGACACTAGCAACCGCCCTTCGATAGATCCGCTGTGCTACCGAGGCCTCCTCCCACAGACCAGTGAACACGCGAAGTGCACCGCCAACAATCGACTCCGCTTCCTCGTCTGACTCTGGCAATGCGGTGAGTTTAACCTTGGTCTCCGTTTTGGCAATACATACTTCTGTCGGCAGCATATCCTCGTGGTGCCATTAACTTCTCCTTATGTAAAGAGATTGGGCTATTTTCTGGCTCATTTCAATGTAGATTACTCATTTCTCCGCCTGGTGAGCATGGAGCTCCCAACCGGTCAGTCTAGTCGGCCGCCATCTTCCCCCCCGGCACTTCCTCCCGCATTGTGTTGCCGAGATATGATCTTCTTGCAATTAAGTAAAGGTGCTTCATAATCTTTAGAACTGAATCTCGAGGAAAATTATGGGACCTGAGATAGCTACCTTGTGTTTTGGCGTTTCTGTTTTTTCAAGTTAGGGTGGTTGTGATTAACCTGCATAGTGATTTGCTTTTTCCAGAAATTCCCATTTTTGAGCCTTAATGTCTTACAGAGACTTTTTTTATCAGGAATTTGGCATTCTTGTGTTATAGCATTGATGGCGCAGGTAAAGCAACATTTTGTATACCTTCTCTATTTTGTATGAAATTTAATTACGTAATCATTCTAAATATTAACTTGTACTAATTTGTGTAGAGTGTTATGATTAACCAACAATTGCACCTTAATAAACACGAGATACACGTGGGACTAAAATGCTAATTGCATGGCTAATAATTAAATGATTAACTGTGGTACGCAAACTAACTTTAGGATGTGTTGAAATAGAGAATTGCATGATTCATGTTGCTTTTGTGATGGTTTGTGCTTCCAGTGCTGCTGAATGGTGAGTATTATTGCTTTGAATGTTGCTACACGCTAGGAAAATACTAATATATATTGGAATTAGTGCGGGTTTAACATTAGAATCTTCATTTCTACATATTAATACTGTTATGTTTGTTTTTGCTTAAGTTGGTATTCGGGCCTACTAGGCCGCAGTACTTAAAATGGAGTTCGGAAGTGGCCACCGTCATGTGAGCGCGATGTCTACTGCACAGACTTGGATGGCTCCGAAGATCTCCAAGCGACCTCCAACGAGAACCGAGATGTTCCTTGTCAAGGATAGGAACATGGAGGACTGCCAATATAAAAGCTAGTGTGAATGACCGAGGGACAATGAAGGACCTGTACAAGGGAAATTACATGTTGTTACTTCGGAACTTTTGCCTGTGAAACTACGAAAAGAATACAATTAAGAAGATGTCATGCCCGATCTCATGGGAAACAGGCAAACATGGGAAAATTCAAGAGACTTACAAAATTCAGAGGGTTTAGCCAATCAGAACACTTTCTACCCCTAAATTGTTGCACATTGTTCTAAAAGTAAGGTGAAAAAGAGTATAAAAGGGGGGGATTTAGAAGAGGGTAGTAGTAGTATTATCATTATCGCAGAGAGGCTGTTGGTGTGGAGAGTCAATTTGCTGGAGTGTTGGTCCGTTGGTACGATCGCCTGGTCTTTTGACTAAATTGAGGGGACTGCGTCATGCTGAAGGAGATTTCCTGGACTTACCTGGGTTTGCTTTGGTTATAAAAGGACGATTCCATCTGAAGGGATTTAGCTTATTGCTGTGGGTTGACGGGTTCTTCTGGAAGTGGTCGCCAATATTCAAATTTAGGTGAATATAATTGTTATGTCAATTTATGTTAAAGATCAAAGATTGGAAATCGCTCAATAGAGAAATTGTTGAATTGTAAGCCTGAGTATGCCAACACAAAGTGAACTAAATTAGATAAACTTTGATTAATAAGAAATTAGTTTGTGATTCTTTAATAAGGCATTGAGAGTTAACCGAAAGGTTCTGAAACTTTAAATGTGTTTTAGCTGGTTCTAAATCACCATCAACCAGTCCAACTAATTTGTCCATCGACCAAGTGGTGGAGTGCCTTGATGTTAAAGTTAGGAATCTATAGGTGCAGATGTATATAATGTAAAGGAATTTACTCACGATAGGTAACAAGGTACCCCCACATGTCCAGAGTTTCTTTCCTCCTGAGTGCAGATTCGAGTGAGACGTGTGAGTGTTGGTGTTATGGGCCCCACCAATGAATGTATGTATGAATGAGCTAGTGTGGTGACGAGTCTGTGACATAAGGAGGATATGTAAATTTGCCCTTTTCTGCTGGAGCAGTTTCTGGTAGCAGAGTTATGGTAATTTTTGGCTAGTTTGGTGTTTAGTAATGGGTTTTATTGAATTGGTTTGGTGATTATTGATTTATGTTCTAACATTCTATGTTGAGTCGTGTTGCGTTTTATGTTGTCGATTGGTTTGAAGACTTCCGGGATGTAGGAAGTTGGTTGCCCTGTATGTAGACGGGGAAAACGTGTGACAAGTGAAGTCGCACGGAGTATTGTCTGGTTGCCCTGTATGTACACGGGGAAATGTGTGGCAAGTGAAGTCGCACAACGCATTGTCTGGTTTCATGTTGGTAACATCATCGTGTGTTATCGTTAGGGACATTTCGGTGTGAATGTGTGTGTGTGTGAGTGAAATAGCAACAGGTTCACTCGTGAAACTCTGGCCTTAATTCTCAGGAGCAGTGTAGTCTCCACATGTGTTTTATCCCCAGATAAACGGTTAGCCTTTTTGCTTGTTAGAAGGGTAAGGTAGAGGGAAGTGCTACTTTATCGGCGAAACTGAATAATTCTGTGGTAGGGTAGAGGTAAGCGCTGCCTACTGGAAATACAGAATTGTTGTGTAAAATGAACAAAACTATCTCTTTTGTTTAGCGAAACAGGCAATGGTGGTGTTTTTATGTTGTTACGAACAGATTTTTATTAAAGAAAACGTAAGAAAAGTTTGCCGATACAATTTGTAAAGGAGGGGTCAGCAGAAGCAGGAGTAGCGAGAAAGGCTGACGTCAGAAAGACCGCGATGGGATTGGCCAGCCGTAGAGCGACGAAGCTTTCACAGATTGGTGCGTTGGTGTGAGCCACGCTAGGAGTGGAGAATTGCCAGTGTGATGTAGACGCCCCGTATAGGTGCGTTAGTGTGAGTCGCACTGGGATTGGAAAACTTCAGGAGTGACTTAGCCGCACAGGATTGGTGCATTTGTGTGAGTTGCGCTGGGATTGGAGAGCATACGGAATCGTCTCAAGGGAAGTGATTTGAAAAGTTTAGTGATACAGAATTAGGAAAGATAAAATGATGTACTACGATCCACCTGAGAAACAGAAAAAAATCATGGTTTGGAAAAATTAAAAGTCTATTTAAAAAGGATAAGCCGATTTTGACTAGGGTAGGACAGATACTTCCTCCACCGAAATCGCCTGCATGGTAGCGAAATATGGGTACCATACATGTATTTGGCTAGAAAATTGGGCAAAGTATACAAAAGAGGATGGAGTTCTAGCATTTCCAAAAAGTGGTTCATTTAGTTTAGCAGTATTAAGGAACTTAAGAGAAAGAATGATGAGGTTAGAAACTAGACCTACTCAGTTCGAAGCTTTAACGGAGTGGGAAGAAGAGATGTATGAAAGGGAACAGCATCAGAGTGGAAGAAGGTATAATTACATGTTTGATAGACATTGTGGTCAGGAAAGTCATGAGGATCGAATGAGAAGATGGCGGAATGCAAATATGACTGATGACATGTTTCCTTTGAGAAATGTTGAGGAGACAAGTGGCAGAAAGTGTACAGAAAAGAGAAACAATACAGGGTCAGAAGGTTATAAGTATGGTGTGAATGAATCGGAGGATGAAGTGCTAGAGGACATGTTTTATAAAAATCCTCCCCCGTATCAACCAAATTCTATGTTGCTGATGCCGAGTACGCCAGTAAAGGAAACCATGCTAAATAAAAATCTTGAGCAAACGCCACCTGATTTAGGGAAGAATAATCCATTTAGAGACTCTGAAATGTCACAACCTGTTAGGACCGGAAAAGAAAATTAGGTTGAACTAGCTAGAACTACTCTGGAATTAACTGAGAAAATTAGAGAATTAACCAAAAACATGGAAGCAGTGACTGTGCCTGTAACTATAGGGCCGGTGATGCCTGTCTTTGATAAACAGAAAGATAGTGAGCATTGTTTAACAGTTTCCTACAATTGCAGTAAACAAATCAAGACAGAAAGAAGTGGAGCTGGAGGAAATGCATGGAAAAATATGGCAGGAACATCAGGTTGAAGTACTCCTAAAAATCTGACTGTAAATCAAAGTCGAGCAAGTAAGACACTGATGACAACAGAATCGGCAACAGAAACCCCAGCGAGAAATACGGAGAGAATAAGAAGTGAAACAATCCCTGTAGGTCCCACTTCTGATGAACTGAGCGATTGGTTAAGGAGTTTACAGCGGAGAGATACAGAACCTCAACCTTTAGATGTGGCAAAATTAAAAGTAACCTTGGAAGAATTAATAGTAGGGACTATTCCAACTGAAAAATTAAAAGCATATCAGAATGAGAAGCTAATGTTTCTCTGCAAAAGTATAACGTGGAGAGCGAGGAGTTTGCATGAGAAACCTGAAGAGACAGTGAGTGAAATGGGTATTGACTTTGAGAAAATAAGATCATTACAGAAACCATATAGAGTAGATTTTTCTGAGAAAGATATTGAAAATATGAATACTGCAGGGAGATTGACTCAAATTAAAGAACTGATTGCCTTGTTAAGGAAATGGGGTGATGTAGATAAGTGGAAAAGTAGGTGGTTTTGAAAGAGAGAGGATGCGACAGATAAGACCTTTTCGGCATTTCCGGTAAGAGAAAAGGAGCCAGTAGTAATTGAATGTCCCATGAGGGAGATCCCAGGACGGGGTTATGTACATGTTCCCTGGACTAGGCACAACATTTTGTCATTTACCAATGATTTCCCGAGGTTAAGAGAAAAACCAGTTGAGTGGTATCGACAGGTGGAAAGATTTGTTAAATAATCTAAAGTGTTGTGGATAGATCTGAATGGTCTTTTTGATATAATTGTACCTGCAGATTTATGGGCAGAATGTAAGTTTACAATAGGTTGGCCAACTCAAGAGTACCCTAGGGATCCTAAGACGGGAGCCCCTGATCCGGAGGTAATGAGGAAATATGAACAGGTAATTACTTTTTTGAAAAACAAAGTGCCACCAAAGGAAACCGATTGGGTAAAAATTGATAGAACGCACCAAGAGGTCAAATAATCTGTTCACGCCTATTATGAAAGGTTGCTGTTAGCTTTTAAGCAGTACAGTGGTGATGAAAAATTGAGCGAGAAGGATTTAAGTCATTTTGTATATTGATTTGTTTATGGTTTAAGACCTGAGGTAGGCGAAATGAGAAAACAGCATACAGTGGATTGGCAGAATAAAAAGATAGATGAAGTGTTACGACATGCAAAGTATTTTAGTGATGAAATTGAGGCCAAACAACGCAAACTGAAAGAGAAGGTGATGTGGGCACAAGTTAAGGTAGCGGAGAGACAAGAAGCCCAGCTGATTAAACAACCTAATGGCATGGGCCAAGTTAGACAAAAACCTAATATTGGAAAGGGAAAGGGACAAATCAGCTTAGAGGAGGCAAAAAAGAAATGGTCATGTCATAATTGCGGAAAATTAGGGCATTGGAAATCCGAGTGTAAATTGCCCCCGAGTGCTAATGGTGATAATGCATCATTGAATCCACAGGTACAGAATGAGGTGAGTTGTCAACCGCGGCGACAGCAGCAGGTTGTTACCCAACTGTGTCAGGTGTCAAAGCCACCTTTTCCAAAGAGCGTAAATCCTCAGAGATACAGTAATGAGACAGGATTCTACACCGAGGAACAGGTAACGAAGCTACCGCGCGCTAGTGCTGTTTCGCAGTATTGGCTGCAGCGCCATGAGAGTGAGTCAGAAGAGAGTTATTGACGGTGCCTAGGAGAGGAAGAGGAGTGCGTACTTAGCGCAACTCTAGAGGTAGACCAGACAGGACCTTTTGTGGATGGAAAGGTAAATGATGAAAATATTACTTTCCTAGTAGATACTGGTGTTACTCGTTCAACTGTTAGATCAGCTGACATTAAAAATCTTCCTCTCTCTGGTGACACAATCCAAGTAGTAGGAGTCTCAAATAGACAGATTAACAGGATCAGTAAGATAAGTCTTTAAGTTAAAATCGGGAAATTCACCGACATGCATCGATTTGTCGTGTGTGACACTAGCCCTGTAAATTTGTTAGGGAGAGATTTGTTGTGCAAAATGAATTGCACTATCTTCTGTACCCCTGATGGCATAGCTTTTGAAACTCCTGATGAAGATGTACTGTATAGAATGACCATGGCAAATTCGGAACTTGAAACTATTGAGGCATTTGTTGTATTTTATCCGGAGGAATTGCCTCAGGAATTGAAGAAGACAGAGAAACCCAAGGTATGGGATTTCACGGGAGAAGATATGGGATTGATGAAAAGAGTAGATCCTGTGAAAATAACTGTAAAAGAAGGAGTAAGCTACCCGAATATTCCCCAGTATAAATTGACACCAGAAATAATTGCAGGAGTGATGCATGTAATAGACAAAATGATTGAAAAGGGAATTTTCTGAGAAATAATGAGTAGTCCATGTAATTCTCCGATCATGGGTTTAAAGAAGCCTAATGGAACTTTCAGAATAGTACAAGATTTGAGAAAAGTGAATAAAATTGTTGTACCCTGCTGTCCCATTGTACCGAACCCTTCGGTAATCCTGTATCAGATTCCCCATGATGCGGAATGGTACACAGTCATCGACCTGTGTCATGCTTTCTTTTCTGTCCCATTGCACCCCGATAGGCAACACATTTTTGCATTCCCGGTTGGCGAACGTACTTTGGCATGGTGCCGTATCCCACAGGGGTATACAGAAAGTCCATCGGTATTTAATCAGATTCTAAAGAAGTCTTTGGAAGATCTGAAAATGCCCGAAAGTTCAGTACTAGTGCAATACATCGATGACCTATTGGTGGCATCGAAGTCGCCAGAGGCATGTGTGGTGGACACAGTTGCATTGTTGAATCATTTGGTGGATGGAGGACTTAAGGTATCCCCATCAAAATTACAGTTTTGTAAGAAGGAAGTACAATACTTAGGTCATAAGATTGAGAAAGGCCTGAGGAAAGTGACTGCAGACAGGATCAGGATAATAAAAGGAATGAGAGCACCAATGACTCAGAGAGAAGTGAGAATGTTTCTTGGAATGGTGGTATATTGTCGCCAGAGGATCAGCAACTTTTCGCTGATTACGAAACGTCTGGTACGCTTGACAAAAAGTGATGTGAAAGACCCCCTTGAACTGAATAAAGAGGAGATGAAGGCTTTTAGACAACTGAGAGACAACTTGTGTGAAGCACCAGCTCTTGCAATGACTGATTACGAAAAAGAATTTGAGCTATATTGTAGCGAGAGAGATGGATGTGCACTCTCTGTGTTAGTACCGAGGCATGGAAAATTAAGACGACCGGTTGCATACTTTTCAGCTGTACTAGATCCTGTAGCTGTAGCTTTGCCTGGTTGCTTCAAAGCAGTAGCTGCTACCTGTAAGAGTTTAGAGCAGAGTGAAGGAATTGTGATGGGATATCCTGTGAGAATGTTTGTTCCCCATGATGTTGCAATTCTTTTGACAAGAAGCCACACACAGTTTATGACGCATAGTCGTCTAACTAAATATGAAAAGGTCATTCTGGGAGCTACAAATGTGAGCCTTGTAAGGTGCCTTAATGTAAATCCTTCAACATTGCTACCTGATGCTGTGAATGTGGAAGTGAAGGATGATGTGGACCATGACTGTTTGGAAGTGCTTGATTTTTGCACTAAGCCACGTCCGGACATAAAAGATGTGCCTCAGAAAGAAAGTGACTATGTGATGTTTGTGGATGGGTCATGTTTGAGAACTGAAGAAGGAATTCTGAGTGTGGCATATGCAGTATGTACTGTAGGGGCTGTGTTGGAAGCGTCTTGCCTGAAAGGAGTAAAATCAGCTCAGGTTGCTGAATTGTTTGCACTGACCCGAGCATGCAAGTTGGGAAAGAATCTGCGAGTCACTGTGGTTACCGATAGTCAGTATGGGTTTGGAGTGGTGCATGATTTTGGACAAATTTGTTCACAAAGAGGGTTCTTGACGTCGAGTGGAACTCCGATCAGAAATGCTGAAGTGGTTGGAAAATTGCTTGAGGCAATACAGCTGCCTCAGCACATTGCAGTTGTAAAATGTGCAGCCCACTCAAAGGGTACAGACTATGTGTCTGCGGACAACGAATTTGCGAATGACATAGCGCAGTATTGTGCGCGGAACCAAAACTCCTTGAATCGGAATCGGGAAAAGGAAATGAACTCATGTCCCTTGCTTTTTACTAACACTGTGAATACCTGGGATGAGGTGAGGCAGTTACAGGAAGAGGCAGGAGAGGAGCAGAAGAAACAGTGGAGAAAATCAGGGTGCGCACCACGCGAGGTAGACAAGGTTTGGTTTTATCGTGATGGAAGACTAGTAATGCCTGATAGCATGATCTCTACCATGGCACGTATGTACCATGGAGAGGCACATATAGGTAGGGATGCCATGATTAGACTTTTCAAACAAACCTGGTATAACGCCAAGTTCTGGCTTGTAGCTGAGAGCCTTTGTCAAAGATGCCTTATATGTCAGCAATATAATCCAGGAAGAAAAACAGTGGTGAGTCTGGGAACCATAGGACGGGAGGCAGGTCCTTTCACCAGAATGCAGATTGATTTCATTGAAATGCCCCCATGTAATCGGCTAAGATATGTTCTAGTAGTTGTCTGCCTGTTTTCACGTTGGGCGGAAGCTTACCTGACTAGAAGGAGCGATGGAGTTACTGTAGCAAAACTCCTATTGAGAGAGTTCATTCCTAGATTTGGTTTCCCAGTAACGATTGAATCAGATAGAGGAAAGCATTTTCAGAACGAAATTATAAAGTTGATTTGTGAAGCATTGAATGTACAACAGAAACTACATTGTGCCTATCATCCAGAGGCTTCTGGAGTGGTGGAACAAATTAATGGCACCATTAAAAACAGATTGGGAAAAATGTGTTTGGCCACAGGTCTAAAATGGCCAGATGTCTTGCCTCTGGTGCTCATGACTATGAGGTCGATTCCTGATAGGAACACTGGCCTAAGCCCCCATGAAATTATTATGGGTAGAGCAATGAGACAAGTTTTCATTCTTATCAACAAACTACTGCCTATATCTGATGACTTTGTTTTGGATTATTGCAAGGGGTTGGCTGATTCCGTTCATTCTGTGTTTCATCAGGTTGGACCGGATGCAACCACCCTTGAAAAGAAGCCAGCTCATGATTTGAGTCCTGGAGACTGGGTGCGAATCAAAGTGCATAGAAGGAGAAATTGTCTGGTCCCACGCTGGGGGAAACCACGTCAAGTGGTTCTGACCACGACAACTTCTGTGAAGTGTGCCAAGGTAAATAATTGGATTCATGCTAGTCATACTCTTTGAATCCCTAGTCCTATAAACAGGCCTGAAGAAGAGTATTTAGAAGAGTCTGATACCAGTTCTGAGTCAGAATCAAAGGAAACAAGAACAAGACATACTCCAAGAACGAGAGAAGCAGAGTTGAGCCAAGTTGCGGAGCCAGAGAACATACCACTGAGGAGACGACTGGAAATTTCTGACACTAGCTCCGAATCAGAGTCTGAACAGGTGGGAATACAAGAAAGGATAAAAGAGAATATTGAAGAAACTGAGCAAGAAATTCTTGATAAAGAAGCACCAAGTGCAAGCACGAGAGAAATTCCACTTGAAATCGTAGAAATAGAAGGTGAGGATATAAATACAGAGAGTGAGGGTAAGATTATTGCAGAAGACCCCCGAGGAGGTGTAGGGACAACACACATCCAGGTAGAAGAAGGGACAGTTAGTCAGCAGGAAGATTGCGAGGAAGAAACACGAGGAGAGAAAAAACGTAGATAGTGAACCTGAGGTCCTGAGAATAAAATCTAAAGAAAGTAAAAGTCTAACCGATACAGAATCTGAAGAGAGTGAAGGAGAAGGCCAAGGAGGACAAATCTTAAGGAAAAGAGCTTGGAAAGCAAAGCAAGGTGAGAAGGGGAACAGGTTGAAAGAGGAAATTTGGCCTAATAAACTTAGACGATTGAGATACCGACTAACAAGAGTAAAATCTCCTAACGCTGAACAAGTGAATGAAGTGTGTAGTCAAGAGAAATCAGAAGACACTGATCAGGCACACTTGAAAAGAGAGAAGAGAATAAAGAAACCCAACCAGAAGTACACGTCACCAGAGTGGACTTATGTGGCACTTCCTGATATACAAGCGGAAGCAGACAGCCAAGGAAGTCTAGGAGTGACTGTACCAGAAGTGGTTGAAGAAGAAGAAGATTCGGAATCCTGAGAGTTATCTTATCGGATATCAGAGAAGAGACGGATGATCAGGAAGTTCTTAACCAAGATTATGAAAACGGAGACAAAGACGATCCATGCACGGATTGAAGTGACAAAAAAAGACGCAGAGAATTTAAAACAATCGACAAGACATGTAACTGAAAGAACCAAGTAGGCCCCAGAGCCTTAGGTTTAGACAAAATTAAGTTGTGAATGAACAGAGGCTAAGCCAAAAGACACTGATCATTTCTGAACTGGCAAACACAGAAGGTAGAAAACCTACATGTGGGTTTCTCCGAAGATGGTGCAAAGTGTGTTGTTGTTGTACAGGATTGCTAATGCTTTTATGGATAATATTAGCAATAACGATTTCATTTAATGTGACGTTTGAAAGGGTAGAAAACCACACTGAGAACAGGACTAATAGAGAAGAGGTTTATGATACTCATGTTACTAAACTGGTAGATAGACCAAATTTCCACAAGGATAGGTCAATAAATGATTTTTCTAATAACGTTTTTTCAAAGTTGCTGTATGAATATGTAAAGACTATGGAAGTTAGAGATTGCTATGTTTGTATGCAGGTATGCAGTTACCTGCATCGGTGTCAGAAGGTGTCACCTATCATCACCTTCCTCTGACATATGGGATAACTTGTAGTGTATTAGCAAGCTTGTTCTATAGAACAGGGAAATTAGAATATTATTATACTGATGTAGATAATGTTTTCTCACAGATACCTGTAGAGCCTGAACTAAATAAGGTGATTCCTGGTAGAATTGTAGGTGAATTTTTCTAGAGAATTAACTTTGGAAGAAGTGTTTAAGAATAATCTTACTTGTAGTTTGAGAAAAGAAGAAAAATCTTTCTTGAACATGGTAGAGTAAAGGAGAATTAAGATGCAAAGAAAGGTGTCTGGGGAAAAGATGGAAACAACAGTTTGGGATGCTGAAAAGGAAAACCATTTGAAGGGAGAAACAAATCATGCAATGGCTTTGGATTGGCCTCAGAGAGGGAAATTGTTCATCAGTAGAGATAACACTGTTTATGATAATTATTTTGTAGGTGCAAGTGAATGCCATGATGTATATAAAATCATGGGAGGATGGGGATTCAAGGGAGGAAATGATACGGTATTCCCTGGAATATATTACATCTGTGGGAACAGGGCTTATTATAGGTTACCGGACCACTGGTATGGTACATGCTATCTAGGCCTGGTCTTCTCAAAAATATTTCATGTGGGAAGGGGAGAGGACGGTTTGCATGAGATAGGTAGACAACTAACATGTAGAAGCAGGGAAAGTTGGTCAGAAATTGAAGGGGATATTTTTGGAGCACTGATACCAGCAGTTGGAATATCTCTGAATGCACATAAAATTCGAAAATTGTCTACAGTTGTGGATCGCTTACCGACAAGCACAGCTGGAGGATTATTAATGGTAAATACCAAAATGGTTGCCATGAGAGCCATGATTATGCAAAATCGACTTGCCCATGATATTATATTAGACAAAGAGGGAGGAGTCTGTGGAATGCTGAAGGTACAACATTGCTGTACTTACATTCCTGACGAGAGCCAACATTTAAAGAAATACATTAAGAATATAACTGATTTGCATGAGGAAATTGTTCCATTGGAGGTTGAAAGTGTTTGGGAGAAGCTTGGTAAAGGGTTTTCTACTATAAAGGGTTTATTAACAAAATTGAGTAGTTCATTTGTAGGTAAAATACTAATACCAGTGACTTGTGTGGTAATACTGATACTGATCTTAAGATTAGGGTGTGTATGTATAAAAAGAAGAAAATTACGAAATAGAATAACAAGAGAAATTGTGAAAAGAAAGGAGAAGGAAATAAGAGAAAGAGAAGTAGGAGATATAGAACTAGAAGCATGGAAAGAGAACATGTACACGAAAACAACAGAAGATGAGATGGGAGATACTATGATGTAACGTAACAATATGTAAGGGAACTGAGTAATCATTTCCGAGAAAAATTTAACATATATTGGGATTTGTGGTGATGTTAAAAATCACCAAAGGGGGGATTGATTGAGCAGGTAAAGCAAAATTTTGTATAACTTCTCTATTTTGCATGAAATTTAATTACGTAATCATTCTAAATATTAACTTGTACTCATTTGTAGGCCTGGGCAGCAAATTCCGTTCCGCTCGCGGAATTTGCGGAATTTGCGTAATTTCGCGTTCCGCGGAGAACGCGAAATTGCTCAAAAGTCTGCTTTCCGCGATTTCGCGAAATTTTTGCTTGTTCGCGTTCTCAAAATGCATGTTCGCGAGATATTTCTCCTCGAGCACGCAAACAGCAATTGCGAATAGGAAAAAAGCATCGCGAACAAGCAATTCCGCGTGTTCGCGGAATTTCTGCGTGTTCGCGGAGATTTTTTACCGTTTCGCAGAGATTTGCGTAATGCAATTACGCATGATTCATGCTGCTTAGGTGATGGTTTGTGTTTCCAGTGCTGCAGAATGGTGAGTATTATTGCTTTAAATGTTGGTAGGGAAATACTAATATATATTGGGATTAGTGTGGGTTTAACATTAGAATCTCCATTTCTACATATTAATTACTGTTATTATTGTTTTTGCTTAAGTTGGCATTCGGGCCTACTAGGCCGCAGGACTTAAAATGGAGTTCGAAAGTGGTCTCCGTCCTGTGAGCGCGATGTCTACTGCGCAGACTCGGATGGCTCTGAAGATCTCCAAGCGACCTCTGACAAGAACTGAGGTGTTCCTTGTCAAGGATAGGAACATTGAGGACTGCCAAGATAAAAGCTAGTGTGAATGACCGAGGGACAATGAAGGACCTGTACAAGGAAAATTACATGTTATTACTTTGGAACCTTCACCTGTGAAACTACGAAAAGAATACAATCAAGAAGATGTCATGCCCGATCTCATGGGAAACAGGCAAACATGGGAAAATTCAAGAGAGTTACAAAATTGAAAGGGTTTAGCCAATCAGAACACTTTCTACCCCTAAATTGTTGCATATTGTTCTAAAAGTAAGGAGAAAAAGAGTATAAAAGGGGGGGATTTAGAATAGGGTAGTAGTAGTATCATTATCGCAGAGAGGCTGTTGGTGTGGAGAGTCAATTTGCGGGAATGTTGGTCCGTTGGTACGATCGCCTGCTCCCTTGACTAAATCGTGGGGAGTGCGTCGTGCTGAAGGAGATTTCCTGGACTTACCTGGGTTTGCTTTGATTATAAAAGGACGATTCCATTTGAAGGTATTTTGTATATTGCTGTGGGTTGATGGGTTCTTCTGGAAGTGGTCGCCAATATTCAAATTTAGGTAAATATAATTGTTATGTCAATTTATGTTAAAGATCAAAGATTGGAAATCGCTCAATAGAGAAATTGTTGAATTGTAAGCCTGAGTATGCCAACACAAAGTGAACTAAATTAGATAAACTAAACTTTGATTAATAAGAAATGAGTTTGTGATTCTTTAATAAGGTATTGAGAGTTTTACCGAAAGGTTCCGAAACTTTAAATGTGTTTTAGCTGGTTCTAAATCACCATCAACCAGTCCAACTAATTGGTCAATCGACCAAGTGGTGGAGTGCCTTGATGTTAAAGTTAGGATTCTATAGGTGCAGATGTATATAATGTATATCATGTAAAGGAATTTACTCACGATAGGTAATAAGGTACCCCCACATGTCCAGCGCTTCTTTCCTCCTGTGTGCAGATTCAAGTGAGACGTATGACTGTTGGTGTTATGGGCCCCACCAATGAATGTATGTATGAATGAGCTAGTGTGGTGACGAGTCTGTGACATAAGGAGGATATGTAAATTTGCCCTTTTCCGCTGGAGCAGCATCTCCATGTTTTTGTCCTCATTCACCTTTTCACTTCCAGCCACAAACCTTCGGCCCCCATGACGTCACCCTGTTTATCCTTCAGGGGCCCTAGGCTTACAAGCCTAGGAAAACTTGTCAACCTTTTCCAAACTTAAGCAGACCAGCTTGATTGCGAGTTCATGATCTGGTGTAATCATGGGACCTAAAGATTTACCTTCCAACCACATTCTCCTCAAACCATGTAATCTATGCCCACCAAACTTGTGATCCTCTTAAAGACCCTGGGGAGGTGTCCATTTTCAAAATATATATCACTGAATTTAGCCACTCAGCAATAGTGGAAGCGTCTTTTGGTACCCACCTCCTACAAAACTCCCTCCTCGTCAGCAGGATCAGATAGAACACCAGCTTGCTACTCCTTTTGTTAAGTTTCACAGTTCTTCTACTTTCCCAAAAATTATATTGATCTAAGGCTTACCTTGAATTCTACCTGGAGAATCTAACTAATATTCCTGCGTACATTTTCCCAGAATTATGGAGACTCCACTTTTGCTGAATAAAGTTCAGTTGAGCCGTAATGGCTTTTTTGAGGCCTTATATTTGTATTAAATTATTTCAATCTGGTATGTGCGCAGAGGTAAGAGACCCAAACAAAAGACTAATTGCTCCTCTTTGTCTGTTAGAGGTCGTTATTCTCTGTCTGGCAGAAATTAATTGACAGCGGGGCTTACATGGGTAGTTCTAGGTTTATGATGCTGGTAAGGAAATCCAGGCTTCTAACATACCCAAATCATCTTCCACAACTAATACTTCTGCTACACCTCATAAGGAAGCTACTGCGGCATCCAGTAAGATAGTTAAAGAAGACCCAGCGTCACATGGGAACTCTCCACTTCCTTTAATATCGGAGGACCAAATGGATACAATTAAACTTTGAAGCCATTTATGGTACAAAACAAATGGGACTACGCAAAGTTTGGTTGAAAGAATTACTGGGGTTGAGTAGCAGAGAATAAATAATTATCAAGCTGTTATTTTCTAAAGATGATAAAATGACTTTTGATATTCAGCAATTGAGCATTCAGAAAGCTCAGAGGCTGGATCATAAGTGCTTAACTTTAAGTAAGAGCCAAAGCCTCAAGGAATACATTTTGTATTGTTTGAGTGCACTGAACTGAAGAAGGTACTATCAGCTGATAAGGAGAAGAGGAAACTGACATGGTCTGTGTGTTGGGGGCTTTCTGCTGCCTCAGGACTACAGGCACCGTCTTCCTTGCATTTTGAAGGAGGGGCCTGCTACCAGCCGCCCCAACTGCTGTGATGTGCTACATAGAACCTGGACATTCTCTGTGAGGTGGGATCCTGTGTGTGTGGAGGAATAGTCTTCCTGCTGCTTCAGGACTACAGGCGCCATCTTCCCTGCATTTTGAAGGAGGGGCCTGCTACGAGCCACCTCCTGCCTCTCGCCAGCTGTGATGGGATGCGAGCTGGTTTGGTCAAGTCTTAGCCCGGGCCTAGAGTGGGCCCATCCAGCACTTGTCAGCGACTGACAGAGGCGTGCCAGGCAGCCCCTTTTGGCTTTTGGGGTTATGCCTCTGGTAAGGTTGTTTTGGTTTAGGGCCAAATGTTTTTCTAATTATAATTAGAAAGCCCTAATGTTTTGTTTTGGCCTGTTTCTGTTGTACTAGTGCCTAAGAGCTGGTAAGTAGGTCTGCCTTTGCTGAGACAGAGATGGGAAAATGGGCAAATGGAAAAACACATCTTATGAAATGTGGACTTTACATCCAGGGGTTGCCCGAAATGATTCTTCTACATCCAAGCTTTCGAAATCATCAATCTTTCTTATCTATCTTCAATGGCCAGAAGAGTTGATTGGGTGGGACCTTCACCCAAAACCTATAGTGGGGACTGTGTTGTTATACATTTTGACCATCCAGGTATAGCCCCAAGGGTCCTGAACCACCTTGCTAGCTGGAAGGCACATACCACTACCATCCAGGCGTTTCCTTTGGGCTATTTTTATTGGTTGCCTGTTGTTACAATGTTTTGGGGCCCCCTGTGAATATGAGTCATCCCTGCAACAGTCAAGTGAGAGATCCTGGGGTTAATAGTTTTGCTTTAAAGACATTCAATAGGTTTGAGGCCCTGGGCGCAGAGTCAATTTATTGAGGTTCAAATAGAACACTTAGACCCAGTTTGGACAGCATGTATGCCATATATTTTATCCACAATATCTCTCTTGCTCGATCCAATTCAAGGCAGTCCCATAATACTGCTTGATTCAATGACACCGACCGCCTTTGCCATATGGAATGCCACAATAACAGTGGCGTCAACCGTAATACATCGCCAATCACGGAAGTCCTATTTCAGTATGACATACATAAACACAACTGCTTTTAGGAAGCAAAAACAGTCTCTTAAGAAATGCGTCCTCTATGCGTTGCAATGGCTCCACATCAGCCATGCCCCATATATGGCTTTGGCTTTTGCCTTTGCCTTATAGATGAGTAACATTTCGGTATGGGTTTATTCCCCAGTTTCCTGGGAAAGTTGAATAAGGCTGGAATATTTCTTTCCATATTAAGTACTCTATTTGAGACCATATCTTTCCAGAGGTATTTACCATCAAATAAAATACCCAAATATAAAAACGAATCCACCACCTCAACCCACAGCTGTGATGAATAAAAACCCCGTAGTTTCTTCAGCGATAGGCCTGCAATCACAATATTTAATTCGGACTTGTTAACATGTAGACCCAACGAGGCCATGAAACTAGTATACTCCTTTATCAGTCTCTGCATCTGTCTTGGAGTTCTCGCCAGGAGCACTGCATCATCCGTATAGAGGAGAATCGAGAGAGGGGATGCCTCAATATATGGGACATTTCTTGTGCACACCTTTAGAGCCTCTCCCACACATCCTCGCCTCACTCCTTGCTCTATAGCAAAAGGTTTTATCCATTCCTTCCCCTTACCATATATAACAGAGGCTGTGGCCCCTGCATAGACCTCTCTTATAAAATGAATTATCTGCAAGTCTACGGCCATGGCTTTCATGTTGGCCCACAATTCACTATGGACCACACAGTTGAAAGCGTGTGATAGGCCATAAAAGTTTGCATAAGTAACCCTGTTTTGCTTTATTACATTTGGCCTCCACCAGGGTTAAATTGAGGCATTGATCTATTGTCCCTCTGCCGTTCTGGAAGCCATATTCTACCCTAGTCAATGCTTTTTTATCCTCAAGCCATTCTTTCATCATATTTAACACTAGGCAACCCATCAACTTAGCAGTGCTATCATTTAGGGATATTATTCTGTAGTTCTTCAGATTACCCTTATCAACCTTTTTATATATCAGGATAATTATGTAATGCTTCCACGAGTCCGTGGAGGGGTGGACACTATTTCTATAGCATTAAAAACATTCAACAATAAGGGGATCCATAAATCTTGTGTTTCCAGAAGGATATCTAATGGGACTCTATCTGGGACCGGAGCTTTCAAGAGGCTTCACTGTGCAATAGCACATGATTGCTCAGCCAACTCAAAATTTAAACACCCATTATTAATCCCTTCCGGAGGATTCACAATGGGAGTTATTAATTCCTTTGTGTTTTTAAAAATGCTTTCCTCTGATCCTCTCCCTCACCAATGAACCCACAACCATCACAACCAACTTCCACAGTGGAATAAAGGCCGTTGCTACCTGAATAAAAGACAGCTGCCTCATGCTCAACTCGGGCAAGACCGAAGTACTCATCCTGGGACCCACCCCTTCAGCTTGGGATGACTCCTGGTAGCCAGCCGCTCTGGGATCCCCCCATTTCAAGGGATCACACATGCAACCTTGCCATCATACTGGACTCATCGCTCACTATGAACCACCAAATCACCCCAATTTCCTCAGCCTGCTTCCACACACTCCGCCTGCTTCAAAAGAAATTCAGATGGCTCCACACAGAATCCACAAAGACGGTCACCCATACAGTCATCAGTAGCAGACTCGACTACAGCAACGCACTCTATGCCAGCATCACCCAGAAACAGCTCAGGAAACTACAGAACATTCAAAACACCACAGCCAGTCTGGTCCTCCACATCCCTGCCACAGCCATATCACACAACACCTCTGACAACTCTACTGGCTCCCAGCCAACAAGAGAATCATCTTCAAGCTCCTCACTCACTTCTACAAAGCTCTACACAATGAAGGACCGGCATACCTGAACCACTGCCTTGCATTCCACGTACTCGCCAGACATCTCCGATCCTCACAAGTCACCCTTGCCTCTGTCCCTAGGATCCACAAGACCAGAATGGGTGGAAGTTTGTTCTCTTACCTCACAGCCAAGACCTGCCCCTTCTCCTATGGCAATCCGCGTCACTGACTTAATTAAAAACGGACCTTAAGACCTGACTCCACGAATGATCCTCCACCTAGTGCGACCAGCAGTCCCTCTCTCCCAGTGCCTTGAAACCCTCACAGGTGAGTATCTGTGACAAAAGACCCTGCTTGATTAATTGATTGAAAATAAGTAATCCATCCTTCTTCCTCTTTAAGGTGAGGCCAGCCACCTCTTTTAAAAATGGGGTATTCAAAACCTTCCAGATACCTCTGGCATCCTTTAAAGAAGTAGCTTGTCTTAGATCTTTCCATGCTTCCTCCTTCAAAGTCTTTAATCTCCTCCCTCTGAGCTGTTTATATTAGCCCTTAAGGATCGGAACATTGAGGCATCTCTAGGGACCATGTATAGGGCCCTTGAAAAGTAGATTAAGCCTTTGTACAGGAGGTGTCAAACCACCGAACTAGAGGTGGATTTTTAGTATTGTATAGTCTTACCATTTGAGATTTTATTTCTATTAAAACATTTCAAACGCCTGCCTCAGAGTACCAGGGTTCCCATAAAGGTCTACAGATATTTAAAGGTCTTCCCTTTTCCTTGTAACACCCTAGCTAGGAGATTTTATTTGTCCACTTTAGCCCATTTTAGGGCAAATCCATTCTTCCTTCCTCGAATTGGTTTCGGTACCTTGTCCCTTGCGTTTCCACAGGTGACTTCCGCTCTCATAGTGAACTCAAGGATGGCGTGATCACTAAACCCTAAAAAAGAAGCCTGGGTAGTCATTGTTCGCCCATTAAGTACTTCTGAAGTGATTACGTGATAAGTTGTTGAACTCTATTCTGCGCTACTGAATGCAGCATCGACAGTATCAGTTTTAGGATTGGTAGGATTTAAAATCCCCTAATTCCTTACTTCATTAATACCCTACTTAAAGCATTCCCATATATAACTATGGACAATGTGGGTCATGTTTTCTCTTGCAGAATCTGTTATGCCACTCACCTGTCTATCTTTATTTGAACAGGTTCTAACATTAAGGTCATCCATCCACAGTAAATCCACACCGTTCTGATGGTTAGAAGTAATATCACTCAATGCCTTTTCCAGTGCTACCAGCACTTGGGCTTTACCCCCTCAGAATTATTATAGAAATTTGCAAGAATCATATCGCTATTCCCAGTCCCCTCACATATCAGCAAATATAAATATGGGGAAGACGTTATGAATTTTATTACTTTAATCTTGAATGCGATAGCATTTAGGGTCAATATTCCCACCCCAGCCTGCCCCACACTGTCCAGTATGGCTGGTGTTTGAAAAGAGCGAAAGCCATCAGCAAAGGCTGACCCCACCTCCCATGTGTCTTGGAGGCAAATTACATCATATTTTCTCAGCGCCCTTATCGAGTCCAGGTATCCTTTTTCTCTTTAAACCTGCTTTGTTCCAGGTTGCTATCTTTATGAGACCTGAGGGACTGTCCACCTTAGCCCTATCCTTTGAGGGAGCTACCTTAGCTCCCTCAGCTTCATTAATCTTATTGGCATAAATAGTCAGTCAATCACCGTCCTCCTAATTAGACAGTGGAACATACCTGTTCTCTAGCAATATGAATTTGCTACTCTTCAAAGACCTAAAATGCTGATCTGGATCACCCCTGGTGTACATCAAATTGCGTGGAGCTTCCTTTACAGAAATTGGTCTATAAAAATGGGTTAATAGGAGCACAAATATCTGGAAGTTAACAGATGGTGCATTCGGGAGTTGAAAAAGAATATTATTCACAAGCCTAGGGCCATTTAAGTTCACTACAACATAATCCCCTAATATGTTTTGGGGGATGCTCCCTCCCACGTTTCTCTTCTGGCCACGAGAATATGCCTGTGCAGTTGAGGAGCCCCTCTTGTAAGCTTTGACAGCCAGTCTAATCCCTACCCAATTAGTTGCTATCTGGTCTCAGCCTGCTTTGCTTTAAGCTCTGGGCATTTGCCAAGACCAGAAAAATATGGACAACTGGCAGGGGGTAAATCTAAAAATGGTTCCCTCTTCCACTCCCCTATATTTCGCCCCATGGCTCTGTCACCACAGGGCCTTTTCACTTCCACCCGCAGCTTGGAACATGGATCTAACTGTGCTGGGTGGGAATTAACTGGATTAAAGGTTAGGCCTTCTTTAGACTTGGTTATTGACAAGGATGAGATGACATTATCACAACCTCTCTGTATGTGAGAGCCCCTTTGCCGAGCCTTAGAATGTAAATTACACTCACTAGGGTGACTCAAGTTGTCTAGCTGGGATGGCACAGCTTCATTCACTCCCCTAGTTGCATCACTGTGACCTTGAGTTGGCACAAAGGGGTTTGCAAGAGGGTTCATTGGAGTGACCATGTTTCCAGCTGATGCAATCTGAGGGGAGCCATTATAATTATGAAGCTGAGATAAATGCTGCTTTATTGCCTGCAATCTACTCAATATAGGTTGTAAATGTATTTTCAAAATGGTCTCTAGTCTGCAACAAACCTCTTCAATGTTCACAATAGGCGATGATTGTAAATTATGATCATAAACTGCTATCTTCTTTGGTTTCTTAGATTTGGGTGCAGTACTTTGCTTAGACCCTCCCCTTTTCTCTTTCCTGGAGGACCTCCTGAACTCACTGGTTGCCCTGATGGAGTCATCTCTATCTGGGCATCCAAATCTCCCTCACTGTCCACAGGGGGGGGGGGGGGGGAACTTGATTGATACACTGGCCATTCCTTTCCTCCTCTTCATAATCTGAATGTCTTTTGATAATACACTTGCGGCTCTCACCAAAGAGGAGTCAAGGGTGTTAATTAGTTCTCCTCCTGTGTCCTGGGGCTTATCCTATTTCTTCCCCATGGATCTTGTTTGAGCTAGACTGGGACTTTAGATGTTAGAGAGGTGGCCCTGGCCAGCCTCTTCCAGGCTATGATGGGCGCTGACCGGCCCGCCCTTGCCTCAAGCGCGTCCTGCACTGCAGGAGTACTGGATGCCTTAAGCTTGTCAGGTGGAGGCCCGCCTCCTTTCAGAGCAAGTCAGCACCCATGCCTTCAGGTTCAATGGCGAATGGGGGAGAGAGTCTCCTGTTTTCCTTTGGGTGCCAAATATTTCATGCATGCCCCAAAACACCACTCAGGTATGTCCCGTGCTGCTGGAGAACTGGGCACCTTTAGAGTGTCGGGTGGAGGCCCCACCCCCTTACAGAGCGAGTCAGCACCCAGACCTTCAGGCACAATAGCGAATTAGGGAGCGAGACCCCTGTTCTGCTTTGGGCGCCAATTATTTCACAAAGCCCCCAAAACATCACTGAGATCCGTCCCCACTCTTTCTTGTCTATTTAAGGTCATCTACAGAGACAACACTATGTATGATAATCATGTTAAGTTGTATTAGTTTAACTGTAAAGAAGATAGTATTGATATCTTTAAATGTCCTCATCCTTAATTCAATTCTCTTCTCTTGCTACACTAAGTTGGTAACATTGTCAATTCTTCAAAGCTAAAGTCAGGCACTGTGGCAATTACCTTACATGCAGAGACTGTCTTTGACCGGATGGTGTGGGAAGTTATGACGAAGTGTCTTCAAAGGCATTGATTCAGCTATTCTTTATTAAAAATAGTATTTTTGCTGAATCAAGCCACCAAAATCACTATTTTAGTTAATGGGTTTGTATCTTTGCATTTACCACTAAGATTCTTCAAATTTCCCATTAAGAGGAATGTCAGGACAATGCTGACCTCTACCTCCACTGTTTTTTGTTTCATCTTTGCATGACCTTTTGGACAAATTCAGACAGATATCAGCCATAGTAGAATTTAAATACTGAGATAAGGACTGTAAACATTCTGCCTGTATGGATGATATCTCAGAGTTTGTGGATATAAACTAAATATAGATTCGTCAGCAGTGCTACTTTTGAATAACTATTGTACTAAATCCTATTTTGATTTCTTTGGTTTGACTTTGAATTCTTCTAAAATAAAATATCTCAGCTCATGATTTACAAATTCCACTAATGAATCTTTAAAGTTTTGCTTAGAAATATTTAGTACAACACTGGTGAATTTGATCAAAAATATTGTCTCTTTTGTATTTGTCATCGTGATGAAGGTTGGATGCAATTAATAGAATGTTTATTTCAAATGATTGTGCTTTGTCTTTGTAAAAAATGGAATAGTTAGTTATTAACATTTAGATGAAACAAGACAAGTGTGAGGATATTGTTGGGACCGTCCTAAAGTTTAGACTAAAGGCTAGATCTAGAAACATTAGTGTTATCCTGCAAATTTACAAGCAAAGAGCAGTGGCCGCTGCACTCTATGAGGCAGGGCTTTGAAAGAATGCAAACGTACAATCTCTCCAAGTAGCTGAGAATAACTTCTTAAGTGAACTGCTGGGGATGGGGCCAGGCATTCCCTTATTGGCGCTCTATGCGGAGCTCAATTTTACCCCTGTATCGGAAGTAGTAGCCCTCAGGCCAGTCCTTTATTAGGTTAGGCTGATAAGGAATCGTAAGGTAGCAATGTGCTTGAAAGCCATCGAAAAATTCACTTTCAGAGGAGAGTGTGGGGAATACATGATCGTCTCATGTACAGAATACTCTGTCCAAGCTACAGAGTGAATCCTTGTGGGCAGATCCCAGTAGAGTTAGACAGGACAGGACACAGCAGCTCGGATTAAAGATCAGCACTTCGAATTCGTGCAGACAAGGAAGCACCAGGTACAGAGGTCAGGATCTATTATATGTAATTATTTTAGCAATGCCTATGGATTCCCCTGTCCTGGGTATTTGGATGTGCTATATCCCAAACTCATGCGAACACTGTATGTAAAATACAGATTGTGTATCTTTCCGACGAGGGATTA
Source organism: Triturus cristatus (assembly GCF_964204655.1). Taxonomy (NCBI): domain Eukaryota; kingdom Metazoa; phylum Chordata; class Amphibia; order Caudata; family Salamandridae; genus Triturus; species Triturus cristatus. The sequence goes on along the minus strand of NC_140582.1, from coordinate 80,648,253 downwards.
CGTAATCCATATCCACAGACTTGCTGCTGCCTCTGACAATTGCAATTATAGTCTGGGAGAATTAGACAACTTGAAGCATTTCCTTTTGCTCTGTAAACAATATGACCCTGCAAGCGGCAATGGCTTCTTCCTCTTTTTCAAATTGTTGGGGTTAGATGTGCAAAATTGGCATTGGCACTCTGTATCAGGCCGGATGACATGTGTGATGTTATTTCCATGGTGACATTTTAATGGGTTGCATTGCCCTGTTTGAGAGAGGTGCCCACTGTGTTAGGCATCAGATCATGCAGACTTTATAATGCGTTGTGCAGTTACTGCCGTTCAAACTGCATGGCCTCCCAATGCCTCTCTGTATTCCGCCCTGATACATTTGGTGAATTAAGTGATTGCTTTGATTGGAAAGGAACTTAGTGCTTAAATGGTACTATACCACTGGACTGATGGTACTGTGTATGCTTTTTAGGAAGTACATGTTCGACTGAACTGTATATGTTTTACAGTTTCTATGCAGGTGCTTTTCTTTTCTGCATATTTGATGAATTTGTTGATTGTTTGCACTGGAACTGAATATAGTTTCAAATTATATCATACCGTCCAGCTAATTGTATCAAAGATGTATGTGTTTTCTGCACTTGCCCTTTTATATATGTGATGAAGAGTTTTCATCATAATGGAATTGAATATAGTGCCAAAAGGGTCATTAGATAAATTGTTTCTACCAGAATGGTAGGGAATATAATGTCTAAATGTTACTATGCCGCCCAGTTGATTGTACCGTATGTGTTTTAAAAGAGTAAGATTTCTGTTTTTAATTGTTCTTAAATTATAGTTTTTAATTATTGTAAGGCTGACAGCTGAAACAATAAATACATTTGGAAAATGGGTGAGGACATTGTTGAAAAAACTTAAATTAAATTGAATAAAGCTAATAGTGTTATGAAAATCCTTCGATTTTTCCATTTACCATTCTGTATGAGGCAAGTGTAATTATGGTTGACTGGTGTTAATCATTTGGATAGTTACTTTTAGAAAAGAGTTTGATTCAACAATTTGATTTTGAAAAACATTATATATGTCACAAAAACATCATAGTATACGTACTCCTACTATTATGTTCACTTGTCTTGAAACATTTATTAGTTAAAGGTCTAAATAAAAGGGATCTACATTTAAAATCAATTATTTGGTATAATAAGATTAGGAATAATATTAAAGGAAATATTGGAAGACCTTGAGAACTAAAATTGTGCTCTGTGGTAATGAATTAGTAGAAAATGGGGCATATGTCTCTTAATTAACTTAAATAGAAGTAGAGCTTACCCTGTTCTTTTTGAGGTTAAGTTTTAATAGCTTCAACAAGTTTCTTAATCTCTTCAATTTCCTGTTGATGAGTAGAGGGGTCACAGACTCATTCCAGCAATATTATTACACTACAGAAGCTTTGACCAGAGGCCCTACTAATGTAAAAATCCGTCAGATCCTTCTTTCAAGTGAGAGAAAAATTTAAAAAACGAATGACGGCAGGAGCTTGATTTAAACTGAAAATCTTCTGTTCAGATGTGGGATAAGCTCTGGATTAAAATGTTATTCTCATCCAAAGCTGCAACTACTGCTCAAGTATATTTAATCTATTGTATTCAATGTAAGTTTACCCCTACATCCTTTCCCCCTTTTATCACACCCTCTTTACTAAAAAAATATCAAAAGGCTTACTTTTATGATGATGAATTCATGATAGTAAATTATCATAAAAGCTTTATTTCGCTCCGAAGACCATAAAAGTGCAAGTGCAATACAATTCATACAAGTGACTGAGAACAGACTGAATACATTAATAGCTTGTTAAATAAAAAAATCCTTCAAACCATAATCTAAAATTCATCTGAAAAATGTATTGGACATACGTGCGCCTAGGTATCCAAGCCATCAATAGCCTATGCCTAGTCCAAAATGGGCGACATGGCCCGCTATGCTGCCTTAGTACCAGAGTTGCACTATGTTCAAAGCCGATTAAGAATTGTCAATAAAACATAGACCATTAACCTATTAAAACAACAAAAATACTTTTTCAAGAGAAGACACAATAACATATGCAGGAGTCCAATTTTAGAATGCGAAGGGCTTCGCTGTGACAGCGTGTGCCCAGTTGTTTGCAAATTGGTTTAAGCCATTTTGCTCTACAGAGGGAATGCAATGGGCAAACAAAACATACATGAGCAATAGTCTGTATGACAGGGGTGCAACCTGGGCAAAACTAGGAGGTATGGGAGGATTGTCTCCAGGAAGTTGTACAGGAGTTCAGGGGAAGGGATCTGAACCTGAACTGCATATAGAGCTTCCTGTCCTGAGATATCATCATAATCTCTAGGTATTGTTCATATGAACTAGACAATTTAAAATCCATGAACTCCATCGTTAAGCGAGCCCAAGATAGATAGCTAAGTGAAGTCTTTGCGACCCAGCCCCAATACTGTTTCTTAACTAGGTCTTTGATGAGGAGCAATGCTGGATCCTTACTGTCCCAATAACCCTCTAGTTCTATTGCAGTGAGTAGGGTTTTCCCTTTGTGGATCCAATCTACCTTCTTGAGATGGTGGAATGCACTAACCTCCATGAGAGCTGTAGCATACGGGAGCAACTCGGGAGTGGACCTTATGCTCAACCAAAACAATAGGGTGCGCTACTGGATTTCTCTGTAATAGGGGCTCTACCCAAATCCAACATTAGCAGGTGGAGTGGTGTCCTCTGCAGAAGCAAGACCAGGGACCTCAGACGTTTGTTCCAGAGTTCAGCAGGGCATCCAGCTTCTCGAAGCCCCGTAATTCTGCACCATCGTCTTTTCAAACGCCTCAAAGCTTATTCCTTGGGACAAGATCAAAGGCAGACTTTAAGTCGACGAAGACTACATAAAGGCTCCCTTGACCAATGACCATAGTCTTCCGAGTCAGGACAAAAAACGGAAAACCCAATCAATGGTGCTCTGCTTTTGTCTAAAACCAGCTTGGAATGGGGTCAAGATGTTGTGCTCGCTAATCCAATCCTGTATCTTTAGAAGGAGTGCATGAGCAAACACCTTTTGCACACAGTTGATAAGACTAATAGGTCTATAATTGGAAGCAGAAGATCTATCGCCTTTTTTGTGCACAAGGATCACCTCAGCTCCATTCCAGGAAGCAGGTATTTGGGCCCCGGTGCAATCCCATTTGCTAGGGCCAAAATATAGCTTGACAAGTTCTCACTATCATATACGAAAACCTAACCCAGGATGCTGTCAGGTCCAGTGGCTTTAGCCTTTTACGATGGAATTAATGCAGATCTTAATTTTAATTTTAGAGAAGAAATCCATGGCTGCGACATGGACAAGATCAAGAGAAACGTCTTCTGCATCTGAAACACAGGGCCCAGAATATAATAAAGGGAAATGTTCGAACCATGCTATGGTGGAGATATTATGAGTTGGTAGTAAGGGCCAATTGGCATCCTTCCTTTTGACTTAAAGCCAAAACATTTGAGAATATTTCCTGGCACAGGCCTTCCTAATTAGCATCCATCTATTTTGTCCCACTCCTTTTTTGCTCTGATCTGTGTAGACTTATAAGACCTCCTGAGTTCCCTCACAAGGACCATGCTGCATGCTCTAATTGCCTGGGCTAGTTGGCGCCTAAGCCCTCTGCACTCCTGTTTAAATCAGGCAAACTGTGGCCTTATCTTCCAGCCTGGATCCTGAGGTCATATTGGCTTACAAAAATATGTACCCATCCCCTCAAAGAGGTGATTATGACAGGCCGGAACCTCTTCCAAACCCACTGGGTGATAGTTTAAGATTTGAATCTCTGCTACTCTTGTCAGGAGGTTCTGCTTGATTGCTTCAAGCTTGCTTGCATCCAAGGCTACCTGGGGACATTTTAATTGTCTGTTGTCGTTTGATGAGAGTACCTCCCTTGTCAATTCAATGGGTTTTGGAGAACTAAGAGAGTCCCCCCCAGGGAGATCTCAGAGAGAAATTCAGGGGATTGTGATCGCTATCAGTGGTAGAACCAAAAGCCATATTGATCACTCTAGGCCATAACCTTAAGTCCACCCAAAAATAATCTATTCGGTGTGTATTACTTGTCCTATTATAAGTATTGGCACCCATTTGGTCTTAACTAGTACGGCCATTTGATGCCCTTGAACCAAACTCCAGGGAAAGGGCATTGAGCTGGAGTGCCACTTGGCACCGTTTTTTATTAGGGCGTAGATCAAGGTGGAGGACATGCCACATCTCTTCTTCCGCCCTAGTCCCACAGCCGTCCTCCATCTCTAAGGGTTCAAAGGTGGTGGTAAAGTCGCCAGCTATAAAGGTGGTTGTGTAGCCCTATCATTGAGAAGTTCTTCCAGCTCATGTATTGTAGCTGAGCTCCTTCCTGCCCTGCTTCCTCTTGCGTATAAATTATAAATGTCAAGCCAGATTCCATTCTGGCCTTGGAGTTGAATGGCTAGAATGTCAGGGCTATCGGACAGAAGCTCACGAATTGTGCATTGGAGCGCATTTCTAACCCAAATTATCAGCCCCCACACTGGACTGCCAGGTTTCCTAGAGCTTGCTGGATGATGGAACGTGACATAACCTGGTTAATAGACTGGGTCCCCCACTCCAGCTCTCTTGCAATATGCAATATCAAAGGTTTCAATATATTTAGTCCAATGCTGGAGGGACATTTTTGACCTTACCCCGGCCACATTCCATGACACCAGATGGAGCGTATTGAGCTCCTCCTGGCTATTGGTGGGAGTAGATCGTAAAGCTGCTATGGAATTCCCTGCCTGTACTTGGGGCCATGTTTGAATTTTTAGTAATACCCTTCAGGCGGCCCACTAACAATAGGGGAAAGTGCTTCATAATTCCGAATGCCATAGGACGAGGAGATTAAGGAACGGTTTTTAGTAGGTTTGCTTCTAGTTGTAAAGATAGTTTGGGTGTTAGGAGGTTTGCCAAATGGAATTGTGGGCATGAATGTTTAGTTTGTTGCTGTAGTCAGTCATTGGATGCTAGGTTTGAATCTAAACCCAGATGGGGGACTGAATAATGGGCAGGTGATGGTGGTGGATATTGAGGTAATCTGTACTTGAGTTAGATGCTTGTAAGAGTGGGAGAGCTGGATCGAGCTTCCAGAGCTATCAGATTGTGGGCCACCTTCCCGTCTGCGAAGCATAATTTAATGCAGTCCAAGGGAAAATTAGGGTGAGTAAGCCTTCTAGCTCACTGAATGACGTCCCTTATAACTGAGCGACAACCCCTCACGTGGCAAATCCAGTGTATGATTTTATTTATGAGGGACTCACCTCTTCGTGCCTTTGGTAAGAGGGCACTTTGGGCACGTTTGGCATGTGGCTGCATTTGGGAGGCAATTGGACGTTCTCACACCACACAGGAGAATTGATGGGAGGGTTATCATCTCTGGAGGGTTGGGGAAGATGCTCAGGGATAGGAGGACGACCCAAGTGTTCTGGTGGGCCTCTATTAACTTGAAGCTGGACACTTTGGGCCCCCAGAGGATTACTGTGTGCGATCGCTGCAGCAGGGGTATTCTTCATATTTATGCTAGTGGCTCTGGAGAGTGATTGATGGAGTTCCGTCTGCGCTAGGCTGGTTGGATTGACATGTTGGATACAGGTCTGGATGGGGGGGTTGAGTGGCCTTCTCACCTCTAGTTAATAGGAGTTTTACCGGTCCTGTGAGGTCCTTAATTGCTGATTTCAGCATGCTAATTTCCGCCCTTAGATCAACAATAATCCTGGATACTGTGGGATTGAGCTTGGATAGCCCATTAGATGACACCTCACCTCCATCTTCAGCTCTTATGCTCCCCGCCTAGTACTTTTTCCCCTCCCCCTTTGCTCCCTCTAAATCTCTAAGTCCTCCCTTCCCTCTTGATCGCAGCTCAGGTTCTGAAGGGGAGAATATCTATTGCTAAGGGTGAAGTCAGTTGGGCTGAACGAGTTACGAGTGGAACTGTATTCTCTAGCTCGGCATTGTCATCAGTAGCAATTGGCACTGGATGAGTCAATTTGCTACTGTGTGTGGTGGGTTTACTGACCATTGAGGGAATGCGTTTTTGTGTCCTCGAGTTTGGGCTAGATGGAAGTCCCATTACGTTGTGTGAGGCGGCTGTCTCAGATGGAACAAGAATCGCTCTCAACCAGTAGGTTGTCAATGTGATCTAATACACAATTGCTCCCAACATTCCTACGGGCCTGCTTAGCTTAATTGGGTTTTATCTGTACCTCCCCGCCCCCACAGTCATCAGATTTTCTTTTCTCCTTAACTTAGCCAAAAACTAAACTTGAAATTGACTTTCAGGCAAAGCCGTAAGGGTCTTGAGCCCAACCATGCGAATATACCAGATAATGTCTTATCTTTTCTTATCACCGGAAACTCCGTCCCCCTGTCTGCAGTTAATTAATAGTCCAATAGTCCATAGGGGCTAAGTAAACTGAGGGACATGAGATAAGGTGAACTAAAGGATATCTTGGACACCTTGTAGGTACCACCTGGTGATTACCATAGAGCAAAGTATAATAGCATAAAAGTCAGTCTTCTGGATCGTGGAAGCAGATGCAGCGACCCACAGTACCTTAGAGTGTTGTTGGGTGGCCCCGCCCTGCCTCTTCCTGCCAATGACGGGCAAGGACGTGACTCCGACTGTGGATTTTGGCGGTCCTGCACCAGAAACAGAAGCGTTGTGGCCCTGCTCTGGCCAGTTGCAGACTGGGAGCATTAGTCTCCCTGGTGAGCGGTAAATGATAGGACTCTTCTGCGAACTTGGTCCTTCTTCACCCCGGATGGGTACAGTTTGTTCCATATGAATACAGGCTTGAGGAGCTCATTCACTCCTCAGCAGTCAAGACTCTTATATCTGTGCTGGTCTCAGGACTGAAAAAAAAAACCTGGCAGGAGACAAAACCTGCAAATTAAAGACAGGACTGACATCCGCAGGCTGCTACATAATACACGGGAAATAAAGCACAGGAGCGCTATTTAAGCCCTTCAGGAGTCCCGCAGCGCAGGACCCTTCATGGACATTCAACTGTACAGAGCATTTTTTCCATCACCCCTGCCCCTGGACTGACGCACGGAGCACTTTACACAGCTCCCTTGTGGAGCAGAAAGGTGCAACAAAATGCCGGAAATCGAGCGCAGGAGCGCCACTTAAACCCTTCAGGAGTCCTGCAGTGTGGGACCCTTCTTAGACATTCTACTGGCCCTTTGCTTCGGGAAAATTCTTATGCTGTGAGCTTCCTGGACTGATGTGGTCAAGTGGGACAAGGGATTATCATTATTAATTCTATGGTATTTGGGGTATTTTGTTCGTACTAATAATGGGGAAAAGAAAGGCGGAAACCAAGAGGACTTTGGCTACCCCTATAACCGTAGCTGGCCCATGCACAACACTCATGTACCATTTAACATGGCTGTCTTTTCATCACTGCCAGCAGGAGAGACATTATGATCTTGACCTCCGTGGAAATTTAAGGATTATGTTGTTATTTTTGGTTCACGTCCCCATTTTTTTTTACTGTATCTAATCATGTGATTTCTTGAAATTTATGACATTAAATATCACTGTGAAGTATTTTTTGATATTAGAGTTTGGTTTCCTGTGAGCCTATATATTGACTCTGGGTGTGTTACTCTGTCCAAACTGTACGTTGTATATAAGTGCTATCGAAAAACATATTTTGTCGGTGGAAGAAACTCTGAAAACCTGGGAACAGAGGTAGTAGAGCTAAAAGCCCCTAAAATAAGTTAAAGTGATCATGTTGGCTTATAATGGCTGTGTACGAAATGTATCAGACCTACTCCTAGTCAGTGATCAGGAAAGTGATACTCAACCACCACCAAAATGCCCAAGAAATCCGGGCGTAGATGTATAAGTGACTGAGGATTCCAACTTGGCACGCAAAATTTCATGTATAAAGACACTTAATAAGATAGCTAAGCGGGGTAAAGCATTAGTTTCATCTGAGGTAAAGCATTAGTTCCATCTGAGGTAGGCAAAGGTGGGGGTCTAGCCACTAATAACCGGCCTTATAATTCAAAGGAAGCTCTAAGTAAACTAACCGTAAAGCTGGATGAGACAGCTAACCATATTGGAAATGCCCTAGCTAACTTAACTGAAAGACTAATAATAATTGAGGAGACTTTGAAAAACTATTTAGGTAACACTAACTATTCTAGTAACATCACTGTGGCAAGGGGCCATTACAAGATGATGGCAAATAGGGATAAAGGAATATCTTTGACACAGACCTCTAAACCCCCATCAAGGCCTAACCAAGAGGAACGTATAACAAACTCCAGTACAAATACTTTATTTGGACCAATTAGACCTTCGACTGGTCCCTCTCCTGTACATAATGACAGAACAACTCAGGAGAAGAGATTTGATGCTCGAAAATGGTCATCTAGACTGCCAACTGTCTCCCCATTATGTCCCCAACTCAAGTTAGACAACTGTCAGAGTTGGCTCAACCAGATTTACCACCAGAAACCACTCTCTATACGATAATCCAGACAAATGTTCCAAAATTGTCAGGACCAGCTTATGAAACCTGGATTGCCCTGAGGGTTAAATCATTAAATTGGCTGAGTGCAAAAACTTGGTTTACAGAAGCACTGTTTGCCAAATTCAGGATGGCCAGAAGAGTCAGTTGGATTGGTAAAGCCTATAAAATGTTTCCAGGAGACTGTGTGGTTCTTACATTTGAATCTCTATACTTAGTCCAAACAATATTGAGGAGAGCAGGGAACTGTGCTATTTAAATGCAGGGTATTAATTTATTACCCCTAGGATATTTTTACCAACCACAAAATGTGCAATTCAGAAGACCCATTAGTAGGAATCACACGGACATGGTGCACTATAAATATAACGTCCCAGTTTATAATCGGTTTGACACCCTTCATACACTATGCAAACTGAGAATAACAGTAGGGTAATGACAATGAGCCAAGTACATGCACCACTGACCAAGGCTAAAGTGTTGATGTAGTAAACGAGATGGAATCCCCAAGAACACCTCAAACAAATCTTTACCACATAGTAGGAATCCCGAGCATTACTGAGGATATTACAGCTAGTCATGTAAATTCTGTAAATTTCGAAGGGCTCTCTATTTATTCGGTTTCCCTGGACAATATAATAGAGGCAAATACCACGAGCAATTATAACTTCTACCTTTGCCATCTTGTCTTTTGGAATATTTCAGGAATTTGCTCAAATTTTTCCAACTCTTTGGGGGTGGATCTCATTCTGAAATGTAATATATTACGTTTACAAGAAACATGGTCAGAAGAATCTGTACACATGAATGACTATAGAACTTTTCATACCGCAGCTATTGCAGTTGAGCATGGAAGGTTTAAGGGCGGGCTATTGACTTATGCATCAAACCATGTGAACATGAGGGAAATTGAAATGAAAAAAGAGGAGGTATGTTATAAATTAATTGTATTCCACATTGACAGATTACACTGTATTGCCCTGGTAAAGTTTTATAATAATGTGCCAACTGATAGATTGGAACTGTAATGAAAAAATTGGATCAGGATTTAAATTCTGTCAAAATGATACTGCAAAAGATGTGTTCATGGGGATCTTACCTCTGCCCAATGTCTGAGAGATGGGGGGTAATTTTGTGGGATTTTCCACATACCAAATATGGAGACCTTGTAAACGAAATGATGTTTGGCTGTGATTAGGGAATCGCCAATGAGGTATGTGCTCCCTCGGTCCCCTCAGGTCTACCTTTAATGGAAGAGTTTGCTTTGCAATTATTGACTATATATTGTTGTCAAACAGACATTCAGATAGAATTAAGTCTTCTGCTACTCACAAAAATGCCTTAAGCGACCATTTTCCAAAAAGCATTTCATTAATTCTACCAAACAAACAGCCAAATTCTAAATGTAAAGCTTCTTATGTGTCACTGGAGATAGTCATAGGTAAAACAAATGGACATATTTCATTGCGATGGTCGATGGTAGATTCTAGCGAAATTACAAAAAAAGGAGCTGCTGAATGTAAGACTGCCTTCATATCTTGTTTATATGAATCATCTGCTCATGATAATGTCCTAGACTCATATCAGCAGATAGCAAAAGCTGTAAAAGAGGCCCGTTTCTGAAGAATAAATCTGAATGATAAAAAACAAGGGTGGTTTGACATTAAATGTAATCCAGATTAAAATGTGAGATACATAAACTCCCTAGAAAAGCAAACGATATTAGGATGGCTAGGGGGGCATCTAAATATGCACAATGAGAAAAGAAGCTTGGAAAGCGCTGCATGAAGCCTCCTTATCAAAAGATAGCTCTGCATTATGGAAGGCAGTTAAAGTCCCTTTTTTGGCCACCCAGGTTGCCCCTTCGATTGAGATGGCAATAACAGAAAAACAGTGGGTGGAACACTACTCTATATGTACAAATGCCCCATGCGCGAAAAATCTATGGGAACCAATAAACTACACGAAAATGCGCGCCTTTGCACATTAGTCCCATCGATCTCCAGTTCACACTGGACAAGGTTAACTTAACTGTGCCATTATGGCTAGCATGGGGGGGAGCTCCTGGAGTCCCTGTAGATTTATACAAGTCCAATCTTCTGCTATGGGGCCCTCTTTTAACCCAGGTAAGAACAGCTAGCTGCTCTTCTCACGTCATAGAAATCTGGTCAGAATCAACTCTGGTTCCAATTTTAAAAAAAGGTGTGATCATCATGATCCGGGTTGTTACTGTTCCATTTCTTTGTTGGATTCCCTGGTTAAAGTTGTACGGCGTATCCTACTTCTAAGATTACTGGACTGGGCCAAAGATAACAAGATAATTTCAGAACTACAGTTTGGTGTCCGCGAAGGTCTAGGTACTATTGAGCAGAGTTTAAATTTGAATATTATAATAGGGAAATATACACTGGCAAAGCAGGACAGGCTGTTCCTAGTATTTGTAGACCACACAGTGGCTTTTGATTGTGTAATTCATGATAATTTATGGAAGATTCTGGAAGACTTAGGTGTGGAAGCCCCGATAATACTGCTTTTGAGGCAACTATACAGTGACGCAAAGGCGCAGGTGCAATATGGTGTCGGGGGACTGCACGGCTACGTTTGAGATACTGAGAGGGGTAAGGCAAGGACACGTGCTGGCCCCATTCCTATTTACTTTATATATTTACGGTTTAGGCCAAGCGCTGGTGAACCAGTGCCAAGATCTCCCGCAAATTAACAGACGGCACATACCGGCCTTATTGTATGCAGACAATGCCGTTCTGATGTCACGTACTCAGAATGGCCTCCAAATGATAGTAACTAATTTTTCGTCATTCATGTAGAATCTTGGACTTGGAGTTAACACATCAAAGCATTTGTCATGAGATGTGGTGCAAGCAGCTCTAAATGTAGGTACACTTATCGACAAGAAAAATGTTGAGTTTACAAAAAGCTTCTGGTTTCTAGGAATTTTAATTGAGCAAAAGGGAACCTGGACGCAGGCAATACAAGCAAGGAAACTAATGCTTATGAAAGCCAATGCGGCCTTAGTTAATTTGGCAAACAAATTAGGCAGGCATCCGCCAGCAGAGTTACTTCATATTTATCAGGCTAAGTGCGTTTCTACAGCTATAAATGGCTCAGGTGTATGGGGTTTTGCTGAGTCTCATGTATTACAAGTAGTCGAAAATGCTTTTTTAAGATTTTTATTAGCAGTAACATCCAGTACCTCATCAAATGTATGCCACCTGAACTAGGTGTCCCTTATATAACAGATCTTACAAAAATTGAGCCTATTTTGCTATGGCATAGGATCTGGACATCATCAAAGACCACTCCTAATCGGGACATTTTTAAATGACTGTTTTAAACTTGAACAGGTATCCAAAATACCATGGATAAAGTATGCTGATAAATTTATGCATGATCTTGGCCACCCTGAATTTTATAACAAACCAAGATACAATGACTGGTGTAACAAGAAACGTCCTTAAGGAAAAAGGCCTGACGTTACTAGATGAGCTCAGACTAGCTACAGAAATTGTGAAGCCCACAGTAATGGCAAACCATTTTTTTTTAACAACCTATAGCATGGATCCTTATTTGAAAATTGTTCAGGGTGGATTTGATAGATTTCTGTTGACCAGATTCAGATTGGGAATCCTTCACAGATTGTTAAGCTTTCTAGAATTGAACAACTGGTCTAGAGTTATGGAAAAATGCCCCTGTGATGATATTTCTGAACAGTCCACATTACATGTTGTTTTATTTTGTAAATTGCATTCTGTGCAAAGAAGAAGATGGGTCCTACCGATTCTAAAATAACTTAGTCTTAGGCAATGCCGCCCTGCATTTATAACTCTTCAATTTTTAGAAAACAATTTTTTTGCATGGTATTTACTACAGTTTTTAAAAGGCATACTAATATGTAGAAAATCCATTCTATTGTAAACTGGTAACCAAGAATAAGATTTCAACTAATTTTATCTGTATATATTGTACATATGATGTGCTTTTTAATATCTTGTTTTGTGATTATGATGATGTGTATTAATATGTGCTTTTATGATTATCTAAAAAGAAATCGAATAAAGCTTGGAGTCCCTACTATGACTTATTTACAAAGTAAGCATTTCAGGTAAGCAGTTAAGTTTACGAGTAATATGAGTGATTTCTGGTAAAAGGTGGGCATGTATATTGTTGAAATATTTTATAACTGGGTGCAACTAGGTATCTATGTTATACTCTATTTTAATGAAGCTCCATTAACATGAAACTGTGGGACCCTTAACACCAATCACATTTTCCTTCTCTTGCATTCTTCTAAGCCCATACCAGAAAGAAGAATGCTAAAGTCATCTGTATGCATATTTCCCTAACTAGTTTGATGTTTTCGTAGGCACTTCCTCTTTGTTATGGCACTTTCCAAGATGTGATACTATGATTTTTTAACTATAAACATACAGCATAGGTCTCTGAAAGACATGGCACTGTTGCATATATAATTGTAGTTATTTGTATCATTGATGCAAATAACAATTGTCAAATGGAAGAATACTGAGCTTAGTGGAATTGTGTTCTTTAATCTATTATAACCATGTAATGATAATTGCAACTGCAAAAGAGGGAAACAACAAGGGCATTCAAGATATTAAGTCCCGGACCACATGTTTTGTTGTATAAGAAAAACCTTAAATTTCGGGAGCAAGTCCTAAATCAGGAGAAATTATCTCCTCCACAGGGATGGTGTAGAAGATTCCATCGGTGGTTTCTCCTCTGTCAACAATTCCTCCAGTATGTAGAGGAAATACTGTTATTCTCCAATTCTAACTCAGGAGCTTAACAAATTACATTATGAATTGATGCTGCCATTGATGCAACATCAATATCCTTCTCCAGCCTATTCTTTATCCATTATATAGAGCAGTAAGCATTCTTTGTATCATAAATATCATCAGGAGGACTGTCACGTAGTCTATTAGCGATTTTCTTAGTGTTATTTAGCAGGAACCCCACCTTTTGGGTTTGTACGCAAAAGTTACATTCATAATCCAAGAACATGTTTGCAAAGCCTCACTTGTGATGAGGTTCTTGTCATGATTTCCACAATTCAAGAAAATCCCTCATAATGCCTCAGTCCAGTAGATTTAAGGTGCTAAGCTTAAATTACTAGCTGTAATGCAGGAGATATGTTTCTGTCTTCTTGTGTTGCAGGTACCCCATTTTGTGGGCAGGAACTTGCTAATGACCATTGTGAAATGCACATGAACCAACTGGCTGTAGAGCCACAATGATGACTAATGCGCATTGAACCAATTGGCTGGAATTCCACAAGGGTGAATGCCTCAGTATGAATTACAAGTCCTGGGCATTTCAAGGGTAACTCCATAGAATATTAAGTGAAAACAAAAATTGCAACAAACTATAAGGCTGTCATTATTTGTGGCCACTTAAATTTCAATGTGTGCAGTAACTCATATTACAACACCTATTGAAGTTATGAATTTTTAGGATTTTACAGTGTATGATAAAAAGTGGATGCTCAGGATACTTGTAGGTGTATCACATCTCCTGATATTCAGTGGGGAAAAATGACAGTCAATACCGGGATGTGTATTTTGGTGCAGTAAGCACATTTTATTCCCTATTTTATTGGAAAAACACATAATAGGTGCTATGTATCACAGCAGATAAATAGTAAACCCTATTGTATCAATATTTATCAGGTGAGATAAATATCACAGCTAACATCAGGTTATCCATACCGAGGACCTACATGGACTATGTCAATAACACATATTTCACACATTACGCTAAAAATGACATTTCATTTAAAAAATAAATATTTCCAAGTACGGTCACAAAAATATCATAAGGAATGTATTCATGGAGTGTAAACTAATAATGAAATTATCAGTGGATTCAAGTAACAATTTGACACGCTTTATTGTTGTAGCTGCTTTACACAAAGCATGGTCAGCACAACTCACAGGAACAGAAAACCCAGCCACTGCAGGAAGCTTGTAGCTGTTGAAGGAGCAGAAACTGTTGACGTGGCATGTAAGAAATTGGAATATTAGTTGAGTATGATGTGAGATCTGCACAAGTAATAGGTCCACAATTTCCCCTTACTAGGTACCAAGCGCCACATTGTAGAGCTAGACTCTCTTAGGGTAGCCAACCAAAGCAGTCTAAGGTGTTGTGGGCTAGTATCATCATTCACTGCCATGCAGAAATAACATTAAATAAATGATTGTCCAGTGAGGGCGTTTTCTTTGAAAAAGGAAAAGTACATTTATTACACAGACACTACTAAATACTGTGGATTACTTTAAAAATATATACATCTGACAGATTGGAATACCTTGGGTGACATTCTGCAATCACATTTGACCACTTGTGGGTCGGGACCCCCTAAATCACAGTACCCAACAACATGTAAGACAAGCCTACTGGCTTTGCGAAAGGTTCATCAGTACAAAATATAAGGCAAGTCTATTGGCTCTGTCAAAGGTTTGCCACATTTAAAGACATCATTCACTTGATAAACCCCACCATCATCATCATTTAATTCTAATCCATAACAATATGTAAATACAAGCATTAAAGTCAATCAAGCAATTCAACATTGACCAAAAAGCACTGTCAGCATTAAACTATTGATAAAACATTTGCAATAAGCATAACAGGTGTTTGTGTCTTTCTTTATACACTTTTAGGCCACATAAAATGCAACCATAGAACCAACCAATAGAGGGTGCTGCATTCCCAGCAGAAGAATAAAAATTCTAGTCTTGGAAGTACTTGAATGGTGAAAATCTAGGGGAGTCATAGCATGGCTGCATATTATTCCCAAACATAACAATGCAGACAGAAGCAAACAGTAAAGCTGTGGTGGTAGACATCACAGGCAGATGTGTGGCCAGTAATGATTTATGTGACAGGAAATGTACTTGTCTTCCAGGGAGGAATTCCATCAGGAAAATTCTAATTCATCTCCCAGGAGGCAACATTCTGGCTGGGTTAGACAGACTCGAGCTCTTGAGGCGGAAGCCGAGAGCGTCTTGTGTTCGACTTTTTTAAAAACAATTACACTTGTACTGTGATTTTATCATTTGTGTTGCACTCGCACTCTTGGTGCCTACCTGCTGTTCGCTGTTGCTACAGCGCTGCCGCTGACCGTGAACCGGCAAACTTGCTCACACCGCCATCCCGGCGAGGACGGAGGCCACGCCCCTTTCCGAGGCGACGCCCCTGACGCCGCCCCTATAAATAGTATTGCTAACTAGCGCCGCGCGTTAGACAGACTCGAGCTCTTGAGGCGGAAGCCGAGAGCGTCTTGTGTTCGACTTTTTTAAAAACAATTACACTTGTACTGTGATTTTATCATTTGTGTTGCACTCGCACTCTTGGTGCCTACCTGCTGTTCGCTGTTGCTACAGCGCTGCCGCTGACCGTGAACCGGCAAACTTGCTCACACCGCCATCCCGGCGAGGACGGAGGCCACGCCCCTTTCCGAGGCGACGCCCCTGACGCCGCCCCTATAAATAGTATTGCTAACTAGCGCCGCACGTTAGACAGACTCGAGCTCTTGAGGCGGAAGCCGAGAGCGTCTTGTGTTCGACTTTTTTAAAAACAATTACACTTGTACTGTGATTTTATCATTTGTGTTGCACTCGCACTCTTGGTGCCTACCTGCTGTTCGCTGTTGCTACAGCGCTGCCGCTGACCGTGAACCGGCAAACTTGCTCACACCGCCATCCCGGCGAGGACGGAGGCCACGCCCCTTTCCGAGGCGACGCCCCTGACGCCGCCCCTATAAATAGTATTGCTAACAAGCGCCGCGCGTTAGACAGACTCGAGCTCTTGAGGCGGAAGCCGAGAGCGTCTTGTGTTCGACTTTTTTAAAAACAATTACACTTGTACTGTGATTTTATCATTTGTGTTGCACTCGCACTCTTGGTGCCTACCTGCTGTTCGCTGTTGCTACAGCGCTGCCGCTGACCGTGAACCGGCAAACTTGCTCACACCGCCATCCCGGCGAGGACGGAGGCCACGCCCCTTTCCGAGGCGACGCCCCTGACGCCGCCCTTTCACGCCCTTATATAATGTGCATTCCCCGGACGCGCAGCGGACGAGCGCAGCGGGCGCGCCGCCTGCGCGCCGAAGGTGCGCCTAAGGTAAGCCCGTCTGCGCCCGTCCGCGCCAGGCCGGGCCCTAGGGCACACCTCGCTAGTCATCTTATTACGTACTCGCTCGACGAGCTTAAAAAATTACAGCCTCTTGCTCCCCCACTGTCCCCTACCACTAGCCGTCGTGCACATACTGCCGGCCTCATGCGCCCTGGCCTACCTTCTCCAGGTCGAGATACAAACACAGGAAACCCGGCTAAAAATGTTACTTCTATCAGTATGTCCTATTTGAACACTCGTTCCTTAGTGAAACATGCTGAAGATATTTTTATCTTGTTGACGGAAAATAGACCCGATATACTTCTGCTTACAGAAACGTGGCTCACGCCTGAGTCTCTCCCTGATATCTTGGCCGCCCTCCCCCCTGATTATTACATCCATCATGCCGACCGCCCCGATGGCCGGCCTGGCGGCGGGGTGGCAGCCATTATATCTAAGCATTTGGACACCATCTCATCCCTTTCCCTCCCTCTCCCAGAGGTAGACAATCTACTTATTAGTGTGGAAACCGGCACTGGTGCCTTCACTTTCCTCCTGCTATACCGGCCTCCACAC
This sequence comes from Triturus cristatus, assembly GCF_964204655.1. NCBI lineage: Eukaryota > Metazoa > Chordata > Amphibia > Caudata > Salamandridae > Triturus > Triturus cristatus. Next base: position 80,630,977 of record NC_140582.1, on the reverse strand, counting down.
CCTATGCCATTTTTCTCCACTATTCTGAGTGAACACTTCTCCAACCTCTTAACGGAGCACTCCAGCTTTGCCCTTTTAGGTGACCTAAATTACTGGTTCAATGACATCAGTGCCGGACCTCATGCTTTAGAGCTCTTCGAGACTCTTACTAGCCTAAACCTCACCCAACAGGTCACTCAATCCACCCACATTAAGGGCCATATTTTGGATCAGATCTGGACTTGTAATCTGGCCCTGTCCCAGCCAGTTATCTCTTCTTGTGTTTGGTCAGATCACCACTTAATAAAAACCATCATTACTATTGCTGGCCGGACTCTTGCTCCCCTGATGGCCGGCGGCTCCTCACGCAAATGGAGTACCTTCGACTCTCAGGGCTTTCTTACAACCCTGGCCGACACTCGGCCAGCTTTTAACTCCCCTGATAACATCGAAGGAATAGAACAAGACATCAGTTCCTGGCTGAAGTCAGCCAGCGACCTTTATGCCCCCCTAACCAAATTCCCCCCCACCAGACACCACAATTCCCACAGGTGGTTTTCTGATGACCTTAAGCAACAGAAAACAAAAACCCGTCAGCTGGAACGTATCTGGAGACGTGATTATTCCAACGAAGCCAGGCAGTCCTATATGACTGCACGTAGGGAATATAAATCGGCCATCATTGCAGCAAAAACAGAGCACTTCTCTATCAGGATTTCATCCGCAGCAAATAAATCAAAAGAGGTGTTCAAGGTAATGAACGAACTCACTACCGACGACAGGACTCTCCCAGCCCAAACCCCTACACAAGAAGCCTGTGACACTCTCAATCTCTATTTTTGGGAAAAGATTGAAAAAATTAAAAACTCTATACCTTCTCTACCCAAGTCACTCACATTGAACCTTCCCCCGGACAATCCCCTCACGTTCTCTACCTTCCCTACCTTGGACGCACCCTCACTGGCGGAACTCGCCATTCGTGTGAAATCAGGCTCTCCTAACGACAGATGTCCACCTTCCGTATTGCGGAGTATCTGTCTTAGCTTACCTGACTGTGTTTTACCCCTGCTAAATGGCTCGCTCAACAGAGGCATTGTCCCTAGTTCTTTTAAGGAGGCTACCCTCTTGCCCCTCCTTAAGAAACCCGGTGCTGATTCTGCACAACCGTCGAACTATCGTCCGATTTCCCTTCTCCCCTATTTTTCAAAACTTTTGGAGGCTCATGTCACTTGCTGCCTCTCCAATTTTATTGAATCTTCTGGTTATCTTGCGCCTAACCAGGCCGGCTTCAGGCCTGCCCACTCTACTGAGGCTGTCATTTTGGCAGTCTTGGAGACTCTCAGGAGGAACGCAGATGCAGGAGTCTCTCAGGCCCTTGTACTTCTGGACCTATCTGCCGCATTTGACACGGTGGACCATGACATCCTTCTCCACCGTGTCAGGCAAGCGGGCATCCAGGGCTCCGCCCTTAAATGGGTTGAGTCCTTTTTGATTGGCAGAACTCAGGCCGTCTGCCTAGGCCCCTACACTGCAACCAAAACGCCCGTGGTTTGCGGAGTCCCTCAGGGCTCCTCCCTCTCACCGCTCTTGTTCAATCTATACCTTAGGCCCTTGATCCAATCCCTTCAGAAATGGGACGCAGTTGTTTACAACTATGCTGATGATCTTCAGATTATCTTCTCTCTTAACTCCCCCCACGATATCAAAACATTTCATTCTGTGATGATTCATATTCAATCCTGGATGAACCAGAATCAATTGAAGCTAAATCCCGGAAAAACTGAGCTTCTCCTCCCTGGACTCAGTCACATCCACTGGGGCCCACAGTTTTGGCCTTCGGAGCTTGGCCTCCCTCCAGCCCCGGTCAAATCAGTGAAGAGCCTGGGAGTGACTATTGACTCCGAATTATCCCTCAAAAATCAAGTGGGTGCGGTCATTTCATCATGCATGTATCAGCTCCGGAAGATTCGTAAAGTTCGTCATCTACTCCCACCTGCCGCACTCACTCAAGTCGTCATTTCACTTGTGCTCTCTCGGCTGGACTTCTCGAATTCCCTTTATCATGGCCTCCCTCAATCTTTGTTACATCGGCTTCAGGTAGTTCAGAATCAAGCGGCCCGTCTCATTTACAAAACCCCCAGATGGCAATCGGCTAAACCTTTACTTCATAAATTACACTGGCTACCAATAGGCCAGAGAGCAGCCTTTAAGGTGGCCTGCCTCACATTCAAAGCTCTCCATTGTTCCGGCCCCGCGTTCCTCAAATCCTTAATCGCCCCTCATCACCCAATACGTAACCTTCGATCTGCTTATCGCCACCTACTTGTCACTCCTAAAATTAAAACAAAGAAATTCGGTGGCCGCCGCTTTTCTTACCTGGCTCCCAGTCTCTGGAACCCTCTTCCTCTCCTCATCAAATCCACTCCCTCCCTCTTGAACTTTAGGAAGTTACTAAAAACTCACCTTTTCACTCTTTAAGTCTAAACCTAAGTGACTCTCGCCTTATTCGTTTCTCGCTCTCTCTGTCTCAACAGCGCCAGGAAGCCTTTGGTGTCAGCGCGCTTTACAAGTTCCACTTAAGATAAGATAAGATAAGAAAATAAAAGGTTGCTTCCCACATTGTTATTTAGGTCTTGATGTTAGCCAAGAACTTTTCATTTAACTAAAATAAGGATATTAGGACTGGAGTTTACCAAGAACTTTCGCTTTTACTAAAATATCAATAATCCACTAACATATAGGGGCTTTCAGCCACTCCTCTTAAGGCATTGCTTTGTTGCTGTCATTCAATATTTTGCTTTACCCACTGCAGCATATAGCATGTGCCTGTCGGTCTGCCTACTTAAGTCACTGATTAACTTCACTTTGAGCAACTGAATTTTGCTCTCTCACAAAGAGCACATCTGCAGACAAGCTAGTTCTCTTTAGTACCAGTATTTTTGTTTTTACTATATAATTACTTTAGTGATGGATTAGTGTTTAGAGCCTGGTGTGATAGCAGAATGCTCCTGATGCGCATTCTATCTGTATCAGATCCCATCTTCTGCCAATGCTCTTGTAAATTCCTCTTGGAGTGTTTTGCTTTTCTGACTATTGCCAATGTACATAATACAAGATTGTGTCCATTTGAAAGTGTTCTGTATTAAGCATGTCCCCTTTTTGCTTTTTCTCCTTTCTTTCTTTCATAATTTGGTTCCTTGCTTTCTTTCCTGTCTTCCTTCTATTTTCTTTCCTTCTTTTTAATTTTCTCTTCCCTTATCTCTTTACTCTTTCATTCTGTCACTTTTGTTTTTCACCATTTTTCATTCTTTCTTTCATTCTTGCAGTCTTTCTCTTTATTTTCTTCCGTCCTTTCCCTCTGTCTTTCTTACATTCTTCACTTCTTCCATTCCTTTTCTTACTTTTCTTCCTCCTCTTTCTTTCCTTATCTCTTTCTTTCCCTCCTTTACATCTTACTTTCTTTCTCTCCTTTACATCTTTTTCTTTTCTTCTCTCCTTTACATCTTTCTTTGTTTTCTCTACTCTTTCCTTCTTTCTTTATTTAATCTCTCATATCTCGTTCCCTCTTTATTTTACTTTCTTTTCTTCTTTCTGTATTTCTTTCTCTTTTCTTCTGTCTTGCCTTGTTTCTTTCTTTCCTGCAAGAGGCTTGCAGCCAACTTTTTTTTAGGTCAGTATTAGCCAAGATCTTTTGATTTGATTAAAGTTATGTGTATAACAGTTATTTACAAGCGTTTCAGTTAGACCTCCTCCATTAGTCTGAAGTTGGTGTCATTCACAGTTTTCTTCCACTCACCTGGGCATGCATTAAAGAGCAATGTGTCAGCCCAGGCTCTAATTACATCAAGACAGGACTATGACAATGCACCATACATGGTCCTGCCTGACTATTTGATTAGTATGTTGCAGGTCGTTCAGAATGCAGCTACATGAACAGTACTCAGCCTACCTCTGACAACCCATATATCTTCGTTTCTCAGAGAATTGCACTGGCTCCCCATTAGAAATAGGATTACCTTTAAGATCTTATTGCTAAGCCATAGAGCATTTCATGGGACAGGCCCAGGGTACCTGAGAGCCAAATCTGTTTCTATATCCCTCCTAGAAGTCTGCGCTCAGCATGTCTCATTTCGGCCAAAATTCCTTGGATCCATAAAACCAGAACGGGGGGGTCCTTCTTGGGACCGTCTTTATGGAATAACCTCCATCTGAAATTAGGATGCATGACTTTCAGCCCTCTTTTCCGAAATAAGCTAAAAACATGGCTTTTTTCTAACAGCTGAATCTGTTCCTTTTCGACCCCGGTTTTCCACTGTCTGTGCAGAGCGCCAGGACACTCAGTTGCGCTGTAAAAATCCCCTTTACATTACATTACCCTTGAGCCATTGACTGACTTCACTGCCAGTTATGGCTTGCTGCCCTGTCACAAGCAACACATCCATGCTCAAAGTCGTTCCCTTCGGTGTCAGAGAGTACTATGGTAATGTATATTGCCTCATCATATCAGATGCTAGACTCCAAGGTTCACCATACACAGACATCACCATCATTTCAGAAGCGAGGCCATCTTAGGGGCAAAGAACAGGCTATTGAAAGCATGGCATGGACCCATGTAAAATACAGCGTTTCTCTCCCAGGTGAGGGTGACCTGGGGAAGACACTTTGGAGTGTTTCACAGGCTTAGGGGCATTGTTAACAGACTTCCAACTCAGAGTGAGTACACCAAGAAGACACATACACAATACACATAAATACCATTCACCACCATAAATCAGACATTCCTGTAGACTGGTACACCACACAAGCATCACTTAAGCTATGTTATGTTCTTGGTTACAGGAAGCCTTAACTGAGCAGAATGTGTTAATATCTAATATACATAAAATGTGCAAATAAATACATAAAGTGTAGTATCAGCATTTTTTGAGAAATATCTCTGAATCATGATGATGTACATTTATTACAGTGAATATGTATATAACTTAACAATGACCATTATTTCTTGAAAACGGATTCTGTTAAGACCAAATCCATAGTTTCCTTTTCTCCTTTCTTGCAGTGATGCCCAGGGTGGATTGAAGGTAAAATCTCCACACACTCTTCAAACCACTGTTATTGCATCCGGTAGAGGGTAAGGGAGGAGGGATTAAAAGAAAAGCTGTACATCATCATTAAAAGTATCTGTCTAACCGTAGAGGCACTGCAGTTGAGCAACATGCGGTAAGGTGGAAGAATGTGCCCCAGCCCTAGTCTGGTGAGTGATCATTTTTTCTGCATGTGAGCACTCTTTCGTGTAAGGTGATCCATTGAGCTATCAATGAAATAAAATAATGAACTGTGAAACCACACAAAAATGTGATTCTAAATGACCCTTACCTTTTTTTTTTGCAGTTTTATATAGCACAAACTCGACTCGAAGGTATCAAAGCGCTTCCCATGAGCACCAGTTGCATTACAGAGGACACATTAATTATTTTTTTTTTGCACTGGGTCATTAAGAGGCCTCTTTATGAGCTCCTTGCGCCGCTGGTGCGTCAGGACGCATCAGCGTCTTTAAAAATGCACCACACTGCACCATATTTTGTAACCCCCTTCATCAGGTATAATGTATGCAGGGTGGGCGTTCCCCACAAAAAAGGGTCATAGAAGTAGCGCAGTGAATTCTATCAGATTTCACTATGCCACTTCTAGGAGGCCACTGCGTCAAATCCTTACACCTGTCTCACAGCAGGCGTAAGACTGACGCAGGTGCCTTTAACATGGACTTGCCCATGTGTAATGAGACATTGGAGTTGTGTCTGTTTTGCGACACACTCCAGCAGTGCATCGTTACTGCAGCAACAGATACGTCAAGGATACTGATGTATCTGTTAACTCCTTGCAACATGGAGCGCTGTACAGTAAATATGGAGCATCTAAGGTGTCGCAAGGAGGACGAACTGAAAAGTGTTGCATCGTTGGTTTCACCCAGCGATGTGACACTTTTCATAAATATGGCCCTAAATGATTTGCCCAGAATCATAGGATGTTTGAGTATCCCGCCAGACTCTAACCTGGTTCCCCATCTTCAAAGTAGGCCGCCCTAGCTGTTAAGCCACACCCTCTCCCTTGTGAATGAAGGATAACTCATGCTGCGGATCCCTCTTCTGTACTCTTAATAAAAGCTCCAGCGTCAGAAAACTAAAATTACACGTAGTTACACAAGTTGCTAGTGCTGAAGGACTTCAGTGTGCTGACAAACGTTGTTTCGCATTTCTCTATGAACAGACAGTGACCGATGCAGAGTCATATAAAAAGCCCTATTGGGGTATACCATCTCTTCAGTTACAGTGTCTGTGTATTTCCCGATACAAATGGTATGTCCTTACACACCCTTGATCAGGTGTCTAACAGAAATGTTGCGGTGATTGTTTGAAAACACATATGTTGTCAGTGTTCAACTGCGTTTTTACTTTACACTGGGTTTATTACGCTGTGAATCGCCAGCCATGACATTGCATTGCTATGTAATGCACCACATGTTATTAAATTAAAAGGACATCCACCCTCTTACATTACTGCTCTGCAAACCTACTTTAGAAGGTCTTGCAAGAAAGGTTAGCTTAGCACTATTTTATCAGATACAGAGAAACACATTGCGAATGATAAAATGCAGTACTAGTCAGTGACAACACTGGTGAAAATAACCCGCATCAAAGTGTGAGCCCCCCTTTTCATTGTATTTAATTTTCATGTTATAATGCAATATGTACAATAATCCAGGTTAATTACATTATGATGCATGGAAATCTGCAATCACTGCATAAAGAAATGTGACTGGTTTATTGTAAACAACATGACAACCCTAATCACTTGAAAAAAGAAAATGCTGTGACTATTTCATGGTAATTGTTTATTACAGTTGAGTTCTGACAACACAATCGCTGCTGCCAGTCAGCAGACAGTGGAAGAGCAGCATCCTCTGCAGACACCATCTGACACTGAAATACCTGAATCAAAGGATAGATTTCCAGATTCTTCTTAACATTTGATTCTGAAAATCCACTCATTGTCTGACACTGTTAATGGCAGAGTACTAATTCTACTGGTGGGGATCAATGTATTAGATAGGAAATCCGGTTGTAGGTTCTACAACAATCTACACCACACTTATTTTATGTACAATACTATGAAAGCTAAGTGCTTGCTAGAAATTACAAGCTGTAGATCTGTGTGTCTGTTTTAACAATACAGATTCCACATTTTCTGCAGTAAGGAATGTCTTTATTGAGAAGGGGCAACACGACAAGGAATTTAAAATTGTTGGGGGGGGGGTTTGATGACATACATATGTATATCAACTACTGTACATGAGAAGGGTATTGCTTTACACCTCAGAGTTGTGTGACCTTATAAATGCCCCGACCTTTACCTTGTTCCTCTGTTTGACCATTAATTCCTGAATTGCTTGCAATATATTTATACCATGAGGTAGAGAGTTCTATGAGGTACACTATGAGGCTGAAGGCAATGAAAGCACAATAGTACTTGTAATGTATTAATGCTGCTTCAGCAGCTTCCAGCTCTGCTTGAGTGATGTATCAATCTCTTTCATGTTTTAGCTCATAAAAGACTAGGACAGATATGGAATGAAGGACAGCATGTAAGAAAGAAATATAGTGTGTCAGAGAGTAAGGCTAGTGTCATTATCAGTCATCGGAGTGGGGGGGTGATAGGACCTGTATCACATTATGTAACAGATGTGGGGCTCAAGCACTTTCTCCTGGTTATTGTATTGCAAGGCTAGATTGATCTCGGAAGGGAGCTGGGAATTTCTTGCATTAAAACAAAGAAACCTTAAAAGGCACGTTTTCCCCTCTTAAGATTCATAGTTATCAAAGTTCACCCTCGCACCTAGCCCCTCCTTCACTTTTCCTATATCTTACTGTACAGACTGCCAAGCCCCTATGCTCCTTTTTTGCAGGTCCTCCCAAATGTTGTTACAGGTTTAGCCGTAATCAAGGCCAGTTTTACTGTGCTTGATGATTCAAATCTTCATACTGATGATTGTAACAATGCGGCTGCGAAAAAATCTGTTACTTGATCTTGCATCTATGCAACTGATTAATTGGTACAAGGGCCTACTCATTAAAACAGCCATACCATAGTTTTAGTTTTTAGTAGTATGTCTAAACTTCAGGTGCAGAGGCCTATTCCTCTCACGTGGTCAGGACATTCTATGTTCCCAATCATTTGTATCTTTCCCTTCTTCCCCCTCTGTATTACCCCCCATGAAACGCCTGGAATGTTGTTGGTCTAAGCTAAATGGGGAGGACTGGTCGACTGCTTTACAGGGCTCCAAACCTGATCTGAATGAATGAATGAATATTTATTTATTGATTAATTAAAACCATTACAAAAAAAGAACAAAAATAAATACAAACCAAACACATTACCTAATTGAACATTCCAGGATACAATGCATAAAGTTGACCACAATCAATTAACTTTTTCCAGTTCGGGATAATTCAACATTATTATTTCATTTTTAAAATAGTTTACAGGACGTGGCAGTTTTCAAGGATAAAGTGCACATGTGCCATTCTATAAAAATAATAAACAATATAAATGGAACAGTTATCTAAAAGTAGTATTTTAAAAACAAACAATTAAAAAGTGCCATAAGGATAATTCATCATCATCTTAAAAACAGCAGCATCATCATTTACAGCCTTAACAAATTCAACATATACTTTGGGTGTCAACCTTACATAATTTCTTTTCCACTGTAAGTATACATTTTACAAATTGGTGTATAATATAGACGTTGACACCACTTAGGCAAAATATTAATGCCGTTCTACAAGTCCTAAGTCCCATTTCTTTAAAAATAGGTTTTAAAATTATTTTCCGTTCCTTCATCATTTTTGGGCATAGTGTTACAATATGCAGCAAGGTTTCGTCATACTGCCCACACAGCCGACAAATATTTGATGCCCATTTGAACTCCCATTTAGGGGTTCCATCTTTGGTTGGATAAATTCCAAACCTTAATAACATAAATTTCTTCTTAATTAAGGGTTTTTGGTGATGAAAAAGTAAATAAGGTTGGGCCATCATTTTGTCGAAACAATTGGCAATAGACCAAAAGTGTTTTTTTTTTCTCAGCTCATATTTATCCGACAATTCTGACAGCAAGGCGACGGTTGAATTAATTATTTTTTTATAATCCATTTTACTCTTTGTTTCGTCTTCCAATTTGGGACATTCGAATTTTAGGAGACACTCAGCTAAATAATCCTGCCAGCTTCTAGAGTATTCACTGGTCGAAATCTCGCTCCAACACATATTGGCCAACGTGCCCTCCTTGGCTCGAGATAATGCCAATAGTGTTTTTACAAATGATGCTTTACGCACCAAGAGCTGTTTCCGTAAGCCAAATTCCAATCTTAAATTGGCACATGAAATCTGACTAGGAATCCTAAAGACTGATTTATATGTCCTTGAAACTATGGCCTCCAATACTTTCACGTCTCTACCCTTAAAAATAATAGATCCATAATCCAGGGAGGGAATAAGTTTTGCTTTCATGACTTTAAGTAGATGGTCATAATTGGGGCATACTAATTTATCTCTTAACTTTCGAAATGCGAAGGCAAGTGAGGAGCCTTTAGCCTCTAAGTTATTGAAGTGCTGTCTAAATGATAGTCGATCATCAAATGTAATTCCCAAATATTTATACGTTTTTACACAGTCCACAGACAAACCATTGATACTCAAGTCCTTTACCCCAAGTTTGCCTTTTCCTAATAACATAATTTTTGTTTTTTTTATATTAATTGTTAATCCATTTTGGGTTACATATATATTAAAAGAATGTATTAATCTTTTTAATCCTATCATAGTTTGGCTAAGTAAAATAGTATCATCAGCATACTGTAAGTATTTAATTTCTTTACCCATTACAGAAGGGGAATGTGAATTTACGTCATTAAAATGGTTTGGGAGATCAGACATAAATAAATTAAAAAGACAAGGAGCGAGCACACATCCTTGTTTTAACCCAAGATTTGTCTCAAGGCGGCGGGTAGTATGTCTACCATTGCCGATTTTGACCTGCACCCAGGTATTTGAGTACAATAATTTAATCATTTTTAAAAGAGTTTCTGATATACCCCAATTCATTAACTTTTTCCAAAGAATATTTCTGGGTACAGAATCAAACGCGGCTTTTAAGTCAATAAAACAAATGTACAATTTTTGTTTCCTACATATGGCTCTTTCTCCTAGTAAAGACAATAAAATCAAATTGGTAAGAGTCGATTCTCCCTTCCTAAATCCTGTCTGAAAGATTGGAATCAATTCTTCTTTTTCCGCCCAAGACTCCAACTCCTCCAACAGACAACTTGCGAATATTTTAGCATCTACGTCTGTGAGGGTAATTAAACGATAGTTTGCAGGATTCTCCTGGGGCCCACTTTTGTAGATCGGCTGTATTATACTTCCCCTCCATGAATCCGGAATACAGCCTGTCTTACGAATTTCATTGAAGAGGACCGTTAATAACTCTGGCCAATACTCAATTTTGACTTTAAAAATAGCGTTCGGCATTCCATTAGGTCCAGGGGCTCCATTTGATCTAATTTTAAGTAAAACCTTTTTAACTTTATCTACCGACCATAACTTAATATTCGTAGAGCCTGGTGTGTCCCTTACACCAAAAGGGTCACACCCTTCAACTGGCTCCAATTTACCTTTGTAATCAAGACATTCAAACTCCTTTATCAGTTGGCTTCGGGAAGTTAATTTATTATTAAAAAAATGTATCCAGCTTAATTCATCTATATTGGCACTTGTATTTCTAAAATTTCCATTTTCTAAATTATTAATTATGCTCCAAAACATTCTCAGGTCCTTAGATTTACATGCGTAATGGAGTTTAGCCCATGACTCTTCATAATACAATCGTTTAGCCCTCCAGATTTCATTCTTGTAACCCCTCTTTAAATTTCTGATTTTAAGCGATGTTATGAAGTAACAAGATCCCTTTGCTTTTCTATATACTGATCTTATTGATTTATTAAGAGATCGTTTCAGATATAATAAACGATGGGAAAACCAACCCGGGTTCCTAGGATTCAAAATTCCACCCCCAGGTCGTCCCCTATTGGGGAATTTATTCAATAGAGATTCACATAAGGTGGGCCAAAGGGCAATCATCGAAATTCCATCAGAGTATTCGACCCGTGCATTTAGGATTAGAAGAGAGAGAAAGTCAATAATATCTTTCTCTGTTTTCTCATTCCATATTAACCTTTTTAAATTAAAAGTGACCGGGGCCGATCTTAATATTTTAGTCTCTGGTAAATACTCGAAGGGTAAATTGATCGTAAAAACTTGCGGATTGTGGTCGCTCTCAATCCTTGGCACAACCTCATAGCTTTGAACTTGATCTGCGAGTTTATCTGACAATATCGTATAGTCAATTATGGAAAGACAGTCGGCTTTATTGAATGTTGGAAAATGCTCCCTATCATACAACATCGTTAAATTGTATTTAATAAATTCACAATTAGACCATTGGGATAGAAGATCTGAGAGGGTTTCCCGGTTTTTATACAATAAAAGGTGAGTATTAAAATCTCCAGAGATGATCATCTGAGCATCCCTATGATCATAATATAGCACTTTCACCATCTATATAGCACTTTCACCAAACCTGATCTGACGGACAGTATCACCACCTCTACCTCTAGATTGAATGCGTGGATTACCAACTCAGTGGATCAAGGTTTTACCTGCAAGATGGTGTAAGATCACTCAATGGAAAAAGACTTCTCCTTGGTTCAATGCTAGCTTACCTGCCTTAAAAAAGGACTGTATGCATCTAGAAAGAGGCTGGAGGAAGTCCTACGATGAGCCCAGTGAAGCCACTGATAGGTCGGCAGTTAGAAAGTACCATGAGGAAACAAGAGCGTCTCAATCCACCTATTTGCCCATCAATATTGAGCAATCTGCCAATTCGCCAAAGGAGATCTTCCAGATTCTCAAGGACATCACAGAATGTAAATGATCTTGCTTCCTTTTCCCACACGAAAGTTATAGACTACTACTCTTTTTCCAATGGTTCCTTAACCGAGTAGCCTTTAGGAAGCATGCCTCATTTGACCCACATTGAGTATATGTCTCTCTGGTGACCTACACTGGGCATAGTATTAACGTAACCTCTCTGTTTGGAGCTATCTAGGGCATTTATGGCTGGTAGTCACCAACCGTCTAGCTGAATCATGCCGTCCTGTTTTGGTTGGTTCCATTTATTCTGCTGAGGCTGATACATTTGACTTTTAAACTCTATTGGCCAATTAGAATTATTCTGATTGTCCCCTATATCTGCAATCAATGTATCCCTCCATCTGTGACGACTAATATACAGTATAGGGACTTTTGTTTTCCTTTAAAAATGCTTCTATCACACATAGTAGTTGATATGGTCTCCATTTTTTCATTATGCCTGTTGCTTCATCTAAACCAACTTTTTGAACCTAGATAAGAGTAACGCCTTTACCTTTATGATACAGGTTGGAGATGCATATGCACCTTTAGCATTTGTGCTAAGGACAGCGGGGGCACTGTGCCTGACATCTGCAGGCGAGTGCCTATCTTCTTAAACATAGTCTCACGACATAGCTACACGGTGTATAAGGCACCACGATGAACTATGTCACACTGGCTCTGTTTGACCATTCTCTGTGGCCACTATATGTGATTCCTGTGCCTTTCAAACATAATGTCATAGATTAATCCTGACTAACTTGGACAATCAATTTGACTGGCTCACTATGAGTTGTATACCTATTCATAAATTTCTCGGTATGTTGTGTTTGGTTCCCCTACAGGTATCACCGGTGAATCCATCATCTTGCTACCCCTGGATTACTGGTCTAGTATCATTTACAATTTACCGAAACCCTTACCATTGTTGTCATCTTTTTTCACTCCTGTGAGATATCACTTTTACAGCAGTAGCTCACTCATGATCCTGAAGAAAGCCACAACACTTCTGAGGTCATAGGTTGAAACATGTCGATCTAAGTGGAGTACGACTTGATCTAATGGTTACTGTCGTATCTCGGTCTCCTTGCTGTTTTTAACCCTAGCACAAGGCAGCCAGAATAAAAGTATGCAGTAAACCTTGTAGCTAGTTTTAATTCACCCTCATTAGCACTGCACCCCTCACAACACTAGCTCACATTGGGTCTTAGTGAAACCCCTCTGAAAACAAACATCCCTGAGCTCCTTCCTCGCAGCGAGGAGGTTGAAGTCCGTACCATGACTAGGTTTCATGGTGCGAGGAGGATTCCCTATGATGAAGCATGCCACCTCTGGTGGGTGGGGGAAATCGTCCATTAAAGGCATGCCTTCTTCCTAGCCAGCCTCTCTTACCTTTTTCTATTTATTGACAGACCTGAGGACCCTTAAGTATTTTTTTAGTTTTACTTTTTTTAAGGATGATGATATCACAGACGGTAAGAATCAGCAGATGGGTGTTGTGAGTCAATCTGTATGAGACTTGTAAGGAAGCAAGGTCACACCAAGTAATATGGTTTGCATTGAGGTAAGAATAATGAAGAGCAAAGCACTTACAGGGAGAGGAAGAGGGGAGAGGATGAACTAAGGAACAAAGAGTTGGTGAGGTAAATAAACCCACGTTAAGGAGGCTGCTGGAGGAAGCAAAGATAATAGGCTACCATATATAGGAACAACATGGCAGTAACACATTAACACCTACTAGCTACAAAAGGGAAACTCTGGAAACTAAAAAACATTGACAAATTCCAATTTTTACATCTGGAAATTCAGTTAAAGAAAGGTGCAAATTCGGAGTGAAGGTTAACAAAGTGACCTAGGATGTCAATTCAAATGAAACATTGGCTAATATATGGTAGCATGTACTGCGAACGCCACCCATGGTGACGCGCTGCATTTTTTAAGCATATGGACATCATGCAGAAAGCACAATTAGGTCATGGGGGCAACACATGGCTTCACTATGAGGTGGAATTTCGTGCTAGACTGGCTCTGAAACTACAGAAGCAAAAGGGATAGGTGGATAATGAATTATTTGTTATCTTTATTTTCTGAGAAAGACATAAAAATGTATGAATTTCTTGATTTACCTGTTATAATAGATAAACAAATGGATGACAATGTCTCGTTTAGCTGCCCTCTAATTCATTCAGTTACAAATAGATGCTGCTGCTATATGGAATAGGTGTTTTAGCTGCCCTCTATCATTTGGATAGGAGCATAACACACAAAAAGAAGTTTGCCGTCCCCTACAGCACATATCTCTTTAGTATACATGATAATCTCTCTTACATTGTGCTTCGAACTCTCTCTCATTCCACCCATGTAGCCTTAAGTCTGTGAAGCGCCCCTACCCTTTTTGCATAGGCCTCCTCGAACTGACAGGTCAAAGTCAACTTAGGTCAGTGGCTCACTATTGTCGGCACCTTTGATGACTTCCAATTTTTATTACTAAGAATATTGCAATACAGATAAATTACTGCCAATATTTTGTCAGCTGGGGACCCGTATGCAAGAAGCTGAATAACACCAAAGACTTTGATGGAAGGATAGCTGATGCAATGTACCGACTGATAAACATACAATCCTCCTCCCAAAATTGCTGTATACAAGGGCATGAAAAATTATAAGTACCCAACTACCTGCCCCATTTGCCTTGCATCACAAATATTGATCGAGGTTGATAGAAACATTTTATGACTAGTATGCAGAGAATAATATGCCAACCATCTGGATAGAAAATCCACTCTTAAAATCGGGCGCTCTTAAGGCTTTGTGACCGACCTCGCACACTAGCTGCCATTCTTTAACATTAAATCTGCAGCCTGTATCCTGAAAAATCTTTGGAAGCAACATCTCCACACATTTACTATTTATACTTTGATGTAATAAACAAGTGCAATTTCCCATTCCATACAATTCCTTATTGATGATACAGCTTGTTATGGCTCTAGCTGTATCATCATCAATAATTATATGTTGATTAGTGCAGTTTTCCCCCCCAAAAAAAACTGTTTTCCTATAGTGCTCGAGTTTGGGTACCAAATTGCTGCAATGTCGATTCCCATTATATCAAATTAGTAAGATTATAAAAAATCCCCTAGCTACAGAAAGCCTAGATTACTCCAGGACTGCAGGACCACTTGAGAAAGCTGTAGACTTCAAGTCCCACAGTTTTGGAGTGAGGTAAGTGCTTGGCATAGCAGTACATTATATGCTTTAAAAAATAGCTGGGTGAGGGATGCCATTGTCATTATAACTGGAGACCTCGTTTTCTTGGGTAGTGTTGCTGATCAAAGAAAAACAGGCAACTTAGTTGCGCTATCTGTCAGCAACAACACCTTTGAATTATGATACATTTCTTTTAAACCATATGCTGATTGTATTAACTGGTTAGCCAAAGCTACCTGGCAATATGTTGAAAAATTAGGTAATGCTATCCCTGCGTCTAGTTGAAGGGTGGAAAGTTTTACCGAAGCTTGTTTTTTTGCCAATATAAACTCACAAATAATGTTATCTAGTATGAATTTGGCACTCTCAAAGGGAGGTTCAGAAATTAAAATACAAACGGGGGGGGGGGTTCTTCACATTTTGACTAATGAGACTCAACCCACCAATCTCTTTCGGTTTGCTTGTTTGTCCTAAATTGGCAGCGTATGCCCATATGTAGGTCCTTCGCTCCCTTTGCCACTGGATTCAAGCTAGCCTGGCTGATGAGGGGTGTTACCCCAGAAACCGGTCCCAGGATGCTTATTTCTGGTCCAGGGAAGACCGTGCTTGCCAATTCAGACTGGACTGTTCCCATGAGGTACAGGATCCAGACTGATTTGCATATAGCTGGGTCTGAAGTGGGGTGCCGGAGTTAACTAAAGAACAATGATGGATTCAACCCAGATTAGTGACGGGGAGTATGAGCGTCTGAAAAGTTTCAGTGCTCCGTCCATCATCTCCTTGTGTTTGTCATTGGTGGGCTGAGTAAAGGCAGTAGCGTCCAGCTCTCTAATAACCTTTTTACCTTTGTAAAGGTAATCCCGTAGTTTAGGTGAAACTCTGGTGTATAATCGCTTGTTACAAATATATCCAAATACCTTATGGGCTGTGGTGATGAAGGCTGAATCCCTACTGGCAGCTAAGATCTGTAGCATTAAACAAGAACAACTCTTTTTTAGACTGGTTTACTTCGTACCCACTTAGGCCTGTAAAAGTCTGGATTTCCTTCAGTGCTTTCTGTATGTTTGCACTTTCAACCTTGAAGTAGAAGATTTTGCGGACGTCATAAAGTTCAATTTTAGGCCCTATAATGGGAATGGCAAAATCTAAGTGTTGGACCGTATTTTCACCGCAAGTTGCTCGCTAAGAGAGAAAACAGGAGTGGAGATACTGGCCCCTGCTTAATCTCAATCTCTCCTGCCTATTCTGCATTAATAATTATCTAAGCTTTGGCCTCCTTGTATTCTTCCTTCAACATTGCTATCAGTTGGGAGGGGAAGCCAACCTTTCCTAGAAAAAAAAAAATAGGTCTTGCCAGTCGACTGGTTTGAACACCTTTCCTGAGCCCATCATTACAATATGGATAATGAATTGTGACTTGAATGGGTAAAACCAACCAGAACCGTACCACCAATTTATACAGCAAGTAAACAGCCATACAAACTTTTTCTGCGGTATCTCTCCCAGTTCGGTTTGGGAGGCACTGAAGGTGAATCCCTGCACAGCAAAGATGCTGGAATGGTGTATTAACTAAAGGTATCATGTGAGTTATCAGGGTCCAAGTGTGAGGAGGGGGCAGGTGAATTTGAAGTCTACTAAAGACATCTCACATGTTATGGAGAATTTGCATAAAGGGGTTGGGGTGGGAAGGTACGGTTGCAGTCCCATTACACACTACCCATTACCAGATTATTATTTTTTTTTTTAAACCTTTATTTCTTCAAGAGTCTGGACACAGCTATTCAGCCGACAACCCGGAGGTTCGGCAGCTTCGGTAGAGAAGGACAGAGAAGCGTCCACATTACATTAAAGGAGCAGTGAAAAGATTCCATTTTTAAATAAACGCAAACACACAACAAACCCCAGCAAGGCAAGAACACTGAATGCCCATGGTGATAGCCCCCCAGGGGAGGCCGGACCCCAATCATCTAACAGTCACAGTACTGTGATAAGAGGAGGAAGGGGGACAGCAGAGGCCCAAGAAGTCAATTAACCATCACATCTTATATACTGAGCTGGAAAGAATGTCAAGAAGAAAGCTGTTCCTCGGGGGGATCCAAATCAGGGGCGAGACATAATACAGGGGGGGAATGATTCCACCGCCCCCAGATGGCGTGCCACTTCCGAGGGCGGCCTCTAGCACAATATACTGTCTTTTCCCTGAGCATACTCCAGTCCATATTTTCTTTCCACGCGGTCAATGTGGGGGGCCCCACGGAGCCCCACAATCGCGCGATATCTCTCTTAGCGACCATGTTACCCAGAGTCACCCATTGGGTCTGTGCCTCATCGTGATCAGTGGGCCCCCAGACATTCAGGAGACAACACCGCGCTTCCGGCTGCATAGCAATGGCCGTCACCTCCCCCATCACTGCATGGACTCTCCTCCAGAATTCCGTGATGACACCACATTCCCAAATGATATGCAGGAAAGTACCCACCATACCACATCCCCTCCTACATAGGCCTTCCTCAGAGAATCCCATATGAACCAGCCTTGGCCCCGTCACATACACTCGATGCAGTATTTTGAGCTGCACCAGCCTCAGACGCGACGGGATCGCAACCTCCTTGGGAGAGGAAACAGCAGACTGCCAATCCTCGTCATCCAACTCGAGTCCATCCCTAGTCCACTGGTCCCGCAGCCCCAGAAGCATATCCGCCCGGACATTTATCAATTTCTTGTAGATGAGCGAGATCGTGCTCTCAGGCATATGGCCATCAAGGATCCGGTCCTCCAAAGGAGAGGACTCAGGCACCCTCTCACCCTCCACGAGCACTGACCGGAGGGCATGACGCACCTGAACATAGCGGAAAAACTCGGATGTCCCCAACTCATACTCCTTCTGCAACTCTTCAAAGGACTTCACCCTCCCCTTAATCAGCACATCTCCGACCCTGGAGATGCCGATCAAGTCCCATTTATCAAAACCTTTTGTATGCCAAAGCCTACCCAATCTTTCAGATTCAAACAGCGGGGTAGCAAGGGTGAGCCTATCCTTCCAGCCCAGCGAGTCAGTTGCCATCTTCCACACACGCACCGCCACCCCAGTGGGCCCCGTGAGGGACGAGTCCAGGGACCGCGAGTACAACGCCCTGTGATAGTTACCACCACGCAGCAACCACCTGTCCATGGCATAACCAGGGCTGAGGACAGGGCCATAGAGACCATGATTAATCGCGCTCAGCTGGGTGGCCCAATAGTAGCGTCGGATGTCTGGAAGCGCAATACCCCCATCATACCATGGAAGTGTCAACTTAGCAATTGCTATTCGCGGCCGCCCATCCCACAACAACGTTCGTTGGAGGCTTTCGACCTCCCGAAAGTAGTTGGCCGGTACCCAATCTAGAGTATTCTGCAATGCGTAGAGGAACCGGGGAAGAGACATCATTTTGAACAAGGCAGCGCGCCCAACGAGGGAGAGGGGCAGCCTCCGCCTGCCCTCTACATCCCGCCGCAGGCGCGCTAGGGGGGGAGCAGGTTCCTCTCATACCGCAAAGCGGAGTCCGTGGAGATAAAGATCCCCAGATACACGAAGCCCTGCTGAGCGATCTGGATCGAACAAGTTCGCGGGATCGGTGGAGCCTCGCCACTCAGAACATATAAATACGATTTACTCCAGTTGATGACGAGACCCGAATTCCTACCGAAAGATGTAAGAACGTCACAGACCACTATAAGTGATTTCTTGGGCGAGGCAAGATACAACAGGATGTCATCAGCATATAGCGAAATGCGGTCCTTGTGTTCGGGCGACCATCTAAGTCCCCGTATATCCGGGTGCCAGCGTATCCACGCTGCCAGCGGCTCAAGGGCGAGGGCGAACAACAATGGCGACAGGGGGCAACCTTGCCGAGTACCCCTCCCAAGCTGAAACGGAGTCGATGCCCGGCCATTTACCACCACACTCGCAAGGGGTCCCTTATACAGCAACCTCACCCAGCTCACAAAACCATGGCCAAAGCCGAACTTGGCCAGCACAGCCCACAAATATGCCCATTCCACCGTATCAAAGGCCATCGTGGCATCGAGAGACGCCACAATAGCTGGTTCACGCAGCGTGCCCGCCCTGGCGATTACACCATGTAGGCGCCGAAGGTTTAACGCAGTGTTACGATGCGGAATAAAACCGGATTGATCTGGGTGGATCAAGTCTCCAAGTACCCTGATCAATCGGGCCGCCAGGATTTTAGCCAGAATCTTCGGCTCGGCGTTAAGGAGTGAGATAGGCCTATATGAGGCACACTTATCTCGGGGTTTACCATCTTTGTGTATAACAACAATTGTCGCCAGTCGCTGATCCAACGGGAGGGTCCCACTCCCCCGCGCCTCCACGAACATGGCGCGCAGGTGAGGGGCGACCCTATCCGGAAACAGCTTATACAGGTCAACCGGCAAGCCATTCGGGCCCGAGGCCTTCCCCGAGTTCAGCGCGCGGATAGCTCCCGCCACCTCATCGACCGTTATGTCACCATCAAGATCATCCCTATCTACGTCAGAGAGACAGGGCAAAGCGATATCACGCAAGAGGTCACGCGAGTCCTCGGGCGGCCTATCTGACACTGAGGCATAAACCATACGGAAATAGTCCGAGAAACACTGTACAATCCTCTCAGGTTCCACAATCACCTCTCCCCCCTCTCCCGTCAACTCCGGCACTACTCTATTAACCCGTTCTTTTTTGTCCAGCCAAGCTAGGAGTTTCCCGGCCTTGTCACCAACATCATACAGGCGGCCCTGCTGTTCCCTACTGAGGGTCTTAGCGGCATTCGTCACCAGGTCCTTATACTCGGCTTGCTTCAAGCTCAGCTCATGCAGTGAGGCCTCTGTAACCTCCTCCTCTAGCGATCCCTCCAAAGCCACGATCTCCTCCTCAACCTGCATAACCTCGCCATCTCTCCGCCGCTTGGCCGCCACTACAAGGGAGAGGGCCTCCCCTCGCAGCACGGTCTTAAATGCTTCCCACAGCGACACAGCCGAGTCCACGGATCCCTGATTGTCCTTGAAAAAATTATCAACTGTCTTCACCAGTGCGCTGCGCATCTTGGGGTCTCGAAAGTAGCAAGGGTTAATAGGAGCCACCCTTCCCCCTCCCTCACGGCCGACATCCAGCCTGACCCACACTGGCGAATGGTCCGATATACCACGCGCCATGTGCCTGGCCTCGGACACCAATGAGGCGTGCGCAGCCAGAGTGAGCAGGTAATCAATCCTAGAGAGGCTACCATGCGCCCCGGAGTGGAAGGTGTATTGGCTCTGTGTGGGGTGCCGGAGCCTCCAGCAGTCTATCAGGCCGAGTGTGTCTAGAAAGTCTGGAAGCCACTTCTGAGCCCCCCCTGTGTCTCTGGGCGGGTATCTATCCAGCAGCCCAGAGCCGACAGCATTGAAATCACCCCCCACCACAAGCATACCCCCCGGGAGATCCAGCAAGGCCCTACCCAGATCTGTAAACGTGGAGGCCTGCAGGGCCGGCGGGACATAAACCGAAACTAAAACCAAAGTTCTTCCCTCCCACCGCCCCGCCACCGCCACAAACCTCCCCCTATCGTCAACAATGGTGGAGTCCACCTCAAATGGTAACGAGGCTCTGACTAGGATGCCCACACCCCTGGACCCAGAGGAGAATCCCGAATGAGCTATGAATTTATAACCCTTCCTATTAAGAGCATAGCACGTGTTACCTATAAGGTGCGTCTCCTGCAGTAGGGCGACATCCGACAATGACCGTTTCAAGAATTGCAAAACAATCCCGCGCTTAATGCGATCCCCCAAACCATTAACATTCCTGCTACTAACACTTAAACCCCTACCCCCCATCCCCACACGTAAAGAGGCCCACCCCACACCCGAAGAGCCACCATGGAACAGTCCTGAAAATAATCACTACGCCTTGCAGAAACAAACCCCCCAACAACAAACCCAAAATCCCAACTATCCCCCCCACCCTGCACCCCTGCTGCAGCTTACAAAGCCCCCCCAACTTGCAGTGTGCCTGTCGCCCTACCAAACCCAAAGTCTACAAAAAGTACCCTAAGGGAGGAAAGAGCTCCCCTCGTCCTCCCACAACCCTCCGTATTTACTGCATTCTGTTCAAGTCATTAGCTAGAGTCAAATCGAGTCAGTCCGGTTCCGAAGACATCAACCTTGTTCATCCCGGCCACTGTCCCCGTCTGCGGCAGTGACCTCTCCCGTCCGTCGTCGGGGCAGAGCGTCCAGCCATTCATCGGCCATGACAGGCGACTCAAAGAAGAATGTTCGGTCTTCGTACACCACACGTAGTCTGGCAGGGAAGAGCATGGCATATTTCAGTTCCCTCTCCCGAAGCCACCTCTTCACCCCCAGGAAGCCCTGCCTCTGCCTCTGCACCTGCTGGGTGAAGTCAGGATAGAAATTCACCGACGCGTTCTGGAAGGGGACCGGGCCCGTCACCCTCGATGCTTGCAGGATAGCGTCCCGATCTCGAAAATGAAAGAGCCGGGCGACAATCGGCCTCGGTGGGGCTCCCACCTTGGGCCTCCCACCCGGCACTCTATGGGCCCTCTCAACTGCGAAAAACTTCCCAAGACCCTTAGGCTGCAGATGGTTAAGCACCAAGCCTCCACGAGCAGGTCTACAGAAGTCTCGTCCGAGGACTCCGGGACCCCGATAACGCGCACGTTGTTGCGCCTGGCCCGGCTCTCAAAGTCCTCCAGCCGACGGGCGGCGAGATCACTCTCGGTCCGCAACTTACGGACCTCGGTCTGTAGTTCCGAGACATCATCAGCGAGGCCCGTGGTCTTGAGGACCAGGGTTTTAACTCGTTCATTTGTTTTGCCCAGATCCGCGCGGATCAGATTAACGTCCACCAAGATGGTATCCACTTTGTGCGCCAGGGCATCAAACTGTCTCCCAATCGAAGTCTGCAGCCCTTCGAGCGCGCCCATGACATCCTGCAGCGAGAGCTCCGGGGCCAAGGGTGAGGCAGTCTTCTGTGTATCCGGCGACTGGCTCGGTCCACCCGGTGACCCCTTCTGCTGGGCATAGCGGTCCATATTATTGGCTTGAGTATAGGCTCCCCGCCTGGTGGCCTTAGGCTTCAGCCGATCCACCTCTGCTTTGCCCGACATGGTTGGTTCAAGCAGGTCGGTTCAAACAGGACGGCCCTCTCTCAGCGAAAGGAATCAGGAGTGCTCAGTCCTGCGATGGGCCGCCAGAGTAGCGTGCAGAGCGTCCAAATGATAATAAAGCAGCCGAGAGCACTCCCTGGGCAGGGCAAACAAAGGGCGAGAAAGTGAAAGGATGGGGACCTCCGTCCGGTAGTTCACACCTCGCCTGGCCGCTGTTGTTCAATTAGAGGTCGGGCATCCTGCTAACTCTAGCCCCTGGCATCCCTCGGAGATAGGCCTCAATCCTCCGCCATGCGTAACTCCGGTTCCCGGTGGGCGATCCGACCTCGGGTAGCATCAATCGCCTCCCTGACAAGTCATCTGCACGATGCCATGCATACAGACAGGATTAGAGACAGGATAGTCGACGGAGGGCACGAGGGTCTCGGGAGCTCAAAGCTCACGCGGCCATCTTGGTCAAGCGCTAGGCTCCTCCCCCGCCATTACCAGATTTGATTATCCTCCCACTGGGTGTTTCCCAAAATGCAGGAAGGCAAAATTAGCCTTATTCATAATTTGTCTAGGCCAGAGAATTGCTCTGTGTCGGACTACATTTGGACAAAGGAGACAATAGTTATGTATGTGTCAGCGGGCAATGCCATTGCATTTGTGAGATGATATGATGCAGGCTAGTAAGTAGGCAAAATCATGAGTGCAATTGTGAAATTCCTGAGATTACTTCATCGTAATTGCATTTTTTTTGTAGTTTCGCACCACAAGAGTAATGTTATTAGGGCCGTTCACATAATTTGGGGCAAAAATGCCTGCCCAGAGGCAGCAGTTTTTTCTGTTCTGTTGCATTTTGCGCTATTTTCTTAGTGCACAATGTATCCTCTGGTTCATTTTGGTCAATAGGGTGCAGTGTGCGCTATGAAAATAGAAGTAAAAGCAGGGTTATGCTGCTTCGCATAATCTTGCATAGGTTTGCTATAATTATGCTGCCGCAGGTTCCACCCCACACCTAATATTGAGAATAGGGAGGACATCTCGTAGGAGAGAACAAGTTACTTACATTGTTACCGAAGGTATCTGTAAGGAACATAGGTTAGTTATAGATTCCGTACCTTAAAATTACCCCGAGGTGTCAGACTGGATTTTTCGATTGTTTTCTTAGCAGTACCTCTGTGCGCCGGTAGATGGCGTCGGTCAACTCCACGTCCGTCGTCAGTGTTGTGTTTGCCAGGATGATGTTGCGTTGCCTACTTGGATGCCGCCTCTGCGCACTGATGTCAGTTCTGACATGACTTTCCATGCCAGAAGCACAGAGCAATGTAAGACACTGATCACTGGTGTGCTAACACTAGGGCCCTGCAAGGGAGTCCCTGTCCCTAGACATCAGTTCCCAGAGCGGGGAGGATGGGTGGGATGGTAAGGAATCTATAACTAACCTATGTCTCTTACAGATACCTTCGGTAACGATGTAAGTGACTTGTTTAACTGTCTCTTTCAGATGTAGATTCCTTACCTTGGAATAGATACTCCAGCAATACCATCCCCAGGGAAGGGTCTGCGAACCTAGTTTACCCATTCTGTCCTCCAGGACTTTCTGGTGTGAAGTATTCATGCCTCCAGACTTGGCTATCCAGGCAGTAATGTCTAGTGAATGTGTGCATAGATGCCCACGTGGCCGTCTGGCAAATGTCAATAAGTGGAAATCCACGTGACAAAGCAAGAGTAGCCCGCAACCCCACTAGAGGTTCCTTTTTCGCTAAAGCGTAACAAATCTTGATAAAAAGGACAACCCATCTACGCTTTTGGACAGCCCAAACTTTCTTGGCACCCACGTAGCCAAGGAAAAGGTGAGCGCCTACTCAGAACTCCTTAGTGCGGTCAAGGCAGAAGGACAACACACGTTTAGGTTCCAGACCGTGGAGTTTCTCCTACTCCTTGGAAGGGTGCGAAGGTGGGAAAAATGTGGGCAGAGTGAGAGGACTAAGTATGTGAAAAGGAGTAACTACTTTACAGAGGAACGTGGGTCTCATCCTAGGCACCACTTTGTCCAGATGCACAGTTAAGAAAAGGTGCTTAAAAGAAAGAGCCTGAAGCTCACTCACTCTGCAAGCATAGGTGATGGCAACAATAAAGGCAGTCTTTAGAATAAGGAGCCTGAGAGGACAGTTGTGAAGAGGCTCAAAGGGAGCACACAAAAGGAAAGTCAAGACAAGGTTCAAGCCCCACTGAGGCATTATGAAAGGAGATGGAGGAATGAGGTGAACAATGCCCTTAAAGAATCTATTTACAATAGGGGACTAGAACACAGAGGGTAGATCTGGTAGCTGAAGAAGAGCAGAAATGGCTGCCAGATAACCTTTTAGAGTGCCCAGAGCAGAGCCCTGCTGGGCCAAAGAACGTATGTACAAAAGGACCTATGAAAGAGGGGGCAGAGAGGAAATACACAGCCTTTGCTGCGCACCATGCCAGAAACTTGTTCCATCTACAGGAGTATACCATCTCAGTGAAGGGACACCTGGCTACCAAAATTACATAACAGTTTACAGATTTCGAGAGGAAGGTCAAAAGCTGTCGTCACTCAAACTCGATGAAAGGAGGTGGAGGCTGGACAGGTTCGGGTGGAGGACTGTCCCCTGCTGTTGCCACCGAAGATCCTCCCGAAGAGTAGTCTGATCGGAGGATTGATGGCAGTGCTCAGGAGCTCAGGGTACCAGACTCTTCGTGCCCAGTCCGGAGCCACAAGAATGACTTGGGCCCAGTTGCGCTTGATCTTCTTCAGCATTCAGGCAGAATTAGTATAGGGGGACCGGCGTACAGGAGTCTGCAGCACCACTTGCAACAAAAAGCGTCGCCGAGCAAGTGCCGCCTTGGAAACATCAATGTGCAGAACTGCAGACATTGCGCGTTCTCCTCAGTGGTGAACAGATCTAATCAAGGCTATCCCCACTGCTGAAAGAGACCTTGTACCACCTCTGAGTGAAGACGCCATTCATGATCCAACAGGCACCAACAGCTGAGTTTGTCCGTTTTGGCGTTCAGAGAACCTGCCAGGTGTTGAATCACCAGGGTCAGGCCCTGATGTTCCACCCATGTCCAAAGGTGAAAAGCCTCCTGACAAAGGGTCCATGACCCAACCCCGCCCTGTTTGTTACAGTACCACATGGCGGTGGTGTTGTCTGTTAACACCTGCACTGCCTTCCCTTTGAGGGAGGAAAGGAATGCCTTCAGTGCCAAGCGGATCGTCCAGAACTCCAACAGGTTGATATGGAGCCCGGACTCCGCCGAAGATCAGACTCCTCTGACCTTCACCTCTCCCAGGTGGCTACCCCATCAAAGGAGTGATGCATTGGTCACCACTGTAAGGTAAGGTTGGGGAGGGGAGAGGGATCTGCCTTTGACCTAATCCTGGTTCATTAACCACCACTGCAGTTGTTGCACAGTTCCCTCCGAGATCTGGACATAGTCGGAAAGATTCCACTGATGCTGGCCCACTGGATCTTCAGGTCCCAATGCAGAGCCCACATATGTCATCTGGTCTGATCCACTAGCAGGATGCAGGAGACCATGGGGCCCAGCAGCCTCAGGGTCATTCTCACCAAAATCCAGGATAGAGTCTGAAACATCGGTATCATAGCCCGAATATCCCGGACACCCTGTTTGGGAGGGTAGGCCCAAAACTGCACTGTGTTCAGAACAGCCACAGTGAAAAGGAGCGACTGAGAGGGAGTCAGGTGTAACTTCAGCATGTTGACAGACCTCCTGCATTCACTGGGGTTCACTGTCATATTCTGGAGGTGGGAGGCGAAAGCCAGCAGTGAGCCTGCGTTCAACAGCCATTCGTCAAGACAGGGGAAGACTGGAACTCCTGATCAGCACAGATGAGCTTCAAACACCGCCATCACCTTCGTGAACACCTAAGGGGCGCTGGTAAGGCCAAAGATAAGCACATCGAACTAAAAATGCTCATGGCTTACCGTGAACTATAGATAGTGTCTGTGGGCTGGCAAAATGGGCATATGGAAATTGGTGTCCTGCAAGTCCAGTCTCGAGAGCTGACAGGACCCGAGCTACAATGAGCATTTTTAACTCCTCCTTCCAGAGGAAGTAGTTGAGGGGCCTGAGGTCTAGGATAGGATGTAGTCATTTGTCCTTGTTAGGTACCAGAAAGTAGCAGGAATAGCAACCACGACCTACTTCTGGTGCAGGGACCCTTTCGATGGCCAAGGGAGCTAAGAGAGCTGAAACTTCCTGGTGGAGAAGCTCCAAATGATCCTTCGACATGCTATCGGAAGACGGTGGCATGGAGGGAGAGGCAGTCTTGAAGAGGAGGGAGTAGACCCTTCGGACTACCTGCAAATGTGAAGGTTTGCCAATGGGGGTGGTGATGGCGAATCCTGCCACCCACTGGCTGCTGATGGGCCTGAAAGGTCAGATTAGGAGGCTTCTGAAGGGGGGAAAGGGTAGACTGGCCTGCCCGCTGGGTCCCAGACCCGCGAGGTCGCTGGGTTCCACGTCCGCAGGCATGGATATGCTGGGCAGCCTGCGTGGACTGGTGGCTAGACTGGGCCAGACGTGGAGGGGTGCTCTTTCCGTAGCCACAAAAGGGGCAAATGGCAGACTGTGGAGGATTTGAGGATGCCATGAGGCCTAAGGATCTGGCCTTAGCTTGAGAATCCTTAAAACGCTCCAGCGCCGAGTCTGCCTTGTCACCAAAAAGGCGACAGCCATTGAAGGGCATGTCCGGCAGAGTTGTTTGAACATCCCCCGAAAAGCCAGATGTACTCAACCAGGCATAGTGCCGAAGGACTACCGACGTGGCAATTGTTCTGGCCAGTGAGCCAGTGGTATCCAGTCCACAGCAAATTGTGAATTTTGCTGCGTCTCTTCCATCTGCCATGGCTTGGGATAGAACGGCCCAGGCCTCCTCTGTGCACTGAGGCAGGATTCGAGCAACCATATTCCAGACTATATGGGAGTATCGGCCCAAGAGGCATGCGGTATTCAAAGACTGCAGTGCAAAGCTGGAAGAAGAAAACATGCGCTTCCCAGAATGATCCTGCTTCTTGGATTCCACTACTTGCTGGGCAGCTGAGAACAATAGTCTGGGGGCCTAAACGGTGCAGCTGCCCACTACTTGCTGGGCAGCTGTAAAAAATCAAATGAGTCAGGGGCTCTCACTGTGCCCCGGAACTAACTGTGCCCCAAGTTGGAGCCATCTGGGCTCTAAAGCAAATCTGCAGAGTGGTGGAGCCATCTGGCTCTAAAACAAATACTGTGGGGCGTAGGAACCATCTGGCTCTGAAAATAAATCTGCCCCCGTGGAGTGCACCGGCTCCAGAAATAAATATGCGCAAGGTTGGAGCCACACACAGGCTCTTAAGATACATCCTGCCCCCTTTGTTGGAGCGACCCCCTATCAGGCGGGGGCCGCTCAGAAAATGATGCGGCCATGTCCCCTGCCCAGCCCTCACTCACCGGCTCTCTGCGGGGCTCTGCTGACAACTGTGGCACTCCTCCACTTTCCCTCCGGGTACACGGCATTCACGTCGCCCTGCCTCTCTCTTTGACTGCACGTGGGGCTTCCATCGGCGGCCTCGGCAACTCTTCACCCGGGCCCCCTCCTGGGACCCGGGACTTCGGTTTTCCTCTGCTGCCACCGCAGGGCTCTCCCTTGCACTTGGGAGCCCCGCTTCGCCATTGCGGCATCCTCACTCGCGGGGCTTCCCTTCCCTCTCTGTAGCCCCGCCCACAGGGACGCAGCCTCTCCTGCCATCCGGGCACGCTGGGCAGCGGTCCGGAAGAGATTTCATTGCGGCTCGGGCAGCGGCGGTGATTTTTCTGTGGGCAATACGGGGTAGACTCCCGTTAAGAAAACACGCAAAAGCGGGGTGGGCACCCGCGTTTAAAATAGAGAAATAAGCGGGGTGGGCACCCGCAAGGAACAATTAAAAGGGGCACGCAAAGACGCAGGGTGGGCACCTGCATATAATTAAAGCGAAGTAAGCGGGGCATTCGCAAGGCTCACGAAGATGGGGGAATCCCTACAATGGGGATTCCCTCAGCCAGGGCTGCAGCGCCACGCTGCTCAGCCCCCAGGCTCTCCCCTTTCCTAGGAAGAAAAGCAACCAAAAAGGTCCAAGATGTCTTGGGTATCAAAAGATGGAGCAAAGCAGCTCCCAGCAAGGGAAAGTCCTCCAGGCATCCAGGGGCAGGGCAGGGCCCAGGGAGGCAAGCCTTCCCCTGAGCCCCAGCAGCACGCTCTTGGTAGATTCAAGTCCACAAACAAGAACACTTTCATGGGGTCACAGCCCCTTCTTTTATACTACATTTTCATTGTCTCAAAGTGTAGGCATTGGGAGAACCAGATACAACTGGTTCAGGAGAACTTTGTTTTGCTCAGCTCCCCTCTCTATTCACAGGACAGGCCAGGGACATCAGACGCACCACAGGAGGTGTAGCCAGCATTGTGAAGGGAAGGCCCAGCCCCATTCAGGTCCCAGGCGCAACTCCTCCCTCCCATCTACAGGCATATCTCTCCATTCATCACCGGGCAGACTCATCCTGGCTCCTGGAATTCCCCAGCTCTCTCAGCTCCTGTCAATCACAAGCCAGACAGGCAATTCACATCACACAGCACACAGACATGCCAACTTCTAGAAGTGGCACTTCTCCACCAGTCACCATAAATCTGCGCACACCATTGCGCAGCATGTATTCCCACGAGTTCGCACATACCAAATTCGCCCCTGCACTCCTCTCACATCAGGAACTACCATGGACACACATATCCCCCATGCATTCTATCGGAGGGCAGGCCAGTCTCACTACATGTAACACAGGGCGCACACACTTTTAGCACTGTGTCCCAGTGTAAAGTGCCCATAGGCCTACAACTACTAACACTACATAAGGAAAAAGGGCAGGATAAATGCAAAAAGATTAGGGGTGAACCTGCCAAAAGGGCCAGGTCCAACAACTATGTATTGGTGGGATTCTGCTGGGGTACAGTAACCTTTCACATTCAGGTGGTGGAGCATTGAACCACGTTCACTTGTGTCACCTGTGGGTGGGAAAGCAAACCTTATAGAGTCATGCCAGCTGTCTATATCTAGACATATCTATCTATAACTATCTGAACTATCTATCACTATATCTATATTCACTGAAAAAAACAAAGGTTACAGGGACTTTATAGTTAGCTCAGTTAACTTTAACTGCTGAATTTCTCTGGTTTTGTACGAGTGAAACTTGAGCCTAACTATAACTCGCGCCCCGTTAATGCACTGCTTATGACCTCACATATTACATCACTCATGACATGATCAGTGACATCAATCATGACATCCTCAAATTACATCACTGATGAAGTCACTGGATGATGTTGAGAGTTTAAAAAAAGTTAATGAGTGTTAAATATATATACCAAGGTGCATTGGTGAACACGTGCGTATACGAGTGCCTGTATGGATGATTCAGTGGGTCTATGACTGCCTATATAGGTGAATGGTTATGTGTCTCAGTAAATGTATGGGTGAGTGACTGGTTGTGAGAATGTTTGTATCAGCCTGGTAGCTGATGTCTAAGTGGCTAGATGGGTGATTGATTAGTTATCCGAGTACCTGTATGGGTGTTTGACTGTCTGTGTGGGTGGGTGAGGGTGTGTGTGACTATCTGTATGGAAAAGTGATTGGGTGAGTGAGTGGATGCATGGGTCAGTGTATCCTTGTGTCAGTGACTGTATAGTTGAATAAGTATGTGTTAGTATCTGTATGAGTAAGTGGCTGTGTGATTGACTTTGGGTGAGTGAGTAGGTGTGTGAGTAGCTCTATGGGTGACTGACACAGTGTGGGAATGGCTGTATAGGTATATGAGTGGACATGTCAGTGGCTGTATTAGTGAGTGAGTGGGTGTATGAGTGGATGTATGGGTGAGTGAGTGGATTTGTATGTAGATCTATGAATCAGTGAGCGGATGTATGTAAGGTTCTATGAGGTTGTGAAGAGGTGTGTTAGTAATGTAGATTATGTCCTCAGTGATGTCACTGACAATGTCATGAGTGATGTAATATGTGAGGTCATAAGCAGTGCATTGCGAGAGCGTGAGTTATAGTCAGCTCAGCTAACTATAACTGCTGAATTTCTCTGGTTTTCTATGAGTGAAACTTGAGCCTAACTAGAACGTTCCTGTATGCTTTTTTTTTCTTTCAGTTTCTAAGGTTTTACAAACTCTATTTGTTAATTGTAATGTCCATTTTTGGTAAGTGAACCTGTAAGATTTTCGTACTTTCTTTCTATAATTGGATATTGTGTATTATATAAATACAATACACCACACATATTTTGAATTCATATGTGTTTATCAGAAATTACATTAATAATTGGTTTTATTTTTAAAAATGTTGTAATGCGCCACAACATTGTTGCACTTATAGATATTCTGATGACAGAATATCCACTGTTTCACATACGGGAAAACACACCTAAAGACATTTAACTTTAACTCTAAAAATATGGTAGAATAGAATATTGCTTTAACTTCTCTTTACATGATCAATTTAGAAGAAAACCAACTTTTCAATGACATTTTTTTTATTTGTGACTGCCGTCATCATCGCAATGATATCCGTAGTCGAGCAGAGCGTATGGTTTATACAAGTGTAAAACGTATAGACATACTGTAGAACATATTTACCAATAGAGCTTTATTAGTGAACTTTTCAAACTCATATTTTTCAAGTACATTTCAGAATAATCGCCTGCAAACACTTTTTGCCCATTTCTGCAAAGGCAGCGGAAGTCGCGATGACGTCGGTAATTGCATATAGCGCGTGTTTTTCAACAACTTTGAAACATATATGTAGAGGTATTGTGAGCAAGTTTAGTATAGCTGTTCCCCGTAAAATGGAAAGAAAAGCAGAACTTTTAATATTATAAATCAAAACTACTTTGAACTTTTGCATTTCCACTTCACTGCGGTAACCACAACTATTTTGGTCATTGCAAATATCACATGACTGGGAAATCAAAGAATATCATTGGATAATATACTTTTCAGCAAAATCAATTGGAAGTACACACAATATGTTCCTTCTTGAATCTTCTTTCATAGAACTTCATTCTAAGCAGGTGGATTCATTTTGCTGTGTAAACTTTTTGGTCTTTTTTTTCTATCAGAAATGGCAACACAGCAGGGAGATGGGGGTCAGCAGGAAAAACTGCTGGACCAGGATGTGGAAGAGGCGTACACTGAAGATGTGGAAGAAGAGGATTCTTCACAAAATAGAGTCAGTGTGGCATGGGATTTTTGTTTACATTCCGATCAGGCGAATCTAAAGCAGTTGCCAAACTTGTGCAATGCACAATCTGCAAGAAGACCCTCTCTGGAGGGACCAACAAGAAATATTCATGTGGGACAACATGCTATCTACAAACTCATCATAAAAAACGTCTCCAACTGGTGACCAAGCAGAGGGAAGCTGGAGGGCCATCTACTTCAGTGGCAGCAGCAACAATTCCTGGTCGAAACACCCTTCTGAGGTGCAGAGTACTGCAACATATATGGCTCCAGAGATGTAAAGAATGGCAATGTAGTGCATGGACTGTAGTGGTGTCATAAGTGCTGGTGAGCAGTCTCTTACTGCTATTCACAATGCTGCAAAAGAGCAGACATGCAAAAAATGTTCCTCTTTGATACAATTTGCAAATTTTTCAGTGCATGTTTTTTCTATTCCTGCTGTCTTAGATGCCATAAAAAATGACAAATAAAATTAACAAAAGGTTCCTGTTGGAATCACATTTTACAGTTAAAGAAAGACAACGAATGTATATATGTTGGAATGAGAGTTTGACTGGTGTATGGATAAATGATTTAATGACTGCACAATTGGCGGATGCATGTTACAATGAATGCAGCAGTGGTGCCTAAGTAAATCTAGGAGTGCAGAAGTAGTGCCTGGTTGAATAGATGGGTGCATGGATAATAGATGGGTGTATGTATTGTCACGTGGCCCATAGGAAAAATTGTCGTCTTCCCTAAGTTTGCATGAGCACTATGCAGCCCGCCTGCTGCTTTACGCATGTTACTACATGTCTTTATTTTTGCTAAATGTTCAGTGGCTGCTTTCACATGAGAACTCATCGCTGTGTTCACTCTCTGCAGGGTCCTGGGGTTTTGACTGAAAATTATGTGCAAGGTCGAACAACAATGCCCCTTGTTCTTTTGTTCTGGCCAGACCGTAGACAAAACATTCCGATGCCGCTGTTGTTTGGACAATGGACTTTGGTTTTTAGTGGGATACACAAATAGATGACACACACTTGGAGAGGGTCCTTTCCAGGGAAAAGAGCGAGACAGCACCTATGATGTAGATCTGCCATCTATAGGCTAAGGCATGGGGTCTGCTGACAAAGCCTAGAGATCCTCTAATATATAATAATAATATTGCTCCGCAGCAAGGGGAGGGAGGTTAGGCTCTATTGTCTTTCCATGATGACCTCTACCTTCATTAGCTGCTATGCTGACTATATTTGCACTATGCATTTTCCTGCTTGTCGTGGCACGTATACTGCATTTTTGGGCATGTTAGTTAGAGACACAAAAAAAAAAAATATTTTAAACTATCAGATCCTATTGTGAACAAGTACAAGAGTGCGAGCGAAAGGGTGTGATTTGTTACCGCGATTTCTGGGAGATATGGGAGTGTTGTGTTCTGGGATGTCTAATAATTTGTTTCTCTGTGAGTAGGAGAGCAAATGAGACACTATAGCTAGTCGGTCCTGGGCTCGTGGGTACTAAGGTAGTAGGAAGACTCAGTCCCTATACAACAAGGTCCTATTATCCTGCTCAAAATTCTGTATTAGTGCAGAATCTCTGCACCCGAATGAGTGCATGGATATTGACTTTGTAATTGGATGAGTGCATGGATAATGCCTGGGTGAATAGATGAGTGCATGAGTACTGGCTGCGTGAATGGATGAGTAGAAGGGTAGTGCCGGGGTGATTGGATGAGTGCATGGGCAGTGCCCAGTGAATGGATGAGTGCATATACAGTGTCTGGGTGTTTGCATCGTGTATGGGTAGCACCTGGGTAAATGTATGATGTTACAACACGTTGTGTTACCACGCGTGGCATTATATCGCAAGTCGTTTCAAGGGCTTACACTAGATGGCGCGCTGGATTTAGGAATAGTATAAATTACTATTCCCACTCCAGTTAGCGCAACAGCAGTGAAGGTGTTGGATTTAAAATCCAACACATTCCCTGGTGTTGCACGCCACCTAGCGCAAGTCGTTGAAACGACTTGCGATGTAATGCCACGTGTGGTTGTTATCAACCCGCATGGTATTGCCAGCGTTTTAACCGCTGTCTCCCCACCTGGGTGATTGGATGAGGGCTTAGGTAGTAGCTGGATCATTGGACTAGTGCATCTGTTGCCGCCTGGGAGATTGGGAGATGGATTCATTGAATTACTACTCCTGTACTCATCCCATTACTAGACTAGTGATTTGACACATGGAATATTTCTCGATCTCCAACCACTGCGAAAAAAAAATATGTATTAGAATAGCATTTCGAACATTAGGCAACCAAACAACATACAATATCTTAAAGTTTTGCTTAATTCAACATAGACACATGTTTTACTGTTCTTTCCTGTTTTCAGCTTTCATACTTGTTCACTTTCAACAGTGCTTTGTATGAAGACACATCATGAAACAGTGGGAAAAAACAATCAATGGATTGAAAAAAAACCCCAGATGTGCACAATAGATCATTACAATTATATCATACTGTTCACTGCACTCACTACATTTTTTTTTATACTGGCTTGTTGATAGGTTACTACCATAGTGAAAGCAACTATTTGGTAAAATAGCTTCAGATTTTTTTATATCTGCTACAAAATCTCCAGCAATTTTGAAGCAGTCTTCATTACTGACTATCCTTTAGTAAACATCATCCTTCTTAAGCCAAATGATGTCTAAAATGTTCCAAGTCCATGTATGAAAAACATAACTCATAGTAGTACATAGAAGTTGCTGTAGCAGAAACAAAAGGAGACTTTATTTTGCTGAAGAGACTTTTCACATGCAACCTAAGGCTACTGGTATTATAGCACCCACATTTACTTTTTAACTGCTGGAAAGGAATTTGTAATTAATTTAGGCCTTCATTGTGTTACTACATAGAAATGAAGGACTCTTTTTATAACAGCTTGCTGTAGACAATTCCCAATAGGCCGACTAATGTCTCGGAAACACATAATCCATAGATATATCTACACAATACCACGTTTTCTTACCTGAGAGTCTCCTTAAAACTTTGGTTCTTGAAACAGCAGGTGAAAGTGTGGTAACTCTTTGGGTAGTCTTGATACATAAGAGACATTCATATCGTTGCACTCTGTCCATCCTGTTTGACATCGTAAATATATTGTGTAGTGTCCAGAGGTTATATTAACACCTTCATGAAATATGATTGCTAATGTGGTGACCCCAGGGTCTCTAGCCTGACTGATTTGGGTTGTCAACGTGTGAGGGGAATTCATTTTGAACATTCTTTACAAGGGGATACATTGAATGGTTTCCTGTATGAATTTGACTTAT
Organism: Triturus cristatus; assembly: GCF_964204655.1. Taxonomy (NCBI): domain Eukaryota; kingdom Metazoa; phylum Chordata; class Amphibia; order Caudata; family Salamandridae; genus Triturus; species Triturus cristatus. The sequence goes on along the minus strand of NC_140582.1, from coordinate 80,596,018 downwards.
GGTCCCTCATGTGTTAAACCGACCCCCACAGTAAAGCCGCTATTCCATCTTTTAATGGGAGGGGTGGTGGCTAATTGATTGCTTTTATACTGGTATCATCGCCTTTACTTGAATTATTTGCAGGATTAGGTATTGAAGCTAGTGCACACAGTGACCATAACCCTTTGTGTGTTTATTTTCGTGTGCCCCTGTTGTCGCACAGAGGGGGGGGGGGGGCTGGGCAGTATGGGGTGGTGAGACCAACAGATGGTGGAAGACTACTAAATGGACCCAGATATCCACAGATACATTTTATGAGTCAATATCTGTCTTGTGTGCCAACGAGTTAGCCCTGTGCACCAACCCGTCCACGGGGGAGATTATTAGTGCTTTTAAAACTATTTCTGTTAAAATAAGTGACTTAATAGCCCCGGCTCGGCGAATTGTCACTCAGATCCCCAGATGGTTCAATTCCCTTTGCTATCAGGCAGCAAGGAAACTGCAGGAAGCCTTAAATAGGAGCCCAAGAGATTCTACATTAGTTAGAACCTGCCAAAGAGAGTATAAAACGGAACTGGCAAGTTGTAAGATCACTTTAAAAAAGGAAGCCTCAGGAGAGCTAATTCAGGCTAGCACGCTGAGGGACAGTTCCAGGTTCTGGGGCATAATTAAACCCCCTTCTTAAATCATGAGGAAGGAAGTGCAGTGGATGCCCATATTACTGAGGAGAGTTGGGTGCTCCATTTTGAAGCCATGTTCCAGTGACCCTCACCCCCGCCGAGTTAAACTGCCCCTCTGGTCATGAGGTAGGTATCCCTGATCTGGTTTTAAATATAGAAGAGGTCAAGGACGGTATCGTCTGGTTGTCAAGCAATAAAGCCCCAAGACCTGCTGGCGTTCCGTCAGACGTTTTTAAATCAGACTCAACTTTTTGGGTACCTGGTTCTTATGGCAGTTATGAATGCAGCAGCAAAATCTGGCTGTCCCTAGTCTTGGGCTACGTCCACTATAGTGCCTGTTAAAACAAAAAGGCAATTGAGACAGTGCCCACTGCTATAGACCAATTTCATTACTGGACTCGGTGATTAAGGTGGTGGGTCGAGTACTTCTAGATAGCATGTTCCTCTGCCCAGCTAGTCAACCTATTTTATTGGACATCCAGTACGGGTTCCCCCCAGCGCGGTCCACCGTTGCCCAGTGTCTTAACCTATCTATGATTCTCATAAAAATATACGTTTGCCAGCCCTGGCACTATTTATTTAGCCTTCATGGATCTGTCTTTCGCGTTTAGCCATGTTCACGCAATCAAACTTTGGCAGACCAGGATGGCTAATGGGGTAGACGGCAACATTGTTGCTTGGTGGAGGTTTTCCAAAAAATAGACAAAGGTGCAGTTCAGATTCTCGCAAGATTTAGGAGTTTACTGCAATTTTGCCATATAGAGAGAAGTACGCCAAGAGTGTATTTTAGCCCCCTTCCTGTTTAATTTGTATATAAATAATCTGGATAAAGGGATCTTTTAGCACTTACGGATGCTTTTTATTGACCAGGTTTTGCATGGATTTCCTCCAACCCTTGATGGCCTCGCTACAGGGAGCAGTAGAAGACAGATTTTAGGATCATGTGGCTGGGACGGTGAGTCTCCATAGGACTTACAGAATAATAGAAAGTGAAGCAAGTATTATGTGATCCCCGGAAAGTTTTATTACACCTAGTTTAAGGAGGTTGGAATATAAGCAGGCGTGTCCAGCTCTCATCTATTTACAACTGTTGCATTGACAATCTATTTTATTTGTCCTTAATTTTCTAAAATCTTCAGTGAAGCTTAGGGCCTACCTTGATTAAATGTCAGTAGCTGTTAGGGTGTGTTGTTATCCTAGTCACAGCGATGATACATATAGATCAAATAAGGCCTCGGGACTCATCCCTTTAATGGTTTGTTTTTACTCTTATCCCCTTGAACATATGTACTTAATAATGTATTTTAGGCTATGTATCCTAAGAGACTCTTAGGGAGTGTGGCCCATCATGTGATGAAAGTGTAATTATTTTCTGAACTTCCTTTAACACCATGTATTGTATTTTTTTCATTTATATATTTAGAGTATTTGTATGGTTTTATAGGTGAAAACCGCATAAAAATGGTTAGATAGAGGTAGATGTAGATGTAGCAATCAATCTACATCTACATCTACCTCTGTCTACCTCTGTCTACTTCTACCTCTGTCTACATCTACCTCTGTCTACTTCTACCTCTGTCTACTTCTACCTCTGTCTACCTCTGTCTACGTCTACCTCTGTCTACTTCTACCTCTGTCTACATCTACATCTACATCTGTCTACTTCTACCTCTGTCTACATCTACCTCTGTCTACATCCACCTCTGTCTACATCTACCTCTGTCTACATCTACCTCTGTCTACATCTACCTCTGTCTACATCTACCTCTGTCTACATCCACCTCTGTCTACATCTACCTCTGTCTACATCCACCTCTGTCTACATCTACCTCTGTCTACATCTACCTCTGTCTACATCTACCTCTGTCTACATCTACCTCTGTCTACATCTACATCTGTCTACATCCACCTCTGTCTACATCTACCTCTGTCTACATCTACCTCTGTCTACATCTACCTCTGTCTACATCTACATCTGTCTACATCCACCTCTGTCTACATCTACCTCTGTCTACTTCTACCTCTGTCTACATCTACCTCTGTCTACCTCTGTCTACGTCTACCTCTGTCTACTTCTACCTCTGTCTACATCTACATCTACATCTGTCTACTTCTACCTCTGTCTACATCTACCTCTGTCTACATCTACCTCTGTCTACATCTACCTCTATCTACATCTACATCTGTCTACATCTACCTCTGTCTACATCTACCTCTGTCTACTTCTACCTCTGTCTACTTCAACCTCTGTCTACATCTACATCTACATCTGTCTACATCTACATCTGTCTACATCTACCTCTGTCTACATCTACCTCTGTCTACATCTACATCTACATCTGTCTACATCTACATCTGTCTACATCTACCTCTGTCTACATCTACCTCTGTCTACATCTACATCTACATCTGTCTACATCTACATCTGTCTACATCTACCTCTGTCTACGTCTACCTCTGTCTACTTCTACCTCTGTCTACATCCACCTCTGTCTACATCCACCTCTGTCTACATCTACCTCTGTCTACATCTACCTCTGTCTACATCTACCTCTGTCTACATCTACCTCTGTCTACATCTACCTCTGTCTACATCTACATCTGTCTACATCTACATCTGTCTACATCTACATCTGTCTACATCTACATCTGTCTACGTCTACCTCTGTCTACGTCTACCTCTGTCTACCTCTGTCTACATCTACCTCTGTCTACATCTACCTCTATCTACATCTACATCTACCTCTGTCTACATCTACATCTACCTCTGTCTACATCTACCTCTGTCTACATCTACATCTACATCTGTCTACATCCACCTCTGTCTACATCTACCTCTGTCTACATCCACCTCTGTCTACATCTACCTCTGTCTACTTCTACCTCTGTCTACATCTACCTCTGTCTACATCTACCTCTGTCTACATCTACCTCTGTCTACATCTACCTCTGTCTACATCTACCTCTGTCTACATCTACCTCTGTCTACATCTACATCTACATCTGTCTACATCTACATCTGTCTACATCTACATCTGTCTACCTCTGTCTACATCTACCTCTGTCTACTTCTACCTCTGTCTACATCTACCTCTGTCTACATCTACCTCGGTCTACATCTACCTCGGTCTACATCTACCTCGGTCTACATCTACCTCTGTCTACATCTACCTCTGTCTACATCTACCTCTGTCTACATCTACCTCTATCTACATCTACATCTACCTCTGTCTACATCTACCTCTGTCTACATCTACCTCTGTCTACATCTACCTCTGTCTACATCTACCTCTGTCTACATCTACCTCTGTCTACTTCTACCTCTGTCTACGTCTACCTCTGTCTACCTCTGTCTACATCTACCTCTGTCTACATCTACCTCTGTCTACTTCTACCTCTGTCTACTTCTACCTCTGTCTACTTCTACCTCTGTCTACATCTACCTCTGTCTACATCTACCTCTGTCTACATCTACCTCTGTCTACATCTACCTCTGTCTACTTCTACCTCTGTCTACATCCACCTCTGTCTACATCCACCTCTGTCTACATCTACCTCTGTCTACATCTACCTCTGTCTACGTCTACCTCTGTCTACATCTACCTCTGTCTACATCTACCTCTGTCTACTTCTACCTCTGTCTACATCTACCTCTGTCTACATCTACATCTACATCTGTCTACATCCACCTCTGTCTACATCTACCTCTGTCTACATCCACCTCTGTCTACATCCACCTCTGTCTACATCTACCTCTGTCTACTTCTACCTCTGTCTACATCTACCTCTGTCTACCTCTGTCTACGTCTACCTCTGTCTACTTCTACCTCTGTCTACCTCTGTCTACGTCTACCTCTGTCTACATCTACATCTGTCTACATCTACATCTGTCTACATCTACCTCTGTCTACATCCACCTCTGTCTACTTCAACCTCTGTCTACATCTACATCTGTCTACATCTACATCTGTCTACATCTACCTCTGTCTACATCTACCTCTGTCTACATCTACATCTACATCTGTCTACATCTACATCTGTCTACATCTACCTCTGTCTACATCTACCTCTGTCTACATCTACATCTACATCTGTCTACATCTACCTCTGTCTACATCTACCTCTGTCTACGTCTACCTCTGTCTACGTCTACCTCTGTCTACATCCACCTCTGTCTACATCCACCTCTGTCTACATCCACCTCTGTCTACATCTACCTCTGTCTACATCTACCTCTGTCTACATCTACCTCTGTCTACATCTACCTCTGTCTACATCTACCTCTGTCTACATCTACATCTGTCTACATCTACATCTGTCTACATCTACATCTGTCTACGTCTACCTCTGTCTACCTCTGTCTACATCTACCTCTGTCTACATCTACCTCTGTCTACATCTACCTCTGTCTACATCTACATCTGTCTACATCTCCCTCTGTCTACATCTACCTCTGTCTACTTCTACCTCTGTCTACGTCTACCTCTGTCTACCTCTGTCTACATCTACCTCTGTCTACATCTACATCTGTCTACATCTACCTCTGTCTACATCTACCTCTGTCTACATCTACCTCTGTCTACATCTACCTCTGTCTACATCTACATCTACCTCTGTCTACATCTACATCTGTCTACATCTACATCTACCTCTGTCTACATCTACCTCTGTCTACATCTACATCTGTCTACATCTACATCTGTCTACATCTACCTCTATCTACATCTACATCTACCTCTATCTGCTTCTACATCTACCTCTATCTACATCTACTTCTACCTCTATCTACATCTACATCTACCTCTGTCTACATCTACCTCTGTCTACATCTACCTCTGTCTACATCTACCTCTGTCTACATCTACCTCTGTCTACATCTACCTCTGTCTACATCTACATCTGTCTACATCTCCCTCTGTCTACATCTCCCTCTGTCTACATCTACCTCTGTCTACATCTACATCTGTCTACATCTACCTCTGTCTACATCTACCTCTGTCTACATCTACCTCTGTCTACATCTACCTCTGTCTACATCTACCTCTGTCTACATCTACCTCTGTCTACATCTACCTCTGTCTACATCTACCTCTGTCTACATCTACCTCTGTCTACATCTACCTCTATCTACATCTACATCTACCTCTGTCTACATCTACATCTACCTCTGTCTACATCTACCTCTATCTACATCTACATCTACCTCTGTCTACATCTACCTCTGTCTACATCTACCTCTGTCTACATCTACCTCTGTCTACATCTACCTCTGTCTACATCTACCTCTGTCTACATCTACCTCTGTCTACATCTACCTCTGTCTACATCTACCTCTGTCTACATCTACCTCTGTCTACATCTACCTCTGTCTACATCTACCTCTGTCTACATCTACCTCTGTCTACATCTACCTCTGTCTACATCTACATCTGTCTACATCTACCTCTGTCTACATCTACCTCTGTCTACATCTACCTCTGTCTACATCTACCTCTGTCTACATCTACATCTACCTCTGTCTACATCTACATCTGTCTACATCTACATCTACCTCTGTCTACATCTACCTCTGTCTACATCTACCTCTGTCTACATCTACCTCTGTCTACATCTACCTCTGTCTACATCTACCTCTGTCTACATCTACCTCTGTCTACATCTACCTCTGTCTACATCTACCTCTGTCTACATCTACCTCTGTCTACATCTACCTCTGTCTACATCTACCTCTGTCTACATCTACCTCTGTCTACATCTACCTCTGTCTACATCTACATCTACCTCTGTCTACATCTACCTCTATCTACATCTACATCTACCTCTGTCTACATCTACCTCTATCTACATCTACATCTACCTCTGTCTACATCTACCTCTGTCTACATCTACATCTACATCTGTCTACATCTACATCTGTCTACATCTACATCTGTCTACATCTACATCTGTCTACATCTACATCTGTCTACATCTACATCTGTCTACATCTACATCTGTCTACATCTACATCTGTCTACATCTACATCTGTCTACATCTACATCTGTCTACATCTACCTCTGTCTACATCTACCTCTGTCTACATCTACCTCTGTCTACATCTACCTCTGTCTACATCTACCTCTGTCTACATCTACCTCTGTCTACATCTACCTCTGTCTACATCTACCTCTATCTACATCTACCTCTATCTACATCTACATCTACCTCTGTCTACATCTACATCTACCTCTGTCTACATCTACCTCTATCTACATCTACATCTACCTCTGTCTACATCTACCTCTGTCTACATCTACCTCTGTCTACATCTACCTCTGTCTACATCTACCTCTGTCTACATCTACCTCTGTCTACATCTACCTCTGTCTACATCTACCTCTGTCTACATCTACCTCTGTCTACATCTACCTCTGTCTACATCTACCTCTGTCTACATCTACCTCTGTCTACATCTACCTCTGTCTACATCTACCTCTGTCTACATCTACCTCTGTCTACATCTACCTCTGTCTACATCTACCTCTGTCTACATCTACCTCTGTCTACATCTACATCTGTCTACATCTACATCTGTCTACATCTACATCTACATCTGTCTACATCTACATCTACATCTGTCTACATCTACATCTGTCTACATCTACATCTGTCTACATCTACATCTGTCTACATCTACATCTGTCTACATCTACCTCTGTCTACATCTACATCTACCTACATCTGTCTACATCTACATCTGTCTACATCTACATCTGTCTACATCTACATCTGTCTACATCTACATCTGTCTACATCTACCTCTACATCTACCTCTGTCTACATCTACCTCTGTCTACATCTACCTCTGTCTACATCTACCTCTGTCTACATCTACATCTGTCTACATCTACATCTGTCTACATCTACCTCTGTCTACATCTACCTCTGTCTACATCTACCTCTGTCTACATCTACCTCTGTCTACATCTACCTCTGTCTACATCTACCTCTGTCTACATCTACCTCTGTCTACATCTACCTCTGTCTACATCTACCTCTGTCTACATCTACCTCTATCTGCTTCTACATCTACTTCTACCTCTGTCTACTTCTACCTCGGTCTACTTCTACCTCTGTCTACTTCTACCTCTGTCTACTTCTACCTCTGTCTACATCTACATCTGTCTACATCTACATCTGTCTACATCTACATCTGTCTACATCTACATCTGTCTACATCTACATCTGTCTACATCTACCTCTGTCTACATCTACCTCTGTCTACATCTACCTCTGTCTACATCTACATCTACCTCTGTCTACATCTACCTACATCTACATCTACCTCTATCTACATCTACATCTACCTCTGTCTACATCTACATCTACCTCTGTCTACATCTACCTCTGTCTACATCTACATCTGTCTACATCTACATCTGTCTACATCTACATCTGTCTACATCTACATCTACATCTGTCTACATCTACATCTGTCTACATCTACATCTGTCTACATCTACATCTGTCTACATCTACATCTGTCTACATCTACATCTGTCTACATCTGTCTACATCTACATCTGTCTACATCTACCTCTGTCTACATCTACCTCTGTCTACATCTACATCTGTCTACATCTACCTCTGTCTACATCTACCTCTGTCTACATCTACCTCTGTCTACATCTACCTCTGTCTACATCTACCTCTGTCTACATCTACCTCTGTCTACATCTACCTCTGTCTACATCTACCTCTGTCTACATCTACCTCTGTCTACATCTACCTCTGTCTACATCTACCTCTGTCTACATCTACCTCTGTCTACATCTACCTCTGTCTACATCTACCTCTGTCTACATCTACCTCTATCTGCTTCTACATCTACTTCTACCTCTGTCTACTTCTACCTCGGTCTACTTCTACCTCGGTCTACTTCTACCTCTGTCTACTTCTACCTCTGTCTACATCTACATCTGTCTACATCTACATCTGTCTACATCTACATCTGTCTACATCTACATCTGTCTACATCTACATCTGTCTACATCTACCTCTGTCTACATCTACCTCTGTCTACATCTACCTCTGTCTACATCTACATCTACCTCTGTCTACATCTACCTACATCTACATCTACCTCTATCTACATCTACATCTACCTCTGTCTACATCTACATCTACCTCTGTCTACATCTACCTCTGTCTACATCTACATCTGTCTACATCTACATCTACATCTGTCTACATCTACATCTGTCTACATCTACATCTGTCTACATCTACATCTGTCTACATCTACATCTGTCTACATCTACATCTGTCTACATCTACATCTGTCTACATCTGTCTACATCTACATCTGTCTACATCTACCTCTGTCTACATCTACCTCTGTCTACATCTACATCTGTCTACATCTACCTCTGTCTACATCTACCTCTGTCTACATCTACCTCTGTCTACATCTACCTCTGTCTACATCTACCTCTGTCTACATCTACCTCTGTCTACATCTACCTCTGTCTACATCTACCTCTGTCTACATCTACCTCTGTCTACATCTACCTCTGTCTACATCTACCTCTGTCTACATCTACCTCTGTCTACATCTACCTCTGTCTACATCTACCTCTGTCTACATCTACCTCTGTCTACATCTACCTCTATCTGCTTCTACATCTACCTCTATCTACATCTACTTCTACCTCTGTCTACTTCTACCTCGGTCTACTTCTACCTCTGTCTACTTCTACCTCTGTCTACTTCTACCTCTGTCTACTTCTACCTCTGTCTACTTCTACCTCTGTCTACATCTACCTCTGTCTACATCTACCTCTGTCTACATCTACCTCTGTCTACATCTACCTCTGTCTACATCTACCTCTGTCTACATCTACCTCTGTCTACATCTACCTCTGTCTACATCTACCTCTGTCTACATCTACCTCTGTCTACATCTACCTCTGTCTACATCTACCTCTGTCTACATCTACCTCTGTCTACATCTACCTCTGTCTACATCTACCTCTGTCTACATCTACCTCTGTCTACATCTACCTCTGTCTACATCTACCTCTGTCTACATCTACCTCTGTCTACATCTACCTCTGTCTACATCTACCTCTGTCTACATCTACCTCTGTCTACATCTACCTCTGTCTACATCTACCTCTGTCTACATCTACATCTGTCTACATCTACATCTGTCTACATCTACATCTGTCTACATCTACATCTGTCTACATCTACATCTGTTTACATCTGTCTACATCTACATCTGTCTACATCTACATCTGTTTACATCTGTCTACATCTACCTCTATCTACCTCTGTCTACATCTACCTCTATCTACCTCTGTCTACATCTACCTCTATCTACCTCTGTCTACATCTACCTCTGTCTACATCTACCTCTGTCTACATCTACCTCTGTCTACATCTACCTCTGTCTACATCTACCTCTGTCTACATCTACCTCTGTCTACATCTACCTCTGTCTACATCTACCTCTGTCTACATCTACATCTACATCTGTCTACATCTACATCTGTCTACATCTACATCTGTCTACATCTACATCTGTCTACATCTACATCTACATCTGTCTACATCTACATCTGTCTACATCTACATCTACATCTGTCTACATCTACATCTGTCTACATCTACATCTACATCTGTCTACATCTACATCTGTCTACATCTACCTCTGTCTACATCTACCTCTGTCTACATCTACCTCTGTCTACATCTACCTCTGTCTACATCTACCTCTGTCTACATCTACCTCTGTCTACATCTACCTCTGTCTACATCTACCTCTGTCTACATCTACCTCTGTCTACATCTACCTCTGTCTACATCTACCTCTGTCTACATCTACCTCTGTCTACATCTACCTCTGTCTACATCTACCTCTGTCTACATCTACCTCTGTCTACATCTACCTCTGTCTACATCTACCTCTGTCTACATCTACATCTATCTACATCTACATCTATCTACATCTGTCTACATCTACATCTGTCTACATCTACATCTGTCTACATCTACATCTGTCTACATCTACATCTGTCTACATCTACATCTGTCTACATCTACATCTGTCTACATCTACATCTGTCTACATCTACATCTGTCTACATCTACCTCTGTCTACATCTACCTCTGTCTACATCTACCTCTGTCTACATCTACCTCTGTCTACATCTACCTCTGTCTACATCTACCTCTGTCTACATCTACCTCTGTCTACATCTACATCTGTCTACATCTACATCTGTCTACATCTACATCTGTCTACATCTACCTCTGTCTACATCTACCTCTGTCTACATCTACCTCTGTCTACATCTACCTCTGTCTACATCTACCTCTGTCTACATCTACCTCTGTCTACATCTACCTCTGTCTACATCTACCTCTGTCTACATCTACCTCTGTCTACATCTACATCTACCTCTGTCTACATCTACCTCTGTCTACATCTACCTCTGTCTACATCTACCTCTGTCTACATCTACCTCTGTCTACATCTACATCTACCTCTGTCTACATCTACATCTACCTCTGTCTACATCTACATCTACCTCTGTCTACATCTACCTCTGTCTACATCTACCTCTGTCTACATCTACCTCTGTCTACATCTACATCTACCTCTGTCTACATCTACCTCTGTCTACATCTACATCTACCTCTGTCTACATCTACCTCTATCTACATCTACATCTACCTCTGTCTACATCTACCTCTATCTACATCTACCTCTATCTACATCTACATCTACCTCTGTCTACATCTACATCTACCTCTGTCTACATCTACATCTACCTCTGTCTACATCTACCTCTATCTACATCTACATCTACCTCTGTCTACATCTACCTCTGTCTACATCTACCTCTGTCTACATCTACCTCTGTCTACATCTACCTCTGTCTACATCTACCTCTGTCTACATCTACCTCTGTCTACATCTACCTCTGTCTACATCTACATCTACCTCTGTCTACATCTACCTCTGTCTACATCTACATCTACCTCTGTCTACATCTACCTCTATCTACATCTACATCTACCTCTGTCTACATCTACCTCTATCTACATCTACCTCTGTCTACATCTACCTCTATCTACATCTACATCTACCTCTGTCTACATCTACCTCTATCTACATCTACATCTACCTCTGTCTACATCTACCTCTGTCTACATCTACCTCTATCTACATCTACATCTACCTCTGTCTACATCTACCTCTGTCTACATCTACATCTACCTCTGTCTACATCTACCTCTATCTACATCTACATCTACCTCTGTCTACATCTACCTCTGTCTACATCTACCTCTATCTACATCTACATCTACCTCTGTCTACATCTACCTCTGTCTACATCTACCTCTGTCTACATCTACCTCTGTCTACATCTACCTCTGTCTACATCTACCTCTGTCTACATCTACCTCTGTCTACATCTACCTCTGTCTACATCTACCTCTGTCTACATCTACCTCTGTCTACATCTACCTCTGTCTACATCTACATCTATCTACATCTGTCTACATCTACATCTACATCTGTCTACATCTACATCTACATCTGTCTACATCTACATCTGTCTACATCTACATCTGTCTACATCTACATCTGTCTACATCTACATCTGTCTACATCTACATCTGTCTACATCTACCTCTGTCTACATCTACCTCTGTCTACATCTACCTCTGTCTACATCTACCTCTGTCTACATCTACCTCTGTCTACATCTACCTCTGTCTACATCTACCTCTGTCTACATCTACCTCTGTCTACATCTACATCTGTCTACATCTACATCTGTCTACATCTACATCTGTCTACATCTACATCTGTCTACATCTACATCTGTCTACATCTACCTCTGTCTACATCTACCTCTGTCTACATCTACCTCTGTCTACATCTACATCTACCTCTGTCTACATCTACCTCTATCTACATCTACATCTACCTCTGTCTACATCTACATCTACCTCTGTCTACATCTACCTCTGTCTACATCTACCTCTGTCTACATCTACCTCTGTCTACATCTACCTCTGTCTACATCTACCTCTGTCTACATCTACATCTGTCTACATCTACATCTGTCTACATCTACATCTGTCTACATCTACATCTGTCTACATCTACATCTGTCTACATCTACATCTGTCTACATCTACATCTGTCTACATCTACATCTGTCTACATCTACATCTGTCTACATCTACATCTGTCTACATCTACCTCTGTCTACATCTACATCTACATCTACCTCTGTCTACATCTACATCTGTCTACATCTACCTCTGTCTACATCTACCTCTGTCTACATCTACATCTACCTCTGTCTACATCTACCTCTATCTACATCTACATCTACCTCTGTCTACATCTACATCTACCTCTGTCTACATCTACCTCTGTCTACATCTACCTCTGTCTACATCTACCTCTGTCTACATCTACCTCTGTCTACATCTACATCTGTCTACATCTACATCTGTCTACATCTACATCTGTCTACATCTACATCTGTCTACATCTACCTCTGTCTACATCTACATCTACATCTACCTCTGTCTACATCTACATCTGTCTACATCTACCTCTGTCTACATCTACCTCTGTCTACATCTACCTCTGTCTACATCTACCTCTGTCTACATCTACCTCTGTCTACATCTACCTCTGTCTACATCTACCTCTGTCTACATCTACCTCTGTCTACATCTACCTCAGTCTACATCTACCTCAGTCTACATCTACCTCAGTCTACATCTACCTCTGTCTACATCTACCTCTGTCTACATCTACCTCTGTCTACATCTACCTCTGTCTACATCTACCTCTGTCTACATCTACCTCTGTCTACATCTACCTCTGTCTACATCTACCTCTGTCTACATCTACCTCTGTCTACATCTACATCTGTCTACATCTACATCTGTCTACATCTACATCTGTCTACATCTACATCTGTCTACATCTACATCTGTCTACATCTACATCTGTCTACATCTACATCTGTCTACATCTACATCTGTCTACATCTACATCTGTCTACATCTACATCTGTCTACATCTACATCTGTCTACATCTACCTCTGTCTACATCTACCTCTGTCTACATCTACCTCTGTCTACATCTACCTCTGTCTACATCTACATCTGTCTACATCTACATCTGTCTACATCTACATCTGTCTACATCTACATCTACATCTGTCTACATCTACATCTGTCTACATCTACCTCTGTCTACATCTACCTCTGTCTACATCTACCTCTGTCTACATCTACATCTACCTCTGTCTACATCTACATCTACCTCTGTCTACATCTACATCTGTCTACATCTACATCTGTCTACATCTACATCTGTCTACATCTACATCTGTCTACATCTACATCTGTCTACATCTACCTCTGTCTACATCTACCTCTGTCTACATCTACATCTACATCTACCTCTGTCTACATCTACCTCTGTCTACATCTACCTCTGTCTACATCTACCTCTGTCTACATCTACCTCTGTCTACATCTACCTCTGTCTACATCTACCTCTGTCTACATCTACCTCTGTCTACATCTACATCTACCTCTGTCTACATCTACATCTACCTCTGTCTACATCTACATCTACCTCTGTCTACATCTACATCTACCTCTGTCTACATCTACATCTACCTCTGTCTACATCTACCTCTGTCTACATCTACATCTGTCTACATCTGTCTACATCTTCCTCTGTCTACTTCTACCTCGGTCTACTTCTACCTCGGTCTACTTCTACCTCTGTCTACTTCTACCTCTGTCTACTTCTACCTCTGTCTACTTCTACCTCTGTCTACTTCTACCTCTGTCTACTTCTACCTCTGTCTACATCTACCTCTGTCTACATCTACCTCTGTCTACATCTACCTCTATCTGCTTCTACATCTACCTCTATCTGCTTCTACATCTACCTCTATCTACATCTACTTCTACCTCTGTCTACTTCTACCTCGGTCTACTTCTACCTCGGTCTACTTCTACCTCGGTCTACTTCTACCTCGGTCTACTTCTACCTCGGTCTACTTCTACCTCGGTCTACTTCTACCTCGGTCTACTTCTACCTCGGTCTACTTCTACCTCGGTCTACTTCTACCTCGGTCTACTTCTACCTCGGTCTACTTCTACCTCGGTCTACTTCTACCTCTGTCTACTTCTACCTCGGTCTACTTCTACCTCGGTCTACTTCTACCTCGGTCTACTTCTACCTCGGTCTACTTCTACCTCTGTCTACTTCTACCTCTGTCTACTTCTACCTCTGTCTACTTCTACCTCTGTCTACTTCTACCTCTGTCTACTTCTACCTCTGTCTACATCTACATCTGTCTACATCTACATCTGTCTACATCTACCTCTGTCTACATCTACCTCTGTCTACATCTACCTCTGTCTACATCTACCTCTGTCTACATCTACCTCTGTCTACATCTACCTCTGTCTACATCTACCTCTGTCTACATCTACCTCTGTCTAAATCTACCTCTGTCTAAATCTACCTCTGTCTACATCTACCTCTGTCTACATCTACCTCTGTCTACATCTACATCTGTCTACATCTACCTCTGTCTACATCTACATCTGTCTACATCTACATCTGTCTACATCTACATCTGTCTACATCTACATCTACATCTGTCTACATCTACATCTGTCTACATCTACATCTACATCTGTCTACATCTACCTCTGTCTACATCTACCTCTGTCTACATCTACCTCTGTCTACATCTACATCTGTCTACATCTACATCTGTCTACATCTACATCTGTCTACATCTACATCTACATCTGTCTACATCTACATCTGTCTACATCTACATCTACATCTGTCTACATCTACATCTGTCTACATCTACATCTACATCTGTCTACATCTACATCTGTCTACATCTACATCTACCTCTGTCTACATCTACCTCTGTCTACATCTACCTCTGTCTACATCTACCTCTGTCTACATCTACCTCTGTCTACATCTACCTCTGTCTACATCTACATCTACATCTGTCTACATCTACATCTGTCTACATCTACATCTGTCTACATCTACATCTGTCTACATCTACATCTGTCTACATCTACATCTGTCTACATCTACATCTGTCTACATCTACATCTGTCTACATCTACATCTGTCTACATCTACATCTGTCTACATCTACATCTGTCTACATCTACATCTGTCTACATCTACATCTACATCTGTCTACATCTACATCTGTCTACATCTACATCTACATCTGTCTACATCTACATCTGTCTACATCTACATCTGTCTACATCTACATCTACATCTGTCTACATCTACATCTGTCTACATCTACCTCTGTCTACATCTACCTCTGTCTACATCTACATCTACCTCTGTCTACATCTACATCTACCTCTGTCTACATCTACATCTACCTCTGTCTACATCTACATCTGTCTACATCTACATCTGTCTACATCTACATCTGTCTACATCTACATCTGTCTACATCTACATCTGTCTACATCTACATCTGTCTACATCTACATCTGTCTACATCTACATCTACATCTACCTCTGTCTACATCTACATCTGTCTACATCTACCTCTGTCTACATCTACCTCTGTCTACATCTACCTCTGTCTACATCTACATCTACCTCTGTCTACGTCTACATCTGTCTACATCTACATCTGTCTACATCTACATCTGTCTACATCTACATCTGTCTACATCTACATCTGTCTACATCTACATCTGTCTACATCTACATCTGTCTACATCTACCTCTGTCTACATCTACCTCTGTCTACATCTACCTCTGTCTACATCTACCTCTGTCTACATCTACCTCTGTCTACATCTACCTCTGTCTACATCTACCTCTGTGTACATCTACCTCTGTCTACATCTACCTCTGTCTAAATCTACCTCTGTCTAAATCTACCTCTGTCTAAATCTACCTCTGTCTACATCTACATCTACATCTGTCTACATCTACATCTGTCTACATCTACATCTGTCTACATCTACATCTGTCTACATCTACATCTGTCTACATCTACATCTGTCTACATCTACATCTGTCTACATCTACATCTGTCTACATCTACATCTGTCTACATCTACATCTGTCTACATCTACATCTACATCTGTCTACATCTACATCTGTCTACATCTACATCTACATCTGTCTACATCTACATCTACATCTGTCTACATCTACATCTGTCTACATCTACATCTGTCTACATCTACCTCTGTCTACATCTACATCTGTCTACATCTACATCTGTCTACATCTACCTCTGTCTACATCTACCTCTGTCTACATCTACCTCTGTCTACATCTACCTCTGTCTACATCTACATCTGTCTACATCTACATCTGTCTACATCTACATCTGTCTACATCTACATCTACATCTGTCTACATCTGTCTACATCTACCTCTGTCTACATCTACCTCTGTCTACATCTACATCTACATCTGTCTACATCTACATCTGTCTACATCTACATCTACATCTGTCTACATCTACATCTGTCTACATCTACCTCTGTCTACATCTACCTCTGTCTACATCTACATCTACCTCTGTCTACATCTACCTCTATCTACATCTACATCTACCTCTGTCTACATCTACCTCTATCTACATCTACATCTACCTCTGTCTACATCTACCTCTATCTACATCTACATCTACCTCTGTCTACATCTACCTCTGTCTACATCTACATCTACCTCTATCTACATCTACATCTACCTCTGTCTACATCTACATCTACCTCTGTCTACATCTACATCTACCTCTGTCTACATCTACCTCTGTCTACATCTACCTCTGTCTACATCTACCTCTGTCTACATCTACCTCTGTCTACATCTACCTCTGTCTACATCTACCTCTGTCTACATCTACCTCTGTCTACATCTACCTCTGTCTACATCTACCTCTGTCTACATCTACCTCTGTCTACATCTACCTCTGTCTACATCTACATCTGTCTACATCTACATCTGTCTACATCTACCTCTGTCTACATCTACCTCTGTCTACATCTACCTCTGTCTACATCTACCTCTGTCTACATCTACCTCTGTCTACATCTACCTCTGTCTACATCTACCTCTATCTACATCTACATCTACCTCTGTCTACATCTACCTCTGTCTACATCTACCTCTGTCTACATCTACCTCTGTCTACATCTACCTCTGTCTACATCTACCTCTATCTACATCTACCTCTGTCTACATCTACCTCTGTCTACATCTACATCTGTCTACATCTACCTCTGTCTACATCTACCTCTGTCTACATCTACCTCTGTCTACATCTACCTCTGTCTACATCTACCTCTGTCTACATCTACATCTGTCTACATCTACATCGGTCTACATCTACATCGGTCTACATCTACATCTGTCTACATCTACATCTACATCTGTCTACATCTACCTCTGTCTACATCTACCTCTGTCTACATCTACCTCTGTCTACATCTACCTCTGTCTACATCTACCTCTGTCTACATCTACCTCTGTCTACATCTACCTCTGTCTACATCTACATCTATCTACATCTGTCTACATCTACATCTACATCTGTCTACATCTACATCTGTCTACATCTACATCTACATCTACATCTGTCTACATCTACCTCTGTCTACATCTACATCTGTCTACATCTACATCTACATCTGTCTACATCTACCTCTGTCTACATCTACCTCTGTCTACATCTACATCTACCTCTGTCTACATCTACATCTACCTCTGTCTACATCTACATCTGTCTACATCTACCTCTGTCTACATCTACCTCTGTCTACATCTACCTCTGTCTACATCTATATCTACCTCTGTCTACATCTACATCTACCTCTGTCTACATCTACATCTACCTCTGTCTACATCTACATCTACCTCTGTCTACATCTACATCTACCTCTGTCTACATCTACCTCTGTCTACATCTACATCTACATCTGTCTACATCTACCTCTGTCTACATCTACATCTGTCTACATCTGTCTACATCTTCCTCTGTCTACTTCTACCTCTGTCTACTTCTACCTCTGTCTACATCTACCTCTGTCTACATCTACCTCTGTCTACATCTACCTCTGTCTACATCTACCTCTGTCTACATCTACCTCTGTCTACATCTACCTCTGTCTACATCTACCTCTGTCTACATCTACCTCTGTCTACATCTACCTCTGTCTACATCTACATCTACCTCTGTCTACATCTACATCTACATCTGTCTACATCTACATCTGTCTACATCTACCTCTGTCTACATCTACCTCTGTCTACATCTACCTCTGTCTACATCTACCTCTGTCTACATCTACCTCTGTCTACATCTACCTCTGTCTACATCTACCTCTGTCTACATCTACCTCTGTCTACATCTACCTCTGTCTACATCTACCTCTGTCTACATCTACCTCTGTCTACATCTACCTCTGTCTACATCTACCTCTGTCTACATCTACCTCTGTCTACATCTACCTCTGTCTACATCTACCTCTGTCTACATCTACATCTGTCTACATCTACATCTGTCTACGTCTACCTCTGTCTACGTCTACCTCTGTCTACGTCTACCTCCGTCTACGTCTACCTCCGTCTACGTCTACCTCTGTCTACGTCTACCTCTGTCTACGTCTACCTCTGTCTACGTCTACCTCTGTCTACGTCTACCTCTGTCTACGTCTACCTCTGTCTACGTCTACCTCTGTCTACGTCTACCTCTGTCTACGTCTACCTCTGTCTACGTCTACCTCTGTCTACGTCTACCTCTGTCTACGTCTACCTCTGTCTACGTCTACCTCTGTCTACGTCTACCTCTGTCTACGTCTACCTCTGTCTACGTCTACCTCTGTCTACGTCTACCTCTGTCTACGTCTACCTCTGTCTACGTCTACCTCTGTCTACGTCTACCTCTGTCTACGTCTACCTCTGTCTACGTCTACCTCTGTCTACATCTACCTCTGTCTACATCTACCTCTGTCTACATCTACCTCTATCTACATCTACATCTACCTCTATCTACATCTACATCTACCTCTGTCTACATCTACCTCTGTCTACATCTACCTCTGTCTACTTCTACCTCTGTCTACTTCTACCTCTGTCTACTTCTACCTCTGTCTACTTCTACCTCTGTCTACTTCTACCTCTGTCTACTTCTACCTCTGTCTACTTCTACCTCTGTCTACTTCTACCTCTGTCTACTTCTACCTCTGTCTACTTCTACCTCTGTCTACTTCTACCTCTGTCTACTTCTACCTCTGTCTACTTCTACCTCTGTCTACTTCTACCTCTGTCTACTTCTACCTCTGTCTACTTCTACCTCTGTCTACTTCTACCTCTGTCTACTTCTACCTCTGTCTACTTCTACCTCTGTCTACTTCTACCTCTGTCTACTTCTACCTCTGTCTACTTCTACCTCTGTCTACTTCTACCTCTGTCTACTTCTACCTCTGTCTACTTCTACCTCTGTCTACTTCTACCTCTGTCTACTTCTACCTCTGTCTACTTCTACCTCTGTCTACTTCTACCTCTGTCTACTTCTACCTCTGTCTACTTCTACCTCTGTCTACTTCTACCTCTGTCTACTTCTACCTCTGTCTACTTCTACCTCTGTCTACTTCTACCTCTGTCTACATCTACATCTGTCTACATCTACATCTGTCTACATCTACATCTACCTCTATCTACATCTACATCTGTCTACCTCTGTCTACGTCTACCTCTGTCTACATCTACCTCTGTCTACATCTACATCTGTCTACATCTTCCTCTGTCTACTTCTACCTCTGTCTACATCTACATCTGTCTACATCTACCTCTGTCTACATCTACCTCTGTCTACATCTACCTCGGTCTACATCTACCTCGGTCTACTTCTACCTCGGTCTACTTCTACCTCGGTCTACTTCTACCTCTGTCTACTTCTACCTCTGTCTACTTCTACCTCTGTCTACATCTACCTCTGTCTACATCTACATCTGTCTACATCTACCTCTGTCTACGTCTACCTCTGTCTACGTCTACCTCTGTCTACATCTACATCTGTCTACATCTACCTCTGTCTACATCTACCTCTATCTACATCTACCTCTATCTACATCTACCTCTGTCTACATCTACCTCTATCTACATCTACATCTACCTCTATCTACCTCTATCTACATCTACCTCTATCTACATCTACATCTACCTCTGTCTACATCTACCTCTATCTACATCTACATCTACCTCTATCTACATCTACATCTACCTCTGTCTACATCTACATATACCTCTGTCTACATCTACATCTACCTCTGTCTACATCTACCTCTGTCTACATCTACCTCTGTCTACATCTACCTCTGTCTACATCTACCTCTGTCTACATCTACCTCTGTCTACATCTACCTCTGTCTACATCTACCTCTGTCTACATCTACCTCTGTCTACATCTACATCTACCTCTGTCTACATCTACCTCTATCTACATCTACATCTACCTCTGTCTACATCTACCTCTATCTACATCTACATCTACCTCTGTCTACATCTACCTCTGTCTACATCTACATCTACCTCTACATCTGTCTACATCTACATCTGTCTACATCTACATCTGTCTACATCTACATCTGTCTACATCTACCTCTGTCTACATCTACCTCTGTCTACATCTACCTCTGTCTACATCTACCTCTGTCTACATCTACCTCTGTCTACATCTACCTCTGTCTACATCTACCTCTGTCTACATCTACCTCTGTCTACATCTACATCTGTCTACATCTACCTCTGTCTACATCTACATCTGTCTACATCTACCTCTGTCTACATCTACATCTGCATCTGTCTACATCTACATCTACATCTGTCTACATCTACCTCTGTCTACATCTACCTCTGTCTACATCTACCTCTGTCTACATCTACCTCTGTCTACATCTACCTCTGTCTACATCTACCTCTGTCTACATCTACCTCTGTCTACATCTACATCTACATCTGTCTAGATCTACATCTACATCTACCTCTGTCTACATCTACCTCTGTCTACATCTACATCTACATCTACATCTGTCTAGATCTACATCTACATCTACCTCTGTCTACATCTACCTCTGTCTACATCTACATCTGTCTAGATCTACATCTACATCTACCTCTGTCTACATCTACCTCTGTCTACATCTACCTCTGTCTACATCTACCTCTGTCTACATCTACCTCTGTCTACATCTACATCTGCATCTGTCTACATCTACATCTACATCTGTCTACATCTACATCGGTCTACATCTACATCTACATCTGTCTACATCTACATCTGTCTACCTCTGTCTACATCTACCTCTGTCTACATCTACCTCTGTCTACATCTACCTCTGTCTACATCTACCTCTGTCTACATCTACCTCTGTCTACATCTACCTCTGTCTACATCTACCTCTGTCTACATCTACATCTGTCTACATCTACATCTGTCTACATCTACATCTACCTCTGTCTACATCTACCTCTGTCTACGTCTACCTCTGTCTACATCTACCTCTGTCTACATCTACCTCTGTCTACGTCTACCTCTGTCTACGTCTACATCTGTCTACGTCTACATCTGTCTACGTCTACATCTGTCTACGTCTACATCTGTCTACGTCTACATCTGTCTACGTCTACATCTGTCTACGTCTACATCTGTCTACATCTACATCTGTCTACATCTACATCTGTCTACATCTACCTCTGTCTACATCTACATCTACCTCTGTCTACATCTACCTCTGTCTACATCTACCTCTGTCTACATCTACCTCTGTCTACATCTACCTCTGTCTACATCTACCTCTGTCTACATCTACCTCTGTCTACATCTACCTCTGTCTACATCTACCTCTGTCTACATCTACCTACATCTACATCTACCTACATCTACCTCTGTCTACATCTACCTCTGTCTACATCTACCTCTGTCTACATCTACCTCTGTCTACATCTACCTCTGTCTACATCTACCTCTGTCTACATCTACCTCTGTCTACATCTACCTCTATCTACATCTACATCTACCTCTATCTACCTCTATCTACATCTACCTCTATCTACCTCTATCTACATCTACCTCTATCTACATCTACCTCTATCTACATCTACATCTACATCTGTCTACATCTACATCTACATCTGTCTACATCTACCTCTGTCTACATCTACCTCTGTCTACATCTACATCTGTCTACATCTACATCTGTCTACATCTACATCTACATCTGTCTACATCTACATCTGTCTACATCTACATCTACCTCCATCTACATCTACCTCCGTCTACATCTACCTCTGTCTACATCTACCTCTGTCTACATCTACATCTGTCTACATCTACATCTGTCTACATCTACATCTGTCTACATCTACATCTACATCTGTCTACATCTACATCTACATCTACCTCCATCTACATCTACCTCCATCTACATCTACCTCTGTCTACATCTACCTCTGTCTACATCTACCTCTGTCTACATCTACCTCTGTCTACATCTACCTCTGTCTACATCTACATCTGTCTACATCTACCTCTGTCTACATCTACATCTGCATCTGTCTACATCTACATCTACATCTGTCTAGATCTACATCTACATCTACCTCTGTCTACATCTACCTCTGTCTACATCTACCTCTGTCTACATCTACCTCTGTCTACATCTACATATGTCTACATCTACATCTGTCTACATCTACATCTACATCTGTCTAGATCTACATCTACATCTACCTCGGTCTACATCTACCTCGGTCTACATCTACATCTGTCTACATCTACCTACATCTGTCTACATCTACCTCTATCTACATCTACATCTACCTCTGTCTACATCTACCTCTATCTACATCTACATCTACCTCTATCTACATCTACATCTACCTCTGTCTACATCTACCTCTGTCTACATCTACCTCTGTCTACATCTACCTCTGTCTACATCTACCTCTGTCTACATCTACCTCTGTCTACATCTACCTCTGTCTACATCTACCTCTGTCTACATCTACCTCTGTCTACATCTACCTCTGTCTACATCTACCTCTGTCTACATCTACCTCTGTCTACATCTACCTCTGTCTACATCTACCTCTGTCTACATCTACCTCTGTCTACATCTACCTCTGTCTACATCTACATCTCTCTACATCTACATCTATCTACATCTACATCTGTCTACATCTACACCTACATCTGTCTACATCTACCTCTGTCTACATCTACCTCTGTCTACATCTACCTCTGTCTACATCTACATCTGTCTACATCTACATCTGTCTACATCTACATCTACATCTGTCTACATCTACATCTGTCTACATCTACATCTACCTCCATCTACATCTACCTCCGTCTACATCTACCTCTGTCTACATCTACCTCTGTCTACATCTACCTCTGTCTACATCTACCTCTGTCTACATCTACCTCTGTCTACATCTACCTCTGTCTACATCTACCTCTGTCTACATCTACCTCTGTCTACATCTACCTCTGTCTACATCTACCTCTGTCTACATCTACCTCTGTCTACATCTACCTCTGTCTACATCTACCTCTGTCTACATCTACCTCTGTCTACTTCTACCTCTGTCTACTTCTACCTCTGTCTACTTCTACCTCTGTCTACTTCTACCTCTGTCTACTTCTACCTCTGTCTACATCTACATCTCTCTACATCTACATCTATCTACATCTACATCTGTCTACATCTACATCTACATACGTCTACATCTACATCTGTCTACATCTACATCTACATCTGTCTACATCTACATCTGTCTACATCTACATCTGTCTACATCTACATCTGTCTACATCTACATCTGTCTACATCTACATCTGTCTACATCTACATCCGTCTACGTCTGTCTACATCTACCTCTGTCTACATCTACCTCTGTCTACATCTACCTCTGTCTACATCTACCTCGGTCTACATCTACCTCGGTCTACATCTACCTCGGTCTACATCTACCTCGGTCTACATCTACCTCGGTCTACATCTACCTCGGTCTACATCTACCTCGGTCTACATCTACCTCGGTCTACATCTACCTCGGTCTACATCTACCTCGGTCTACCTCGGTCTACATCTACATCTGTCTACATCTACATCTACATCTGTCTACGTCTGTCTACATCTACCTCGGTCTACTTCTACCTCGGTCTACTTCTACCTCGGTCTACTTCTACCTCGGTCTACTTCTACCTCGGTCTACTTCTACCTCGGTCTACTTCTACCTCGGTCTACTTCTACCTCGGTCTACTTCTACCTCGGTCTACTTCTACCTCGGTCTACTTCTACCTCGGTCTACTTCTACCTCGGTCTACTTCTACCTCGGTCTACTTCTACCTCGGTCTACTTCTACCTCGGTCTACTTCTACCTCTGTCTACTTCTACCTCTGTCTACTTCTACCTCTGTCTACTTCTACCTCTGTCTACTTCTACCTCTGTCTACTTCTACCTCTGTCTACTTCTACCTCTGTCTACTTCTACCTCTGTCTACTTCTACCTCTGTCTACTTCTACCTCTGTCTACTTCTACCTCTGTCTACTTCTACCTCTGTCTACTTCTACCTCTGTCTACTTCTACCTCTGTCTACTTCTACCTCTGTCTACTTCTACCTCTGTCTACTTCTACCTCTGTCTACTTCTACCTCTGTCTACATCTACCTCTGTCTACATCTACCTCTGTCTACATCTACCTCTGTCTACATCTACATCTGTCTACATCTACATCTACATCTGTCTACATCTACCTCTGTCTACATCTACCTCTATCTACATCTACATCTACATCTGTCTACATCTACATCTGTCTACATCTACATCTGTCTACATCTGTCTACATCTACCTCTATCTACATCTACATCTACCTCTGTCTACATCTACCTCTGTCTACATCTACCTCTGTCTACATCTACCTCTGTCTACATCTACCTCTGTCTACATCTACCTCTGTCTACATCTACCTCTGTCTACATCTACCTCTGTCTACATCTACATCTGTCTACATCTACATCTACATCTGTCTAGATCTACATCTACATCTACCTCTGTCTACATCTACCTCTGTCTACATCTACCTCTGTCTACATCTACCTCTGTCTACATCTACCTCTGTCTACATCTACATCTACCTCTGTCTACATCTACCTCTATCTACATCTACATCTACCTCTGTCTACATCTACATCTACCTCTGTCTACATCTACATCTACCTCTGTCTACATCTACATCTACCTCTGTCTACATCTACATCTACCTCTGTCTACATCTACCTCTGTCTACATCTACATCTGTCTACATCTACATCTACATCTGTCTACATCTACATCTGTCTACATCTACATCTGTCTACATCTACCTCTGTCTACATCTACCTCTGTCTACATCTACCTCTGTCTACATCTACCTCTGTCTACATCTACCTCTGTCTACATCTACCTCTGTCTACATCTACCTCTGTCTACATCTACCTCTGTCTACATCTACCTCTGTCTACATCTACCTCTGTCTACATCTACCTCTGTCTACATCTACCTCTGTCTACATCTACCTCTGTCTACATCTACCTCTGTCTACATCTACCTCTGTCTACATCTACCTCTGTCTACATCTACCTCTGTCTACATCTACCTCTGTCTACATCTACCTCTGTCTACATCTACCTCTGTCTACATCTACCTCTATCTACATCTACCTCTATCTACATCTACCTCTATCTACATCTACCTCTGTCTACATCTACCTCTGTCTACATCTACCTCTGTCTACATCTACATCTACCTCTGTCTACATCTACCTCTATCTACATCTACATCTACCTCTATCTACATCTACATCTACCTCTGTCTACATCTACCTCTGTCTACATCTACATCTACATCTACCTCTGTCTACATCTACCTCTGTCTACATCTACATCTACCTCTACATCTGTCTACATCTACATCTGTCTACATCTACATCTGTCTACATCTACATCTGTCTACATCTACCTTTGTCTACATCTACCTCTGTCTACATCTACCTCTGTCTACATCTACCTCTGTCTACATCTACCTCTGTCTACATCTACCTCTGTCTACATCTACCTCTGTCTACATCTACCTCTGTCTACATCTACCTCTGTCTACATCTACCTCTGTCTACATCTACATCTGTCTACATCTACCTCTGTCTACATCTACATCTGCATCTGTCTACGTCTACATCTACCTCTGTCTACATCTACCTCTGTCTACATCTACCTCTGTCTACATCTACCTCTGTCTACATCTACCTCTGTCTACATCTACCTCTGTCTACATCTACCTCTATCTACATCTACCTCTGTCTACATCTACCTCTGTCTACATCTACATCTACCTCTGTCTACATCTACCTCTATCTACATCTACATCTACCTCTATCTACATCTACATCTACCTCTGTCTACATCTACCTCTGTCTACATCTACATCTACATCTACCTCTGTCTACATCTACCTCTGTCTACATCTACATCTACCTCTACATCTGTCTACATCTACATCTGTCTACATCTACATCTGTCTACATCTACATCTGTCTACATCTACCTTTGTCTACATCTACCTCTGTCTACATCTACCTCTGTCTACATCTACCTCTGTCTACATCTACCTCTGTCTACATCTACCTCTGTCTACATCTACCTCTGTCTACATCTACCTCTGTCTACATCTACCTCTGTCTACATCTACCTCTGTCTACATCTACCTCTGTCTACATCTACATCTGTCTACATCTACCTCTGTCTACATCTACATCTGCATCTGTCTACGTCTACATCTACCTCTGTCTACATCTACCTCTGTCTACATCTACCTCTGTCTACATCTACCTCTGTCTACATCTACCTCTGTCTACATCTACCTCTGTCTACATCTACCTCTGTCTACATCTACCTCTGTCTACATCTACATCTACCTCTGTCTACATCTACCTCTGTCTACATCTACATCTACCTCTGTCTACATCTACCTCTGTCTACATCTACATCTACCTCTGTCTACATCTACCTCTATCTACATCTACATCTACCTCTGTCTACATCTACCTCTGTCTACATCTACCTCTATCTACATCTACATCTACCTCTGTCTACATCTACCTCTATCTACATCTACATCTACCTCTGTCTACATCTACCTCTGTCTACATCTACCTCTGTCTACATCTACCTCTGTCTACATCTACCTCTGTCTACATCTACCTCTGTCTACATCTACCTCTGTCTACATCTACCTCTGTCTACATCTACCTCTGTCTACATCTACCTCTGTCTACATCTACCTCTGTCTACATCTACCTCTGTCTACATCTACCTCTGTCTACATCTACCTCTGTCTACATCTACATCTATCTACATCTGTCTACATCTACATCTACATCTGTCTACATCTACATCTACATCTGTCTACATCTACATCTGTCTACATCTACATCTGTCTACATCTACATCTGTCTACATCTACATCTGTCTACATCTACATCTGTCTACATCTACCTCTGTCTACATCTACCTCTGTCTACATCTACCTCTGTCTACATCTACCTCTGTCTACATCTACCTCTGTCTACATCTACCTCTGTCTACATCTACCTCTGTCTACATCTACATCTGTCTACATCTACATCTGTCTACATCTACATCTGTCTACATCTACATCTGTCTACATCTACATCTACATCTGTCTACATCTGTCTACATCTACCTCTGTCTACATCTACCTCTGTCTACATCTACATCTACCTCTGTCTACATCTACCTCTGTCTACATCTACATCTACCTCTGTCTACATCTACCTCTGTCTACATCTACCTCTGTCTACATCTACCTCTGTCTACATCTACCTCTGTCTACATCTACCTCTGTCTACATCTACATCTGTCTACATCTACATCTGTCTACATCTACATCTGTCTACATCTACATCTGTCTACATCTACATCTGTCTACATCTACATCTGTCTACATCTACATCTGTCTACATCTACATCTGTCTACATCTACATCTACATCTACCTCTGTCTACATCTACATCTGTCTACATCTACCTCTGTCTACATCTACCTCTGTCTACATCTACCTCTGTCTACATCTACCTCTGTCTACATCTACCTCTGTCTACATCTACCTCTGTCTACATCTACCTCTATCTACATCTACATCTACCTCTGTCTACATCTACATCTACCTCTGTCTACATCTACCTCTGTCTACATCTACCTCTGTCTACATCTACCTCTGTCTACATCTACCTCTGTCTACATCTACCTCTGTCTACATCTACATCTGTCTACATCTACATCTGTCTACATCTACATCTGTCTACATCTACATCTGTCTACATCTACATCTGTCTACATCTACCTCTGTCTACATCTACATCTACATCTACCTCTGTCTACATCTACATCTGTCTACATCTACCTCTGTCTACATCTACCTCTGTCTACATCTACCTCTGTCTACATCTACCTCTGTCTACATCTACCTCTGTCTACATCTACCTCTGTCTACATCTACCTCTGTCTACATCTACCTCTGTCTACATCTACCTCTGTCTACATCTACCTCTGTCTACATCTACCTCTGTCTACATCTACCTCTGTCTACATCTACCTCTGTCTAAATCTACCTCTGTCTACATCTACCTCTGTCTACATCTACCTCTGTCTACATCTACCTCTGTCTACATCTACCTCTGTCTACATCTACCTCTGTCTACATCTACATCTGTCTACATCTACATCTGTCTACATCTACATCTGTCTACATCTACATCTGTCTACATCTACATCTGTCTACATCTACATCTGTCTACATCTACATCTGTCTACATCTACCTCTGTCTACATCTACCTCTGTCTACATCTACCTCTGTCTACATCTACCTCTGTCTACATCTACCTCTGTCTACATCTACCTCTGTCTACATCTACCTCTGTCTACATCTACATCGGTCTACATCTACATCTGTCTACATCTACATCTACATCTGTCTACATCTACATCTGTCTACATCTACCTCTGTCTACATCTACCTCTGTCTACATCTACATCTACATCTGTCTACATCTACCTCTGTCTACATCTACATCTACATCTACCTCTGTCTACATCTACATCTGTCTACATCTACCTCTGTCTACATCTACCTCTGTCTACATCTACCTCTGTCTACATCTACCTCTGTCTACATCTACCTCTGTCTACATCTACCTCTGTCTACATCTACCTCTGTCTACATCTACCTCTGTCTACATCTACCTCTGTCTACATCTACCTCTGTCTACATCTACCTCTGTCTACATCTACCTCTGTCTACATCTACATCTGTCTACATCTACATCTGTCTACATCTACATCTGTCTACATCTACATCTGTCTACATCTACATCTGTCTACATCTACATCTGTCTACATCTACCTCTGTCTACATCTACCTCTGTCTACATCTACCTCTGTCTACATCTACCTCTGTCTACATCTACCTCTGTCTACATCTACCTCTGTCTACATCTACCTCTGTCTACATCTACCTCTGTCTACATCTACATCGGTCTACATCTACATCTGTCTACATCTGTCTACATCTACATCTGTCTACATCTACATCTGTCTACATCTACCTCTGTCTACATCTACCTCTGTCTACATCTACATCTACCTCTGTCTACATCTACCTCTATCTACATCTACATCTACCTCTGTCTACATCTACATCTACCTCTGTCTACATCTACATCTGTCTACATCTACATCTGTCTACATCTACATCTGTCTACATCTACATCTGTCTACATCTACATCTGTCTACATCTACATCTACATCTACATCTGTCTACATCTACCTCTGTCTACATCTACCTCTGTCTACATCTACCTCTGTCTACATCTACCTCTGTCTACATCTACCTCTGTCTACATCTACCTCTGTCTACATCTACCTCTGTCTACATCTACCTCTGTCTACATCTACCTCTGTCTACATCTACCTCTGTCTACATCTACCTCTGTCTACATCTACCTCTGTCTACATCTACATCTACCTCTGTCTACATCTACATCTACCTCTGTCTACATCTACATCTACCTCTGTCTACATCTACCTCTGTCTACATCTACATCTGTCTACATCTGTCTACATCTTCCTCTGTCTACTTCTACCTCGGTCTACTTCTACCTCGGTCTACTTCTACCTCGGTCTACTTCTACCTCTGTCTACTTCTACCTCTGTCTACTTCTACCTCTGTCTACTTCTACCTCTGTCTACTTCTACCTCTGTCTACTTCTACCTCTGTCTACTTCTACCTCTGTCTACTTCTACCTCTGTCTACTTCTACCTCTGTCTACTTCTACCTCGGTCTACATCTACCTCTGTCTACATCTACCTCTGTCTACATCTACCTCTGTCTACATCTACCTCTGTCTACATCTACCTCTATCTGCTTCTACATCTACCTCTATCTACATCTACTTCTACCTCTGTCTACTTCTACCTCGGTCTACTTCTACCTCGGTCTACTTCTACCTCGGTCTACTTCTACCTCGGTCTACTTCTACCTCGGTCTACTTCTACCTCGGTCTACTTCTACCTCGGTCTACTTCTACCTCGGTCTACTTCTACCTCGGTCTACTTCTACCTCGGTCTACTTCTACCTCGGTCTACTTCTACCTCGGTCTACTTCTACCTCTGTCTACTTCTACCTCTGTCTACTTCTACCTCTGTCTACTTCTACCTCTGTCTACTTCTACCTCTGTCTACTTCTACCTCTGTCTACTTCTACCTCTGTCTACTTCTACCTCTGTCTACTTCTACCTCTGTCTACTTCTACCTCTGTCTACTTCTACCTCTGTCTACTTCTACCTCTGTCTACTTCTACCTCTGTCTACTTCTACATCTGTCTACATCTACCTCTGTCTACATCTACATCTGTCTACATCTACATCTGTCTACATCTACATCTGTCTACATCTACATCTACATCTGTCTACATCTACATCTGTCTACATCTACATCTACATCTGTCTACATCTACATCTGTCTACATCTACCTCTGTCTACATCTACCTCTGTCTACATCTACCTCTGTCTACATCTACATCTGTCTACATCTACATCTGTCTACATCTACATCTGTCTACATCTACATCTGTCTACATCTACATCTGTCTACATCTACATCTACATCTGTCTACATCTACATCTGTCTACATCTACATCTACCTCTGTCTACATCTACATCTGTCTACATCTACATCTACCTCTGTCTACATCTACCTCTGTCTACATCTACCTCTGTCTACATCTACATCTACATCTGTCTACATCTACATCTGTCTACATCTACATCTGTCTACATCTACATCTGTCTACATCTACATCTGTCTACATCTACATCTGTCTACATCTACATCTGTCTACATCTACATCTACATCTGTCTACATCTACATCTGTCTACATCTACATCTGTCTACATCTACATCTGTCTACATCTACATCTACATCTGTCTACATCTACATCTGTCTACATCTACATCTGTCTACATCTACATCTACATCTGTCTACATCTACATCTGTCTACATCTACCTCTGTCTACATCTACATCTACCTCTGTCTACATCTACCTCTATCTACATCTACCTCTGTCTACATCTACATCTACCTCTGTCTACATC
The DNA here is from genome assembly GCF_964204655.1 of Triturus cristatus. Taxonomy (NCBI): domain Eukaryota; kingdom Metazoa; phylum Chordata; class Amphibia; order Caudata; family Salamandridae; genus Triturus; species Triturus cristatus. The sequence continues at coordinate 80,563,511 of NC_140582.1, read as the reverse complement.
TACATCTGTCTACATCTACATCTGTCTACATCTACATCTGTCTACATCTACATCTGTCTACATCTACATCTGTCTACATCTACATCTACATCTACCTCTGTCTACATCTACATCTGTCTACATCTACCTCTGTCTACATCTACCTCTGTCTACATCTACCTCTGTCTACATCTACATCTACCTCTGTCTACATCTACCTCTGTCTACATCTACATCTGTCTACATCTACATCTGTCTACATCTACATCTGTCTACATCTACATCTGTCTACATCTACATCTGTCTACATCTACATCTGTCTACATCTACATCTGTCTACATCTACATCTGTCTACATCTACATCTGTCTACATCTACATCTGTCTACATCTACCTCTGTCTACATCTACCTCTGTCTACATCTACCTCTGTCTACATCTACCTCTGTCTACATCTACCTCTGTCTACATCTACCTCTGTCTACATCTACCTCTGTCTACATCTACCTCTGTCTACATCTACCTCTGTCTACATCTACCTCTGTCTACATCTACCTCTGTCTACATCTACCTCTGTCTACATCTACCTCTGTCTAAATCTACCTCTGTCTAAATCTACCTCTGTCTACATCTACCTCTGTCTACATCTACCTCTGTCTACATCTACCTCTGTCTACATCTACCTCTGTCTACATCTACATCTACCTCTGTCTACATCTACATCTGTCTACATCTACATCTGTCTACATCTACATCTGTCTACATCTACATCTGTCTACATCTACATCTGTCTACATCTACATCTGTCTACATCTACATCTGTCTACATCTACATCTGTCTACATCTACATCTGTCTACATCTACATCTACATCTGTCTACATCTACATCTACATCTGTCTACATCTACATCTGTCTACATCTACATCTGTCTACATCTACATCTGTCTACATCTACATCTGTCTACATCTACATCTGTCTACATCTACATCTGTCTACATCTACCTCTGTCTACATCTACCTCTGTCTACATCTACCTCTGTCTACATCTACCTCTGTCTACATCTACATCTGTCTACATCTACATCTGTCTACATCTACATCTGTCTACATCTACATCTGTCTACATCTACATCTACATCTGTCTACATCTGTCTACATCTACCTCTGTCTACATCTACCTCTGTCTACATCTACATCTACATCTGTCTACATCTACATCTGTCTACATCTACATCTACATCTGTCTACATCTACATCTGTCTACATCTACCTCTGTCTACATCTACATCTACCTCTGTCTACATCTACCTCTATCTACATCTACATCTACCTCTGTCTACATCTACATCTACATCTACCTCTGTCTACATCTACCTCTATCTACATCTACATCTATCTACATCTACATCTACCTCTGTCTACATCTACCTCTATCTACATCTACATCTATCTACATCTACATCTACCTCTGTCTACATCTACCTCTATCTACATCTACATCTACATCTACCTCTGTCTACATCTACATCTACCTCTGTCTACATCTACCTCTGTCTACATCTACCTCTGTCTACATCTACCTCTGTCTACATCTACCTCTGTCTACATCTACCTCTGTCTACATCTACCTCTGTCTACATCTACCTCTGTCTACATCTACCTCTGTCTACATCTACCTCTGTCTACATCTACCTCTGTCTACATCTACCTCTGTCTACATCTACATCTGTCTACATCTACATCTGTCTACATCTACCTCTGTCTACATCTACCTCTGTCTACATCTACCTCTGTCTACATCTACCTCTGTCTACATCTACCTCTGTCTACATCTACCTCTGTCTACATCTACCTCTGTCTACATCTACCTCTGTCTACATCTACCTCTGTCTACATCTACCTCTGTCTACATCTACCTCTATCTACATCTACATCTACCTCTGTCTACATCTACCTCTGTCTACATCTACCTCTGTCTACATCTACCTCTGTCTACATCTACCTCTGTCTACATCTACCTCTGTCTACATCTACCTCTATCTACATCTACATCTACCTCTGTCTACATCTACATCTGTCTACATCTACATCTGTCTACATCTACCTCTGTCTACATCTACCTCTGTCTACATCTACCTCTGTCTACATCTACCTCTGTCTACATCTACCTCTGTCTACATCTACATCGGTCTACATCTACATCGGTCTACATCTACATCTACATCTGTCTACATCTACATCTACATCTGTCTACATCTACATCTACATCTGTCTACATCTACCTCTGTCTACATCTACCTCTGTCTACATCTACCTCTGTCTACATCTACCTCTGTCTACATCTACCTCTGTCTACATCTACATCTATCTACATCTGTCTACATCTACATCTACATCTGTCTACATCTACATCTGTCTACATCTACATCTGTCTACATCTACATCTACATCTGTCTACATCTACCTCTGTCTACATCTACCTCTGTCTACATCTACATCTACATCTGTCTACATCTACCTCTGTCTACATCTACCTCTGTCTACATCTACATCTACCTCTGTCTACATCTACCTCTGTCTACATCTACCTCTGTCTACATCTACATCTACCTCTGTCTACATCTACATCTACCTCTGTCTACATCTACATCTGTCTACATCTACATCTGTCTACATCTACATCTGTCTACATCTACATCTGTCTACATCTACCTGTCTACATCTACATCTGTCTACATCTGTCTACATCTTCCTCTGTCTACTTCTACCTCTGTCTACATCTACCTCTGTCTACATCTACCTCTGTCTACATCTACCTCTGTCTACATCTACCTCTGTCTACATCTACCTCTGTCTACATCTACCTCTGTCTACATCTACCTCTGTCTACATCTACATCTGTCTACATCTACATCTGTCTACATCTACATCTGTCTACATCTACATCTGTCTACATCTACCTCTGTCTACATCTACCTCTGTCTACATCTACCTCTGTCTACATCTACCTCTGTCTACATCTACCTCTGTCTACATCTACCTCTGTCTACATCTACCTCTGTCTACATCTACCTCTGTCTACATCTACCTCTGTCTACATCTACCTCTGTCTACATCTACCTCTGTCTACATCTACCTCTGTCTACATCTACCTCTGTCTACGTCTACCTCTGTCTACGTCTACCTCTGTCTACGTCTACCTCTGTCTACGTCTACCTCTGTCTACGTCTACCTCTGTCTACGTCTACCTCTGTCTACGTCTACCTCTGTCTACGTCTACCTCTGTCTACGTCTACCTCTGTCTACGTCTACCTCTGTCTACGTCTACCTCTGTCTACGTCTACCTCTGTCTACGTCTACCTCTGTCTACGTCTACCTCTGTCTACGTCTACCTCTGTCTACGTCTACCTCTGTCTACGTCTACCTCTGTCTACGTCTACCTCTGTCTACGTCTACCTCTGTCTACGTCTACCTCTGTCTACGTCTACCTCTGTCTACGTCTACCTCTGTCTACGTCTACCTCTGTCTACGTCTACCTCTGTCTACGTCTACCTCTGTCTACGTCTACCTCTGTCTACGTCTACCTCTGTCTACGTCTACCTCTGTCTACGTCTACCTCTGTCTACGTCTACCTCTGTCTACGTCTACCTCTGTCTACGTCTACCTCTGTCTACGTCTACCTCTGTCTACGTCTACCTCTGTCTACGTCTACCTCTGTCTACATCTACATCTGTCTACATCTACATCTGTCTACATCTACCTCTGTCTACATCTACCTCTATCTACATCTACCTCTATCTACATCTACCTCTATCTACATCTACATCTACCTCTATCTACCTCTATCTACATCTACCTCTATCTACATCTACATCTACCTCTGTCTACATCTACCTCTATCTACATCTACATCTACCTCTATCTACATCTACATCTACCTCTGTCTACATCTACATCTACCTCTGTCTACATCTACATCTACCTCTGTCTACATCTACCTCTGTCTACATCTACCTCTGTCTACATCTACCTCTGTCTACATCTACCTCTGTCTACATCTACCTCTGTCTACATCTACCTCTGTCTACATCTACCTCGGTCTACATCTACCTCTGTCTACTTCTACCTCGGTCTACTTCTACCTCGGTCTACTTCTACCTCTGTCTACTTCTACCTCTGTCTACTTCTACCTCTGTCTACTTCTACCTCTGTCTACTTCTACCTCTGTCTACTTCTACCTCTGTCTACATCTACCTCTGTCTACATCTACCTCTGTCTACATCTACCTCTGTCTACATCTACCTCTGTCTACATCTACCTCTGTCTACATCTACCTCTACCTCTGTCTACATCTACATCTACCTCTGTCTACATCTACCTCTATCTACATCTACATCTATCTACATCTACATCTACCTCTGTCTACATCTACCTCTGTCTACATCTACATCTACCTCTGTCTACATCTACATCTGTCTACATCTACATCTGTCTACATCTACATCTGTCTACATCTACATCTGTCTACATCTACATCTGTCTACATCTACATCTGTCTACATCTACATCTACATCTGTCTACATCTACCTCTGTCTACATCTACCTCTATCTACATCTACATCTACCTCTATCTACATCTACATCTACCTCTGTCTACATCTACCTCTGTCTACATCTACATCTGTCTACATCTACATCTACCTCTGTCTACATCTACCTCTGTCTACATCTACCTCTGTCTACATCTACCTCTGTCTACATCTACCTCTGTCTACATCTACCTCTGTCTACATCTACCTCTGTCTACATCTACATCTACATCTGTCTACATCTACATCTGTCTACATCTACATCTGTCTACATCTACATCTACATCTGTCTACATCTACATCTGTCTACATCTACATCTGTCTACATCTACATCTGTCTACATCTACATCTACATCTGTCTACATCTACATCTGTCTACATCTACATCTGTCTACATCTACCTCAGTCTACATCTACATCTGTCTACATCTACATCTGTCTACATCTACCTCAGTCTACATCTACATCTGTCTACATCTACATCTGTCTACATCTACATCTGTCTACATCTACATCTGTCTACATCTACATCTGTCTACATCTACATCTGTCTACATCTACATCTGTCTACATCTACATCTACATCTGTCTACATCTACATCTGTCTACATCTACATCTGTCTACATCTACATCTGTCTACATCTACATCTGTCTACATCTACATCTACATCTGTCTACATCTACATCTGTCTACATCTACATCTACATCTGTCTACATCTACCTCTGTCTACATCTACCTCTATCTACATCTACATCTACCTCTATCTACATCTACATCTACCTCTGTCTACATCTACATCTGTCTACATCTACATCTGTCTACATCTACATCTGTCTACATCTACATCTGTCTACATCTACATCTGTCTACATCTACATCTGTCTACATCTACATCTGTCTACATCTACATCTGTCTACATCTACATCTGTCTACATCTACATCTACATCTGTCTACATCTACCTCTGTCTACATCTACCTCTATCTACATCTACATCTACCTCTATCTACATCTACATCTACCTCTGTCTACATCTACATCTGTCTACATCTACATCTGTCTACATCTACATCTACATCTGTCTACATCTACATCTGTCTACATCTACATCTGTCTACATCTACATCTGTCTACATCTACATCTGTCTACATCTACATCTGTCTACATCTACATCTGTCTACATCTACATCTGTCTACATCTACATCTGTCTACATCTACATCTACATCTGTCTACATCTACATCTGTCTACATCTACATCTGTCTACATCTACATCTGTCTACATCTACCTCTGTCTACATCTACCTCTGTCTACATCTACCTCTGTCTAAATCTACCTCTGTCTACATCTACCTCTGTCTACATCTACCTCTGTCTACATCTACCTCTGTCTACATCTACCTCTGTCTACATCTACATCTGTCTACATCTACATCTGTCTACATCTACATCTACATCTGTCTACATCTACCTCTGTCTACATCTACCTCTATCTACATCTACATCTACCTCTATCTACATCTACATCTACCTCTGTCTACATCTACATCTGTCTACATCTACATCTGTCTACATCTACATCTACATCTGTCTACATCTACATCTGTCTACATCTACATCTGTCTACATCTACATCTGTCTACATCTACATCTGTCTACATCTACATCTGTCTACATCTACATCTGTCTACATCTACATCTGTCTACATCTACATCTGTCTACATCTACATCTACATCTGTCTACATCTACATCTGTCTACATCTACATCTGTCTAAATCTACCTCTGTCTACATCTACCTCTGTCTACATCTACCTCTGTCTACATCTACCTCTGTCTAAATCTACCTCTGTCTACATCTACCTCTGTCTACATCTACCTCTGTCTACATCTACATCTGTCTACATCTACATCTGTCTACATCTACCTCTGTCTACATCTACCTCTGTCTACATCTACCTCTGTCTACATCTACCTCTGTCTACATCTACCTCTGTCTACATCTACATCTGTCTACATCTACATCTGTCTACATCTACATCTGTCTACATCTACATCTGTCTACATCTACATCTGTCTACATCTACATCTGTCTACATCTACATCTGTCTACATCTACATCTGTCTACATCTACATCTGTCTACATCTACATCTACATCTGTCTACATCTACATCTGTCTACATCTGTCTAAATCTACCTCTGTCTACATCTACCTCTGTCTACATCTACCTCTGTCTAAATCTACCTCTGTCTACATCTACCTCTGTCTACATCTACCTCTGTCTACATCTACCTCTGTCTACATCTACCTCTGTCTACATCTACCTCTGTCTACATCTACATCTGTCTACATCTACCTCTGTCTACATCTACCTCTGTCTACATCTACCTCTGTCTACATCTACCTCTGTCTACATCTACCTCTGTCTACATCTACATCTGTCTACATCTACATCTGTCTACATCTACATCTGTCTACATCTACATCTACATCTGTCTACATCTACATCTGTCTACATCTACCTCTGTCTACATCTACCTCTGTCTACATCTACCTCTGTCTACATCTACCTCTATCTACATCTACATCTACCTCTATCTACATCTACATCTACCTCTGTCTACATCTACCTCTATCTACATCTACATCTACCTCTGTCTACATCTACCTCTGTCTACTTCTACCTCTGTCTACTTCTACCTCTGTCTACTTCTACCTCTGTCTACTTCTACCTCTGTCTACTTCTACCTCTGTCTACTTCTACCTCTGTCTACTTCTACCTCTGTCTACTTCTACCTCTGTCTACTTCTACCTCTGTCTACTTCTACCTCTGTCTACTTCTACCTCTGTCTACTTCTACCTCTGTCTACTTCTACCTCTGTCTACTTCTACCTCTGTCTACTTCTACCTCTGTCTACTTCTACCTCTGTCTACATCTACATCTGTCTACATCTACATCTGTCTACATCTACATCTGTCTACATCTACATCTGTCTACATCTACATCTACCTCTATCTACATCTACATCTGTCTACCTCTGTCTACGTCTACCTCTGTCTACATCTACCTCTGTCTACATCTACATCTGTCTACATCTGTCTACATCTTCCTCTGTCTACTTCTACCTCTGTCTACATCTACATCTGTCTACATCTACCTCTGTCTACATCTACCTCGGTCTACTTCTACCTCGGTCTACTTCTACCTCTGTCTACTTCTACCTCTGTCTACTTCTACCTCTGTCTACTTCTACCTCTGTCTACTTCTACCTCTGTCTACTTCTACCTCTGTCTACATCTACCTCTGTCTACATCTACATCTGTCTACATCTACCTCTGTCTACGTCTACCTCTGTCTACATCTACATCTGTCTACATCTACCTCTGTCTACATCTACCTCTATCTACATCTACCTCTGTCTACATCTACCTCTATCTACATCTACATCTACCTCTATCTACATCTACATCTACCTCTGTCTACATCTACCTCTATCTACATCTACCTCTATCTACATCTACATCTACCTCTGTCTACATCTACATATACCTCTGTCTACATCTACATCTACCTCTGTCTACATCTACCTCTGTCTACATCTACCTCTGTCTACATCTACCTCTGTCTACATCTACCTCTGTCTACATCTACCTCTGTCTACATCTACCTCTGTCTACATCTACCTCTGTCTACATCTACCTCTGTCTACATCTACATCTACATCTGTCTACATCTACATCTGTCTACATCTACATCTGTCTACATCTACATCTGTCTACATCTACATCTGTCTACATCTACATCTGTCTACATCTACATCTACATCTGTCTACATCTACATCTGTCTACATCTACATCTGTCTACATCTACATCTGTCTACATCTACCTCAGTCTACATCTACCTCAGTCTACATCTACATCTGTCTACATCTACATCTGTCTACATCTACATCTGTCTACATCTACATCTGTCTACATCTACATCTACATCTGTCTACATCTACATCTGTCTACATCTACATCTGTCTACATCTACATCTACATCTGTCTACATCTACATCTGTCTACATCTACATCTGTCTACATCTACATCTGTCTACATCTACATCTACATCTGTCTATATCTACATCTGTCTACATCTACATCTACATCTGTCTACATCTACCTCTGTCTACATCTACCTCTATCTACATCTACATCTACCTCTATCTACATCTACATCTACCTCTGTCTACATCTACATCTGTCTACATCTACATCTACCTCTGTCTACATCTACCTCTGTCTACATCTACCTCTGTCTACATCTACCTCTGTCTACATCTACCTCTGTCTACATCTACATCTGTCTACATCTACATCTGTCTACATCTACCTCTGTCTACATCTACCTCTGTCTACATCTACCTCTGTCTACATCTACCTCTGTCTACATCTACCTCTGTCTACATCTACCTCTGTCTACATCTACCTCTGTCTACATCTACCTCTGTCTACATCTACCTCTGTCTACATCTACCTCTGTCTACATCTACCTCTGTCTACATCTACCTCTGTCTACATCTACCTCTGTCTACATCTACCTCTGTCTACATCTACCTCTGTCTACATCTACCTCTGTCTACATCTACCTCTGTCTACATCTACCTCTGTCTACATCTACCTCTGTCTACATCTACCTCTGTCTACATCTACCTCTGTCTACATCTACCTCTATCTACATCTACCTCTGTCTACATCTACCTCTGTCTACATCTACATCTACCTCTGTCTACATCTACATCTACCTCTGTCTACATCTACCTCTATCTACATCTACATCTACCTCTATCTACCTCTATCTACATCTACCTCTATCTACATCTACATCTACCTCTGTCTACATCTACCTCTATCTACATCTACATCTACCTCTATCTACATCTACATCTACCTCTGTCTATATCTACATCTGTCTACATCTACATCTACCTCTGTCTACATCTACCTCTGTCTACATCTACCTCTGTCTACATCTACCTCTGTCTACATCTACCTCTGTCTACATCTACCTCTGTCTACATCTACCTCTGTCTACATCTACATCTACATCTGTCTACATCTACATCTACATCTACATCTGTCTACATCTACATCTACATCTGTCTACATCTACATCTACATCTGTCTACATCTACATCTACATCTGTCTACATCTACATCTACATCTACATCTGTCTACATCTACATCTGTCTACATCTACATCTGTCTACATCTACATCTGTCTACATCTACATCTGTCTACATCTACATCTGTCTACATCTACCTCTGTCTACATCTACCTCTATCTACATCTACATCTGTCTACATCTACATCTACATCTGTCTACATCTACATCTGTCTACATCTACATCTGTCTACATCTACATCTGTCTACATCTACATCTACATCTGTCTACATCTACATCTGTCTACATCTACATCTACATCTGTCTACATCTACATCTGTCTACATCTACATCTACATCTGTCTACATCTACCTCTGTCTACATCTACCTCTGTCTACATCTACCTCTGTCTACATCTACCTCTGTCTACATCTACCTCTGTCTACATCTACCTCTGTCTACATCTACATCTGTCTACATCTACATCTGTCTACATCTACATCTGTCTACATCTACATCTGTCTACATCTACATCTGTCTACATCTACATCTGTCTACATCTACATCTGTCTACATCTACCTCTGTCTACATCTACCTCTGTCTACATCTACCTCTGTCTACATCTACCTCTGTCTACATCTACCTCTGTCTACATCTACCTCTGTCTACATCTACCTCTGTCTACATCTACCTCTGTCTACATCTACATCTGTCTACATCTACATCTGTCTACATCTACATCTGTCTACATCTACATCTGTCTACATCTACATCTGTCTACATCTACATCTACATCTGTCTACATCTACATCTGTCTACATCTACCTCTGTCTACATCTACCTCTGTCTACATCTACCTCTGTCTACATCTACCTCTGTCTACATCTACCTCTGTCTACATCTACATCTACATCTGTCTACATCTACATCTGTCTACATCTACATCTACATCTGTCTACATCTACATCTGTCTACATCTACATCTACATCTGTCTACATCTACCTCTGTCTACATCTACCTCTGTCTACATCTACCTCTGTCTACATCTACCTCTGTCTACATCTACCTCTGTCTACATCTACCTCTGTCTACATCTACCTCTGTCTACATCTACCTCTGTCTACATCTATCTACATCTGTCTACATCTACATCTACATCTGTCTACATCTACATCTGTCTACATCTACATCTGTCTACATCTACATCTGTCTACATCTACATCTGTCTACATCTACATCTGTCTACATCTACATCTGTCTACATCTACCTCTGTCTACATCTACCTCTGTCTACATCTACCTCTGTCTACATCTACATCTGTCTACATCTACATCTGTCTACATCTACCTCTGTCTACATCTACCTCTGTCTACATCTACCTCTGTCTACATCTACCTCTGTCTACATCTACCTCTGTCTACATCTACCTCTGTCTACATCTACCTCTGTCTACATCTACCTCTGTCTACATCTACCTCTGTCTACATCTACATCTACCTCTGTCTACATCTACCTCTGTCTACATCTACCTCTGTCTACATCTACATCTACCTCTGTCTACATCTACATCTACCTCTGTCTACATCTACCTCTGTCTACATCTACCTCTGTCTACATCTACCTCTGTCTACATCTACATCTACCTCTGTCTACATCTACCTCTGTCTACATCTACCTCTGTCTACATCTACCTCTGTCTACATCTACCTCTGTCTACATCTACCTCTGTCTACATCTACCTCTGTCTACATCTACCTCTGTCTACATCTACCTCTGTCTACATCTACCTCTGTCTACATCTACCTCTGTCTACATCTACCTCTGTCTACATCTACCTCTGTCTACATCTACCTCTGTCTACATCTACCTCTGTCTACATCTACCTCTATCTACATCTACATCTACCTCTGTCTACATCTACCTCTATCTACATCTACATCTACCTCTGTCTACATCTACCTCTGTCTACATCTACCTCTATCTACATCTACATCTACCTCTGTCTACATCTACCTCTATCTACATCTACATCTACCTCTGTCTACATCTACCTCTGTCTACATCTACCTCTGTCTACATCTACCTCTGTCTACATCTACCTCTGTCTACATCTACCTCTGTCTACATCTACCTCTGTCTACATCTACCTCTGTCTACATCTACCTCTGTCTACATCTACCTCTGTCTACATCTACCTCTGTCTACATCTACCTCTGTCTACATCTACCTCTGTCTACATCTACCTCTGTCTACATCTACCTCTGTCTACATCTACCTCTGTCTACATCTACCTCTGTCTACATCTACCTCTGTCTACATCTACCTCTGTCTACATCTACCTCTGTCTACATCTACCTCTGTCTACATCTACCTCTGTCTACATCTACCTCTGTCTACATCTACCTCTGTCTACATCTACCTCTGTCTACATCTACATCTATCTACATCTGTCTACATCTACATCTACATCTGTCTACATCTACATCTGTCTACATCTACATCTACATCTGTCTACATCTACATCTGTCTACATCTACATCTGTCTACATCTACATCTGTCTACATCTACATCTACATCTGTCTACATCTGTCTACATCTACCTCTGTCTACATCTACCTCTGTCTACATCTACATCTACCTCTGTCTACATCTACCTCTATCTACATCTACATCTACCTCTGTCTACATCTACATCTACCTCTGTCTACATCTACCTCTGTCTACATCTACCTCTGTCTACATCTACCTCTGTCTACATCTACCTCTGTCTACATCTACATCTGTCTACATCTACATCTGTCTACATCTACATCTGTCTACATCTACATCTGTCTACATCTACATCTGTCTACATCTACATCTGTCTACATCTACATCTGTCTACATCTACATCTGTCTACATCTACATCTGTCTACATCTACATCTGTCTACATCTACATCTGTCTACATCTACCTCTGTCTACATCTACATCTACATCTACCTCTGTCTACATCTACATCTGTCTACATCTACCTCTGTCTACATCTACCTCTGTCTACATCTACATCTACCTCTGTCTACATCTACCTCTATCTACATCTACATCTACCTCTGTCTACATCTACATCTACCTCTGTCTACATCTACCTCTGTCTACATCTACCTCTGTCTACATCTACCTCTGTCTACATCTACCTCTGTCTACATCTACCTCTGTCTACATCTACATCTGTCTACATCTACATCTGTCTACATCTACATCTGTCTACATCTACATCTGTCTACATCTACCTCTGTCTACATCTACATCTACATCTACCTCTGTCTACATCTACCTCTGTCTACATCTACCTCTGTCTACATCTACCTCTGTCTACATCTACCTCTGTCTACATCTACCTCTGTCTACATCTACCTCTGTCTACATCTACCTCTGTCTACATCTACCTCTGTCTACATCTACCTCTGTCTACATCTACCTCTGTCTACATCTACCTCTGTCTACATCTACCTCTGTCTACATCTACCTCTGTCTACATCTACCTCTGTCTACATCTACCTCTGTCTACATCTACCTCTGTCTACATCTACCTCTGTCTACATCTACCTCTGTCTACATCTACATCTGTCTACATCTACATCTGTCTACATCTACATCTGTCTACATCTACATCTGTCTACATCTACATCTGTCTACATCTACATCTGTCTACATCTACATCTGTCTACATCTACATCTGTCTACATCTACCTCTGTCTACATCTACCTCTGTCTACATCTACCTCTGTCTACATCTACCTCTGTCTACATCTACCTCTGTCTACATCTACCTCTGTCTACATCTACCTCTGTCTACATCTACCTCTGTCTACATCTACCTCTGTCTACATCTACCTCTGTCTACATCTACATCTGTCTACATCTACATCTGTCTACATCTACATCTGTCTACATCTACATCTGTCTACATCTACATCTACATCTGTCTACATCTACCTCTGTCTACATCTACCTCTGTCTACATCTACCTCTGTCTACATCTACCTCTGTCTACATCTACCTCTGTCTACATCTACATCTACCTCTGTCTACATCTACCTCTGTCTACATCTACATCTACCTCTGTCTACATCTACATCTACCTCTGTCTACATCTACATCTACCTCTGTCTACATCTACCTCTGTCTACATCTACCTCTGTCTACATCTACCTCTGTCTACATCTACCTCTGTCTACATCTACCTCTGTCTACATCTACATCTGTCTACATCTACATCTGTCTACATCTACCTCTGTCTACATCTACCTCTGTCTACATCTACATCTACATCTACCTCTGTCTACATCTACATCTGTCTACATCTACCTCTGTCTACATCTACCTCTGTCTACATCTACCTCTGTCTACATCTACCTCTGTCTACATCTACCTCTGTCTACATCTACCTCTGTCTACATCTACCTCTGTCTACATCTACCTCTGTCTACATCTACCTCTGTCTACATCTACCTCTGTCTACATCTACCTCTGTCTACATCTACCTCTGTCTACATCTACCTCTGTCTACATCTACCTCTGTCTACATCTACCTCTGTCTACATCTACCTCTGTCTACATCTACCTCTGTCTACATCTACCTCTGTCTACATCTACCTCTGTCTACATCTACCTCTGTCTACATCTACCTCTGTCTACATCTACCTCTGTCTACATCTACATCTGTCTACATCTACATCTGTCTACATCTACATCTGTCTACATCTACATCTGTCTACATCTACATCTGTCTACGTCTACATCTGTCTACATCTACATCTGTCTACGTCTACATCTGTCTACGTCTACATCTGTCTACGTCTACATCTGTCTACGTCTACCTCTGTCTACGTCTACCTCTGTCTACGTCTACCTCTGTCTACGTCTACCTCTGTCTACGTCTACCTCTGTCTACGTCTACCTCTGTCTACATCTACCTCTGTCTACATCTACCTCTGTCTACATCTACCTCTATCTACATCTACATCTACCTCTATCTACATCTACATCTACCTCTGTCTACATCTACCTCTATCTACATCTACATCTACCTCTGTCTACATCTACCTCTGTCTACTTCTACCTCTGTCTACTTCTACCTCTGTCTACTTCTACCTCTGTCTACTTCTACCTCTGTCTACTTCTACCTCTGTCTACTTCTACCTCTGTCTACTTCTACCTCTGTCTACTTCTACCTCTGTCTACTTCTACCTCTGTCTACTTCTACCTCTGTCTACTTCTACCTCTGTCTACTTCTACCTCTGTCTACTTCTACCTCTGTCTACTTCTACCTCTGTCTACATCTACATCTGTCTACATCTACATCTGTCTACATCTACATCTGTCTACATCTACATCTACCTCTATCTACATCTACATCTGTCTACCTCTGTCTACGTCTACCTCTGTCTACATCTACCTCTGTCTACATCTACATCTGTCTACATCTGTCTACATCTTCCTCTGTCTACTTCTACCTCTGTCTACATCTACCTCTGTCTACATCTACCTCTGTCTACATCTACCTCTGTCTACTTCTACCTCGGTCTACTTCTACCTCTGTCTACTTCTACCTCTGTCTACTTCTACCTCTGTCTACTTCTACCTCTGTCTACATCTACCTCTGTCTACGTCTACCTCTGTCTACGTCTACCTCTGTCTACGTCTACCTCTGTCTACATCTACCTCTGTCTACATCTACCTCTATCTACATCTACCTCTGTCTACATCTACCTCTATCTACATCTACATCTACCTCTATCTACCTCTATCTACATCTACCTCTATCTACATCTACATCTACCTCTGTCTACATCTACCTCTATCTACATCTACATCTACCTCTATCTACATCTACATCTACCTCTGTCTACATCTACATATACCTCTGTCTACATCTACATCTACCTCTGTCTACATCTACCTCTGTCTACATCTACCTCTGTCTACATCTACCTCTGTCTACATCTACCTCTGTCTACATCTACATCTGTCTACATCTACATCTGTCTACATCTACCTCTGTCTACATCTACATCTGTCTACATCTACCTCTGTCTACATCTACATCTGTCTACATCTACATCTGTCTACATCTACATCTACATCTGTCTACATCTACATCTGTCTACATCTACATCTGTCTACATCTACATCTACATCTGTCTACATCTACCTCTGTCTACATCTACATCTACCTCTGTCTACGTCTACCTCTGTCTACATCTACCTCTGTCTACATCTACATCTGTCTACATCTACCTCTGTCTACATCTACCTCTGTCTACATCTACCTCTGTCTACATCTACCTCTGTCTACATCTACCTCTGTCTACATCTACCTCTGTCTACATCTACCTCTGTCTACATCTACCTCTGTCTACATCTACCTCTGTCTACATCTACCTCTGTCTACATCTACCTCTGTCTACATCTACCTCTATCTACATCTACATCTACCTCTGTCTACATCTACATCTACCTCTGTCTACATCTACCTCTGTCTACATCTACCTCTGT
Source organism: Triturus cristatus (assembly GCF_964204655.1). NCBI lineage: Eukaryota > Metazoa > Chordata > Amphibia > Caudata > Salamandridae > Triturus > Triturus cristatus. The sequence goes on along the minus strand of NC_140582.1, from coordinate 80,547,234 downwards.
CTACTTCTACCTCTGTCTACATCTACCTCTATCTACATCTACCTCTATCTACATCTACCTCTGTCTACATCTACCTCTGTCTACATCTACCTCTGTCTACATCTACCTCTGTCTACATCTACCTCTGTCTACATCTACCTCTGTCTACATCTACCTCTGTCTACATCTACCTCTGTCTACATCTACCTCTGTCTACATCTACCTCTGTCTACATCTACCTCTGTCTACATCTACCTCTGTCTACATCTACCTCTGTCTACATCTACCTCTGTCTACATCTACATCTGTCTACATCTACCTCTGTCTACATCTACCTCTGTCTACATCTACCTCTGTCTACATCTACCTCTGTCTACATCTACCTCTGTCTACATCTACCTCTGTCTACATCTACCTCTGTCTACATCTACCTCTGTCTACATCTACCTCTGTCTACATCTACCTCTGTCTACATCTACCTCTGTCTACATCTACCTCTGTCTACATCTACATCTGTCTACATCTACATCTGTCTACATCTACATCTGTCTACATCTACATCTGTCTACATCTACATCTACATCTGTCTACATCTACATCTGTCTACATCTACCTCTGTCTACATCTACCTCTGTCTACATCTACCTCTGTCTACATCTACCTCTGTCTACATCTACATCTACATCTGTCTACATCTACATCTGTCTACATCTACATCTACATCTGTCTACATCTACATCTGTCTACATCTACATCTACATCTGTCTACATCTACCTCTGTCTACATCTACCTCTGTCTACATCTACCTCTGTCTACATCTACCTCTGTCTACATCTACCTCTGTCTACATCTACCTCTGTCTACATCTACCTCTGTCTACATCTACCTCTGTCTACATCTATCTACATCTGTCTACATCTACATCTACATCTGTCTACATCTACATCTGTCTACATCTACATCTGTCTACATCTACATCTGTCTACATCTACATCTGTCTACATCTACATCTGTCTACATCTACATCTGTCTACATCTACATCTGTCTACATCTACATCTGTCTACATCTACCTCTGTCTACATCTACCTCTGTCTACATCTACCTCTGTCTACATCTACCTCTGTCTACATCTACCTCTGTCTACATCTACATCTGTCTACATCTACATCTGTCTACATCTACCTCTGTCTACATCTACCTCTGTCTACATCTACCTCTGTCTACATCTACCTCTGTCTACATCTACCTCTGTCTACATCTACCTCTGTCTACATCTACCTCTGTCTACATCTACCTCTGTCTACATCTACATCTACCTCTGTCTACATCTACCTCTGTCTACATCTACCTCTGTCTACATCTACATCTACCTCTGTCTACATCTACATCTACCTCTGTCTACATCTACCTCTGTCTACATCTACCTCTGTCTACATCTACATCTACCTCTGTCTACATCTACATCTACCTCTGTCTACATCTACCTCTATCTACATCTACATCTACCTCTGTCTACATCTACCTCTGTCTACATCTACCTCTGTCTACATCTACCTCTGTCTACATTTACCTCTGTCTACATTTACCTCTGTCTACATTTACCTCTGTCTACATCTACCTCTGTCTACATCTACCTCTGTCTACATCTACCTCTGTCTACATCTACCTCTGTCTACATCTACCTCTGTCTACATCTACCTCTGTCTACATCTACCTCTGTCTACATCTACCTCTGTCTACATCTACCTCTGTCTACATCTACCTCTGTCTACATCTACCTCTGTCTACATCTACCTCTATCTACATCTACATCTACCTCTGTCTACATCTACCTCTATCTACATCTACCTCTATCTACATCTACATCTACCTCTGTCTACATCTACCTCTATCTACATCTACATCTACCTCTGTCTACATCTACCTCTGTCTACATCTACCTCTATCTACATCTACATCTACCTCTGTCTACATCTACCTCTGTCTACATCTACCTCTGTCTACATCTACCTCTGTCTACATCTACCTCTGTCTACATCTACCTCTGTCTACATCTACCTCTGTCTACATCTACCTCTGTCTACATCTACCTCTGTCTACATCTACCTCGGTCTACATCTACCTCTGTCTACATCTACCTCTGTCTACATCTACCTCTGTCTACATCTACCTCTGTCTACATCTACCTCTGTCTACATCTACATCTATCTACATCTGTCTACATCTACATCTACATCTGTCTACATCTACATCTGTCTACATCTACATCTACATCTGTCTACATCTACATCTGTCTACATCTACATCTGTCTACATCTACATCTGTCTACATCTACATCTACATCTGTCTACCTCTGTCTACATCTACCTCTGTCTACATCTACCTCTGTCTACATCTACCTCTGTCTACATCTACCTCTGTCTACATCTACATCTGTCTACATCTACATCTGTCTACATCTACATCTGTCTACATCTACATCTGTCTACATCTACATCTGTCTACATCTACATCTGTCTACATCTACATCTGTCTACATCTACCTCTGTCTACATCTACATCTACATCTACCTCTGTCTACATCTACATCTGTCTACATCTACCTCTGTCTACATCTACCTCTGTCTACATCTACATCTACCTCTGTCTACATCTACCTCTGTCTACATCTACATCTACCTCTGTCTACATCTACCTCTGTCTACATCTACCTCTGTCTACATCTACCTCTGTCTACATCTACCTCTGTCTACATCTACCTCTGTCTACATCTACATCTGTCTACATCTACATCTGTCTACATCTACATCTGTCTACATCTACATCTGTCTACATCTACATCTGTCTACATCTACATCTGTCTACATCTACCTCTGTCTACATCTACATCTACATCTACCTCTGTCTACATCTACCTCTGTCTACATCTACCTCTGTCTACATCTACCTCTGTCTACATCTACCTCTGTCTACATCTACCTCTGTCTACATCTACCTCTGTCTACATCTACCTCTGTCTACATCTACCTCTGTCTACATCTACCTCTGTCTACATCTACCTCTGTCTACATCTACCTCTGTCTACATCTACCTCTGTCTACATCTACCTCTGTCTACATCTACCTCTGTCTACATCTACCTCTGTCTACATCTACCTCTGTCTACATCTACCTCTGTCTACATCTACCTCTGTCTACATCTACATCTGTCTACATCTACATCTGTCTACATCTACATCTGTCTACATCTACATCTGTCTACATCTACATCTGTCTACATCTACATCTGTCTACATCTACATCTGTCTACATCTACCTCTGTCTACATCTACCTCTGTCTACATCTACCTCTGTCTACATCTACCTCTGTCTACATCTACCTCTGTCTACATCTACCTCTGTCTACATCTACCTCTGTCTACATCTACCTCTGTCTACATCTACCTCTGTCTACATCTACCTCTGTCTACATCTACCTCTGTCTACATCTACCTCTGTCTACATCTACATCTGTCTACATCTACATCTGTCTACATCTACATCTGTCTACATCTACATCTGTCTACATCTACATCTACATCTGTCTACATCTACCTCTGTCTACATCTACCTCTGTCTACATCTACCTCTGTCTACATCTACCTCTGTCTACATCTACCTCTGTCTACATCTACCTCTGTCTACATCTACCTCTGTCTACATCTACCTCTGTCTACATCTACATCTACCTCTGTCTACATCTACATCTACCTCTGTCTACATCTACCTCTGTCTACATCTACCTCTGTCTACATCTACCTCTGTCTACATCTACCTCTGTCTACATCTACCTCTGTCTACATCTACCTCTGTCTACATCTACCTCTGTCTACATCTACCTCTGTCTACATCTACCTCTGTCTACATCTACCTCTGTCTACATCTACCTCTGTCTACATCTACATCTGTCTACATCTACATCTGTCTACATCTACATCTGTCTACATCTACCTCTGTCTACATCTACCTCTGTCTACATCTACATCTGTCTACATCTACCTCTGTCTACATCTACCTCTGTCTACATCTACCTCTGTCTACATCTACCTCTGTCTACATCTACCTCTGTCTACATCTACCTCTGTCTACATCTACCTCTGTCTACATCTACCTCTGTCTACATCTACCTCTGTCTACATCTACCTCTGTCTACATCTACCTCTGTCTACATCTACCTCTGTCTACATCTACCTCTGTCTACATCTACCTCTGTCTACATCTACCTCTGTCTACATCTACATCTGTCTACATCTACATCTGTCTACATCTACATCTGTCTACATCTACATCTGTCTACATCTACATCTGTCTACATCTACATCTGTCTACATCTACATCTGTCTACGTCTACATCTGTCTACGTCTACATCTGTCTACGTCTACCTCTGTCTACGTCTACCTCTGTCTACGTCTACCTCTGTCTACGTCTACCTCTGTCTACGTCTACCTCTGTCTACATCTACCTCTGTCTACCTCTGTCTACATCTACCTCTGTCTACATCTACCTCTGTCTACATCTACCTCTATCTACATCTACATCTACCTCTATCTACATCTACATCTACCTCTGTCTACATCTACATCTACCTCTGTCTACATCTACCTCTATCTACATCTACATCTACCTCTGTCTACTTCTACCTCTGTCTACTTCTACCTCTGTCTACTTCTACCTCTGTCTACTTCTACCTCTGTCTACTTCTACCTCTGTCTACTTCTACCTCTGTCTACTTCTACCTCTGTCTACTTCTACCTCTGTCTACTTCTACCTCTGTCTACTTCTACCTCTGTCTACTTCTACCTCTGTCTACTTCTACCTCTGTCTACTTCTACCTCTGTCTACTTCTACCTCTGTCTACTTCTACCTCTGTCTACTTCTACCTCTGTCTACTTCTACCTCTGTCTACTTCTACCTCTGTCTACTTCTACCTCTGTCTACTTCTACCTCTGTCTACTTCTACCTCTGTCTACATCTACATCTGTCTACATCTACATCTGTCTACATCTACATCTGTCTACATCTACATCTACCTCTATCTACATCTACATCTGTCTACCTCTGTCTACGTCTACCTCTGTCTACATCTACCTCTGTCTACATCTACATCTGTCTACATCTGTCTACATCTTCCTCTGTCTACTTCTACCTCTGTCTACATCTACATCTGTCTACATCTACCTCTGTCTACATCTACCTCTGTCTACATCTACCTCTGTCTACATCTACCTCGGTCTACTTCTACCTCGGTCTACTTCTACCTCTGTCTACTTCTACCTCTGTCTACTTCTACCTCTGTCTACATCTACCTCTGTCTACGTCTACCTCTGTCTACGTCTACCTCTGTCTACATCTACCTCTGTCTACATCTACCTCTGTCTACATCTACCTCTATCTACATCTACCTCTGTCTACATCTACCTCTATCTACATCTACATCTACCTCTATCTACCTCTATCTACATCTACCTCTATCTACATCTACATCTACCTCTGTCTACATCTACCTCTATCTACATCTACATCTACCTCTATCTACATCTACATCTACCTCTGTCTACATCTACATATACCTCTGTCTACATCTACATCTACCTCTGTCTACATCTACCTCTGTCTACATCTACCTCTGTCTACATCTACCTCTGTCTACATCTACCTCTGTCTACATCTACATCTGTCTACATCTACATCTGTCTACATCTACCTCTGTCTACATCTACATCTGTCTACATCTACCTCTGTCTACATCTACATCTGTCTACATCTACATCTGTCTACATCTACATCTACATCTGTCTACATCTACATCTGTCTACATCTGTCTACATCTACATCTGTCTACATCTACATCTACATCTGTCTACATCTACCTCTGTCTACATCTACATCTACCTCTGTCTACGTCTACCTCTGTCTACATCTACCTCTGTCTACATCTACATCTGTCTACATCTACCTCTGTCTACATCTACCTCTGTCTACATCTACCTCTGTCTACATCTACCTCTGTCTACATCTACCTCTGTCTACATCTACCTCTGTCTACATCTACCTCTGTCTACATCTACCTCTGTCTACATCTACCTCTGTCTACATCTACCTCTATCTACATCTACATCTACCTCTGTCTACATCTACATCTACCTCTGTCTACATCTACCTCTGTCTACATCTACCTCTGTCTACTTCTACCTCTGTCTACATCTACCTCTATCTACATCTACCTCTATCTACATCTACCTCTGTCTACATCTACCTCTGTCTACATCTACCTCTGTCTACATCTACCTCTGTCTACATCTACCTCTGTCTACATCTACCTCTGTCTACATCTACCTCTGTCTACATCTACCTCTGTCTACATCTACCTCTGTCTACATCTACCTCTGTCTACATCTACCTCTGTCTACATCTACCTCTGTCTACATCTACCTCTGTCTACATCTACCTCTGTCTACATCTACCTCTGTCTACATCTACATCTGTCTACATCTACATCTGTCTACATCTACATCTGTCTACATCTACCTCTGTCTACATCTACCTCTGTCTACATCTACCTCTGTCTACATCTACCTCTGTCTACATCTACATCTGTCTACATCTACATCTGTCTACATCTACCTCTGTCTACATCTGCATCTGTCTACATCTACATCTGCATCTGTCTACATCTACATCTGTCTACATCTACATCTGTCTACATCTACATCTGTCTACATCTACATCTGTCTACATCTACATCTGTCTACATCTACATCTGTCTACATCTACATCTACATCTGTCTACATCTACATCTGTCTACCTCTGTCTACATCTACCTCTGTCTACATCTACCTCTGTCTACATCTACCTCTGTCTACATCTACCTCTGTCTACATCTACCTCTGTCTACATCTACCTCTGTCTACATCTACCTCTGTCTACATCTACCTCTGTCTACATCTACCTCTGTCTACATCTACCTCTGTCTACATCTACCTCTGTCTACATCTACCTCTGTCTACATCTACCTCTGTCTACATCTACCTCTGTCTACATCTACCTCTGTCTACATCTACCTCTGTCTACATCTACCTCTGTCTACATCTACCTCTATCTACATCTACCTCTGTCTACATCTACCTCTGTCTACATCTACATCTACCTCTGTCTACATCTACCTCTATCTACATCTACATCTACCTCTGTCTACATCTACCTCTATCTACATCTACATCTACCTCTGTCTACATCTACCTCTATCTACATCTACATCTACCTCTGTCTACATCTACCTCTGTCTACATCTACATCTACATCTACCTCTGTCTACATCTACCTCTGTCTACATCTACATCTACCTCTACATCTGTCTACATCTACATCTGTCTACATCTACATCTGTCTACATCTACATCTGTCTACATCTACCTCTGTCTACATCTACCTCTGTCTACATCTACCTCTGTCTACATCTACCTCTGTCTACATCTACCTCTGTCTACATCTACCTCTGTCTACATCTACCTCTGTCTACATCTACCTCTGTCTACATCTACCTCTGTCTACATCTACATCTGTCTACATCTACCTCTGTCTACATCTACATCTGTCTACATCTACCTCTGTCTACATCTACATCTGCATCTGTCTACATCTACATCTACATCTGTCTACATCTACCTCTGTCTACATCTACCTCTGTCTACATCTACCTCTGTCTACATCTACCTCTGTCTACATCTACCTCTGTCTACATCTACCTCTGTCTACATCTACATCTACATCTGTCTAGATCTACATCTACATCTACCTCTGTCTACATCTACCTCTGTCTACATCTACATCTACATCTACATCTGTCTAGATCTACATCTACATCTACCTCTGTCTACATCTACCTCTGTCTACATCTACATCTGTCTAGATCTACATCTACATCTACCTCTGTCTACATCTACCTCTGTCTACATCTACCTCTGTCTACATCTACCTCTGTCTACATCTACCTCTGTCTACATCTACCTCTGTCTACATCTACATCTGCATCTGTCTACATCTACATCTACATCTGTCTACATCTACATCTGTCTACATCTACATCTGTCTACATCTACATCTGTCTACATCTACATCTACATCTGTCTACATCTACATCTGTCTACCTCTGTCTACATCTACCTCTGTCTACATCTACCTCTGTCTACATCTACCTCTGTCTACATCTACCTCTGTCTACATCTACCTCTGTCTACATCTACATCTGTCTACATCTACATCTGTCTACATCTACATCTGTCTACGTCTACATCTGTCTACGTCTACCTCTGTCTACGTCTACCTCTGTCTACGTCTACCTCTGTCTACGTCTACCTCTGTCTACGTCTACCTCTGTCTACGTCTACCTCTGTCTACGTCTACCTCTGTCTACGTCTACCTCTGTCTACGTCTACCTCTGTCTACGTCTACATCTGTCTACGTCTACATCTGTCTACGTCTACATCTGTCTACGTCTACATCTGTCTACGTCTACATCTGTCTACATCTACATCTGTCTACATCTACATCTGTCTACATCTACCTCTGTCTACATCTACATCTACCTCTGTCTACATCTACCTCTGTCTACATCTACCTCTGTCTACATCTACCTCTGTCTACATCTACCTCTGTCTACATCTACCTCTGTCTACATCTACCTCTGTCTACATCTACCTCTGTCTACATCTACCTCTGTCTACATCTACATCTGTCTACATCTACCTACATCTACCTCTGTCTACATCTACCTCTGTCTACATCTACCTCTGTCTACATCTACCTCTGTCTACATCTACCTCTATCTACATCTACATCTACCTCTATCTACCTCTATCTACATCTACCTCTATCTACATCTACCTCTATCTACATCTACCTCTATCTACATCTACATCTACCTCTATCTACATCTACATCTACCTCTATCTACATCTACATCTACATCTGTCTACATCTACATCTACATCTGTCTACATCTACCTCTGTCTACATCTACCTCTGTCTACATCTACATCTGTCTACATCTACATCTGTCTACATCTACATCTACATCTGTCTACATCTACATCTGTCTACATCTACATCTACCTCCATCTACATCTACCTCCGTCTACATCTACCTCCGTCTACATCTACCTCTGTCTACATCTACATCTGTCTACATCTACATCTGTCTACATCTACATCTGTCTACGTCTACCTCTGTCTACGTCTACCTCTGTCTACGTCTACCTCTGTCTACATCTACCTCTGTCTACATCTACCTCTGTCTACATCTACCTCTATCTACATCTACATCTACCTCTGTCTACATCTACCTCTATCTACATCTACATCTACCTCTGTCTACATCTACCTCTATCTACATCTACATCTACCTCTGTCTACATCTACCTCTGTCTACTTCTACCTCTGTCTACTTCTACCTCTGTCTACTTCTACCTCTGTCTACTTCTACCTCTGTCTACTTCTACCTCTGTCTACTTCTACCTCTGTCTACTTCTACCTCTGTCTACTTCTACCTCTGTCTACTTCTACCTCTGTCTACTTCTACCTCTGTCTACTTCTACCTCTGTCTACTTCTACCTCTGTCTACTTCTACCTCTGTCTACTTCTACCTCTGTCTACTTCTACCTCTGTCTACTTCTACCTCTGTCTACTTCTACCTCTGTCTACTTCTACCTCTGTCTACTTCTACCTCTGTCTACTTCTACCTCTGTCTACTTCTACCTCTGTCTACTTCTACCTCTGTCTACTTCTACCTCTGTCTACTTCTACCTCTGTCTACATCTACATCTGTCTACATCTACATCTGTCTACATCTACATCTGTCTACATCTACATCTACCTCTATCTACATCTACATCTGTCTACCTCTGTCTACGTCTACCTCTGTCTACATCTACCTCTGTCTACATCTACATCTGTCTACATCTGTCTACATCTTCCTCTGTCTACTTCTACCTCTGTCTACATCTACATCTGTCTACATCTACCTCTGTCTACATCTACCTCTGTCTACATCTACCTCGGTCTACTTCTACCTCGGTCTACTTCTACCTCGGTCTACTTCTACCTCTGTCTACTTCTACCTCTGTCTACTTCTACCTCTGTCTACTTCTACCTCTGTCTACTTCTACCTCTGTCTACTTCTACCTCTGTCTACTTCTACCTCTGTCTACTTCTACCTCTGTCTACTTCTACCTCTGTCTACATCTACCTCTGTCTACGTCTACCTCTGTCTACGTCTACCTCTGTCTACATCTACATCTGTCTACATCTACCTCTGTCTACATCTACCTCTATCTACATCTACCTCTATCTACATCTACCTCTATCTACATCTACATCTACCTCTGTCTACATCTACCTCTATCTACATCTACCTCTATCTACATCTACATCTACCTCTATCTACATCTACATCTACCTCTGTCTACATCTACATCTACCTCTGTCTACATCTACATCTACCTCTGTCTACATCTACATATACCTCTGTCTACATCTACATCTACCTCTGTCTACATCTACCTCTGTCTACATCTACCTCTGTCTACATCTACCTCTGTCTACATCTACCTCTGTCTACATCTACCTCTGTCTACATCTACCTCTGTCTACATCTACCTCTGTCTACATCTACATCTGTCTACATCTACATCTACATCTGTCTACATCTACATCTACATCTGTCTACATCTACATCTACATCTGTCTACATCTACATCTACATCTGTCTACATCTACATCTACATCTGTCTACATCTACATCTGTCTACATCTACATCTGTCTACATCTACATCTACATCTGTCTACATCTACATCTGTCTACATCTACCTCTGTCTACATCTACATCTACCTCTGTCTACGTCTACCTCTGTCTACATCTACCTCTGTCTACATCTACCTCTGTCTACATCTACCTCTGTCTACATCTACCTCTGTCTACATCTACCTCTGTCTACATCTACCTCTGTCTACATCTACCTCTGTCTACATCTACCTCTGTCTACATCTACCTCTGTCTACATCTACCTCTGTCTACATCTACATCTACCTCTGTCTACATCTACATCTACCTCTGTCTACATCTACATCTACCTCTGTCTACATCTACCTCTGTCTACATCTACCTCTGTCTACTTCTACCTCTGTCTACATCTACCTCTATCTACATCTACCTCTATCTACATCTACCTCTATCTACATCTACCTCTGTCTACATCTACCTCTGTCTACATCTACCTCTGTCTACATCTACCTCTGTCTACATCTACCTCTGTCTACATCTACCTCTGTCTACATCTACCTCTGTCTACATCTACCTCTGTCTACATCTACCTCTGTCTACATCTACCTCTGTCTACATCTACATCTGTCTACATCTACCTCTGTCTACATCTACATCTGTCTACATCTACCTCTGTCTACATCTACCTCTGTCTACATCTACCTCTGTCTACATCTACCTCTGTCTACATCTACCTCTGTCTACATCTACATCTGTCTACATCTACCTCTGTCTACATCTACCTCTGTCTACATCTACCTCTGTCTACATCTACATCTACCTCTGTCTACATCTACATCTGCATCTGTCTACATCTACATCTGCATCTGTCTACATCTACATCTACATCTGTCTACATCTACATCTGTCTACATCTACATCTGTCTACATCTACATCTGTCTACATCTACATCTACATCTGTCTACATCTACATCTGTCTACCTCTGTCTACATCTACCTCTGTCTACATCTACCTCTGTCTACATCTACCTCTGTCTACATCTACCTCTGTCTACATCTACCTCTGTCTACATCTACCTCTGTCTACATCTACCTCTGTCTACATCTACCTCTGTCTACATCTACCTCTGTCTACATCTACCTCTGTCTACATCTACCTCTGTCTACATCTACCTCTGTCTACATCTACCTCTGTCTACATCTACCTCTGTCTACATCTACCTCTGTCTACATCTACCTCTGTCTACATCTACCTCTGTCTACATCTACCTCTGTCTACATCTACCTCTGTCTACATCTACCTCTGTCTACATCTACCTCTATCTACATCTACCTCTGTCTACATCTACCTCTGTCTACATCTACATCTACCTCTGTCTACATCTACCTCTATCTACATCTACATCTACCTCTGTCTACATCTACCTCTATCTACATCTACATCTACCTCTGTCTACATCTACCTCTGTCTACATCTACATCTACATCTACCTCTGTCTACATCTACCTCTGTCTACATCTACATCTACCTCTACATCTGTCTACATCTACATCTGTCTACATCTACATCTGTCTACATCTACATCTGTCTACATCTACCTCGGTCTACATCTACCTCTGTCTACATCTACCTCTGTCTACATCTACCTCTGTCTACATCTACCTCTGTCTACATCTACCTCTGTCTACATCTACCTCTGTCTACATCTACCTCTGTCTACATCTACCTCTGTCTACATCTACCTCTGTCTACATCTACATCTGTCTACATCTACCTCTGTCTACATCTACATCTGCATCTGTCTACATCTACATCTACATCTGTCTACATCTACCTCTGTCTACATCTACCTCTGTCTACATCTACCTCTGTCTACATCTACCTCTGTCTACATCTACCTCTGTCTACATCTACATCTACATCTGTCTAGATCTACATCTACATCTACCTCTGTCTACATCTACCTCTGTCTACATCTACATCTACATCTACATCTGTCTAGATCTACATCTACATCTACCTCTGTCGACATCTACCTCTGTCTACATCTACATCTGTCTAGATCTACATCTACCTCTGTCTACATCTACCTCTGTCTACATCTACCTCTGTCTACATCTACCTCTGTCTACATCTACCTCTGTCTACATCTACCTCTGTCTACATCTACCTCTGTCTACATCTACCTCTGTCTACATCTACATCTGCATCTGTCTACATCTACATCTACATCTGTCTACATCTACATCTGTCTACATCTACATCTACATCTGTCTACATCTACATCTGTCTACATCTACATCTACATCTGTCTACATCTACATCTACATCTGTCTACATCTACATCTGTCTACCTCTGTCTACATCTACCTCTGTCTACATCTACCTCTGTCTACATCTACCTCTGTCTACATCTACCTCTGTCTACATCTACCTCTGTCTACATCTACCTCTGTCTACATCTACCTCTGTCTACATCTACCTCTGTCTACATCTACCTCTGTCTACATCTACCTCTGTCTACATCTACATCTGTCTACATCTACATCTGTCTACATCTACATCTGTCTACATCTACATCTGTCTACATCTACATCTGTCTACATCTACATCTGTCTACATCTACCTCTGTCTACATCTACCTCTGTCTACATCTACCTCTGTCTACATCTACCTCTGTCTACATCTACCTCTGTCTACGTCTACCTCTGTCTACGTCTACCTCTGTCTACGTCTACCTCTGTCTACGTCTACATCTGTCTACGTCTACATCTGTCTACGTCTACATCTGTCTACGTCTACATCTGTCTACGTCTACATCTGTCTACATCTACATCTGTCTACATCTACATCTGTCTACATCTACCTCTGTCTACATCTACCTCTGTCTACATCTACATCTACCTCTGTCTACATCTACATCTACCTCTGTCTACATCTACCTCTGTCTACATCTACCTCTGTCTACATCTACCTCTGTCTACATCTACCTCTGTCTACATCTACCTCTGTCTACATCTACCCCTGTCTACATCTACCTCTGTCTACATCTACATCTGTCTACATCTACCTACATCTACCTCTGTCTACATCTACCTCTGTCTACATCTACCTCTGTCTACATCTACCTCTGTCTACATCTACCTCTGTCTACATCTACCTCTGTCTACATCTACCTCTATCTACATCTACCTCTATCTACCTCTATCTACATCTACCTCTATCTACCTCTATCTACATCTACCTCTATCTACATCTACCTCTATCTACATCTACATCTACATCTGTCTACATCTACATCTACATCTGTCTACATCTACCTCTGTCTACATCTACCTCTGTCTACATCTACATCTGTCTACATCTACATCTGTCTACATCTACATCTGTCTACATCTACATCTACATCTGTCTACATCTACATCTGTCTACATCTACCTCCATCTACATCTACCTCCGTCTACATCTACCTCCGTCTACATCTACCTCTGTCTACATCTACATCTGTCTACATCTACATCTGTCTACATCTACATCTGTCTACATCTACATCTGTCTACATCTACATCTACATCTGTCTACATCTACATCTACATCTACCTCCATCTACATCTACCTCCATCTACATCTACCTCTGTCTACATCTACCTCTGTCTACATCTACCTCTGTCTACATCTACCTCTGTCTACATCTACCTCTGTCTACATCTACCTCTGTCTACATCTACATCTGTCTACATCTACCTCTGTCTACATCTACATCTGCATCTGTCTACATCTACATCTACATCTGTCTAGATCTACATCTACATCTACCTCTGTCTACATCTACCTCTGTCTACATCTACCTCTGTCTACATCTACCTCTGTCTACATCTACATATGTCTACATCTACATCTGTCTACATCTACATCTACATCTGTCTAGATCTACATCTACATCTACCTCGGTCTACATCTACCTCGGTCTACATCTACCTCGGTCTACATCTACCTCGGTCTACATCTACATCTGTCTACATCTACCTCGGTCTACATCTACATCTGTCTACATCTACCTCGGTCTACATCTACATCTGTCTACATCTACCTACATCTGTCTACATCTACCTCTATCTACATCTACATCTACCTCTGTCTACATCTACCTCTATCTACATCTACATCTACCTCTATCTACATCTACATCTACCTCTGTCTACATCTACCTCTGTCTACATCTACCTCTGTCTACATCTACCTCTGTCTACATCTACCTCTGTCTACATCTACCTCTGTCTACATCTACCTCTGTCTACATCTACCTCTGTCTACATCTACCTCTGTCTACATCTACCTCTGTCTACATCTACCTCTGTCTACATCTACCTCTGTCTACATCTACCTCTGTCTACATCTACCTCTGTCTACATCTACCTCTGTCTACATCTACCTCTGTCTACATCTACCTCTGTCTACATCTACCTCTGTCTACATCTACCTCTGTCTACATCTACCTCTGTCTACATCTACCTCTGTCTACTTCTACCTCTGTCTACTTCTACCTCTGTCTACTTCTACCTCTGTCTACTTCTACCTCTGTCTACTTCTACCTCTGTCTACATCTACATCTGTCTACATCTACATCTGTCTACATCTACATCTGTCTACCTCTGTCTACATCTACCTCGGTCTACATCTACCTCGGTCTACCTCGGTCTACATCTACATCTGTCTACATCTACATCTGTCTACGTCTGTCTACATCTACATCTGTCTACATCTACATCTGTCTACGTCTGTCTACATCTACCTCGGTCTACTTCTACCTCGGTCTACTTCTACCTCGGTCTACTTCTACCTCGGTCTACTTCTACCTCGGTCTACTTCTACCTCGGTCTACTTCTACCTCGGTCTACTTCTACCTCGGTCTACTTCTACCTCGGTCTACTTCTACCTCGGTCTACTTCTACCTCGGTCTACTTCTACCTCGGTCTACTTCTACCTCGGTCTACTTCTACCTCGGTCTACTTCTACCTCGGTCTACTTCTACCTCGGTCTACTTCTACCTCGGTCTACTTCTACCTCGGTCTACTTCTACATCTGTCTACATCTACATCTGTCTACGTCTGTCTACATCTACATCTGTCTACATCTACATCTGTCTACGTCTGTCTACATCTACCTCGGTCTACTTCTACCTCGGTCTACTTCTACCTCGGTCTACTTCTACCTCGGTCTACTTCTACCTCGGTCTACTTCTACCTCGGTCTACTTCTACCTCGGTCTACTTCTACCTCGGTCTACTTCTACCTCGGTCTACTTCTACCTCGGTCTACTTCTACCTCGGTCTACTTCTACCTCGGTCTACTTCTACCTCGGTCTACTTCTACCTCGGTCTACTTCTACCTCGGTCTACTTCTACCTCTGTCTACTTCTACCTCTGTCTACTTCTACCTCGGTCTACTTCTACCTCTGTCTACTTCTACCTCTGTCTACTTCTACCTCTGTCTACTTCTACCTCTGTCTACTTCTACCTCTGTCTACTTCTACCTCTGTCTACATCTACCTCTGTCTACATCTACCTCTGTCTACATCTACATCTGTCTACATCTACATCTGTCTACATCTACCTCTGTCTACATCTACCTCTGTCTACATCTACATCTGTCTACCTCTGTCTACATCTACCTCTGTCTACATCTACCTCTGTCTACATCTACCTCTGTCTACATCTGCATCTGTCTACATCTACATCTGCATCTGTCTACATCTACATCTACATCTGTCTACATCTACATCTGTCTACATCTACATCTGTCTACATCTACATCTGTCTACATCTACATCTACATCTGTCTACATCTACATCTGTCTACCTCTGTCTACATCTACCTCTGTCTACATCTACCTCTGTCTACATCTACCTCTGTCTACATCTACCTCTGTCTACATCTACCTCTGTCTACATCTACCTCTGTCTACATCTACCTCTGTCTACATCTACCTCTGTCTACATCTACCTCTGTCTACATCTACCTCTGTCTACATCTACCTCTGTCTACATCTACCTCTGTCTACATCTACCTCTGTCTACATCTACCTCTGTCTACATCTACCTCTATCTACATCTACCTCTGTCTACATCTACCTCTGTCTACATCTACATCTACCTCTGTCTACATCTACCTCTATCTACATCTACATCTACCTCTGTCTACATCTACCTCTATCTACATCTACATCTACCTCTGTCTACATCTACCTCTGTCTACATCTACATCTACATCTACCTCTGTCTACATCTACCTCTGTCTACATCTACATCTACCTCTACATCTGTCTACATCTACATCTGTCTACATCTACATCTGTCTACATCTACATCTGTCTACATCTACCTCGGTCTACATCTACCTCGGTCTACATCTACCTCTGTCTACATCTACCTCTGTCTACATCTACCTCTGTCTACATCTACCTCTGTCTACATCTACCTCTGTCTACATCTACCTCTGTCTACATCTACATCTGTCTACATCTACCTCTGTCTACATCTACATCTGCATCTGTCTACATCTACATCTACATCTGTCTACATCTACCTCTGTCTACATCTACCTCTGTCTACATCTACCTCTGTCTACATCTACCTCTGTCTACATCTACCTCTGTCTACATCTACCTCTGTCTACATCTACCTCTGTCTAGATCTACATCTACATCTACCTCTGTCTACATCTACCTCTGTCTACATCTACATCTACATCTACATCTGTCTAGATCTACATCTACATCTACCTCTGTCTACATCTACCTCTGTCTACATCTACATCTGTCTAGATCTACATCTACCTCTGTCTACATCTACCTCTGTCTACATCTACCTCTGTCTACATCTACCTCTGTCTACATCTACCTCTGTCTACATCTACCTCTGTCTACATCTACCTCTGTCTACATCTACCTCTGTCTACATCTACATCTGCATCTGTCTACATCTACATCTACATCTGTCTACATCTACATCTGTCTACATCTACATCTACATCTGTCTACATCTACATCTACATCTGTCTACATCTACATCTGTCTACCTCTGTCTACATCTACCTCTGTCTACATCTACCTCTGTCTACATCTACCTCTGTCTACATCTACCTCTGTCTACATCTACCTCTGTCTACATCTACCTCTGTCTACATCTACCTCTGTCTACATCTACCTCTGTCTACATCTACCTCTGTCTACATCTACCTCTGTCTACATCTACCTCTGTCTACATCTACATCTGTCTACATCTACATCTGTCTACATCTACATCTGTCTACATCTACATCTGTCTACATCTACCTCTGTCTACATCTACCTCTGTCTACATCTACCTCTGTCTACATCTACCTCTGTCTACATCTACCTCTGTCTACATCTACCTCTGTCTACATCTACCTCTGTCTACGTCTACCTCTGTCTACGTCTACCTCTGTCTACGTCTACATCTGTCTACGTCTACATCTGTCTACGTCTACATCTGTCTACGTCTACATCTGTCTACGTCTACATCTGTCTACATCTACATCTGTCTACATCTACATCTGTCTACATCTACCTCTGTCTACATCTACCTCTGTCTACATCTACATCTACCTCTGTCTACATCTACATCTACCTCTGTCTACATCTACCTCTGTCTACATCTACCTCTGTCTACATCTACCTCTGTCTACATCTACCTCTGTCTACATCTACCTCTGTCTACATCTACCTCTGTCTACATCTACCTCTGTCTACATCTACATCTGTCTACATCTACCTACATCTACCTCTGTCTACATCTACCTCTGTCTACATCTACCTCTGTCTACATCTACCTCTGTCTACATCTACCTCTGTCTACATCTACCTCTATCTACATCTACCTCTATCTACCTCTATCTACATCTACCTCTATCTACCTCTATCTACATCTACCTCTATCTACATCTACCTCTATCTACATCTACATCTACATCTGTCTACATCTACATCTACATCTGTCTACATCTACCTCTGTCTACATCTACCTCTGTCTACATCTACATCTGTCTACATCTACATCTGTCTACATCTACATCTGTCTACATCTACATCTACATCTGTCTACATCTACATCTGTCTACATCTACCTCCATCTACATCTACCTCCGTCTACATCTACCTCTGTCTACATCTACCTCTGTCTACATCTACCTCTGTCTACATCTACATCTGTCTACATCTACATCTGTCTACATCTACATCTACATCTGTCTACATCTACATCTACATCTACCTCCATCTACATCTACCTCCATCTACATCTACCTCTGTCTACATCTACCTCTGTCTACATCTACCTCTGTCTACATCTACCTCTGTCTACATCTACCTCTGTCTACATCTACCTCTGTCTACATCTACATCTGTCTACATCTACCTCTGTCTACATCTACATCTGCATCTGTCTACATCTACATCTACATCTGTCTAGATCTACATCTACATCTACCTCTGTCTACATCTACCTCTGTCTACATCTACCTCTGTCTACATCTACCTCTGTCTACATCTACATATGTCTACATCTACATCTGTCTACATCTACATCTACATCTGTCTAGATCTACATCTACATCTACCTCGGTCTACATCTACCTCGGTCTACATCTACCTCGGTCTACATCTACATCTGTCTACATCTACCTACATCTGTCTACATCTACCTCTATCTACATCTACATCTACCTCTGTCTACATCTACCTCTATCTACATCTACATCTACCTCTGTCTACATCTACCTCTGTCTACATCTACCTCTGTCTACATCTACCTCTGTCTACATCTACCTCTGTCTACATCTACCTCTGTCTACATCTACCTCTGTCTACATCTACCTCTGTCTACATCTACCTCTGTCTACATCTACCTCTGTCTACATCTACCTCTGTCTACATCTACCTCTGTCTACATCTACCTCTGTCTACATCTACCTCTGTCTACATCTACCTCTGTCTACATCTACCTCTGTCTACATCTACCTCTGTCTACATCTACCTCTGTCTACATCTACCTCTGTCTACATCTACCTCTGTCTACATCTACCTCTGTCTACATCTACCTCTGTCTACATCTACCTCTGTCTACATCTACCTCTGTCTACATCTACCTCTGTCTACTTCTACCTCTGTCTACTTCTACCTCTGTCTACTTCTACCTCTGTCTACTTCTACCTCTGTCTACTTCTACCTCTGTCTACATCTACATCTGTCTACATCTACATCTGTCTACCTCTGTCTACATCTACCTCGGTCTACATCTACCTCGGTCTACCTCGGTCTACATCTACATCTGTCTACATCTACATCTGTCTACGTCTGTCTACATCTACATCTGTCTACATCTACATCTGTCTACGTCTGTCTACATCTACCTCGGTCTACTTCTACCTCGGTCTACTTCTACCTCGGTCTACTTCTACCTCGGTCTACTTCTACCTCGGTCTACTTCTACCTCGGTCTACTTCTACCTCGGTCTACTTCTACCTCGGTCTACTTCTACCTCGGTCTACTTCTACCTCGGTCTACTTCTACCTCGGTCTACTTCTACCTCGGTCTACTTCTACCTCGGTCTACTTCTACCTCGGTCTACTTCTACCTCGGTCTACTTCTACCTCGGTCTACTTCTACCTCGGTCTACTTCTACCTCGGTCTACTTCTACCTCGGTCTACTTCTACCTCGGTCTACTTCTACCTCGGTCTACTTCTACCTCGGTCTACATCTACATCTGTCTACATCTACATCTGTCTACGTCTGTCTACATCTACATCTGTCTACATCTACATCTGTCTACGTCTGTCTACATCTACCTCGGTCTACTTCTACCTCGGTCTACTTCTACCTCGGTCTACTTCTACCTCGGTCTACTTCTACCTCGGTCTACTTCTACCTCGGTCTACTTCTACCTCGGTCTACTTCTACCTCGGTCTACTTCTACCTCGGTCTACTTCTACCTCGGTCTACTTCTACCTCGGTCTACTTCTACCTCGGTCTACTTCTACCTCGGTCTACTTCTACCTCGGTCTACTTCTACCTCGGTCTACTTCTACCTCGGTCTACTTCTACCTCTGTCTACTTCTACCTCTGTCTACTTCTACCTCTGTCTACTTCTACCTCTGTCTACTTCTACCTCTGTCTACTTCTACCTCTGTCTACTTCTACCTCTGTCTACTTCTACCTCTGTCTACTTCTACCTCTGTCTACTTCTACCTCTGTCTACTTCTACCTCTGTCTACTTCTACCTCTGTCTACTTCTACCTCTGTCTACTTCTACCTCTGTCTACTTCTACCTCTGTCTACTTCTACCTCTGTCTACTTCTACCTCTGTCTACTTCTACCTCTGTCTACTTCTACCTCTGTCTACTTCTACCTCTGTCTACTTCTACCTCTGTCTACATCTACCTCTGTCTACATCTACCTCTGTCTACATCTACCTCTGTCTACATCTACCTCTGTCTACATCTACCTCTGTCTACATCTACCTCTGTCTACATCTACCTCTATCTACATCTACATCTACATCTGTCTACATCTACATCTGTCTACATCTACATCTGTCTACATCTACATCTGTCTACATCTACATCTGTCTACATCTGTCTACATCTACCTCTATCTACATCTACATCTACCTCTGTCTACATCTACCTCTGTCTACATCTACCTCTGTCTACATCTACCTCTGTCTACATCTACCTCTGTCTACATCTACCTCTGTCTACATCTACCTCTGTCTACATCTACCTCTGTCTACATCTACATCTGTCTACATCTACATCTGTCTAGATCTACATCTACATCTACCTCTGTCTACATCTACCTCTGTCTACATCTACCTCTGTCTACATCTACATCTACCTCTATCTGCTTCTACATCTACTTCTACCTCTGTCTACTTCTACCTCGGTCTACTTCTACCTCGGTCTACTTCTACCTCGGTCTACTTCTACCTCTGTCTACTTCTACCTCTGTCTACTTCTACCTCTGTCTACATCTACATCTGTCTACATCTACATCTGTCTACATCTACATCTGTCTACATCTACCTCTGTCTACATCTACCTCTGTCTACATCTACCTCTGTCTACATCTACCTCTGTCTACATCTACCTCTGTCTACATCTACCTCTGTCTACATCTACCTCTGTCTACATCTACATCTACCTCTGTCTACATCTACCTCTGTCTACATCTACATCTACCTCTGTCTACATCTACATCTACCTCTGTCTACATCTACATCTACCTCTGTCTACATCTACCTCTGTCTACATCTACATCTGTCTACATCTACATCTACATCTACATCTACCTCCATCTACATCTACCTCCATCTACATCTACCTCTGTCTACATCTACCTCTGTCTACATCTACCTCTGTCTACATCTACCTCTGTCTACATCTACCTCTGTCTACATCTACCTCTGTCTACATCTACATCTGTCTACATCTACCTCTGTCTACATCTACATCTGTCTACATCTACATCTACATCTGTCTAGATCTACATCTACATCTACCTCGGTCTACATCTACCTCGGTCTACATCTACCTCGGTCTACATCTACATCTGTCTACATCTACCTACATCTGTCTACATCTACCTCTATCTACATCTACATCTACCTCTGTCTACATCTACCTCTATCTACATCTACATCTACCTCTATCTACATCTACATCTACCTCTGTCTACATCTACCTCTGTCTACATCTACCTCTGTCTACATCTACCTCTGTCTACATCTACCTCTGTCTACATCTACCTCTGTCTACATCTACCTCTGTCTACATCTACATCTACCTCTGTCTACATCTACCTCTGTCTACATCTACCTCTGTCTACATCTACATCTGCATCTGTCTACATCTACATCTACATCTGTCTACATCTACATCTACATCTGTCTACATCTACATCTACATCTGTCTACATCTACATCTGTCTACATCTACATCTACATCTACATCTACATCTGTCTACATCTACATCTGTCTACATCTACATCTGTCTACATCTACCTCTGTCTACATCTACCTCTGTCTACATCTACCTCTGTCTACATCTACCTCTGTCTACATCTACCTCTGTCTACATCTACCTCTGTCTACATCTACCTCTGTCTACATCTACCTCTGTCTACATCTACATCTGTCTACATCTACATCTGTCTACATCTACATCTACATCTGTCTACATCTACATCTACATCTGTCTACATCTACATCTACATCTGTCTACATCTACATCTACATCTGTCTACATCTACATCTGTCTACATCTACATCTACATCTACATCTACATCTGTCTACATCTACATCTGTCTACATCTACATCTGTCTACATCTACCTCTGTCTACATCTACCTCTGTCTACATCTACCTCTGTCTACATCTACCTCTGTCTACATCTACCTCTGTCTACATCTACCTCTGTCTACATCTACCTCTGTCTACATCTACCTCTGTCTACATCTACCTCTGTCTACATCTACCTCTGTCTACATCTACCTCTGTCTACATCTACCTCTGTCTACATCTACCTCTGTCTACATCTACCTCTGTCTACATCTACCTCTGTCTACATCTACCTCTATCTACATCTACCTCTGTCTACATCTACCTCTGTCTACATCTACATCTACCTCTGTCTACATCTACCTCTATCTACATCTACATCTACCTCTATCTACATCTACATCTACCTCTGTCTACATCTACCTCTGTCTACATCTACATCTACATCTACCTCTGTCTACATCTACCTCTGTCTACATCTACATCTACCTCTACATCTGTCTACATCTACATCTGTCTACATCTACATCTGTCTACATCTACATCTGTCTACATCTACCTCTGTCTACATCTACCTCTGTCTACATCTACCTCTGTCTACATCTACCTCTGTCTACATCTACCTCTGTCTACATCTACCTCTGTCTACATCTACCTCTGTCTACATCTACCTCTGTCTACATCTACATCTGCATCTGTCTACGTCTACATCTACCTCTGTCTACATCTACCTCTGTCTACATCTACCTCTGTCTACATCTACCTCTGTCTACATCTACCTCGGTCTACATCTACATCTACATCTGTCTAGATCTACATCTACATCTACCTCTGTCTACATCTACCTCTGTCTACATCTACCTCTGTCTACATCTACCTCTGTCTACATCTACCTCTGTCTACATCTACCTCTGTCTACATCTACCTCTGTCTACATCTACCTCTGTCTACATCTACCTCTGTCTACATCTACCTCTGTCTACATCTACCTCTGTCTACATCTACCTCTGTCTACATCTACCTCTGTCTACATCTACCTCTGTCTACATCTACCTCTGTCTACATCTACCTCTGTCTACATCTACCTCTGTCTACATCTACCTCTGTCTACATCTACATCTGCATCTGTCTACATCTACATCTACATCTGTCTACATCTACCTCTGTCTACATCTACCTCTGTCTACATCTACCTCTGTCTACATCTACCTCTGTCTACATCTACCTCTGTCTACATCTACCTCTGTCTACATCTACCTCTGTCTACATCTACATCTGTCTACATCTACCTCTGTCTACATCTACCTCTGTCTACATCTACCTCTGTCTACATCTACCTCTGTCTACGTCTACCTCTGTCTACGTCTACCTCTGTCTACGTCTACCTCTGTCTACGTCTACCTCTGTCTACGTCTACCTCTGTCTACGTCTACCTCTGTCTACGTCTACATCTGTCTACGTCTACATCTGTCTACGTCTACATCTGTCTACGTCTACCTCTGTCTACGTCTACCTCTGTCTACGTCTACCTCTGTCTACGTCTACCTCTGTCTACGTCTACCTCTGTCTACGTCTACATCTGTCTACGTCTACATCTGTCTACGTCTACATCTGTCTACGTCTACATCTGTCTACGTCTACATCTGTCTACGTCTACATCTGTCTACGTCTACATCTGTCTACATCTACCTCTGTCTACATCTACCTCTGTCTACATCTACCTCTGTCTACATCTACCTCTGTCTACATCTACCTCTGTCTACATCTACCTCTGTCTACATCTACCTCTGTCTACATCTACCTCTGTCTACATCTACCTCTGTCTACATCTACCTCTGTCTACATCTACCTCTGTCTACATCTACCTCTGTCTACATCTACCTCTGTCTACATCTACCTCTGTCTACATCTACCTCTGTCTACATCTACCTCTGTCTACATCTACCTCTGTCTACATCTACCTCTGTCTACATCTACATCTGTCTACATCTACCTACATCTACCTCTGTCTACATCTACCTCTGTCTACATCTACCTCTGTCTACATCTACCTCTGTCTACATCTACCTCTGTCTACATCTACCTCTATCTACATCTACATCTACCTCTATCTACCTCTATCTACATCTACCTCTATCTACATCTACCTCTATCTACATCTACCTCTATCTACATCTACCTCTATCTACATCTACCTCTATCTACATCTACCTCTATCTACATCTACCTCTATCTACATCTACCTCTATCTACATCTACCTCTATCTACATCTACATCTACCTCTGTCTACATCTACCTCTATCTACATCTACCTCTATCTACATCTACCTCTATCTACATCTACCTCTGTCTACATCTACCTCTGTCTACATCTACCTCTGTCTACATCTACCTCTGTCTACATCTACCTCTGTCTACATCTACCTCGGTCTACGTCTACCTCGGTCTACGTCTACCTCGGTCTACGTCTACCTCGGTCTACGTCTACCTCGGTCTACGTCTACCTCGGTCTACGTCTACCTCGGTCTACGTCTACCTCTGTCTACGTCTACCTCTGTCTACATCTACCTCTGTCTACATCTACCTCTGTCTACATCTACATCTACATCTGTCTACATCTACCTCTGTCTACATCTACCTCTGTCTACATCTACCTCTGTCTACATCTACCTCTGTCTACATCTACCTCTGTCTACATCTACCTCTGTCTACATCTACCTCTGTCTACATCTACATATGTCTACATCTACATCTGTCTACATCTACATCTACATCTGTCTACATCTACATCTACATCTGTCTAGATCTACATCTACATCTACCTCGGTCTACATCTACCTCGGTCTACATCTACCTCGGTCTACATCTACCTCGGTCTACATCTACCTACATCTGTCTACATCTACCTACATCTGTCTACATCTACCTCTATCTACATCTACATCTACATCTACCTCTGTCTACATCTACCTCTGTCTACATCTACCTCTGTCTACATCTACCTCTGTCTACATCTACCTCTGTCTACATCTACCTCTGTCTACATCTACCTCTGTCTACATCTACCTCTGTCTACATCTACCTCTGTCTACATCTACCTCTGTCTACATCTACCTCTGTCTACATCTACCTCTGTCTACATCTACATCTGTCTACATCTACATCTGTCTACATCTACATCTGTCTACATCTACATCTGTCTACATCTACATCTGTCTACATCTACATCTGTCTACATCTACATCTACATCTGTCTACATCTACCTCTGTCTACATCTACCTCTGTCTACATCTACCTCTGCCTACATCTACATCTGTCTACATCTACCTCTGTCTACATCTACATCTGCATCTGTCTACATCTACCTCTGTCTACATCTACCTCTGTCTACATCTACCTCTGTCTACATCTACCTCTGTCTACATCTACCTCTGTCTACATCTACCTCTGTCTACATCTACCTCTGTCTACATCTACCTCTGTCTACATCTACATCTGTCTACATCTACCTCGGTCTACATCTACCTCGGTCTACATCTACATCTGTCTACATCTACCTACATCTGTCTACATCTACCTCTATCTACATCTACATCTGCATCTGTCTACATCTACCTCTGTCTACATCTACATCTACATCTGTCTACATCTACATCTGTCTACATCTACATCTGTCTACATCTACCTCTGTCTACATCTACCTCTGTCTACATCTACCTCTGTCTACATCTACCTCTGTCTACATCTACCTCTGTCTACATCTACCTCTGTCTACATCTACCTCTGTCTACATCTACCTCTGTCTACATCTACCTCTGTCTACATCTACCTCTGTCTACATCTACCTCTGTCTACATCTACCTCTGTCTACATCTACCTCTGTCTACATCTACCTCTGTCTACATCTACCTCTGTCTACATCTACATCTGTCTACATCTACATCTGTCTACATCTACATCTGTCTACATCTACATCTGTCTACATCTACATCTGTCTACATCTACATCTGTCTACATCTACATCTGTCTACATCTACATCTGTCTACATCTACGTCTACCTCTGTCTACGTCTACCTCTGTCTACGTCTACCTCTGTCTACGTCTACCTCTGTCTACGTCTACCTCTGTCTACGTCTACCTCTGTCTACGTCTACCTCTGTCTACGTCTACCTCTGTCTACGTCTACCTCTGTCTACGTCTACCTCTGTCTACGTCTACCTCTGTCTACGTCTACCTCTGTCTACGTCTACCTCTGTCTACGTCTACCTCTGTCTACGTCTACCTCTGTCTACGTCTACCTCTGTCTACGTCTACCTCTGTCTACGTCTACCTCTGTCTACGTCTACCTCTGTCTACGTCTACCTCTGTCTACATCTACCTCTGTCTACATCTACCTCTGTCTACATCTACCTCTGTCTACATCTACATCTGTCTACATCTACATCTGTCTACATCTACATCTACATCTGTCTACATCTACATCTACATCTGTCTACCTCTGTCTACATCTACCTCTGTCTACATCTACCTCTGTCTACATCTACCTCTGTCTACATCTACCTCTGTCTACATCTACCTCTGTCTACATCTACCTCTGTCTACATCTACCTCTGTCTACATCTACATCTACATCTGTCTACATCTACATCTACATCTGTCTACATCTACATCTACATCTGTCTACCTCTGTCTACATCTACCTCTGTCTACATCTACCTCTGTCTACATCTACCTCTGTCTACATCTACCTCTGTCTACATCTACCTCTGTCTACATCTACCTCTGTCTACATCTACCTCTGTCTACATCTACCTCTGTCTACATCTACCTCTGTCTACATCTACCTCTGTCTACATCTACCTCTGTCTACATCTACCTCTGTCTACATCTACCTCTGTCTACATCTACTTCTACATCTGTCTACTTCTACCTCTGTCTACTTCTACCTCTGTCTACTTCTACCTCTGTCTACTTCTACCTCTGTCTACTTCTACCTCTGTCTACTTCTACCTCTGTCTACTTCTACCTCTGTCTACTTCTACCTCTGTCTACTTCTACCTCTGTCTACTTCTACCTCTGTCTACTTCTACCTCTGTCTACTTCTACCTCTGTCTACTTCTACCTCTGTCTACTTCTACCTCTGTCTACTTCTACCTCTGTCTACTTCTACCTCTGTCTACTTCTACCTCTGTCTACTTCTACCTCTGTCTACTTCTACCTCTGTCTACATCTACATCTGTCTACATCTACATCTGTCTACATCTACATCTGTCTACATCTACCTCTGTCTACATCTACATCTGTCTACATCTGTCTACATCTTCCTCTGTCTACTTCTACCTCTGTCTACATCTACCTCTGTCTACATCTACCTCTGTCTACATCTACCTCTGTCTACATCTACCTCTGTCTACATCTACATCTGTCTACATCTACATCTGTCTACATCTACCTCTGTCTACATCTACATCTGTCTACATCTACCTCTGTCTACATCTACCTCTGTCTACATCTACCTCTGTCTACGTCTACCTCTGTCTACGTCTACCTCTGTCTACGTCTACCTCTGTCTACGTCTACCTCTGTCTACGTCTACCTCTGTCTACGTCTACCTCTGTCTACGTCTACATCTGTCTACGTCTACATCTGTCTACGTCTACATCTGTCTACGTCTACATCTGTCTACGTCTACATCTGTCTACGTCTACATCTGTCTACGTCTACATCTGTCTACATCTACCTCTGTCTACATCTACCTCTGTCTACATCTACCTCTGTCTACATCTACCTCTGTCTACATCTACCTCTGTCTACATCTACCTCTGTCTACATCTACCTCTGTCTACATCTACCTCTGTCTACATCTACCTCTGTCTACATCTACCTCTGTCTACATCTACCTCTGTCTACATCTACCTCTGTCTACATCTACCTCTGTCTACATCTACCTCTGTCTACATCTACCTCTGTCTACATCTACCTCTGTCTACATCTACCTCTGTCTACATCTACCTCTGTCTACATCTACCTCTGTCTACATCTACATCTGTCTACATCTACCTACATCTACCTCTGTCTACATCTACCTCTGTCTACATCTACCTCTGTCTACATCTACCTCTGTCTACATCTACCTCTGTCTACATCTACCTCTATCTACATCTACATCTACCTCTATCTACCTCTATCTACATCTACCTCTATCTACATCTACCTCTATCTACATCTACCTCTATCTACATCTACCTCTATCTACATCTACCTCTATCTACATCTACCTCTATCTACATCTACCTCTATCTACATCTACCTCTATCTACATCTACCTCTATCTACATCTACATCTACCTCTGTCTACATCTACCTCTATCTACATCTACCTCTATCTACATCTACCTCTATCTACATCTACCTCTGTCTACATCTACCTCTGTCTACATCTACCTCTGTCTACATCTACCTCTGTCTACATCTACCTCTGTCTACATCTACCTCGGTCTACGTCTACCTCGGTCTACGTCTACCTCGGTCTACGTCTACCTCGGTCTACGTCTACCTCGGTCTACGTCTACCTCGGTCTACGTCTACCTCGGTCTACGTCTACCTCGGTCTACGTCTACCTCGGTCTACGTCTACCTCGGTCTACGTCTACCTCGGTCTACGTCTACCTCGGTCTACGTCTACCTCGGTCTACGTCTACCTCGGTCTACGTCTACCTCGGTCTACGTCTACCTCTGTCTACGTCTACCTCTGTCTACGTCTACCTCTGTCTACGTCTACCTCTGTCTACGTCTACCTCTGTCTACGTCTACCTCTGTCTACGTCTACCTCTGTCTACGTCTACCTCTGTCTACGTCTACATCTGTCTACGTCTACATCTGTCTACGTCTACATCTGTCTACGTCTACATCTGTCTACGTCTACATCTGTCTACGTCTACATCTGTCTACGTCTACATCTGTCTACGTCTACATCTGTCTACATCTACATCTGTCTACCTCTGTCTACATCTACCTCTGTCTACATCTACATCTGTCTACCTCTGTCTACGTCTACCTCTGTCTACATCTACCTCTGTCTACATCTACCTCTGTCTACATCTACATCTGTCTACCTCGGTCTACGTCTACCTCGGTCTACGTCTACCTCGGTCTACGTCTACCTCGGTCTACGTCTACCTCGGTCTACGTCTACCTCGGTCTACGTCTACCTCGGTCTACGTCTACCTCTGTCTACGTCTACCTCTGTCTACGTCTACCTCTGTCTACGTCTACCTCTGTCTACGTCTACCTCTGTCTACGTCTACATCTGTCTACGTCTACATCTGTCTACGTCTACATCTGTCTACGTCTACATCTGTCTACATCTACATCTGTCTACCTCTGTCTACATCTACCTCTGTCTACATCTACATCTGTCTACCTCTGTCTACGTCTACCTCTGTCTACATCTACCTCTGTCTACATCTACCTCTGTCTACATCTACATCTGTCTACATCTACATCTGTCTACATCTACATCTGTCTACCTCTGTCTACATCTACCTCTGTCTACATCTACCTCTGTCTACATCTACCTCTGTCTACATCTACCTCTGTCTACATCTACCTCTGTCTACATCTACCTCTGTCTACATCTACATCTACCTCGGTCTACGTCTACCTCGGTCTACGTCTACCTCGGTCTACGTCTACCTCGGTCTACGTCTACCTCGGTCTACGTCTACCTCGGTCTACGTCTACCTCGGTCTACGTCTACCTCGGTCTACGTCTACCTCGGTCTACGTCTACCTCGGTCTACGTCTACCTCGGTCTACGTCTACCTCGGTCTACGTCTACCTCGGTCTACGTCTACCTCGGTCTACGTCTACCTCTGTCTACGTCTACCTCTGTCTACGTCTACCTCTGTCTACGTCTACCTCTGTCTACGTCTACCTCTGTCTACGTCTACCTCTGTCTACGTCTACATCTGTCTACGTCTACATCTGTCTACGTCTACATCTGTCTACGTCTACATCTGTCTACGTCTACATCTGTCTACATCTACATCTGTCTACATCTACATCTGTCTACATCTACATCTGTCTACCTCTGTCTACATCTACCTCTGTCTACATCTACATCTGTCTACCTCTGTCTACGTCTACCTCTGTCTACATCTACCTCTGTCTACATCTACCTCTGTCTACATCTACCTCTGTCTACATCTACATCTGTCTACATCTACATCTGTCTACATCTACATCTGTCTACATCTACATCTGTCTACATCTACATCTGTCTACATCTACATCTGTCTACATCTACATCTACATCTACATCTGTCTACATCTACATCTGTCTACATCTACATCTACATCTGTCTACATCTACATCTACATCTGTCTACATCTACATCTACATCTGTCTACATCTACATCTGTCTACATCTACCTCTGTCTACATCTACCTCTGTCTACATCTACCTCTGTCTACATCTACCTCTGTCTACATCTACCTCTGTCTACATCTACCTCTGTCTACATCTACCTCTGTCTACATCTACATCTGTCTACATCTGTCTACATCTACCTCGGTCTACATCTACGTCTGTCTACATCTACCTCTGTCTACATCTACCTCTGTCTACATCTACATCTGTCTACATCTACATCTGTCTACATCTACATCTGTCTACATCTACATCTGTCTACATCTACATCTGTCTACATCTACATCTGTCTACATCTACATCTGTCTACATCTACATCTACATCTACATCTGTCTACATCTACATCTGTCTACATCTACATCTACATCTGTCTACATCTACATCTACATCTGTCTACATCTACATCTACATCTGTCTACATCTACATCTGTCTACATCTACCTCTGTCTACATCTACCTCTGTCTACATCTACCTCTGTCTACATCTACCTCTGTCTACATCTACCTCTGTCTACATCTACCTCTGTCTACATCTACCTCTGTCTACATCTACCTCTGTCTACATCTACCTCTGTCTACATCTACCTCTGTCTACATCTACCTCTGTCTACTTCTACCTCTGTCTACTTCTACCTCTGTCTACATCTACATCTGTCTACATCTACATCTGTCTACATCTACATCTACATCTGTCTACATCTACATCTACCTCTGTCTACATCTACATCTACATCTGTCTACATCTACATCTACATCTGTCTACATCTACATCTACATCTGTCTACATCTACATCTGTCTACATCTGTCTACATCTACATCTGTCTACATCTACATCTACCTACATCTGTCTACGTCTACCTCTGTCTACGTCTACCTCGGTCTACGTCTACCTCGGTCTACGTCTACCTCGGTCTACGTCTACCTCGGTCTACGTCTACCTCGGTCTACGTCTACCTCGGTCTACGTCTACCTCGGTCTACGTCTACCTCGGTCTACGTCTACCTCTGTCTACGTCTACCTCTGTCTACGTCTACCTCTGTCTACGTCTACCTCTGTCTACGTCTACCTCTGTCTACGTCTACCTCTGTCTACGTCTACATCTGTCTACATCTACATCTGTCTACATCTACATCTACATCTGTCTACATCTACATCTGTCTACATCTACATCTGTCTACATCTACATCTACCTCTATCTACATCTACATCTGTCTACCTCTGTCTACGTCTACCTCTGTCTACATCTACCTCTGTCTACATCTACATCTGTCTACATCTGTCTACATCTTCCTCTGTCTACTTCTACCTCTGTCTACTTCTACCTCTGTCTACATCTACCTCTGTCTACATCTACCTCTGTCTACATCTACCTCTGTCTACATCTACCTCTGTCTACATCTACCTCTGTCTACATCTACCTCTGTCTACATCTACCTCTGTCTACATCTACCTCTGTCTACATCTACCTTTGTCTACATCTACCTCTGTCTACATCTACATCTACCTCTGTCTACATCTACATCTACATCTGTCTACATCTACATCTACATCTGTCTACATCTACATCTACATCTGTCTACATCTACATCTGTCTACATCTGTCTACATCTACATCTGTCTACATCTACATCTACCTACATCTGTCTACATCTACCTCTGTCTACGTCTACCTCTGTCTACGTCTACCTCTGTCTACGTCTACCTCTGTCTACGTCTACCTCTGTCTACGTCTACCTCTGTCTACGTCTACCTCTGTCTACGTCTACCTCTGTCTACGTCTACCTCTGTCTACGTCTACCTCTGTCTACGTCTACCTCTGTCTACGTCTACCTCTGTCTACGTCTACATCTACCTCTGTCTACATCTACCTCTATCTACATCTACATCTACCTCTGTCTACATCTACCTCTGTCTACTTCTACCTCTGTCTACTTCTACCTCTGTCTACTTCTACCTCTGTCTACTTCTACCTCTGTCTACTTCTACCTCTGTCTACTTCTACCTCTTTCTACTTCTACCTCTTTCTACTTCTACCTCTGTCTACTTCTACCTCTGTCTACTTCTACCTCTGTCTACTTCTACCTCTGTCTACTTCTACCTCTGTCTACTTCTACCTCTGTCTACTTCTACCTCTGTCTACTTCTACCTCTGTCTACTTCTACATCTGTCTACATCTACATCTACATCTGTCTACCTCTGTCTACGTCTACCTCTGTCTACATCTACCTCTGTCTACATCTACATCTGTCTACATCTGTCTACATCTTCCTCTGTCTACTTCTACCTCTGTCTACATCTACATCTGTCTACATCTACCTCTGTCTACATCTACCTCTATCTACCTCTATCTACATCTACATCTACATCTACCTCTATCTACATCTACATCTACATCTACCTCTATCTACATCTACATCTACATCTACATCTACCTCTATCTACCTCTATCTACATCTACATCTACCTCTGTCTACATCTACATCTACCTCTGTCTACATCTACATCTACCTCTGTCTACATCTACATCTACCTCTGTCTACATCTACCTCTGTCTACATCTACCTCTATCTACATCTACATCTACCTCTGTCTACATCTACATCTACCTCTGTCTACATCTACATCTACCTCTGTCTACATCTACATCTACCTCTGTCTACATCTACATCTACCTCTGTCTACATCTACCTCTGTCTACATCTACCTCTGTCTACATCTACCTCTGTCTACATCTACCTCTGTCTACATCTACCTCTGTCTACATCTACCTCTGTCTACATCTACCTCTGTCTACATCTACCTCTGTCTACATCTACCTCTGTCTACATCTACCTCTGTCTACATCTACCTCTGTCTACATCTACCTCTGTCTACATCTACCTCTGTCTACATCTACCTCTGTCTACATCTACCTCTGTCTACATCTACCTCTGTCTACATCTACCTCTGTCTACATCTACCTCTGTCTACATCTACCTCTGTCTACATCTACCTCTGTCTACATCTACCTCTGTCTACATCTACCTCTGTCTACATCTACCTCTGTCTACATCTACCTCTGTCTACATCTACCTCTGTCTACATCTACCTCTGTCTACATCTACCTCTGTCTACATCTACCTCTGTCTACATCTACCTCTGTCTACATCTACCTCTGTCTACATCTACCTCTGTCTACATCTACCTCTGTCTACATCTACCTCTATCTACATCTACCTCTATCTACATCTACCTCTGGTCTACATCTACATTCTACCTCTGTCTTACAATCTACATCTACCTCTGTCTACATCTACCTCTATCTACATCTACCTCTATCTACATCTACCTCTATCTACATCTAATCTACCTCTGTCTAACATCTACATCTACCCTCTGTCTACATCTACATCTACCTCTGTCTACATCTACACTACCTCTGTCTACATCTACCTCTGTCTACATCTACCTCTGTCTACATCTACCTCTGTCTACATCTACCTCTGTCTACTCTACTACCTCTGTCTACATCTACCTCTGTCTACATCTACCTCTGTCTACATCTACCTCTGTCTACATCTACCTCTGTCTACATCTACCTCTGTCTACATCTACATCTTACTCTACATTGTCTACATCTACATCTACATCTGTCTACATCTACATCTACATCTAC
This sequence comes from Triturus cristatus, assembly GCF_964204655.1. Lineage (NCBI taxonomy): Eukaryota > Metazoa > Chordata > Amphibia > Caudata > Salamandridae > Triturus > Triturus cristatus. The sequence goes on along the minus strand of NC_140582.1, from coordinate 80,511,985 downwards.
ATCTGTCTACATCTACACTCTACATCTACATCTACATCTGTCTACAGTCTACATTCTGTCTACATCTACATCTACATCTGTCACTACATCTACATCTGTCTACATCTACATCTACCTTGTTCCTGTCTACATCTACATCTGTCTACATCTACATCTGTCTACATCTACCTCAGTCTACATCTACCTCAGTCTACATCTACATCTGTCTACATCACATCTGTCTACATCTACATCTGTCTACATCTACATCTGTCTACATCTACATCTGTCTACATCTACATCTACATCTGTCTACATCTACATTCTGTCTACATCTACATCTGTCTACATCTACATCTACATCTGTCTACATCTACAATCTACATCTGTCTACATCTACATCTGTCTACATCTACATCTGTCTACAATCTACATCTGTCTACATCTACATCTGTCTACATCTACATCTGTCTACATCTACATCTGTCTACATCTACATCTGTCTACATCTACATCTGTCTACATCTACCTCTGTCTACATCTACATCTGTCTACATCTACATCTGTCTACATCTACATCTGTCTACATCTACATCTGTCTACATCTACATCTGTCTACATCTACATCTGTCCTACATCTACATCTGTTCTACACTACATCTGTCTACATCTACATCTGTCTACATCTACCTCTGTCTACATCTACCTCTGTCTACATCTACTCTGTCTACATCTACATCTGTCTACATCTACCTCTGTCTACATCTACCTCTGTCTACATCTGTCTACATCTACATCTGTCTACATCTACATCTGTCTACATCTACATCTGTCTACATCTACATCTGTCTACATCTACCTCTGTCTACATCTACATCTACCTCTGTCTACATCTACATCTGTCTACATCTACATCTACATCTGTCTACATCTACATCTACATCTGTCTACATCTACATCTGTCTACATCTACATCTGTCTACATCTACATCTGTCTACATCTACCTCTGTCTACATCTACATCTGTCTACATCTACTCTGTCTACATCTACCTCTGTCTACATCTACATCTGTCTACATCTACCTCTGTCTACATCTACATCTGTCTACATCTACATCTGTCTACATCTACATCTGTCTACATCTACATCTGTCTACATCTACATCTGTCTACATCTGTCTACATCTAACTCTGTCTACATCTACATCTGTCTACATCTACACTGTCTACATCTACATCTGTCCTACATCTACCTCTGTCTACATCTACTCTGTCTACATCTACCTCTGTCTACATCTACCTCTGTCTACATCTACATCTGTCTACATCTACATCTGTCTACATCTACACTCTGTCTACATCTACATCTGTCTACATCTGTCTACATCTTCCTCTGTCTACTTCTACATCTGTCTACTTCTACCTCTGTCTACTTCTACCTCTGTCTACATCTACATCTGTCTACATCTACCTCTGTCTACATCTACCTCTGTCTACATCTACCTCTGTCTACATCTACCTCTGTCTACATCTACATCTATCTACATCTACCTCTATCTACATCTACCTCTGTCTACATCTACATCTACCTCTGTCTACATCTACATCTACCTCTGTCTACATCTACCCTCTATCTACATCTACATCTACCTCTGTCTACATCTACCTCTATCTACATCTACTTCTACATCTATCTACATCTACATCTACCTCTGTCTACATCTACCTCTGTCTACATCTACCTCTATCTACATCTACCTCTATCTACATCTACCTCTATCTACATCTACCTCTGTCTACATCTACATCTACCTCTGTTCTACATCTACCTCTGTCTACATCTACTACCTCTGTCTACATCTACCTCTGTCTACATCTACATCTACCTCTGTCTACATCTACCTCTGTCTACATCTACATCTACCTCTGTCTACATCTACCTCTATCTACATCTACATCTACCTCTGTCTACATCTACCTCTATCTACATCTACTTCTACCTCTGTCTACATCTACCTCTGTCTACATCTACCTCTGTCTACATCTACCTCTGTCTACATCTACCTCTATCTACATCTACCTCTATCTACATCTACCTCTGTCTACACCTACCTCTGTCTACATCTACATCTACCTCTGTCTACATCTACCTCTGTCTACATCTACCTCTGTCTACATCTACCTCTGTCTACATCTACCTCTGTCTACATCTACCTCTGTCTACATCTACCTCTGTCTACATCTACCTCTGTCTACATCTACCCTGTCTACATCTACCTCTGTCTACATCTACCTCTGTCTACATCTACCTCTGTCTACATCTACCTCTGTCTACATCTACCTCTGTCTACATCTACCTCTGTCTACATCTACCTCTGTCTACATCTACCTCTGTCTACATCTACCTCTGTCTACATCTACCTCTGTCTACATCTACCTACATCTGTCCTTACATCTACATCTACATCTGTCTACATCTACATCTACCTCTGTCTACCATCTACATCTATCTGTCTACATCTACCTCTGTCTACATCTACCTCTGTCTACATCTACCTCTGTCTACATCTACCTCTGTCTACATTACCTCTGTCTACATCTACCTCTGTCTACATCTACCTCTGTCTACATCTACCTCTGTCTACATCTACATCTACCTCTGTCTACATCTACCTCTATCTACATCTACATCTACTCTGTCTACATCTACATTACCTCTGTCTACATCTACATCTACCTCTGTCTACATCTACCTCTGTCTACATCTACCTCTGTCTACATCTGTCTACATCTACATCTGTGTCTACATCTACATCTGTCTACATCTACATCTGTCTACATCTACATCTGTCTACATCTACATCTGTCTACATCTACATCTGTCTACATCTACATCTGTCTACATCTACATCTACATCTGTCTACATCTACATCTGTCTACATCTACCTCTGTCTACATCTACCTCTGTCTACATCTACCTCTGTCTACATCTACATCTACCTCTGTCTACATCTACCTCTATCTACATCTACATCTACCTCTGTCTACATCTACATCTACCTCTGTCTACATCTACATCTACCTCTGTCTACATCTACCTCTGTCTACATCTACCTCTGTCTACATCTACCTCTGTCTACATCTGTCTACATCTACATCTGTCTACATCTACATCTGTCTACATCTACATCTGTCTACATCTACATCTGTCTACATCTACATCTGTCTACATCTACATCTGTCTACATCTACATCTGTCTACATCTACATCTACCTCTGTCTACATCTACATCTGTCTACATCTACATCTGTCTACATCTACATCTGTCTACATCTACATCTGTCTACATCTACCTCTGTCTACATCTACCTCTGTCTACATCTACCTCTGTCTACATCTACCTCTGTCTACATCTACCTCTGTCTACATCTACCTCTGTCTACATCTACCTCTGTCTACATCTACCTCTGTCTACATCTACCTCTGTCTACATCTACCTCTGTCTACATCTACCTCTGTCTACATCTACCTCTGTCTACATCTACCTCTGTCTACATCTACCTCTGTCTACGTCTACCTCTGTCTACGTCTACCTCTGTCTACGTCTACCTCTGTCTACGTCTACCTCTGTCTACGTCTACCTCTGTCTACGTCTACCTCTGTCTACATCTACCTCTGTCTACATCTACCTCTGTCTACATCTACCTCTGTCTACATCTACCTCTGTCTACATCTACATCTGTCTACATCTACATCTACCTCTGTCTACGTCTACCTCTGTCTACGTCTACCTCTGTCTACGTCTACCTCTGTCTACGTCTACCTCTGTCTACGTCTACCTCTGTCTACGTCTACCTCTGTCTACGTCTACCTCTGTCTACGTCTACCTCTGTCTACGTCTACCTCTGTCTACGTCTACCTCTGTCTACGTCTACCTCTGTCTACGTCTACCTCTGTCTACGTCTACCTCTGTCTACGTCTACCTCTGTCTACGTCTACCTCTGTCTACATCTACCTCTGTCTACATCTACCTCTGTCTACATCTACCTCTGTCTACATCTACATCTGTCTACATCTCATCTGTCTACATCTACATCTGTCTACATCTACATCTGTCTACCTCTGTCTACATCTACCTCTGTCTACATCTACCTCTGTCTACATCTACCTCTGTCTACATCTACCTCTGTCTACATCTACCTCTGTCTACATCTACATCTACCTCTGTCTACATCTACATCTACCTCTGTCTACTTCTACATCTACCTCTGTCTACTTCTACCTCTGTCTACTTCTACCTCTGTCTACTTCTACCTCTGTCTACTTCTACCTCTGTCTACTTCTACCTCTGTCTACTTCTACCTCTGGCTACTTCTACCTCTGTCTACTTCTACCTCTGTCTACTTCTACCTCTGTCTACTTCTACCTCTGTCTACTTCTACCTCTGTCTACTTCTACCTCTGTCTACTTCTACCTCTGTCTACTTCTACCTCTGTCTACTTCTACCTCTGTCTACTTCTACCTCTGTCTACTTCTACCTCTGTCTACTTCTACCTCTGTCTACTTCTACCTCTGTCTACTTCTACCTCTGTCTACTTCTACCTCTGTCTACTTCTACCTCTGTCTACTTCTACCTCTGTCTACATCTACATCTGTCTACATCTACATCTGTCTACATCTACATCTGTCTACATCTACATCTGTCTACATCTACATCTGTCTACATCTACATCTACATCTGTCTACATCTACATCTACATCTGTCTACCTCTGTCTACATCTACCTCTGTCTACATCTACCTCTGTCTACTTCTACCTCTGTCTACTTCTACCTCTGTCTACTTCTACCTCTGTCTACTTCTACCTCTGTCTACTTCTACCTCTGTCTACTTCTACCTCTGTCTACTTCTACCTCTGTCTACTTCTACCTCTGTCTACTTCTACCTCTGTCTACTTCTACCTCTGTCTACTTCTACCTCTGTCTACTTCTACCTCTGTCTACTTCTACCTCTGTCTACTTCTACCTCTGTCTACTTCTACCTCTGTCTACTTCTACCTCTGTCTACTTCTACCTCTGTCTACTTCTACCTCTGTCTACTTCTACCTCTGTCTACTTCTACCTCTGTCTACTTCTACCTCTGTCTACTTCTACCTCTGTCTACTTCTACCTCTGTCTACTTCTACCTCTGTCTACTTCTACCTCTGTCTACTTCTACCTCTGTCTACTTCTACCTCTGTCTACGTCTACCTCGGTCTACGTCTACCTCGGTCTACGTCTACCTCGGTCTACGTCTACCTCGGTCTACGTCTACCTCGGTCTACGTCTACCTCGGTCTACGTCTACCTCGGTCTACGTCTACCTCGGTCTACGTCTACCTCGGTCTACGTCTACCTCGGTCTACGTCTACCTCGGTCTACGTCTACCTCGGTCTACGTCTACCTCGGTCTACGTCTACCTCGGTCTACGTCTACCTCGGTCTACGTCTACCTCGGTCTACGTCTACCTCGGTCTACGTCTACCTCGGTCTACGTCTACCTCTGTCTACGTCTACCTCTGTCTACGTCTACCTCTGTCTACGTCTACCTCTGTCTACGTCTACCTCTGTCTACGTCTACCTCTGTCTACGTCTACCTCTGTCTACGTCTACATCTGTCTACGTCTACATCTGTCTACGTCTACATCTGTCTACGTCTACATCTGTCTACGTCTACATCTGTCTACGTCTACATCTGTCTACATCTACATCTGTCTACCTCTGTCTACATCTACCTCTGTCTACATCTACATCTGTCTACCTCTGTCTACGTCTACCTCTGTCTACATCTACCTCTGTCTACATCTACCTCTGTCTACGTCTACCTCTGTCTACATCTACCTCTGTCTACATCTACATCTGTCTACATCTACATCTGTCTACATCTACATCTGTCTACATCTGTCTACATCTACCTCGGTCTACATCTACGTCTGTCTACATCTACCTCTGTCTACATCTACATCTGTCTACATCTACATCTGTCTACATCTACATCTGTCTACATCTACATCTGTCTACATCTACATCTGTCTACATCTACATCTACATCTGTCTACATCTACATCTACATCTGTCTACATCTACATCTGTCTACATCTACATCTACATCTGTCTACATCTACATCTACATCTGTCTACATCTACATCTGTCTACCTCTGTCTACATCTACCTCTGTCTACATCTACCTCTGTCTACATCTACCTCTGTCTACATCTACCTCTGTCTACATCTACCTCTGTCTACATCTACCTCTGTCTACATCTACCTCTGTCTACTTCTACCTGTCTACTTCTACCTCTGTCTACTTCTACATCTGTCTACATCTACATCTGTCTACATCTACATCTACATCTGTCTACATCTACATCTACCTCTGTCTACATCTACATCTACATCTGTCTACATCTACATCTACATCTGTCTACATCTACATCTACATCTGTCTACATCTACATCTGTCTACATCTGTCTACGTCTACATCTGTCTACATCTACATCTACCTACATCTGTCTACGTCTACCTCTGTCTACGTCTACCTCTGTCTACGTCTACCTCGGTCTACGTCTACCTCGGTCTACGTCTACCTCGGTCTACGTCTACCTCGGTCTACGTCTACCTCGGTCTACGTCTACCTCGGTCTACGTCTACCTCGGTCTACGTCTACCTCGGTCTACGTCTACCTCGGTCTACGTCTACCTCGGTCTACGTCTACCTCGGTCTACGTCTACCTCGGTCTACGTCTACCTCGGTCTACGTCTACCTCGGTCTACGTCTACCTCTGTCTACGTCTACCTCTGTCTACGTCTACCTCTGTCTACGTCTACCTCTGTCTACGTCTACCTCTGTCTACGTCTACCTCTGTCTACGTCTACCTCTGTCTACGTCTACCTCTGTCTACGTCTACCTCTGTCTACGTCTACCTCTGTCTACGTCTACATCTGTCTACATCTACATCTGTCTACATCTACATCTACATCTGTCTACATCTACATCTGTCTACATCTACATCTGTCTACATCTACATCTACCTCTATCTACATCTACATCTGTCTACCTCTGTCTACGTCTACCTCTGTCTACATCTACCTCTGTCTACATCTACATCTGTCTACATCTTCCTCTGTCTACTTCTACCTCTGTCTACTTCTACCTCTGTCTACATCTACCTCTGTCTACATCTACCTCTGTCTACATCTACCTCTGTCTACATCTACCTCTGTCTACATCTACCTCTGTCTACATCTACCTCTGTCTACATCTACCTCTGTCTACATCTACCTCTGTCTACATCTACCTCTGTCTACATCTACCTCTGTCTACATCTACCTCTGTCTACATCTACCTCTGTCTACATCTACCTCTGTCTACATCTACCTCTGTCTACATCTACCTCTGTCTACATCTACCTCTGTCTACATCTACCTCTGTCTACATCTACCTCTGTCTACATCTACATCTACATCTGTCTACATCTACATCTGTCTACATCTACATCTACATCTGTCTACATCTACATCTGTCTACATCTGTCTACATCTACATCTGTCTACATCTACATCTACCTACATCTGTCTACATCTACCTCTGTCTACATCTACATCTGTATCTACATCTGTCTACATCTACATCTACATCTGTCTACATCTGTCTACATCTACATCTACATCTGTCTACATCTACCTCTATCTACATCTACATCTGTCTACATCTACATCTGTCTACATCTACATCTGTCTACATCTACATCTACCTCCGTCTACATCTACCTCAGTCTACATCTACCTCTATCTACATCTACATCTGTCTACATCTACATCTACCTCCGTCTACATCTACCTCAGTCTACATCTACCTCTATCTACATCTACATCTGTCTACATCTACCTGTCTACATCTACCTCTGTCTACATCTACCTCTGTCTACATCTACCTCTGTCTACATCTACCTCTGTCTACATCTACCTCTGTCTACATCTACCTCTGTCTACATCTACCTCTGTCTACATCTACCTCTGTCTACATCTACCTCTGTCTACATCTACCTCTGTCTACATCTACCTCTGTCTACTTCTACCTCTGTCTACTTCTACCTCTGTCTACTTCTACCTCTGTCTACTTCTACCTCTGTCTACTTCTACCTCTGTCTACTTCTACCTCTGTCTACTTCTACCTCTGTCTACTTCTACCTCTGTCTACTTCTACCTCTGTCTACTTCTACCTCTGTCTACTTCTACCTCTGTCTACTTCTACCTCTGTCTACGTCTACCTCTGTCTACGTCTACCTCTGTCTACGTCTACCTCTGTCTACGTCTACCTCTGTCTACTTCTACCTCTGTCTACTTCTACCTCTGTCTACATCTACCTCTGTCTACATCTACCTCTGTCTACATCTACCTCTGTCTACATCTACCTCTGTCTACATCTACCTCTGTCTACATCTACCTCTGTCTACATCTACCTCTGTCTACATCTACCTCTGTCTACCTCTGTCTACTTCTACCTCTGTCTACTTCTACCTCTGTCTACTTCTACCTCTGTCTACTTCTACCTCTGTCTACTTCTACCTCTGTCTACTTCTACCTCTGTCTACTTCTACCTCTGTCTACTTCTACCTCTGTCTACTTCTACCTCTGTCTACTTCTACCTCTGTCTACTTCTACCTCTGTCTACTTCTACCTCTGTCTACATCTACCTCAGTCTACATCTACCTCAGTCTACATCTACCTCAGTCTACATCTACCTCAGTCTACATCTACATCTGTCTACATCTACCTGTCTACATCTACCTGTCTACATCTACCTGTCTACATCTACCTGTCTACATCTACCTGTCTACATCTACCTCTGTCTACATCTACCTCTGTCTACATCTACCTCTGTCTACATCTACCTCTGTCTACATCTACCTCTGTCTACATCTACCTCGGTCTACATCTACCTCGGTCTACATCTACCTCGGTCTACATCTACCTCGGTCTACATCTACCTCGGTCTACATCTACCTCGGTCTACATCTACCTCGGTCTACATCTACCTCGGTCTACATCTACCTCGGTCTACATCTACCTCGGTCTACATCTACATCTGTCTACATCTACCTGTCTACATCTACCTGTCTACATCTACCTGTCTACATCTACCTCTGTCTACATCTACCTCTGTCTACATCTACCTCTGTCTACATCTACCTCTGTCTACATCTACCTCTGTCTACATCTACCTCTGTCTACATCTACCTCTGTCTACATCTACCTCGGTCTACATCTACCTCGGTCTACATCTACCTCGGTCTACATCTACCTCGGTCTACATCTACCTCTGTCTACGTCTACCTCTGTCTACGTCTACCTCTGTCTACGTCTACATCTGTCTACGTCTACATCTGTCTACGTCTACATCTGTCTACGTCTACATCTGTCTACGTCTACATCTGTCTACATCTACCTCTGTCTACATCTACCTCTGTCTACATCTACCTCTGTCTACATCTACCTCTGTCTACATCTACCTCTGTCTACCTCGGTCTACATCTACCTCTGTCTACCTCGGTCTACATCTACCTCTGTCTACCTCGGTCTACATCTACCTCTGTCTACCTCGGTCTACATCTACCTCGGTCTACATCTACCTCGGTCTACATCTACCTCTGTCTACCTCGGTCTACATCTACCTCTGTCTACCTCGGTCTACATCTACCTCTGTCTACCTCGGTCTACATCTACCTCTGTCTACCTCGGTCTACATCTACCTCGGTCTACATCTACCTCGGTCTACATCTACCTCGGTCTACATCTATCTACCTACATCCATCTCCATCTACCTCCAACTACATCTCTCTCCATCTACATCTATGTCTACCTCCATCTGCCTCTACCTCCATTTGCCTCTACCTCCATCTGCCTCTACCTCCATCTGCCTCTACCTCCATCTGCCTCTACCTCCATCTGCCTCTACCTCCATCTGCCTCTACCTCCATCTGCCTCTACCTCCATCTGCCTCTGCACCCATCGGCCTCTGCACCCATCGGCCTCTGCACCCATCGGCCTCTGCACCCATCGGCCTCTGCACCCATCGGCCTCTGCACCCATCGGCCTCTGCACCCATCGGCCTCTGCACCCATCGGCCTCTGCACCCATCGGCCTCTGCACCCATCGGCCTCTGCACCCATCGGCCTCTGCACCCATCGGCCTCTGCACCCATCGGCCTCTGCACCCATCGGCCTCTGCACCCATCGGCCTCTTCCTCCATCGGCCTCTTCCTCCATCTGCCTCTACCTCCATCTGCCTCTACCTCCATCTGCCTCTACCTCCATCTGCCTCTACCTCCATCTACAGCTCTCTACCTCCATCTACAGCTCTCTACCTCCATCTACAGCTCTCTACCTCCATCTACAGCTCTCTACCTCCATCTACAGCTCTCTACCTCCATCTACAGCTCTCTACCTCCATCTACAGCTCTCTACCTCCATCTACAGCTCTCTACCTCCATCTACAGCTCTCTACCTCCATCTACAGCTCTCTCTATAAATAAATCTCTATATAAATAAATCACTATAATCAATCTCTATAAATCTCTATATCTCTCTATAAATCTCTATAGCTCATCAAATATGTGAAATAAAGATCTAGATGATACTCACAAGGCAATTAACAGCATTGAGGCACAGATTCAGTCTCTGAAAATAGATGAAGAAAGCAAACAGTTAAGAAAAGAAATGGAACAAAGGTTGGATGAATATTAAACTGAAATAGAAAAGTGGAAACAGAAAAAGTTCAGACAAGACTAAAGGGATTATAAAAGTGGAACCATCTTTACTTTTGCCAAACAATTTGATAGATGAAAACAATTACATACTCGACAAGCAACAGGGAATGAATCAGATGCAACTGTGAGTGAATCAGAGGCAGATTTAAGTGAAGGAGAAGGTAACATCAAAACCACTTGTAGGACAACTGTTTTAAAGGAAATTAATTTGCTCTATATAGATCAGAGGCCAATAAGAGGAAGGAGAAGAGGGAGAAGTCGTAGACAAGGACGAGGAAGATCAAGCAGTCGCACAAACGAAGAAAAACAAGGAGAGGAGCAGGAAAATACAAACAAATATCCCCTACAGAACAGACAGAAGAAATAATACATACTGCATTTACCAACATGAAAGACAATCTTGTTATCAATCTATCAACCAGAGGACCAGAGAACCCTGCCTGAACTTCTGCTATCTCCCTAAACACGGCCAAGAGGGGAACGGCTTCTGTGGGAGTGCACACGAGCACGCCAGCTAACACCAAGACGCCGTGAGGGAAACGGCCCGAGAACTACCTCACCCAGCAGCCTCAGCGCTGGGCGCTTGTCCGTGACCTCATCAGCCTGCGCCCAGTGCAGTTAAAAATCAAGCAGGCACAACGCGGCGCGGGACGCGCAACCAGAGGACCAGAGAACCCTGCCTGAACTTCTGCTATCTCCCTAAACACGGCCAAGAGGGGGAACGGCTTCTGTGGGAGTGCACACGAGCACGCCAGCTAACACCAAGACGCCGTGAGGGAAACGGCCCGAGAACTACCTCACCCAGCAGCCGCAGCGCTGGGCGCTTGTCCGTGACCTCATCAGCCTGCGCCCAGTGCAGTTAAAAATCAAGCAGGCACAACGCGGCGCGGGACGCGCGCGGGCAGCGCCCGGGCGAAGCCCGGGCCAAGGGCGGGCCCGTCCTTGCCCGTCTGTGCCCGTGTGAGACCGGACCGGGCCCTTCATCGTGGCCCCAGCCAATATCCTGCCCATCGTGCCTGTAGCAATTGGATTGGACTAAAGTAAACCCACAGGTATTAATTATTTTGCATTGATAACTCTGGACACGGCATATACTGACTGACCCTCATTTAACTGTTTTGGACTGATTTCATTGAAGTAACCACAGTTTTGTTTGCCGGAAGTTAAGTTTTTAAATTAAGAAAAAAAAGGGGCACCCCAGAGTATGGGCAAAAGGAAAGCACCGAACTGTGAGCCATCGGAGGGTATGGATATTAAGAAACCAAAAAAACAATCACTTTTAACATATTTGACCGGGGCCATGGGGGCAATTGAAAAACAAATTACTACAGTCGAACAAACCCTAGCAGCAGGCTCACTGACTATCAGAGAAGATAGAGAGGAGGCCGGTCTATCCACTCCCATTCAAACCTCCATCCCTCTTGCGTTGGTTGAGTCCGGAACAGCAACTAATGGCTGTGTTCAACATAACATCAGCGACACTATAGCGCACAACCATAGCGACACAACCACGCTACTACAAGAAAAGGGGACTAAGGGTTTAAATAAGGCTGAGAAACAGCCGGGGAAGTGTGGACCGGGCATTAGGGAGATTGGTAAATCAAGGATACGTAAAGGAAAGGAGACTAATACAAAGAAGAAAAAGCACCAAGACTCACTTACTAGCTCCCTGCAAACTCCTCCGATATTTCCAACAGCAGTAAATACTACGAACGAACATACTAAGGGGCACGATCTGACCAGTATCCTCTCATCTCTAAACAGCTTAGATTCTTTTGTGAGAGGTGCAGTTGAGGCTATCGGATCTAGATTAGACAGGATTGAGACACATGTGGCAAAACTCCTTTCCTGTAATGAAGATAAGAGTACTATACCTCCCAGCCCTAAGATCAGTATAGATGGCCTGAATAAAAATAGGAAACTACGACAATTCCCACTTCATATTGATCCCATAGACGAAACCTCCACTACTGTCAGTAGCAATCAAAGTAGGATTAAAGATATACAAAAAAAAACAGTCCCTGAGTCCCAGTCTACTACCAATAAACAGACCACACCGGCTATCAAATTAACATCTTTAAAGACACCATCCTTTATACATCTGGATCTCCCTCCAGCCTGTACTCCTTACACAGTGATCCTGGGCGATGTCCCTCATTTACGATCTAATGACCAGGAGACCTGTGAGTCATTAAAGAACAAAGCATTACACTGGCTGGGGGACAGAATGGGCGATACTCGCATACTATTCGAAGAATTTAAAATGATACGCCGAATAGGATGGATGGGAACCTCTAGGAAAACACTTACTGGTGACTGCTTGGTACTGACCTTTCGTTCTCCCTGGTTGGTTAAAATAATTTGGGGGTTAATGCCCAAAAATATCCTTGATCCAGGAATTAAGATACTTCCCTTGGGCTTCTTTTATCATCCTCCTCCTGAATTAATGAAACCTACCTACCACCAGCTTATGCCCAGCCAAATTTTTAACATTCCCACACATAACCGTTTTAGTGCACTTACCTCCCTAGAGGATTTAGATTGACTACCCCCAACAACATTAACAAGAACAACGAGACAGGCTGGGAATCCTGACACAAGCCTATCTATTTCCTCACATAGGGGCTTACCTGAGCCCGAGATCGAACCAGCAGTTAAAACTAATTGTCCACTGGGGCAAATACAGAATGGTGTAACGCGGTCGATTAGTCCTGTCTTTCGCTACATTAGGGAGGATAACAATCCTCTATCTCGAAAAGAGGAAGACATAAAAATTACATATTGGAATATATGGGGCCTACACTCTAAACTGCATAATGACATTTCTTGATTTTGTTAAGAATACGGACATACTCTGTCTCCAAGAGACCTGGTTGAAAAAAGCTATCAATATTAATGGCTTTAAAACATTTCACACACCAGCCACTCCTTCAATCCACGGAAGGGCTAAGGGAGGCCTATGTATATATGTCTCAAATTTAATAATAGTGAAAAAATTTGTATTTGAGCCACTTAACCCCTATTATCAAATCCTCACTCTTACTATGGATAGGAATGACACTATAACATTTGTGAATTTTTATAATAACATCCCTAAAGAGAATGAACCTGAAGTCATCGATCAACTCAGACATATGGTATACAAGATCCAGATGACTAATCCAGGTAATACTCAAATCATCTGGGGAGGGGATTTTAATATTAATTTGTGTTCAAACAATAATAACTAAATATGCGGCATGAATGATGAGGAAAACTGCAACTTAACTCACTTCCCACATAATATCCTTGGGAGTGCCCTGAACGAGACTATACTCATGTTGAATTTGAGTTTCGCGAATGAATTAGCAGATCCACAAATTGCCTTTTCACCAACCTATAATGGGAATGAGACAGGTTCGGTGATAGACTTTATTCTGGCATCAAATAACCTTGGTAACAGGGTAAAGCACTTTTCCACCCACAAGATAGCCATAAGCGATCACTTTCCACAAACTTTAACAATTAAGAAGAAACATTCCATTCCCAATAAAAAGTATAAAAAGAATAAATTACATTATACCCATCCAAATCTCATTATGGATAAGATGAATGGGTATTCATTGAAATGGGAATTAGTTGATCCAGACACTATTACACATTCTGTAGTGGCTAAAGCCCTACCGCATATCCTCTCCTCTTTGAATGAGAACTCTGCGCCCTCGCTAATTCTTGAAAGTTTTAATCATATCACAGCAATCATAAAAAGTTCCTTATCCGTTGAGAGGAAAAATGGTGACCCTCAAAAACCAAGATGGTTTGATAGCAATTGTACGAATGCCCACCGTATATTAAAAAAAGCAATACACAACAGGGATGGAGCTGGTTTAGGAGTGCAACAGGCAAGGAAATTATATAACCAAGCTCTCACAACTAGGAAAAAGTCAATAAAAAAATCCCTGTGGGAAGATTTACACAGGGCTAGTAACCAGAATGACAGTAAGGCATTCTGGAGAGTAATCAGGTCCCCATTTCTTCTCTCCGATGATTCTCCTTCTATAGAGATAGCAATAGATGAGGCGCAATGGGTGAGTCACTACACAAAAATTTTTGGCCTTCAAGAGCCAATAGAAATGACAGCCCTCTCACCACCAGCAGCATACGTACATAACATCTCTTTCCCCATAGAGATATCTTTCACACTTGATGAGGTTTTAAATGCATTAAAAGAAAGTAAAGGTTCTAAGGCCCCAGGACCTGACGGGGTTCCCGTAGATATATATAAATATAATACAGATCTATGGGCCCCAATTCTGACTCGCGTCCTTAACGCAACCTCTTCACAAGGCCTTATTAACACCTGGTCAGAATCCATCATGGTCCCTATTTTTAAAAAGGGCAACAGACAGGATCCTTCTTGCTACAGACCAATTTCCCTCCTAGATTCACTGGGTAAAGTAGCAGGAAGGATTCTTCTCACAAGGTTACAATCTTGGGCCACAGAAAAGAACGTATTGTCCGACCTACAGTTCGGCTTTAGGGAAGGTCTGGGGACAATAGACCAGGGGTTCAACCTGGCGATCCTGATGGGCAAATACACGAGAGCGAAAAGAGGGAAAA
Organism: Triturus cristatus; assembly: GCF_964204655.1. NCBI lineage: Eukaryota > Metazoa > Chordata > Amphibia > Caudata > Salamandridae > Triturus > Triturus cristatus. The sequence continues at coordinate 80,496,600 of NC_140582.1, read as the reverse complement.
TTTATTTAGCGTTTGTCGATCTCTCTTCGGCCTTCGACTGCGTTTCCCATGGGAAACTATGGCATACACTAAAAGAAATGCAAGTAGAAGACTCACTAATTGATTTTCTGAAGGCCCTATATAGTAACGCCACAGCGCGAGTCCGATTTGGCAGAGCTGGTGAATGCACTTCTTCATTTAAAGTTCTTAGAGGGGTAAGACAGGGGTGCGTCTTGGCTCCATTTCTCTTCACATTATATACTAATGGCCTTGAGAAGGCCCTATTAGAAGGAAGCCAGGACGTTCCCCAGGTCCAACAAGATCAGGCCCTAAGACGCATACCAGCATTGCTATATGCGGACGATGCTGTCATTTTAGCCAGGACCCCTTTAGCCCTCCAACAGGCGTTGGACTCGTATAACAACTATATGCAAGACATTGACTTAAAAATCAATGCTTCAAAAACCTTCGTGATGAAATGTGGGAAAGGCAGCAAAAAGAGTAAAGATGTTTATTTAAATGGAAGCAGACTGGCTACTACATCCACTTACTCATATCTAGGAATCCTAATAGATGACAAGGGCCTATGGGGCCAAGCAATTGCAACAAGAAAACTTTTTTTGTTAGAGCCACAACCGCCCTTGTTAATTTTGCCCAAAAATTAGGAAGAAGACCGCCCCTGGAACTGATAAAAATATACAAGGCAAAATGTACAAGTGTAGCAACATATGGGGCAGGGATATGGGGTCATCGGAATGTTTCCGAATTGCAAAAAGTGGAAAATGCTTTCCTTAGATACCTATTGGCGGTTCCGGCTTCCACGTCCACCTACGTTTGCCATGCTGAGCTGGGAGTTTTATATATCACGGACATTATAAAAATCCAACCCCCGATTCCCTGGCATCGAATTTGGAAGTCTGAGTCAAACCGCCTTAATCAGGCAGTCCTTCTTGACACCCTTAAATTGGATCATTGTCTCGATATAAATTGGATCAAATATGTGAAGGACTTTATGACAGACATTGGCAACCCTGAATATTTTAATAATCCTCCTTCCATGTTACTTATCTCAAAGAAAGATTTTAAGAAACGTTGTATGCATCACATGGAGAGCCTGAGATTTGCGAGTGAAGCCACAAAACCATCTTTTTACCAAAATCTTATGATCGTCGTTGCCCACTCATCATTTTAATTCTCTAACAATTAAAATGATATGTCGTCCTTTTGGATTTACTTGCTGCTATACTCTGTATTAATCTTAATTAGAGCCTTGTAAATGAGTTTATGTCGGCATATGGTGTGTAAATATATATATATATTTTTTTTTTAAACTACCTGTTTTTAAATGTTTAAGATGTTCTGTTAAATTGTACATGCTTTTATGGATAGAAATTAACTTTCCGAATAAAGCTTATTCTGATTCTGATTCTATCCCAACATACTTTGAATGAAAATCAAATGAAATTATTAAACAAAGGACAAACATTCTGTCCAGAGAAACATTATGATTATTTGGAGACCAGAATTGAAGTATTTAAATATATACGAAAATTAAAACTGGCAAATTTCTTTGCAAAGAAAGAAACGTCAAACAGTACTACAGGAGAAAACCACTGGAGAATGCCTTAGCAATAGAACAAATACCAGATCTATAAAAAATGTATGATTTAATGTTTGAATTGGAGGATGATGAAATGTATGCGTCACAAATAAGGGATCTTGAAATTCACACTATGAACCATAAACATAATGGGTTCAAACCAATATACAAATTGTGTCGAGTATTACACCCTGGAAACAGGATTGACACATATCATGACCTGGTAATCTCTGATCTAGAACATTTTAAATATAACATCCAGAGGAATCGAATAGAGAATGTAACTAGGGCAGAACGAACAGCGCCACAAGAGTTGATGGAGAATCACGAAATTGAAATAAAACCCACGGATAAGGGGGGTAATAGTGTAGTAATGGACAAATCTCAATCTTTGAAAGAAGCAGCAAGACAAATAAGTGTGACTAGTAATTATAAAAAATTAATAAACTCATACTGGCATTGAATTACTAATTCAAAATGTGGCAGGAGGTAGGTCTATTGAATGAAGAAGAAGGGAAGTTTCTAAAAGATGGAAGTCCAACTGTCCCAACGATGTACTTCCTCCCGAAAGTCCATAAAACATTAAACAACCCCCCTGGGAAGACCAATAAAATCTAGAATTAATGCGTTATATGAAAATATAGCCTCATATTTGGATCATTTCTTGGCTCCATTGGTCACTTAATTAAATTCATACATAAAAGACACAAGTGACTTTTGAGGATCCTAGCAGACACAGACACCTCAATACAGGTAAGTGACTTTATTTTTGTTTAAAATTAAGTTATCACTATTATTTTATTTGGGGGGTGGAGGCGGGTGGCGAAGCAGAGTTCCATGGAGTTCCCCCCACTCCCCAACTCCATGGACCTCTGCGTAGTTACACTCCACCAGCTATGCCTAGGGTTAGTATATATAGTAAAATAGTAAAAGGATTCACTTAACTTAACCGTGATGAAGAGCTTGGTGGTCGAAAACCTTTCTATATAGGCCCTAAATAAACACTAGGGCAGGGTTAGTGTATTTAAAAATGTGCTTTATGTTTTGCTTTTCTTGGTACTGAAAACCTCATTTTTCACTACTGCAAGGTCTGCCTCTCCCATGGGATAGCATTGGTTTACCTCATTACATTTAGTAACTGATGGCGTTCAATTGGGAACAGGTAGGAAGCTCAAGTTTTGTGTCAAAAGAATTGCAATTTAACCCCTTCGATGCTCATGACGGAGGGGTTCCGTCATGAGCATCGGTTGGGCTTTTGCTAAGTTTCAGGAGTCTGTAATAGGCAGCCTTGTTTTAGTGGAACAGGCAAGTGTTCCTAGAGTTGGAGTGGTGGAGGATGTTGCTAGATTGAAAGATCGCCACTTTCCTGATCACATTCTTCCCACACCCTCAAAAGACTTTCCCAGTAGGCGATGTAGAGTCTGTTGGCGAAGAGGTATGCGGAAGGAGACTCGTATGTACTGCCCCGAGTGTCCTTCTAACCCTGGGCTGTGTGTGCCTGCTTGTTTTAGAATGTACCACACGCAAAATAATTTTTGGGAGCATCCATGAGTGGTAAAGTGAACTGCCTGGCCTCTATTGTTTAATATATTTTGTTCAGTTTCAAGGTTGGCATTTGTGTAGTGTATTTAGTTTCAGTTTTTGTGTTAGTAGATGTGTATCTATTTGCAATTTGTTGGGGTTTTCTTATTTATATAAAAAAATCCTAAATGTGATGGCGGTGTGCGTGGAGTGGCGCTTGTCTGGCGGTGTGCGTGGTCTGGCACTTGGCTGGCGGTGTGTTTGGATTGGCACTTGGCTGGTGGTGTGTTTGTACGGGCGCTTGGCTGGCGGTGTGTTTATACTGGCGCTTGGTTGGCAGTGGGCTTGTACTGGTGCTTGGCTGGCGGTGTGCATGTACAGGCGCTTGGCTGGCGGTGTGGTGTGCGTGGACTGGCACTTGGCTGGCGGTGTGCGTGGACTGGCGATTGGCTGGCGGTGTGTTTGTACTGGTGCTTGGCTGGCAGTGTGCGTGGACTGGCGCTTGGCTGGCAGTGTGGTGTGCATGGACTGGCGCTTGGCTGGCGGTGTGCGTGGACAGGCGCATGGCTGACAGCATGGTGTGCGTGGACTGGCGCTTGGCTGGCAGTGTGCGTGGACTGGCGCTTGGCTGGCGGTGTGCGTGGACTGGCGGTGTGTTTTTGTACTGGCACTTGGCTGGCGGTGTGTTTCGACTGGTGCTTGGCTGATGGTGTGCGTGGACTGGCGCTTGGCTGGCGGTGTGTAAGTAGTGACTAGCTGCTGGTCACTACACACACTGCTAGCCAAACGCCACTCAACGCAATCCGTGAGCTGGTGTGGTTGCTGTGTCAGAAATGTGGGCTTTTGAAAGTGATGGGGCCTTGAATGGCGCTGTCTGCTGGTGTGAGTGTTGTAATGTGCTGGGCCCGCGGCTGGCGTTGTGAATGGTTTTGTATGTGTTCCACGTATGAACGGTGTATTAATGGCCTATATAGAGGTTGGTGCCTTGTCGTGGCTTAACAGCTCACGAGCTGTGAGTCAATGGTTCAGTTTCTCGTCCTTTTAATTAACAGTGCATTTCATTTTTGAGAAATCTCTGGTTAATACAGCTGTATATACTGAATCATCACTCACCCTCATGCCAAATCCAACCAGTATGTATGTATGCTTGAGGAATTGGTGGTTGTTCATAAAAATGTGTATTTTCTGTTTTTGTCAAGCAGGGTGTACCTTGTCCTTATTTGGGAATGTTGTAATGTGTTGGTTTTGTGCCTGGTGGTGTAAATGGTCTTGTGTGTATCATGTATGAAAGGTGTGTGAATGGCCTGTAAAGCGGTTGGTGCCTTGAAGTGGCTTTACAGCTCACGAGCTGCAAGTCACTGGTTAAGTTTTTTGTTCATTCAATTATTGACAGTGCATTTTGTTTTTGTGAAATCTCTTGTTAATTCAATTTTATATACTGAACCATCACTCGTCCTCGTGACAAATCCAACAAGTATGTGTGTGTGCTTGAGGAATAGATGGCTGTACAGTAATCTTTGTCTGTTTTGTCTCTCTGCCAAGCTGTACATTTCATTTACGAATAACCTAACAACTGTAGTTTTTGTCGTAAACTAAACACCCATGGGAGTGCATGGTGATGTCTCTTGTGGATCCCAACAAGTTATCTTACCCACAATGTCCTGCAAACCTCAAAATGTGACTGACATTTTCTTGCATTATTGTGCTCAAATTTTCACACTGCGGAAAGTAACAACCAATTTCCATCCCCCCTGCATTTCTCCAAGTTTCCCAATAGAAATGGTACCTCACTTATATGGATGGGCCAAGTACCCGCGGAAGGGAAGGGCCCAAAACCTATTGATGCGACATCAAAATTACCTATCACAGAGCAACCAGGTTTTGCAAGGAGGGTCCCATGAGTTTTTGGTCAGGGGCTCGGCGGCCATCTAGGGAAACCTACCTAACCCACAGATTTCTGAAAACTAGACACCCGGGGGCTTCCATGGAGGTATGGCTTGCGTGGATCTCCCAACGTTACCTCCAGTCAAGTCACCCCATCCTGGATTCCCCTGGGTGTCTAGTTTTCAAAAATGTATAGGTTTGCTAGGTTTTCCTAGGTGCCGGCAGAGCTAGGGTTCACAAACAACAGCTAGGCACAAAAAAGGGTCATTTTTCACTGCGAAATTGAGGTGTGACCACGTAGCGTTTTGCGCCGTTTCTCGTCGCGGGCACCAGGCTGACCCACACAAGTGAGGTACCATTTTTCTCAGTAGACTTTGGGGAACGCAGGGTGGGTGAAAATTTGTGGATCCACACAGATTCCAGAACTTTCCACCACAGAAATTTGGGAACAATTTAGTTTTCTGGAACATTTTTTAGGTTTGCAAGGGATTCTGGGTAACAGACCCTGGTGGGAGGCAGTCAAGTCAACGCATCCTGGATTCCCCTGGGTGTCTAGTTTTCAAAAATGTATAGGTTTGCTAGGTTTCCCTAGGTGCCGGCAGAGCTAGAGTTAAAAAACGACAGCTAGGCACTTTGCCAAAAAAGGGTCATTTTTCACTGCGAAATTGAGGTGTGACCACGTTGCGTTTTGCGCCGTTTCCTGTCGCGGGCACTAGGCCTACCCACACAAGTGAGGTACCATTTTTATCGGGAGACTTAGGGTAAGTCAGATTTGTAAAGCAACTGTTATTACCTATTGATTTTTGAGGCATTTCTGCCTTCCAAATGAAAGACATTGTGTAAAAAATAAGTAATTTTGAAACATTACCAATAATTCTCATGCTAGTAGGAGTATTCCCAATTTCGAAAATGTGCAAATATGTACTGTTTCTAAACACTATAATTTGTTCCCATTTCAGAAATACATAGGTGTCTTTCATACCGATTTTTCCATGTATACATTTTCCCACAATAATTGCTATATACCCGGAACATAATAAAAAACCATTGCAAATTGCTGCTCAGTTTTTGACTCTGGGTTCGTCGGGTTCTTCCACAACCAGGAAGGTACAGCGGATGTAACTGTATATTGCTTTCAAAGAGCTGTCATAATTAGAAGAAGTTACAGGTGAAAACGTTGACACAAAAGGCTGTTTTTTTCAACTAATTTTCAATTTTTCCTATATTTAATTGTTAGTTTCTATAAAGAAATCTTGATGGATCCTCACAAATGACCCCTTGCTGAATTCAGAATGTTGTCTACTTTTCTAAAATGTATAGCTTTCCAGCATCCATTATTACTTTCATACCCATTTCTACCATTAACTGGAAGGAGGTTGAAAGCACAAAAAATTGCAAAAATAGGCTATGTCCCAGAAAAATACCAAAACTGTGTAAAAAATGTTGGGTTTCTGACAAAAGTCTGGTATCCCCTAAAAGCTGGGAAAATGGTGATTTCAACCCCACAAACCCTTTTTTGATAACATTTTGAGGGAAAAACCCAGATGCTTTCATTTGCAGCCCGTTTTTCCCATTTTTCCGAATAAAAACAAAATGTTACTGTATTTTGGCTCATTTCTGTGACCCCTCAAGGGGAATCCACAAACCCCGAGTACCTTTAGAATCCCCATGATGTTGGAAGAAAAGGACGCAAATTTGGCATGGATACCTTATGTGGTCAAAAAGTTACAGGGGCCTAAGCGCGCACTACCCCAAATAGCCAAAAAAAAGGCTTAGCATGGGGGTAAAGGCCTAGCAGCGAATGGGCTAGAACCCACTTCAATGGTAAAGTTGGATTTTAAGTTACAATTCTGAAAATACCACTTTTAAAAAGTTGGCATTTTCTTGTTCTAAACATTGTGTGTCTGGGGCCTGGGTCACATGACTGGGTCTAGTTGGCCTTTGTATATTCCTCCCAGACAATGAGAAAGGGGATTGGGTGTTGGCAGAATGGGAGGAGAAGAGCTGTTCCCTGGCTCAATTACATTTTATAGCGTCTGCCTCAGCACATTTACAAAGAACTTGAAACCAGTCTATAGTTACCTCAGACTTCTTGGAACCTGGGCTGGGGAAGGAAGCAAATTCCAAAACCAGACGTCGGTAAGTCTAGAAGCTGCTCCCACTGCAAACTCTGGCACAAGGTATAAATATTGTACTCTAAGATCAATCGTTCTGAACACTACTGGACCTATGGAAGACTACAGAAGGACTGCCTTGTCCGGGGACTGACCAGCTGCTTGAAGCCTGCTTTGTTTCTCCGAGGACTGCCTTGCTGCTACCAGAGGACTGTCCTGCTGCTTGAGGCCTGCCTTGTTCTTCGGAAGACTACCCTCCTTCTTGAAAGAGAGAGGAGCATCTCCTTGAAACCAGGACTGCCAGAGTGACTCTAAGGGTCAGGTGGCTGATCTCCTGTTCTGAGCTCCAGGAACACAACAAGCATAGGGGGCCTCCCTACAACTGACCAGCTGCAACTGGCCCTACCTGGACCTTCAACTCGACTTGCCTTAGATCTGCTGGAGTGATATTTTGATCCCCAAGAGGTCTCTCCCCAGGCCCTGGACCCTTGGCTTGCATTAGTTGAGCTCCTCTTGCGAAATCCTGAAGTTTTAAGCTCTGTGCGCATGACTGCTAGAAATGGGGGTCTCTAGTTGGCAGAGGTAGATACCTCTGTCCAAATAGGGACCCTCGCTTCTAGTCAGGGTAAGAGGGATCACTCCTAAAATAACCCCTGCTCACCCCCTTGTTATCTTGGCACGAGCAGTCAGGCTTATCTCAGAGGCAGTGAGTAAAGCATTTGTGAACACATACAGTAACACAGTGAAAACACTACAAATGGACACCACTCCAGTTTAGAAAAATAGCCAATCTTTATGTAAACCAAAACAAGACAAAACGACAAAAATCCAACATACACTACTCTTGAAAAATAGTGATTGTGCAAACTAACCTTTAAATTGCAGGAAAATCAATAAAACACAGTTCTTCCAACTCAGTAGTTTCACCTGGGGCTACCGCGATACTGAATATGACAGTCTAACAATTCCAGCCGACGACGTCTATACGGGCCAGCTAAAGTCTCGCAAGACTCGGACACAGTACCTTTCTTGTTGCGACCAACATGTCGGTACAAGTCGCGTGGGGAAAATGTCGCGGTCGCGTTGTGAAGCGGAGTGGTGCGGCAGGCAGTGTCCTCACGATGCGGTGTAAGCGCAGCTTGTTGATGGAGTCAGTGAAACCAGGGCTTGCGTTGAAGGGCGAGACGGTACTTGCTGCAGTGCTGGCAAGTCCAGGTGTGGCGACAGAGGTGGTTGATGTTCCAGCCAGGCAGCGACGGAGTCGGTGACATCCTTGCAGCGTGTAGCGAAGCATTTCAGAGTGCGGTGCCCATAGGACGCGTGCAAGCAGTGGCTCGTTGACGGAGTCGGGGAGACCAGGGTTGTGTTGCGAAGTGAGGCATTGCACTCGGCGGTGCTCTCAGGACACGGAATCCTGCTACAGACTCTATGACAGTCGGTTACCCTTTTCTTCTGCGGCGACAATCGGAGACTGTGCACACAGACACGGTGAGGTCTTTGCTGTTCCTGAGACCTTTAGAACAGGAGGCAAGCTCAGTTCAAGCCCTTGGAGGAGATCTTCTTCAAGCAGGGGACAAAGCAAGCAGCAAAGTCCTTTTCACCTTTCCTTGGCAGGAAGCAGCCACTGCAGGCCAACCCCAGACAGCAAACAGCACAGGGGCAGTATTCCTCCTCAGCTTCTCCGGCACTTCTCCTTGGCAAAGGGTCCTCTTGATTTCTCAGAAGTGATCTAAACGTCTGGGGTCTGGGCCCCTCTTTTTATACATCAAAATCCTTTGTTCTCTGAAGGCAGAGAGTGTCTATACCCAGCCAAAACCAGTTCTGGCCTCACTGGTGCAACTTTCTGGCAGGAGGTGGAGACAGCATTGTTGAAGGCAGACCAGGCCCTTTCAGGTGAAAAGGAAATCTCCTCCCCCTACTCTAAATGCAGCCCAGGTTTACTCAGCCCAGCCCTGACTCAGACTTCTGGAGCTGCTGCCCTTCTCCAGCCCCTGTTATCCAAAAGCCATACATGCAATACACAAACCTAGCCGAGGCACACTGGATGGTTACGCAAGAACACACCTACTTTCTAAAAGTGGAATTTTCAAACACAGAATGTAAAAATCACCCTCACTAAAAGATGTATTTTAACATTCTGAGTTCAGGCATACTAAACTTTATTTTCCTATCTTGTTCCCAGGGTCGGTTATGTTTATAAGATACTATAAACAAACTCCCCATTCTCGCCTATGGGAACAGACAGCCTTGCAATAGTGAAAAACGAAATGTGCAGTATTTCACTATCAGGACATGCCACACACATCATGGCATGTCCTACCTTTCACATACAATGCACCCTGCCCACAGGAGTACCTTGGGCCTACCTTAGGGGTGGCTAATATGTAGGAATGGAAGGTTTAGGGACTGGCAAGTGCGTGCACATGCCAAGTCAACATGGCAGTCCCAGACTGAGTCACATTTTACAAGCTGCTTCTGTGGGTGGCACAATCAGTGCTGCAAGCCCACCAGCAGCATTTGATTTACAGGCCCTGGGCTCACATAGTGCACTGTACTAGGGTCTGACAAGTAAATAAAATAAGCCAATCATGGAATCACTAATCCATAACAATACTTTACAAAGGGAGCACTTGCACATTGGCACTGAACAGCAGTGGCAAAGTGCTCAAAGCATCTAGACCAGCAAAAATGGAGTCCAACACACAGCAAAATACAGGCGGTAAAGGCAAAAAAAAATGGAAGGGAGACCCATGCCAATGGTGCCTGGTCTAACAAGGACTTTGAGTAGGTAACCTTATTTGGCGGAACAAACCTGGTCCCTGTATCTGCCATGCACTCTATCGTAGTGACTTTGGTCCGGTCTAGTGACCAGATACCCACAATTAGAGCTTTCTGGTGCTATTTTACTTATACCTATACAGATAGATTAGGGAATCGCCACACCAGCCAGCTTGGGGGCTGTTTCCTGGACTGTACATGGCCTGAAGAATCCCATACGAACAAGAGATCTTTCCCACTTATGGGAGGGAAAGGAGATAATTTGTGTCCAGGAGACTTGGTTGGCGGGTGAGGAGTACCACCAGAATGGTTTTATGCATTTTATAAAAGATGGAACCAAATCGGACCCTGGGCAGGTTAAAGGTGGATTTGCAAAAATTATCAAAACAAGTAGTGATTGGCTATTAGCTTGTATACTGGATCTCTATGGTGGTCTTCTGTAACATAATAAGTTGATAGTTGTGAATGTTTACATAAATCAACAGGACTCTCAGAAGGAGATGTGGGAGGTGTTCCAGAAGGATCTGGTAGAGCTAGCAGAGTTCTGGGGGTAGGGGGTTTTGCATGACAGAACAATGCAGGGAAATACTTTGCATGCTTCAACCATGCATTATCCCCCCGCATTTTTCCACAGCGTGTATGTTTTACCACGTATGCCATTACCGCGCTGTGGGTGTGTATATATATAAATAACTAATACTTTTGGGAGGACACCCCCCACATTCCCCAACTTACTTTAAATGTGTGGTGAAGGCATCTTTTGTAAAAACATACATATGGTAAAGGGTGTTTCCCTCCATGGGAACCCCGATTCGCCTTCTAGGGGACTTTAACCTACGCTTAGATCCAGGGAAGGTTGTTTCTGAGGTTTTAGGAATGTGAGAATCTTGCGGTATCCCCAATGCAAATTTCCCAGGATGTGAACATTCCAAGTCTGAAAGGAAAATGGCAAATTTTCTAGCTGAATTAAGGTTTTTATGCCTGACAGCAAGGCACTCTTCAACATCATCAAGGAGTTCGCCCATCCCACCAGCGAGTCCAGCGACATCCCTCCCTCACAAGACCTCTGCGAGAACTCAGTACCTTTTTCCACCACAAAATCAAGAGCATCTACGACAACTTGGACGAAGTCAACCAACACACTGAACCCTCACCAACCACCCAGACACCCTGAAGCCAGCGATCGACAACTGGACAGCCCTCACCAACGAAGACACACTGAAGACAATGAAGTCAATCTACTCCGGGGCCCCCACGGATCCCTGCCCCACCACATTTTCAACAGAGCCGCTGACACCTTCGTACCCATGCTCTGCCACACCATCAACTGCTCCCTGGCAACCGCCTCATTCCCAGACGACTGGAAACCCGCTGAGATCAACCCCCTTCTGAAGAAACCCTCGGCGGACTCCACCGACCTAAAAAACTACAGACCCATCTCCCTGCTCCCGTTCCCAGCTAAAGTCATTGAGAAAGCCATCAACAGCCAACTCGCCACATTCATCAAAGAGCACAACATCCTCGACTCCTCCCAATCTGGCTTCAGAAAAAAACACAATATGGAAACCGCCCTCCTCGCCGCAACAGACGACATCCGCACCTTACTGGACAAAGGAGAAACAGCAGCCCTCTTCCTCCTCGACCTCTCAGCGGCGTTCGACACAGTCTCTCACCGCACCCTAATACGCAGACTCCATGACGCAGGGATCAAAGACAAGGCCCTCGGCTGGATCTGCTCCTTCCTCTCTGGCAGAACGCAGCAGGTCAGACCCCCCCCCCCTTTCCTCCCGGACCCTACACTTACCACCTGCGGAGTACCCCAGGGGTCCTCCCTCAGCCCTACGCTCTTCAACGTCTACATGGCTCCGCTCGCCCCCATCGTCTGAACCTTCGGACTCAAAATTGCGTCATACGCAGACAACACCCAACTCATCCTCTCCCTATTCAACGAACCCAACACCGCCAGACACAACTTTCGAGAAGGCATGGAAGCTGTCGCCAAATGGATGAAAAACAGCTGCCTTCAACTAAACACCAACAAAACAGAAGTACTCATCATGGGCCCAAACCCTGATGCCTGGAACGACACCTGGTGGCCCCCCGCCCACCCCCACGAACCACGAACGCAACCTGGGAATCATCCTGGACTCTGAGCTCAAAATGGACCGCTAGATCAACTCCGTCTCATCCTCCTGCTTCCACACCCTCCGCCTCCTACGTAAGACCTTCAAATGGATCCCCCTCAGACACAGAAAGACCGTCACTCAAGCCCTGGTCACCAGCAGGCTCGACTACGGTAACGCACTCTATGCCAGAACAAAACAAAACCTAACCCTCAAGCTACAGAACATCCAAAACGCCACCGCAAGACTGGTCCTCAACCTGCCAAAACACTGCCACATCTCCCAGCACCTGCTCACACTCCACTGGCTCCCCATCGAAGCTAGAGTCACCATCAAGATGCTAACCCACGCTCACAAGGCCCTCCACGACACCGGACCAGCATACCTGAACAGCTGACTCAAATTCCACGCACTCCAAAGTACCCTACGATCAGCCCAGCTCTCCTACGCCATGGTCCCCCGCACCAGAAAGATAAGATCGGGAGGCCGCTCCTTCTCCTTCCACGCGGCCAGAGCCTGGAATGACCATCCGCTCCACTTCAGACAGACATCGCTCCCCATCTTCGCAAGAAACCTCAAACCCTAGCTCTTCGACAGACCCCCTTCTTGATGGACTGGAACCTGCGACACTCTTCCACCCCCCCCCTTCCCCCACCAGCGCCTTGAGACCCTTACGGGTGAGTAGTCGTGCTTAATAAACACCTGATTGAGAGGCCTGATTGATTGGATGGCAGTTTTAAAGAGGACGATTCAGCAGCCCGGACTCTGCATTGAATTCAAGGTGTTAAGATTAAAGGAAAGTGATCATTGGGGGCTAAAATTGGTCATAGAGGCAGCATCAATATTGAGGGACCGAGTTATCCCAATTGAAGTAGATTTCCCAAAACTCTTAACAACAAGAATAGATGGAAAATATATTGACCAATTAATGCAGTATCACATCCTTCATTAGCTGGACTGTGATAGGGCCGTAGGAGAGCCACATGCTGTATGGTACACAAAGTCCATTGCAGAGGTTATAAATCGATTGAGACAAGTAGTAAAGTTGTGCAATGAGAAAGTAAAAACGGATCTGCCATGCTAGTATTTTAGGCAGCAGTGGTTTCATAAAGAGGGTGTACTTGCTAGTGGCTAGGTGATCAGTTAACCCTATAAAGGCAAATGAGATCTATTGCTGTAAGAAAAGGGAGTAGGAGGCCTTGGTTGGGAGAAAGAAGCAGGCTTTCTTCCTGTCACATTGGGATCTTATGATTCGGACACTACAAGGAAAGCTCATTAGGAAGTTCTGGAAGTTGGTCCAGAGTAATCCCGGGCGTAGTACTCCGCTCCGCCCACGGAGTGTACGTAGTGCTGCCTGCTTCGCAGTTTACGAAGTAGGCGTAGCAGGCAGCGCTACGCACACGCCAAGGCGAAGCAGAGCTGCCCGCCACCCGCCCGCCCTAATTTTAAAATAAATTAAAAGACTTTAAAAGTAAATTAAATACCTTACCTGCGGTGCGGCGTCCCGGGGCTCCCTCTTCCTGCTTGACCGGCAACTTCTTCTCACAAATATGCATTTCTCGCGAGAAATGCGCATGCGCGGGCGTCAGCGCATGCGCATTTGTGAGAAGAAGTAGGTATTTAATTTACTTTTATAATATTTTAACTTATTTTAAAATGAGGGCGGGAGGGAGGCGGGCGGCGCGTAGTGGGGCTACGCGGAGCACGCGAGTGTGCGTAGATTTGGCCACACTACGCGATGCTCCACGTAGCCCCACTACGCCCAGGGAAGCTGTATTGCATACCCACCGACAAGATGCAGGATGTCAGAAATTGATTAGGTAGCTTATCTAACTAACTAATAGTATGTGGTAATCAGAGTTGTGCTAGTACCATGCATTTTTGCAGTTCTCAAGCATGAATTTAAGGTGAAAAGAAGCGACAGGTTGCTGGACTGATTCTAATTTATGGATGGATAGAAGTGTGTGAGTGCCTGGTGGCTTATGTTTGGACTATTTTTGTATGGGATAAAGGGTATTAGTGTAGAAGTGCAAACAGTGTTTCATGCAGTTAAAGGCCCATTAAGTTCACCCGATTGCCCCAAAAGCAGCTTCTGTAGAAGGAAAATACAATACAACAGTGCATATTGCACCTACAATACACTTTGCTAAACACTACAATTATCTGGAATAAGGGAGGATGGACAAGGACGGAAGGGCCATTTAATAAAATCCAATTTCCAATCAAAACAAGCTTTGACTATTTAGTCATAAAAGCTTAGTACAAACATATTTCATTATATAAAATGCCAAGCATGATTATAGAACCTGTTTTGGGAAATTAGATCAAATCATCATAATATAGTGGATGTCAATAAAAACTTCAAAAGCAGCAATATGTACTAGTAACGAAAACATAACTTTGGTTTTAAATAATTAAGCCAAGCGCTATGATAAAACTAATAACAATTAAGGTAATCTGTAGCTTTAAATCCCCTGCTACTTGGGCAAAACGAGCAACAGCAAATACACACATCATAAAGATAAAAAATGCGACTTTATGGCCCATGACCAGCCTAAGAATTTCGCTACTGCTATGGTAATAGGAGTTGATGTATCGGTGCGTAAATTTCTTTCAGCTTCTTCACTTCTTCTAGTGCCTAGCATTTTACTGATGGGTACCAGCCATGCACGTCCGGGGAAGGCATAGGCTGGACAAACAAACAGTAAATGTGCCAACAACTCCACATGGGCCTGGCATACAGGGCACATGTTATCACTTAATTTAGCCCATCTGGCAGTGAAAGCCCTTAGAGGCAATGCGCCCACGCTAAACTGGAAATATAACTTTCTATCACGTGGTTTAGTTATTGTATCCCAGTAAGGTTCTAATCTCGGAATCAATTTTATTTCCAAGAATATTCCTGTAAGTGATGATGACTTGCTGGTTCTCAGGGTTTTGTCCATAACCATCTCCCAGTATTTTTCTTTTAGGATCTTTTTCGGGGGTAAGCAAGCAAAGGTTGGGTCTTCCCATAATGTTATCAGACCAATGCTTATTAGGATATCACTAACTTCTCGTAACCATTTGATTTTGTGGAAGTTATCAGACTTTATTACATCCATAAAGCCTGCGGTGTATGGTTTCAATTCAGATGTAGTCCATAATCTGCGCCAGTATAATACCGGACATAACTTTGCGATGTCAGCCAAAGGCTTTCTCCCAAGATCGTAAAGTAGGGGACACACTGGGGTACTTTGGGGGAGGTTGGTGATCTTACGTAGGAACCTATTTTCTGCTGTGGTAAGTTTTGTCAAGTTCTCACACCCCCATAGTTCTGCTCCATAGAGGCCTGAGCTAACCACTTTCATGTTATATACCTGGAGCACCGGGCTAATTAGTTTTGTGAGTGAGGTATTATACTCCAGTTGTACCACTCCTGATAATTGGTGATGCTTTGATGTTGCCAGGTCAATTTGTTGATTCCATTTTAAATCACTCTGTAGGTTAACCCCCAGATAAGTGAATGCTTTGACTTGTTCCATTGGATGGTTATTCATTAAAATACTACCTTTAAAAGCTCTATATGGGTTAAAAGACATAAATTTCGTTTGACACATTGACCTCCAGACACCGCATGGAGCAAAACTCAGTGAAAATTAACAGGGCCCGCTGAAGCCCACTTGGGGTCTTTGAACTAATCAAGGTATCATCCGCGAACATTAAAATAGGGATTGTTTCTCCTGCTAGTTACGGGGCATCAGTAGTAGTGGAGTCCATGCAATTCACTATTCCGTTAATAAACAAGGAGAATAGTGTAGGTGCCATAACGCAACCCTGGCGCACACCTCTCTCTACTGGAAAAGAACTAGTAACCATACCCTGGGAACCCCATCGTATTTTAGTATAATTATCCTCATGCAATCTGATAATAAGTGTTAGCAGTTCATCAGGAGGCATCCCCAGTTCCTGCAAAATCACCCATAATTTGGAACAGGGAACAAGATCAAATGCTGACTTTAAGTCAACAAAGACAGCATACAGGCTGCCTTTTCCCAGGACCACCTTCTTCCAGTGCAACAGAATAAAACAAAACACCTGATCGATGGTGCTAGTGTATGCCCGGAAGCCAGCCTGCAGGGGGGATAAAATACTATGCTCATCTATCCACTCCTGGATCTTATTAAGAATTATCCTCCCCAATATCTTTTGCAGGGAATATATTAAACTAATGGGCCTGTAGTTACCTTGCTGGGATTTATCCCCCTTTTTGTAAACAGGGATAATTTCTGCCCATTTCCACTAGTCAGGTATGGCGGCACCTTTAGCAACAGCGTTAGCCAGCAACAAAATGTACCTACTCCAGCCACAATCCACTGCGTGCAGTATGGCGGTCTGAATTTGGAATCCGTGAGTAAATCAAGGAAGACGTGAAGCGGAATGAATCGGAGGACAGGGTAAGCGCGGCGATCAGCGCCGAGCTACCACGTTCGTGGACACCGATTTGCCGGTTCCTACCCAGTTTCCTGACCAACCGAATGCTGATTTGTCTGGCCATTAGGAACCCCTAGGAATTCCGATTCCTTTAATTACGCAGATGCTCCTCTTCGCTGCGCTTCGCCCGTGGTTGCTTTTCTCCCCCGTTGGAACATTGTCCTATCTCTGGGCAAGCCACGCTGCCCTTTGACACATACTCCCTTCCTCTTAAAGGCACCCCAAACTGGCAACCTTGTCCTGAAGATGATCCTGATTAAATAAGATCGAAACACCGTCGACCAACCAATCAGCGCAATTTGCGGCGCAAAATCAACTATAGTTTCACATAAATGTCTAAACTATGACCAATCACTGTAAATAATATTTATTGATGAACCATATATTCCTGTACATATAGTTTTCACCTGGTCACATTGCGCCTTTCGCTGAACTCTCACTTGTCACTTGTGCCGTCACTTTTGTTTTTTTTGTGTGTCACAAGCACAATAGTGCACCAAGTCCTTTGGGGTTGCCTTTGCAATTTATGCCCACAGTGTGGATATAACTGTTCTGTATAAATTGTTACTTTAAACACATGATGCCATGAGCACTTTCCAAAAACTTACCATGAGTCTCCCTCTTTCCTTCTTGTAATGTCTTGTACATGTATGTATATTTGCCTTCCTCATTGACACCGGTTGAGACGTTGTTAGTTCTTGCAGATGTGAAGAGGCAGTGCCGGCGTGGACGGACGGCGCCTCGCGTCCTGGGATCTCTCGGATGCCTGGGGAGTGCACCGGAGCGGTGAGGCCGGGCCCCGAAAACCACGTTTCCCCAAACCCGGACGGATTTTGGGACTTTTGTGCAGCCGCTGTTGGATGCGGGGACCTGCCTCCTGGAGAGCCCCACCAACTACTGAACAGCAGAGGCCCTTCTTATGCCTAAATTTCTGGAGCACTGCTCGGTCATTCCCAGAGAGTCTTGCTGACGAAGCAGCCCCATCGGGTCTCTGATAAGGCATACTCGCCCCGCGGGGCATCAGGTCTGCGGCGACCCCTGGGTGTGGGGGCTGCTCCTGGTTGGGCCTGACCGACCTTGGGGGCGGGGAGGTCCCCACAGTCTCCTGGGTCCTGGAGAAAAACTGTGCAGTGCCTTAAAACAAAGCAAAACCAAAGGGGATGATGGACGGAGTGTTGAACATCGCAAGCACTCACCCACTGTCAACTGATCTGGGTTTAATCCATCATCATTCTTTAGCTCACTCCGCCGCCCCAGTACAGACATGGCCATATGCAAATCAGTCTGACCCTGTGCCTCATGGGAACAGTCCAGCCCGAACTGCCAATCCATTTCTTCCCTGGACCGGAAACAAGCATCCTGGGACCGGTTTCTGGCTAATCAGCCGTCATCGGCCAGGCTAGCTTGAATCCAGTGGCAAAGTGAGCAAGGGACCCACGTCTGGGCATACCCTGCCAAATTAGGGCGAACAAAGCAAAACCAAAGGGGATGATGGACGGAGTGTTGAACATTGCAAGCACTCACCCCCAGTCAACTGATCTGGGTTTAATCCATCATTCTTTAGCTCACTCTGCCACCCTAGTTCAGACATGGCCATATGCAAATCAGTCTGACCCAGTGCCTCATGGGAACAGTTCAGCCCGATGGCCATGTCTAAACTGGGGTGGCATGGTGAGCAAAAGAATGATGGATTTAACCCAGATCTCTTGACTGGGGGGTGAATGTTTTGATTTGTTATGCATGTCATCCATCAATTGTGTGTCTTTTGCTTTCTCGCCCGAAGTGCGTCAGGTATGCCCAGACGTGGGTCCTGGGCTCACTAGGCCATTGGAATCAAGCTATCCTGGCTGAAGAGGGGTGAAACCCCGAAACCGGTCCTAGGATGCTTGTTTCCAAGTCCAGGGAGGACCTTACTTGGCAGTTCGGACTGGAATGTTCCCATGAGGCACAGGGTCAAAACTGATTTGCATATGGCTAGGTCTAAACTGGGGTGGCATGGTGAGCAAAAGAATGATGGATTTAACCCAGATCTCTTGACTGGGGCTGAATGTTTTGATTTGTTCTGTATTCTGTCCATCAATTTTGTGTCTTGTGCCTTAAAACAGGCAGAGATGGTGCCGCAACACAGCACCAGCCACAGGGGGTAAACTACCTAACCTCAGCTAGGAGGCAGAGCCCCAGCAGGGCACACAGACTGGGAAAAGAAGATAGCAACCCGGGGAAGACACTGAGCAGTGTGAGGGGCGCTGATGGTATGCTCTGTGCACCAGGTCTGAAAACTACGAGACCTAGTCCTTGAGGGGGAGGGCAAAGATTACCCCCCCCCAGCAAGCATCTGAGCACATCTGCATTGATACCTAACTGAGCCTGAACAGGAAAGGACCAAACGGTTCTGCCTAGGGTGGTGGCGATTCCTGGTTGCAAGACCATGCAGTTCGCCATGGGCAAGGCAGACTTAAGGCCGCCTAAGATCTCATTTGACCAGCGAAAAAACCCCAAGGGAACCACCCCCTCAGTGGAAGAACAGATTGAAGTAAATATGGCTTCTACATTGACCCCCTGAGCCAAACATCCATGAAATGTTTGCGGACCAGAAACACTCTCCATCAGCCATTGACCTGAAAATCAACTCAATGTCAGACTGACTGGACCGGCTCAGAGACAAAGTATCGAATCATGATGAGTGTCTCACGGATGTCAAACAGTGAACCTCTGCGTTGGAAGATGAGGGTGTTTCTACTCGAGAGAAACTGCTGCGCATAGAGAAGGTGTCGGAGGCCATAAGGAATGAGAATGAAGATCTCGAAGCCAGGTCCTGGTGCAACAATCTGCGCATCCTCGGAATCCCTAAAACCACTCCAATGACCCGAGTGGAGGACTACATTGAGGAAACGTTACGATTCCTCTTTGGCGAGACCCTATCTGCAATGTGCATTGTGATGTGTGCCCACAGATCCCTCGGCACGAGGCCCCCCTGGGAGCTACCGGCCCACCCAATTATTGCGAGACTTTTAAACTGTAGGGACCGCGATGTTGTGCTGCGAAAGGCTTGTGGCCAAGAAGAAATCAGGTACCAAGGCAACTTGATCTCCTTCTTTACCGACTTTATCCTTTCTTTCCAGGTCCCCCGGCAAGAATTTGTACCGGTCAAAAGAATGCTACAGCAACAATAAATCAAGTACTCCTTGTTATACCCAGCAAAGCTCCGTGTTTTCCACTCCTGCAAGACATCTTTCTTCACGGATCCCAAGCTTGCTGACAAATTTGCACATAGCCTCAGGCGTTCAAGGTCCACAGCTCCCGCAGACAGGGATCAGATGGCACAGGACTCCCTCAATGAAAACGACTAAACAAACCAGATGGAGCTCCTAAGAGCACGATCAACAGGAGAGACTTGAACGCCTGGCTGATCTAGCTTATGCCCTGTGCCTTTTGGTATCAGTGACCTTGTGAGCACACAAGACAGCAGGTACTGAACTGGGTCGCCCGACTGACTAACTGCATGGCCCTTGTGGGTGCTTTCTGTCCAGCCCCCCTAACACTCAAACGTTGGGCAACACAGAGTCCCCTGGTTCCACCCCTGGGAAGAGTCCCATTTTGCATTTTGCTGTTGCCCTTCTTTGGCATTGTTTGGGTAGGGCACATGCTCTCCAGCCAAAGTTGGGCAGCTGTAGTGGGTGGGTTGTTTGGGTGGCAAGTGAATTACCCGGGATGTGTTCCATTTGTCTTCTCACTCTTCTTCCTTTTCCTCCCCCTCTCTGGCCTAGAGCCCACAGCAACTGATCTCTGCCCCCACCTTGGTGCGCATGGATACATGGGAACGTAGGGATGGCTGAAACCCATGATAAGACGCACACTCTAAAAGCAATAACCTGGAAGTGCGAGGCTTGAATGATGGCAGAAAGGTGTGGTTAGTGGCAGCGCTTCTTAATCCATATTAGGGGGGGGGACATCTTTTTTTTGCAGGAGCTGCATCTGGTGGGAGCTAGCTGTTCGTGCTTGCGAGCGTGGTGGATTGGTGAAAAATTCATAGCGGGATACTCCAATTATGCCAGGGGCACCGCCATTATTCTTAGAAAGGGCCTCCCTTGGCATACGCACACTGCAATATGCGACCCCCAGGGCCATTGTGTGATAGTGGTGGGGGTTCTTGAAGGTCGTCCAGTCAGACTCATAAGTATACAGCCCAAACACTGACAATCCTCAGTTTTTTAGTGAGGTGTGGCGGCTGGCGGATTCCTTAGGCCCCGGTGTGGTGTAATAGGGAGGTGATTTTAATGTGGTTCTCAACTCCAATCAAGACAGGTCGAGCAGATCTCGCCGGCATCACCCCCTAGCAGCGGGGCAACTTTGGTCCCTTATGGAAGACCATGACTTGATAGATGTCTGGCGTTGCCAACATCTGCATAGTAGAGAGGGGACTTGCATTGCTACTGCGAGCCCCACATGGTCTAGAATGGACTACTGGCTCATCTCACACGATGTGGACACTTGGGTTAGACATAGTGCCCATCTTGCCTGAACCCTATCGGACCACGCTCCAGTACTACTGCAATTCATTTTACCAGATGTGCCAAATAGGGCCTTCAGCTGGAGACTTCCACTGTTGCCCTCCGAGACCTGGTATTCCAGGAGGAAATTGGGTCCGCCATAATGGAACACTTTGAAACCAATGCCGGCTCTGTGGACTCCCCATCCAAGTTATGGGAAGCATTCAGGACTGTCATCAGGGGCAAGTGCATCGCCAAACAAACTGGTGTTCTGTGCTCGTTGAGGAATGACTTGCGGCGGCTCGAGAAAGAGATCCGCACGCTCGAATCAGATTTTTTTTTAAGACTAAACAGCTCTAGACCCTAGGGCAGATTAAGGCTAAGGTAATGGAATTCGAGGAGGCTGCGCACAGAGCAACGCACTACCTAGGATGGTAGGCGCGCACCCGCCAATATGGTGAAGACGATCAAGCCAGCAAAACCCTTGCGGGTCTACTTAGAAAGCCATGGGCAAATGACTAGATCAGCAAGTTGCGCACAGGCGAGGATACGGTTGCAGTCGGGCAGGAGGCAGTCCAGGCCGAAATTATCAAATATTACTCTTCGCTATATGCCGCACGACAGTTGAAGGCACTTCCCGCCCTGCTCCTCTTCTTCGATTCAATTGAATTAGTATGGCTCAGTAATGCACAATGCAAGTTTCTGGACGAGCCATATACGGAGGAGGTGATTAGGGAAAATCGGGCCATCCCGGGTGACAAGGTGCCAGGGCTGGACGGATTCACTTCCGCCTTCTACAATGAGTTTGCGCCGCTTCTCGCACCTCACCTCCTCAACATGTATGAGGACTCAAAGTCAAGTCAAATCAGCTTTATTCGGTGTTAAAAAAAACATCCATAAAAGCATTCTAAACAGAGAGGGTAATTAATCATCCAAGTTAAAAAACATTATATTTCATGAACATTCGATACTTCCTAATAAAATACACATTTATACATTATTTTCATTGTAAAATAGACTATATCATAAAGACATTGGGTTCAAAGCATCAACATAAATCAGGGTAAGAGGACGCCTATCTCATAAGAAAAGATGCATAAAGTGCAAGATCTTAGCATATATTTAGACTAATAAAATGGCACTGCTGATTGCAATCATCAGGTATTTCATATCTTAGGGCATCCAGGTATGAATAGTCCTTTCTTCTCTTTATTGCCGTTTGTATAAAAAGGATGACAGCAGTCATTGTTTTTTCATCTTCCAAATAGCATATAAAGTTAAAAGATTTTTTATAATAAAAAAAAATATTAGATAAGAAAAGGGGGTGTAAAACCAATTTGTGGATATCCCTTTAAAAATTACAAAATAGGCATAAAATGTAACATAGACTGAGCAGACTCTCCGTCACATCGACAGTTTGGAAGGGCATGACTCCACTTTTCCATTTTTGGGAATGCTATTAAATAATGCAATATGCCAAGCCTAAGCCTCGTTAAATAAAATCTGTGTTGGGTATTCCTCACCGTGGTTAGATATCTTTGAGTGGCCATTGAAGATGGATGCTCACAGTAAGCGGTCACACTTTGTTTTATCCTTACTTCAGCCTCTCTTTCACATTCCCTGGCTGAAATATATCTTATCTTCAGGTCTTTTTTGCTATAGTTCTGAATAATCACAGGGGTCTTTATGTTGGAGTCTACCTTACAGCTTTTAAGAAGAATATGCATATGCTCTAGCCAAATTTTTTTTTTACTTTGGTCGAGGGCAAAGCAATCCACAATTAGATCCTTGGTGAACTTGGTCTCATCTTTCGCCCAAATCCGTTGCCAAAAAGTAAGTCCTGCCATTTTTATAAGATTGCTTAGATACGGTATGGATAATTCTTTATGAACTATATAATGGGACTGCCAACACTCTTTTTAAAAATGTATTTTCTTGAACTTGTAAAGGGGCAATATTGTCTCTCCCCTATATAGCTGCTCCATAACAGGCACCTGTTACACATTTACTTCTGCTGAACCGGGATTTCATTGTTTCACGTAGCCTCTTAACTACACGACCAATGTTTAATACAAATCCCACACTAATCCCTTTTCTTTGCATTTGTACCTCATCTCTTCATGCAGCTTTTAACCAGGCGTCTATCCTCCGATTATTTCACTGGCAACTCATGGGTATTATAACGCTTAGAATTCATTGCCAAGCGCGCCATTTTTTCCCTATTTCAAACCGGCTTCTCAGCCTTTTCTTTCTTATTAAGCTCCCAAATATGCCCGTTTTGCCACCTACTATTTAGACTACAGTGATTTATTGCAAATCCTTTGTTTCCCTTATAGGAAGACTGTGTTGATTAATATTCACCGGTAAGCAGCCTTTTTGCTACGCTCAGTTCTTTTGAGGCTTTAATGTTATATTTCGACTACGTTTGCCTCACTGTGTTTTACTTTTGCTTTTCTATGAACTATGATGCATAATCTTTTTCTTTCTTTTTGACGACATCATTAGTCCGTGTTTTAAAGTATTACTACACTGGCTGCATAACCTCATGCTTAATGTTGTTCTGTGCTGTATATGATGGCGCGTCGAACATGCGTTTTGATAATCTTGCGCCCATTATGTGTTTTTGTTAATCCTGAGACTAATATGTGTTTTCTTAATTCTCATGTGATCACGATATCACCTATGTCACAATTGCGTTGAACATAACACTTACATTTGTATTTGTTGCCCTCTACACTTTGTTTCAATGCATGACCTTTAACTATTAGACTTACCTTTTCCATATTCGTCGCTCATGTACTGTTGCAATTAATATTTGAATGCCGTTGCTTACAAGCTTTTATGATTTATATTTTTCCTCTTCCCTTTGGTTCACTATCTCTTCCCTACCGTCTTTTCCATTCTCTTTTGCACTTTTCTTTTCTTTCTTGCCCTCTTTCTATCCCCTCTTTGGTTCCCCCTTCTCCTATCACCATCTTTTTCTTTCTGGCTAATATTTTGTTCTCCACTTTCCCACAATTCACTCTACTGACAACTCTGCACCCTTTAAACTTAACTTATTCTACCTTATTCTTTGTATTCATACCACTTTAGCCTTGAAAAAGCCCACGGCCATTGGGCCACTAGGGCGAAACACGTGTCGGCTTTTGTTTTTCTCTTCACAATTTGAAATTTTTGCGCTCCTTTGATAAAAAGATAAATAAAAACAACACAAATGATCTTCATTCGAGCAATGTCTCTGATATTGATTATCCACTGACGTGGACCAATTAAGAAGGCACTACCCTCCATCGTTTTCTTAACATTTACTTCTATACAGGGCAAGAATTTCCTGGTTTATTTCCTATTTTTGCTGAAAATCTAAAAATGCCCTCTATTGTTCTTAGTAATTTCATATTACATAATTCTATATGCGTATTCCAGGTGCCACTCCTATTAAAAGATAATTCCAAATAAGAGAAGGTTAAAACTGTATTAATAACATCCCTACCCACGTGGTGTTGTCTATTTTTTTATCCTATTCCTCCTGCATGTCATAACCAATTTTTTTTTAGGTTTAACTGAAGATCCTTTTCAGACATGTACAACGCAAATTTTTCTATTAAGCATTACAGTCCGTTCGCCTTCCTTGATAACAGGACAGCGTTGCATACATATAAGAGGACTTGAGTGGGGCGCACCACAACTTTTGGGGCGTCTGCTAATTGGCTTTGTAGAAAAGAATCTACGTTAATGATATATAGAGAGAATAGGAGGGGTGCCAGAACACATCATTGGCGTATTCCACGTGTTACCCTGAAGTACGGGATACATTCACCCATTGCACCAAACCGCACTCTAGAGGTTAAGTGTTTATAAATCTAGGATAGATATATAATGATATCAATCAGGGCACCTAGCTCATTCAAAGTTTGCCACAATTTGGCGTGATTTACGAGATTGAAAGCGCTATTAAGATCTTTGAAACAAAGATGTAAAACCCCTTCCTTAGCTAGTGTATATTTTCCTATCAGTAGCTCCAGATCTAGGCATTGTTCCACTGTCCCAAAACCCCTTCTAAAACCATACTGGGTCTCTGTTTAAATGTTTTTCTCGGTAGCCCAGATTTCTAATCTACCCAGCATGATTCTGCCCATCAATTTGGAGGTTGAGTCAAGAAGGGATATGGAACGGTACCAATTTGCCTTTCCTCTATCCCCTTTTTTGAAGATTAGTACAATAACGCTTTCTACCCAGGATGCAGGCAACGCACCTCCTAAAGTAGCATTAAAAACATTTAATAGGATAGGGGTCCATAAATCAATGTTGTGTTTAAAAAAAATCAATGGGTACTCCATCTGGACCCGCAGCCTTATCATTCGCGCTTTTTTGTAAGGCTAATTTGATTTCATCTGGCGTTATTATCGGTAATTCTACAGGTTCCACTAAAATGAATTTACCATTTTCACGTTTAAGAACTTTCGCAGTTTCTGGATTAAAGATACACTCGAAATGCGTTATCCAATCTTCTGGGGAGACAACTGTATCAATTTTCATTGAAGTGTCCTCCCCGAAGAAAGGGTGGTCAATTGTTTTCCAAAATAAAACTGCATCTGAATTAATTTTTCCCAGGCCTCCTCATGGATGTCAACTTTCCTTTGGTTCAGGGTACTTTTATAATCTTTCCTCAATGTGCTTATGCTAGCATTATCCCTTGGTTTAACTTTCAGGGCTGTTTTTAGTTCCCTGTTTAATTTTGAACACTCCCTATTAAACCATCTTGGACTATGATTACGGTCATTCTTCCTCTTTTTTGCAGTTAAATCACTTGCTATTTCATTCATAATATTACTGAAAGCGGTTACGATTACTGGGTTTTTAGAGGAACCATCCAGACAGGTATTTATATCTTTTTTTTGTCCCCCTTTAAGGTTGTCCATAAAAATTGTTTCATTCACACACGATCATTTTATGGAGACTCCATTGTTACCTTGAGTCTTAATATTTGTATCCACTGTTTTACCTCTTTCCTTTCATATCAGATTATATCTCAGAGTCATAATTAGCGGGTGGTGATCACTAAACAGATTTACATTTATTATGAGTTTTTCCACCAAACCCTTAATATTATTTGACACAATAAAATGGTCAAAATTTGAGGATGACCTAGTCCCCACGTAGGTTTGGGTAACTGTTTCTCCATCGAGGTTATCTGATTCCATAACTGCTAAATTATATTTGTGAGTGGCATTGTTAATAGCTTTCCCATAAAAATCATGTTGAAAATGGGGAATTTTATCACCGAAATGGTCACAATATCCACACGGTTCTCCTACTATTTCACCTGTGTTGATGAGTATATAGTCTCCTCGTACTCCTTTTATAAAACAATCCAAATCTTCTTCTATTAGCTTAATAACGCCAGATCTGGTGTTATCGAAGATATTATTGTAAACATTTATAACAATTTTAGGTTGTATCCCCTTCGAATAGAAATGTAAAGCTGATAATATTGTGACATAACATTTGCTTTTCTTAGCATTAAGGGTGAAGTTACAGCAATTAAGGCAGCTAAGCCTCCTTTTGCTCTCCCCATTCTAGACGGGCTGTCTGAAAGCCATTAATAAAAAAGGACTCGTGTGCCAGGTTTCCTGTATCAAGATTAACATGCACCCCTCTATTGTTTTTAACTAATCTTCATCATTAATATTGTTTTTAATCCCTGCTACATTCCAAGTCATAATATTAAAAGACTCATGAGGTTGTATACCAGGATCAATCCCCACCAAATTATTGGAAGGGATACTATTCTCATTTCTAGCCAGTGGCTCGACCAAATCCTCCCCATGGGATTGTACCCTTAAAGCGGCCTCCAAATAACTATGGTTTAAGGTATTATCTATATATATTACTGATGGCTCTTCCACAGCCTCCGTCTGTCAATCAGTATCGCTGCATCTTCTCAGGGGGTGCATACTTATTATATGAGGGAGCGATTGAAATTGGGTCATGCCCGTAAATTGTACTTAATCTGCTATTACTAGGTCTATATAAGAAACAAAGAGGAACAGCAATTATACAATCATATTGCCTACAATAAGAATCAATGGGGTTATTTAAAAATACTTCCATCAACTTCCCAACCAAATCCCTACTGCGAAGGTTTACTACAACACAATCTCCTTGATGTTGTTTTCTTGAGCTACCCACCCAGGGCACCCTACTTAGAATTATAATGTTCCGTTGTAACATGTTAATTCCAAAATTAGTTATTACAGAGATCCAGTGTACCACTTGATTTTTCAAAGTCTCGTATGATTCACAGTTATTGTCAGCTAGTTTTGGTACATTGTTCAAGACAATAACATATGGAGTTGCCTCAGGGGGGGAGATGTAACGGCTCCTCAACTTTATTACTCTCTTGCATTGACCTGTTCAAAATATCCTTCATGTTGATTTTTACAGGTTTTGAGGGGGCGGGGGGGGGGGGGCCGTATCATCCTTATTAGTTCTTTCAGCTCGGGCAGATCTTATATATGAAGGTCCCTAGATGGTGATACAGAAGGAGTTGTTCTTTGTTGAGGTTCACCGGAGGGAGTAATGGTGCTCAGTCCCTCTTTCGGCCTTACCGTTGGGTTATTCATATTAGACTAATTCAAGTATTTAGGAGATCATCATTCAGATACAAGATCCGTTAAAAAGGTCACATTCTTCTGGACTAGCTTGATTTCTGATGTCAAGCGCCACTCAATACGATCCAGTTTGCTGTGGAGTTTTTTTAAAAGGGTTTAAAAATTTTGCAGCCTTTGTACAGAGTCTACAGGATTAATATCTCTTTACCAGGTCAGCATTTTTTTCCTTTTTTAGTCTTTGTCTTGGTTTTAGCCTTCACTATCTGATTACCCCCAAGGCCCTCATTCAAATGGGGTTGTTGTTTAGACTTTTTAGCTGGCGGGAGGGCAGGTCTGTACTGTTATTCAGCGCTGAGATCTCCAGTGGTGTAATCGAAATGCAAGGGTTTGCCAAATTCAGAGCAGAGTCCTTATTGATTACATTTTCGGCCCGTAGTTCTACCTCGGTGTCCTTATTTGTCCCATTACTCGTGAAATCTGAAGATACACGATCACCCTCTAATGCAGACTTGTAATACGCCATCTAATGCAGTTTTGGTAGCTGTGAGTTGTTCCTCCACATGAACTATCTCGCTATTTATCAACCCCACAGCATTTTTCAGGTATTTAATGATGGGTGCATTTTTTATAGGGAGAGTCCCCATAATGTACGTTAACTTCTTTTTGCCCATTATCCCGCTGGGAGAAAAGTTTTTCCAATAATTTCACGGTAATTAACTGTTGTATCTCCTTACCAGTTGTCAGCAGCTCCTGTAGGGCCAAGAGGGGTGGCCCAGTCCAGCCTCATCCAGCTGCGGACGGGCGCAGATGGGCACGCGTGCGTCCCGCTCTGCGGGAGTCCTGTCCGCTACTTGAGTGCCTCTTGGCACGTGAAACGTCGGCGACGAACACACCGCTTGGTGACCTGGGAAATTGAGTTTTACCCAACTCTCTCCCTCGCGGTGTCAAACTGGCGAGTGTTATGGTCCGGTGGCAGCAGGCGGCAACAAGAAACCAGGTAATGTGAGGACTCACTTGAGCGGGATGTTCCCCCCCACTCCCTTCGTGAGGCACTCATAGTGACCATTCTTAAGCCGGGTAATGACCAGCAACTCTGTGATTCCTATAGGCCACTATCAATGCTCAATATTGACAACATCCTTGCTAAATTGTTTGCTACGCGGCGCCTCCCACTGCTCCCCACGATACTCAGGCCCGACCATTGTGGCTTTGTCCTGGTAGGAGCACGGCTCACAACCTCTGCACCCTCTTTGTGGTTTTACAGGAGGTGGATCCCACCCTCACCCGCCACTGCCGTTTTCCTGGACGCAACCAAAGCATTCGACACACTGGAATGGCCTCATCTATTCTCACTCCTTGCCTGTGTGGGCATGAGCCCTGCCTTTCTTAAAAAGATAGCATTACTCTATACCTCCCCGACAGACAGGCTGTGGACTAACAGAGTGGTTTCCCCTCAGATTGTTGTGCCCGCGGCACAAGGCAGGGGTGCCCACTTTCACTCCTCCTCTTTGCCATAGCCATGGAACCTCTGGTGGCCAAATTACGGCAACACCACGCTCGGAGAGGGCTTGATTTTACACCCAGGGTGATTCCAGAATCCATGTATGCGGATGATGTGACTCTATATGTCAATCATCTGGAAACCAATCTTTACCACCTCATAAGTGGTATTACCTGATTTAGTGGCCTTTTGGGCATCAATATTAACTGGGGGAAATCTATGATTTTTCCACTCACTACAGACACGTTTCAGTCAGAATTCCCACTTAAATGGGCTGACTCCTCAGTAAAGTACCTGGGTATCTGGAACAGCAGAGATCGAGAGGAGTTGTGGCAATATAACTATGGAAGTCTCATGGAGTGGTTGGAGAGTCGATTACCCCGTTGGAGAGCGCTTCCCCTCTCTTTGGCCGGCCGAATAGCCATTGCAAAAATGGTGATACTGCCTAAATTCTTATATGTTTTCGTAAACCTCCCACTTCTTCTTACCTCCGAATTCAAAAGGAGGCTTCGCTTAAATTTGATATCTCCTGCATTGGCAGATGGGTAACCTTGTGTAGCCTGTGAGACCCTCACGCTTCTGTTCGAACAGGGTGGCTTGGGAGCGCCCGACATGGAAATGTATCGCAGCTGCGCACAGGCCCAATTCGGATTTCATTGGATATATCCAACTCAATTTATGGCACATACTTTCCCCGAAAGTGACCAAGGAGGCCCAACCCCATTACACATGGCAATGTTTTGTCCAAAGACCGCCCGCGGTCTGGGTTTGATAGAGTAGGCTGCACGGTTTGGGCGTGGCAGCAACTTCGTCGCGGAGCACAGCTTTATTTGCACCGTCAGTACCGCTTACTAGATACCCAGCATTGCCTACTGTTGCACGCAGTCAAGAGATATGTCACCCAATTATAGATTGAGGCTCATTCATTTTAAATACCTCCACAGACTTTATAGGACCCATGAATGGCTGCGCAAAGTGGGGTTGCGCATGGATATGTGATGCGTACGCTGCGCAGTGCCTGAGGCCTCCTTCATGCACTTGGCGTGAGAATGCAGGGACGTTGCGAAATATTGGGATTATGTTTTTGATGCGTTAGATGAAATGCTGGAGTGCAGGCTGGAGCACTCTCCGCTGACTGCCTTGCTAGCATATGTTAAGAACCTTCCAGCAGACACCAGAAGACTGGCAGCCATGATGCTGCTACTGGCTAAGAGGCATGTGGCTATCTGCTGGGGCCGTAAGCGTAGGCCGTGCAGGGACAAATGGGTTAGGGATGCTGCTTTCTGCCACAACCAACTGTCAGAGTTTTGGGAACTAATGCCTGCACAGGTGCGTCCTCATAACATATGGGAACCATTGCAAGGTTTTTTATGAACATACTCAGTTGACCGTGCACATGCCTCCACAGTATAAGCGTTCATGGGGATGCATGCAAAGTAAGGGGAGGGCGTCCCACATATCAGTGCACCCTTTACTCCAATTTGACCAGAGAGATATACCTTACCTCCCTTCTCCCTTTACCTCCCTCCTCCCCAAGATTATCCTCACTCTAGACATCTTTCTCTATTCTATTTACTTTCTCCTTCCTTTTTGCTGACATGTGGCTGCCGCCCTCCGGACTGATTTACAAACTGGCCAGGGAATATGCAGATTACAAAACATTGTACATACGGCCTGACTACCACTCCTTGTGACTTGATAAGTGTATATCTGAATGTACACATGCAACTACTTGCCTTTACATGCATCTCCAGCACCACTTATGCCCGGTGCGGTATGCCGCTGTCTGTTCTTGATAAAATCTATAAATAAAGTTTATTTAAAAAAAAAAAATGTGACAAGGTACTACTGCAGTGTATTTCCCAATGGGGAGAGATAGGCTAAGGGAGCTGTTTATCTGACCCTACCAAACCTTTGACACCTTGCAAGTGGGTTGAAGAGAGCCTGAGACTGCAGGAGGCACAAGAAGCAATAAAGAAAAGCAAGCATTGGTAAATGCATGATGTTTCGCCTATATGATTCATAATAGGCTGTTTTTTGTAGTAACTAGTAGCTTGCTGAGTAGTTGTACAATAGAAGTTACAGAAAATCTGTTAAAGAGTTATGACTTGTTTATGTACAAAAAGGCAATATATTGTACTGATACTAGTAAAAGTGTGGGTAAGTAATAGAAATTTTTTGAAAAACTAAACGAAAGAGGGAAGTGATATAATTGATGTAAAATCAATCTATGCCACTGCACCTGCTGTACCATTCAAATCAAGCCCCTATTGCCTGCAAGAAAACTGCATTTGTGACAGCCTGTTTAGAATTTAGTTATTGAAATATTCGGTGTTTAGAGGGGTTCTTAGAACTTTAGGCCTCGGTGCCACTGCACCTGCAGCACCATATAAATGAAGCCCCTTTTAACTGCAAATGTGGCTGCCTGTATATTAGTAAAATAGATCTGATAATACCTACAAAGTGCAAAGAAAGGTACTAATGCATGAACAGGAAATGCCAAACACGTTCTAAGGCTAAAGCATCTGCTTTATATAAAGTAATAAAAAAGCAAGCGTTCCCGCATATGGTTAGAAGCGGTCTGCATTTTCCCTGGGCAGAGATCTTATGTTATAGTTAACAGTCCCTGAAGCCTGGACGGGGAATGGGGCTTAAACAGTGTGACTAGGTTTAGTAGCAGAGAAGTGTCATAAATGCATGCAGCTAGCGGAAGATAAGTATCTGTAAACAGTACAATCTGCGCAGCCTTAATGTAAGAAAAAAAGTTCCACCCGCTAAAGCGGATCTGGATGAGTACCTTGGCCCTGGGAACTGGTAAGAGAAGCCCCTTTTAGGATATCTTAAATACAATAGATTTCACAAGTGCTGTGCAGGCAAAATCTAAAACAAACAAATCCTCCTTTACTTTTTAAAAACTTTGTATGGTCTGTGAAGTACTAGAGTTCACCAGACTCATCAGATAAGAATACTCTGTCCTGGAAGCTTTAACAGCCCAGTTACAGCACAGGAGAGGCAGCTGGGGATCTGAGGCCCTTTTAGAGCAACAGGTGTTGTGTTCTTGCATTTGGTTAAAGAGTCATGCTGACCAAGTCAGTAGCTCATTTAAACTTAATTCGTTTTTAGTCAATATCCAGCGAGGGGTTTCAGAGAAAGCTAGGACTATGGCGCTCAAGCAGAATACCCAAGTTAGTAATAACGGAAAGAAGAACTGATGCTTCACGGTGCCACCAGTACAGAGGTGAACCCCAAACCTCTGAGGGAGTCTGAGTAGAGAACCCAAACAGTATAAATGTAAAACAAATACTGGGCACATGTAAGGGATAAACAATTGGTACAATGATAAACAAATATCTTGAAGTCGACACCGGTGGTTCTGTAAAAGCAAATTTATATCAGAAATGTTCATGAGAAAAACAACTAACGCCAGCCGACACGCGTTTCGTCAGCAGGTCAATGCCCGTAACTCTTCAGGGCTGTAAATAATATAATGTAGTACAATCATGAAAAAAGAAAAAAGAAAGCAAACTAAAATAAGAAGGTGTGGTGACATCACGCAAAACTTAATATCAGTGAAAAGCATTAAGAGCATTCTCTGAAACCCCTTGCTGGATATTGACTGTTCATTTTATAAATGCAAACTCTGAAGGGAGGAAATAGTTTTTAGAAAAATGTAATAAACTAATTAGCTCTCGTGTTAGAATAGAGAATTATTTTAAGGGGCATGCCCCGGCTTCCTGGGAGTAGTGTTACATTCATCTTATCATTTCAACTCTGAAAACTCTTGGGAAAGTCCCTGTTCCTTTGGCAGGTGTCCTGTAATATTTATGGTTTCAATTGATTTAGGGTACAATTATATCTAGCAAAAGGAGATTTTGCATCAAAATGCTCACCTGTAAAATGATCGTTTAACCTCGAAAACTATTTAACTTGGAGATCCTTGATCTTGCAGAAGGGAATGCACCCATACGCCAGTCATAAAGGTTAACATAAGACCATTCCACCACCTACAAATTTTGTCTGCACATTTCTTTTTTTTTTTAAATCACTTTTGTTTCTGGCATCACTCTCGGCAGGCACATTCAACTGCCTTGCAGTTTGCAGAGCGTGCTATATAATGTATACTTTGTTACTTTTTCTACTTGCCTTTTTATTTTATGTATTTATTGTATTCTGCTTATGATTTCTAGATCACAGAAGTAGATGCTGGTAAGAGGACATAAGCTATATAAAAAGACTGTATTTTGGATCGGGAGGTCAAAAAATGGGAGCATCAAAAATGCATGCTATGTAAACTGTGGGGTATGCGACTGTGTATCAACCTATTTGAACCAATTTTCTGTTTTGCTAAAGCAATTAGATAAATTACTTTACAATTACACTAATCCCCAACCCCACATCTAGACTAAACTACCCCAGAAAGTGATAGGTTGTTGTGTATGCCATGGAACATCTTTAAATGTTTCAGACTAGGTCTATAAAAAGTGATCTTCAGCACTTACCTATTGTGTTTCTGTGCTGAATGCCTGTTAAACTGCATTTCTAACTTTTCTTCCACTTCAGTACAAGTATATAGTCCACTTTGTCAGACAATGTATTGTAAGCCACTTCTGCCAGGATATGTAAAGAAAGCTTTAATATTAATATTAGCACAGTTTCATGAATTAGCACTTATACGGCACAAACTTATCAAGATACTAACAGAGTAGCAAACACCAGTTTTGTATTTCCAGTAGCAATACACTTCACTTATTTACAATTACATTTTGTATAAATCCGCAACGTTAAGCACGAGGTGATGTTATTTGCCCAAAATCACACGACTTATAGACATGTGGTGGTCAGGATTAGAGCCCATGCTGTAAATTACAAGTCTACAATTTAGCTAATACACCTAATCTTCTGCCTTGCCTATGTATTCTTGTATATTCAAACAAACCTGCTACTTATATTTAACTAGCATTAAACAAGCATTGGCAAATCCTACCGATCTAGTGTCGAGAAGCTGCTGCAAATGTTTTTCATGAGCACTTATTATAGGCATAGAAAGGGTTATAGTGCACTTCACCAGAATATGCAATTCCTATGTGAGCAAAGTAAAAGGTACCTAGGATTTGAATTACAGTAACCTGAAGACAGTTTAGGCCCACTGAAAAGGACTTAAGGAAAATTGTTTAATACTAAATAATAGAAAGTAAAGAAATAGTACTGCTTAAGTAAAGTATTGTTGAACAATCCCTGGAACTTCTGTAGACTTCTAAGCCAGCTGTGCACGGGTAATTAGGCAAAAAGCAATCACTTACAATGACAAAAAGCCAAGGTACTAAGAGGAGGGCCATGCTGCATGCTTTAGTAGGTGCAAGCATAATGAGTGACTTGAGTTTAAGAGGCCAAACCTTGAAAACGGCTGACGTGATGCACCTTTGGATAGGTATTTATAGAGCGCAAACGTTCGCTCCGGAAGGAGCATCATGGCGCTGTGTACGGATATATTTTTACTCAAGAATATTTTCATGCTAGCTCTTGGACAGACATAGAAACATGCTTTGGGTGAAACCTTAACTTCTGGGGCCACAAATTGGATTCTTAAATTTCATTTAGATAATGTGATCACTTTTTTAATTTATAAAAAAAAAACTCAACAAGCATATAAAAGAAGACTGCTTTAAGCCTACTGGAACTACATATTTATATTTTGCAATGACCAGTGCTTAATTTGAGCTGTGGTGAGCGCAGGTTTGGCCCACCGCCACTCATTTTCGGAGACTGGCACTCATCTTTCCTCATCTAACTTTGATGCAGAGAAACAGAAGAAAAATGCAAAAGGAGAAACAGAGGAAAAGAATGCTAGAACACCAGTAACAAAGAATGAAAGCCAGAATGAAAAAGAACCCACTATAGTAACAGAGACAGGAAGTGTCTGGTGGTGAATTAAAGAGGCATAAGTTACAATAAACACAACACAGCATTGGTATTTGGCTCCCCAAACTTCCATAAAACCAGCTGCAATCTTAGGAACAAAAACTTTATGCACATATTTAGAATTTTCTTTCAACAAAAAAAACACTGCCATTTTAGGCATTTTTACGAATTGCATTAAATATTGCACATTTAGAACCCAAAAATATACTTTGAAAGTAGACAGCTTAACCACCGCACTACTTCTGTTAGTTTTATACCTATCAGTAGTTTGGCAAACTTAACTGCCTCAGCTGCAATGTAACAAGCAGTTAAAAAATGTGCAGACAAAAAACAAAAAGCATATAAAGTTATTTTATTAACTTATTGATTGTTGACAGTGACCAAGATGGCAGCTGCAGCGGATGCTTTGTAAATAGCTCTGCTCAGCACCTGCTGCAACATCCTGTACTGTGACCATAACTTGCCTGCAAACTTCGCTGCGAGAGTCTTGGTTTCCCGGAGCCGTGGGACGAGGTCTGTCATTTTAGAGGCAGGCCTGCTCGGCGGACGAGGCCCGATCCCCTTGGCTCTGTGATGGGACGCGCAGCTCCAGTGTGGCCTCTGCAGGACACAAAGAGCTCTGCTCGGACCACAATAGACGGTGGGCACCCATACCAGGCTGGCGCGCCCTGGCGAGCCAAAGTGGTGGAGATCTGGACCGTGATCGTGTCTGGACTGGGCTGGGAGCGCCAACGCGATTGTCTG
The DNA here is from genome assembly GCF_964204655.1 of Triturus cristatus. NCBI lineage: Eukaryota > Metazoa > Chordata > Amphibia > Caudata > Salamandridae > Triturus > Triturus cristatus. The sequence goes on along the minus strand of NC_140582.1, from coordinate 80,460,863 downwards.
GATTCTGGGTGGCCTACTTGGCCCAAGCGGCTGCCGCTACCTAAGGCGTCATTCGGTGAGGAGCGGGACCTGTGCGGCGCGGAGGGCGGTATGCGTTTGCGGCGTCCAGGGAGCCCCTTATCAAGTGGTAGTGCATGTCGGTGCAACCAGGACTGTGCATGATAGTGTAGGCGGGTGAAGAGAAGCCCGACCTACACTCCTCCCCCCAGGGCATGTAATCTGCCCCCACCTGCAACCTACAGGACTCAGTAGGCTTTGACCCCTAAAGGGCGGAGGACGATGCAGCTTGTGGGGCACATTGAGGCTATCCAATGTTCTGGTACCCAACATAAAGTGGGACAAAGACAAAATAGAAGATGTAATGTAAAGGCATAAAACTCAGTCATCAAGGGCAACTATAAGACCTATGCTAGCCACAACATCAGAGCAAATAAAGTCAATGCAAAGTGAGGTGGAGCACTTAAGAAACACAGCGCAAGATCAGGAAGGTAGGTCCTGGAGGAACAATGTGCACATCGTTGGTGCAGTGCTGCATCTCCTCCTTTCTGGAAGTCAGAAAATGCCTGAGGGATCATGAAGTAAAGTATGCTCTACAATTCCCGGCCACTCTGCGGATTCAGCCCAATGAGAAATCCACATTCTGTTCCTCCCCGGAAGAGGCCTGGAGCTGGATGGAACTAAACAGACCATCACATAACCCACGGGCAGGGACAGTCCCCTTCGGAAATAGCAACCCCATGGGCAATGTGGGATGCGCAGTGACGGCCATCTGAGGTGCCCCACCAAAGCTCAAGCAGCGAAATAGAGAGCACAGGCAGTCAGAGCACGAAGAAACATGCAAATGCTGGATCCACTCCGCTCTCGAAATCAGAAACAGACATTATTGTAGAGCACGCCTGCCACCTAATGGAGACGCAGCGGATGGCGGTGCTCGGAGGTGGCCCCGAAGTGACCCACAGACTGCAAATGACTTGATGTGATCCAATGCTGCACGTCTCAAATGCTCACTCAATTGTGGTGAAGGACATCACTGCGAACAAATCTGACACTGCAGACCAAGACTTGCAACACTAGACAAATCCTGGCCTAAGGAAGCTCCGACTATCAAAGCAGGCCTCTTGAATCAGTCATGTCTACACCCCCCACTCACGATAAGTGTCTGATACAGAACTACCTAGACCATTTTTTCCATGTCTATTCTCTCTTCATCGTTTCTTCTGAACTTCTCTTTATCATTGTTATCTTATAATCATTTACGTTTCACAATTAAATGCGGTTGGCCAATTGCCAGTTGGCAAGCTGGCCTGGGAGGGGGAGTTGGATATCAAAATTTTTATACACGTTCTATCCAGATTAATAAGCTTTACATGCTGTACACAAAATGCACTCTAAGCGCATTGTCACATGGGACTCCGGTCTCTACTGGCAGGTTATACTCGTATGGCTGTATTGCGGGGATTCTGCTCATGCACAGAACTATTCACAGGAAACCAGGACCTCAGTGAATTGTGGTGTACCAAAAACTCACCTCAGTACCCAGAACCCCTATACGACTAGCATCAGTGCCTCATTCGTTTACCGTATCATCTCGAAGCTACCAATGATTAGACAACCCAGAACAAGTGACTTAGAGAACTCTCAGGAATGGTGGGAATCAGAAACACCTTGGTTATCATTCTCATATCAGTCCACAACAAGAGTAATCAGAGACACGGAATAGTTTAAAATGTTTATTTTTAACTATGTGCTCTAAGGTGCAGTACTTTTGCTAACATAAACAGACAAATGATTAGAAATAAAACCATCAGCATTGTTACTATTCCATAGAAAATGAAGAGAGAAATCATATTAAAAATGATAGTGGAAAACAGATCCTATAATACTTTGTGAACCACCCTCCCTTCGCCAGTAAACTAGTTTTTATGAACTAATAGAAGGTCTCTAGGTTTGAATGGGGAACCCCATACCTCGAAGATCAGCTTAGGTGAATCACATCACAGGATCAGTTTCGCTCTCTGTGTCTGGAAAGGTCTTCTCCAAGTGCCTGAATCATGCATGCAAATGCAATATTAAAGGCTCCCGAGTTTCAGATATTTGCAGCTGTGTGCTTGTTGTGTCTAGAGCGTGGGCCGATCAACCTGAATTCAACAGCATACATTGTTATTTGACCTTGATGGCTTCTGCACACAGTGTTCAGACTAAGGTCGCGGTGCACGTCTAGGGATGTGAACAACAGGCCGTTCTCATGTGAAGAAAAAGCAAGTAAGCAGTTTTATTTGTAATAACAGCTACCTGTAGTGTTGTGTGCAAAAAGCTGCAAAGTGGCAAGATGGTGTTTAACTTCTAAAGCGCCTATGCTAACATAGCAATGTGTGCACACAAAACTCTGTCTCCCCTACAGCTGGTCCTCACAGACCAGCACAACGATAACACTAATCAGGTTAAACACAACAAATGCAAGTGATGCAGGGTAACCAAATGCTTTTACTTACGTGGAATGTCCAAGGGCTAGCAGGGCATGCCAAACGACACAGGGTATACCAATACCTGCACAGATGTAGGGTCTCAATAGAGCTCCTCCAAGAGACACATCGGACTGTGCAAACTCTCACATTCTTGGGCAAACGTTAGAGGGGCACAGTAGTTGGGACCACATACTCTGGATATGCAAGAGGCACCCTGATTTGGGTGGCACCCAGGACCCCGTTACAGTCACTCCACACACACACAGCTACAAATGGAGGCTACGCGATACTGGAGAGACTCCTGGACAGCTTACAGGTCAGTCTGCATATTTACACACACTGTCCCCGTCATTACTTCGCGATCCGTTGGCCCCCACATATTGGGGTGGAGACTAGAACTGCACTCCCGACCTTGACCTGGACCAGTTAGGCCCACCACTTATTGGGGCACAATCCATTCCCCTATTGCAGCAAATGCTGGCATGGGCTGCTAACATGCATCTGCTTGACACAGCACATACCCCAAAGGGTGGGAGTTCTCTCACTACTTGAGGCTAAACGATTAACATACACGATTAGATGCAATATACTGCTCGACTGCAGCTCTAGCCATGGTTGCCCAAGCGGAATACCTCGCCTGTACACTTTCGGACCATAGAACCCTGCAGTTGCAGTTAACTTGGGGTGCTCCCAGTGCCAATATCCAGATGTGGCGTCTCCCCACAGAGGCTCTTAAAGAGGCTGCCCTGCAAGTTTCCCTTTCACAATCCATCAAGACATACTTTCAAACCAATGAAGGCATGGCATCCCATTTCGGTATGGAATGGGATTCATTCAAGGTAGTTTTGCCTGGGCATGCAATGAAAGCTGTGTACGGCTTGCGCATGCCCCTCACTAAAGAGCCACAAGATTTAGAAGCTGAAACTCTCCCCCACAGACCCACACATTATATCCTTATTATCCAAAGCAAAGTTATCCCACAAAACAGCATTGGACTGACTATGTGCCCTGGACTACAAACATTACCTTGCTAAACAACACACTGAGGGTGATAAAGCGGGTAAGATGCTAGCATGGATGTTGAAAAATGAAATGTCCCAAACCCTTATAACAGCCATTTATGCTCTCGACAATCAACTGATAAACATGCAAGAAGGGATCAATAGTTCCTTCCATAAATATGCCACGTTATATAAAGCCCCTGTCTACCTTGATCAGCAGGAGATACAACAATTCCTAGGATGTATCGCCCTCCTTGAGATCCCACAGACATACTACGATGCCCTTAAGTCACCCATATCAATAGATAAAATTACTGAGGCAATCAAGCAGCTGGCAAGAGGTAAAACCCTGGGGGCAGATGGATGGCCCTTAGAGCTCTACACTACGTTCAGCGCTCAATTGACACCACGCCTACATCGCCTCTATCAAGAGGCGTTTGACCGTGGTGTACTACCACCATCCCTTCGAGAGGCAGTACTGGTGGTGCTACTTAAGACCAGCAGAGACCCACTGTAGATGGGCTCATTTCGCCCACTGTCCCATGTGAATTCGGACTATAAAATACTGAGCATAGTGCTGACCAACAGACTCCTCGAAGTCATGCAGCTTCTGGTGCACACGGACCAGAATGGCTTTATCCCAGGCCGGAAAAACAGGCTTTAAACGCCGTAGTCTCGTTTGCTGCTGGACTGAGCGCGAACAGAGGTGGACCCGGTGTGGATAACATCCCTGGATTTCGAGAATGCTTTTGACACCCTGGGATGGGACTATCTGCACATGGTTTTGACAGGATATGGCATGGGTCCTCAGTTTCTGCGGTGGATGAAGTTCCTGTATACCACTCCATGTTTGCGGGTGAATGGCCGTGGAGCCATCTGCGTTCACACTCCACAGCCGAGCTGTTGACTGGGGCATTAGGACTTACAATTAATGGCACATCATCTTGTTATAAGAAGACGATGCGCTGGTCTATTTATGTGGTCAACAGGCAATTCTACAAGACTTGATGAGCCTGCTCGATAATCATGGGTGCATTTCAGGCATGAAGGTGAATTGGCATTAATCATTACTATTTCCAATGAAACCCCTGTCCGCAGAACAAAGGACGGGCTTACGCAATGCCCCACTTGCTTGGTCCTGTGATTCTTTCATGTATCTGGGTGTGCAAGTATACCACGCGCAGACAGACCTGATAGACAAGAATTTGTGTAGGGTGTTTGCTAATGCCCGCACTACACTCCAATTGTAGACTGTGTTGCCTTAATCCCCTATGGGCCGCATTGCAATCTCTAAACTGATCCTACTCCCTAGTTTTCTCTATTTCTTTGCAGCCCTCTCCTTTCATCTCCCTAGAAAAGTATTAAGAGATCTGAGGTCACTCCTCACAGACTTAGTCTGGGGGAATCCAGGGTTCAGGGTCGCCCTCTCGAAGCTCTACCTCCCTATCTCGGAGGGAGGCCTGGAGGCACCCTATTACGAGCACTATTATGTGGCGGCACAGCTCCAATGCCCTATGAACTGGTTGGCTGACCGCAACCTTGTCGAATTGGACCCTTGGACTCTGGGTCTTCAACATCCCGAAATGCTGGAGTGGCTGTTCGGCTCCAAAACATCAGCACGGAGGATGCTGGGGAATATATTGAGGGCAGCGGCTCGCAGAGGCCGGAGGAACCATGTACTGGGCAGACATCGACCCCCACATAATGCTCCAGATCTCCCTCTTGAGATAACGCCTGGCACATACACCTGCATCAAGAGGCCAGAAATGGCAGAGTGGACAGCCGCTGGCATCAACACCTGAGGCAACATTTACACAGACTTAAACTTAGGCAACTTTGAAACACTGTCGGATGATTAAGGGGTCTCCGCTGGGACCATCTTGCTGTATGCGACACTCGCATGTCAGTTGACAGAGACGTGGGGGGAATTCGTGAGCTGAACTTACAATATCCAACACGCTACAGGTACTCCTCACACACACATAGTGCCAATATCGGCAACACTCCTCAGTTCTCACACAGCAACATAAATAAACCACAAGACACCTTCTCAGTTTCCGTACAGCAAAATACATAAATAAACCACACAACACCTTTTTTAGTGGAGAAAATTGCTGCAGGTTTATTTGCATAACAAATATGCCAACTTGGTGGGTTATGTTACGGGCGATCCAAGGGCAGGCCAGCCCCTATGCCGCCTGCCCGCCTAATGAGCCAAATTACACCGTGGCTGTCGCCAATCGGTGGTTAACAATTTTGGGAGGGGCCACCCCTCCCATCAGTGGACCGCCAGTCCACGCCCTTACTCACGCCCCCCCAACAGGTGGACAGAATGTTCCAGGCAGCCCCCGGTTGCTCAGACCCACAACCGCCCGTAGGACTAACAGGGCGCCGTCGCTCTTCCAGGGGACAACACTAAGACATCCCTGGGTATCCTTGGCTTAGCACCCTGGTTGTGCTGCTGCATGTAGTACCCTTCTGTACCTTGCAGACTCTGGATCGCCCTGTAACTCCTCCACAGCTCTGGGGGTGGCCACCGTCACAACCAGGGCCCCCCACCAAGGTAGGCATCTTTACCTACATCCTGCTGATTACCGGGCCTCTCCCCGGTCCAGCCAAAACAAGTCCAAGCCCAAGCTTGGTGTTGACATTGACTGGCTGAAGAGCAATACCATTGACAAGCCACTCCTGACAAGAAGTGCCAATGCGGATGGAAGTAAGAGTTATCAAGCCCGCCTTACTTCCTCTCACCCAGTTATCAGTGTAGAGCACTTGTCGGATTATGTCCATCGTATTCAGCCAGTTACCACCCTAGGTGACGCCTTGCCCTCCCAAACTTCTGCTAGTATACCAGGGAGCAGACAGGACAGTGTGAACCAGAGGAACCATATGTCTATATACCTGCCCTTTTTTTAATACTGGGAATGCAAGTGTTCTTAATACTTTGTAGCCCATTTGTGCTTAACCCAGGGGTTTCCCCAATCTATGGCCCATAGCACACTCGTTGGATGACAACTTCCACAACCTGCATGGCTGCCAGCCGAGGCTATAGGCCGGGAAAATAGGCACATGTTATTGTTACTTAACTCAATGGTACTGGTTTCATTGACCTCAGAAGGATGAAACCGCTAAGTGGACCTCCCCGGATCTGAACCTGTGACCAGCGGTTGAACCCAAGCCCCTTTAAGTTCTGCCGCTCCACCTGCCTGTGACCTTGTGTCCCAGGGCAGACTTCAGGCGCCTTACCCTTACTTTGGACATGCCGGAGCTAAAAACACACATCTAAAAGGCCTAACAACCAGCTAACCACCAACATTGCAGTCCGAATGTTCGCTGACAACTTCAAAGAAAAATTCGCTTAACTGAAGCAACTGGTAACATGCCATCAATTAATCAATGTACCTTAACTATGACTGCAAAATGTACTCTCGTGGTTGTCCGTATGAGTGCTCCCTCCCATCCAGATCAGTCCTAACCAGGCAACCCGCAACCTCTTGGGACTGGAACACTCACGCCCCAGCTGACAGAAAGTGCCTATTCGTGTGTCGCCCATAACCTTACGTTTATCACTGACGGTATACCAGGGTATGTTGAAACTCAGCTAGCTCTACTGCTGAGTGCGCGTTGCACCACCACATGTATGTCTTTGCCTATTCCGTTTCTGGTTGCCAAGTTCGATGACATTGCCAGCCCCAATCCCGGGTGAAATAGAAGGAAGCTTTACTGCTACCCCTGTGAGCCCCTGCTGGTGCTAATGATGGTATATATAAAAAGAGAGAGGAACCCTTGGTAACCCAAAGGACTGGGGTTCAGACAAGAAATTTTTATACAAAGATGTCCTCTGGGAAAAATTAAATATCCCCACCTCAATTCACATTCATAATCCACGTTACATTCAATCCGATCTACTATAATAGACCACTCCCAATCTCAGATCTGTTGCGTGTTGGCACAAAAACCTGTAGTCAGTAAACTGATGGCTAAAATTAGTTAAAAATATTATGTTTAATCAAACATTTCAATAAAGGCCATTTTAATTTTAAAAAATCACAATAAAGCAATTACAATACATTCAATATTTAAAACCAGTTCATCATAAAAATACAACAATTATTGCACGAGAATTAAAAACAGACAGTAACATTTGTCATCAGTTGCCACAATCAAAAAGAGAACTACACCGCCTAGGTCCTAATTTTTACAGATCATAGGCATCTAAGGTCATGTTCTATACAAACAAATTTGTGGCTACAAGGAGAGCGCCGATGCGTTTCGAAGGAATAGTCATACAACACCTTCTTTTTCAAGACCGTAGTTTTTTTATTGCCGTTTTTTTTTTTAATTTGAGGCGATAGAAGTGCCCCCAAGGCATCAAAAGAACCTCAATAAAATGAAATAAATCCTTGTTATTCCATTTTTTGTCTCCTATATTGTGTTATATATAACTTGGGCACCTGGTGTGGAGCGGCAACCTGGCCTACGTTCAAGAGTTACAGCCTCCGCTGATGGTACAAATAGCCTGTTGAAACTAAATGTTAATTCCCTTACTACTGTTTGCAAGAACCCACAACCATTGGCTCTCCATGGTTCAATACCTTCCTGCTAATAATGGCTTCCTTGAAGAATGTTGACCTATCTTTATGTTCTGCAATGGAGGGACTGCAAGATTGAATGAGTATCTTGTAAGGTAGAGCCTTGTTCAACACCCACAAAATTACAACTTTATCACTGTGTTGCATGAGTAAGGGCAACCTGTCAAAGTATCCAAACGCAACCAAGAATTCGAAACTTACCCTGATCCGAAACCATAACTGGCCCTGAAGCGAGGCCAACAATGCTAGCTCAGCAGCCTCACTCCAGCTTTCATGCTGGTTATATGCACAAAAGACTGGCCTCTAATAGCTTGGTCCAATGTGTGACCCCTGCTTGTCATCCTTGCAAGGGGGTGGGCCTAAGGAAAACCCTGGTGAACACCTTAATGGTGTCAAATCTGGTTTGAAACAATATATGCCTTGTGCCCGTTATTGGATACAACTCACCCTTTCGTGGAGGACTACACAGGTGCCTACACAAGTTACCCCAACTTATGTGTTGGCCTTGGCTGCCATATGTTCTGGTGTCAGATTTGTAAAGAGCCTTGCCTTCCTTTGCTGCCCCCTGGGATTTAGTAATTCATGGCACTGCCCCACAAGGACCTCATCCTGGGCAGTGTAAATGCGGCACAGGATGACCTTAAGTAATCAGCTTGGTGTGGATGGGTGCTAACATTACCTGGCTGAAGTGCAATCCCTTTGACCTTCACTCCTGAGAGGATGTGCCAATGAAGGTAGAAGAAAGTTATCCAGCCCGCCTTACTTCCTGTCTCAGTTATCTGAAGTGTCATGGTCCTCGATCCCCAGTTCACTGTTTCACTGCAGTACACCTTCAGTGGTTCGGCTAGGAGATACCACAAACCGCATCGGTCATGAGAACATAAAGAAGTACCCCCTTTCCACCTGGGCGTACCTCTAAATGATCCTGGGTCCACTCAGCTGTAAGGCCCAATGCCCGTCCCCTCTTGGCGAACTCCCGCCATGGAATATGCGGCATTAAGCACGGGTTTTCAGAGCTATTTGAGAATCCCTCTGTGATAACCTTTTGAAGGAATACACCTGTAGTAAATTACTTGTCAGCTATTCTCCACTGTACTGCTCTGTTAGAATGTTGCATGACATCATAGAATGCCTGAGTGCCTCTCTGGGTGAGATTGTCAGTTGGTCAACTCAGGCTGAGCTGTTGGGAGCTTGCTCCTGGTGGGGCTATCTTTGTACCATCTATCTCCTCCTACTATCCTGACCACCTATGCTAGAACCAAGCTACTAATAAAGAAGTAACCTACTTGTACAGATGGACTCTGTAGCTTCCTTTACAACAATTTTGGCGACGATTTTGAACCTACGTGTGCAGTAAGGAGAAAGGGTCAACCAAGGAACTAGAGGACAAGCATTTAAAGACTTTAAGGACTTTCAAAACGTCAATTCAGAGTCAGAGGTAACGCCCTCGTCAGCCCCACCAGTGTCCTGTACCATCTGGACAGCCTGCAGCCTGGGCTTTTGTCTTCACATCACTGTGGAGCCTGCTGTCACCTGTAAGAGTTCAAGAGGGAACAGTCCCTCTGGCAACAAGCCTGCGGTGTCCCCTTGCTTTATTTCAGCCCCAGCCTGCCTGGAAGTGTCGTGACTTGTCGGCACCTTCAGTGAATTGCCATCAAAGTCTTATTGTGAGAGCAGCGATGTACTTAAAAATGGAAGGCAGGGTTTTTTTTTTTGGTTTTTTTGTGACAGTCTGAGCATCCTACAGTGAGCAAATCGGCAATTACTGTGTTTGTTTGGGGAAGATGCATGCAGCACAAGCCTTTGGATCGGTGACTGGGTTTGTTTCTACTACGTTCTGCTTAATTGTTTACTGAGGAATGACTTGCCCGCAAGCAGTAAGAGGACCAGTCTTACAATGTCTGAGTGTCTCTGTGAGGAGATCGGCAAGCTGCGCAAGCCATCTGATCGGTCACTGTTTTCTGTAACGCAAAGCGGAGCGTTTTGACTGACATCCGTTAAGCTGTGTGTGGCTTTACTGTGAAGTACCATTTCTGAGGTGAGACAGTTGGTTGTTTAGCCGTTCACTGTGCTGCCCGAAATTTTTGAATATTTTTTATATTTGCCGCGAGCACCAGCATGCGCGCATTTACCTCCGCCACAAAACCCCAAGTTCTTCCGACGTTCCTGCATCTGCTCAGCTGCTCTTGGACGCTTTCCAGTGCATGCGTGCCGTGAGCCACCCAGCGCGGCGTCAAAAATGTGCCGACATCTTGTGCTTGGTAACAGCACAGAGTCTCTTGGTATTCTATGGTGAAGTTTTCATTGCCAACCACGTTTATGTTGCTTGAGCGGTTGAAACTACTTTAATCACAATCGCCATAGACTGCGGCATCTTGACAATGGACACAGATATGTTTTCCTTTCCTACAGTTGAATTCTGTTCTCCGTCGAGTTCCTGACACTTGGCATGCGGGACCAAGCCTTTTACCACATTGAGGACATTGGTCTGTGTATTACGGTTGTGTACTGTTCTTGATGCCAGTGCAGCAAGTGAAGGACGCAATACATCGGTTCAACAGGATATAGAACTCTTGGTTCCGTTTTGGTCTCTGGCTACTGTATGGATCTGTCTGTCGAAATCTCGGGTGAGAGATCGCTCACCGGAGCTCCTTCTTTTTGATTGCCTATATTGTTAATTTATCTATCGGTCTGTAACTTTCTTTTGGGTGCGCACTCAGTTTATATTATAGTCTCTTCGGTGGGCAGTTTATGTTTAGATGTTTCTAGGCGGTCTCTGCCTCAACTCTAGTTTCTTTTAGTTGTACTGGTGTACCCTTGTTAGGGGAGGTTCTGTCATTCGTGGGTAATCATTGCCCTGTTTCAGTTCGCAAGGTGATTATCTAATGGTGTACCCTGCCATGGGGAGGTCTGTGCCCTTGGCGTTTTCCCTAATTCTATGTAACTTATGGTGTACCCATCTCTTTGGGGAGGTTGTGGGGGTAGTCAATGTCTTTAATTTCTCAGTCTTCATGCATAGAGTGTACCCATTTCTTTGGGGAGGTTGTGGGGGTGATCAATGCCTCTAATCTACTTTTCTAGTGTAAACTAGTTTGGGGAGGTGGTTGAGGTTGCGTTTGTAGGTAGTCAATGCCTCATGTCAGTTCCCAGGGTGATTGCCCTGTGGCGTACCCTACCTAGGGGTTGTCAGGTGTTCTGAAGTGTTTAATTTGTAGTGTACCTGTCCCTATGGGGAGGTTGTGGGGGTAATCAATGCCTCTAATCTAGTTTTCAGTTTTCCAGGGTTAGTACTCTGTGGTGTACCCAATTTAGAGGAGGTGATGTTGTTTTTCAAGATATCTACCCTGTCGTGTACCCTGTCTAGGGGAGGTTTTCTTATTTTCAAGGGTTAGTACCCTGTGTTTTTGGCGAAGGTTGTTTGGTTAATTCCCAGCGTTATCAATGGGTCTTCTTTTCATGTTGACACTGTGCTCCGGTCGAAGTCCGCCTCCATGGAACTCGTGGCCAAGGGTTTCATGTTTGAAGGACTTGGAGTGTGAAGTTTTTTGTGTTTAGATCTCTTTCGTTACTCCTAGTGGATTTTAAGTGTCAGCATGCCTTCTAGCCTAACCAGGGGAATCTTTGTTTCTTTCCACCGTGTTTTCTCTCTAGTGTCTTTCTGGTTGAGGTTGCACTCTTCTGGCTATCTAGAGTGAATCTAATCCTCGTAGTACCTTTTATTGAGGATGTTGTTTTCTCCCTAGGGCCTGGTTTACACCCACCTTTGGTTAACAGGGTGTCTACCCTGTGGTGTACCCGCTTTTGGGGAGGTTGTGTGGGTGACCGCCCTTCTTGGTTGCATTGGTTTCTCATCTAAACCATGTTTTGTTTTTCCCTGAGGGATGGGGATGGGGCGTGTGGTAATGTTTGCAATTTTTAGTGTTTAGCTTATTTTTGCATCTTAACACATTTCTGTTCATGCCAGTGAAATTCATGATACCTCATGCAATACACCTGTGGATATGTGCACCTCATTGTTGCACCTTCTTGCTAAAGATTTATTGGGGTATCTTATTTGTCTTCACTTTTACTTCTGTTGTTCCCTAAGGAAAGAGGATGTGTAGTAAATTGCTTGTCAGCAATTCTCCACTGTACTGCTCTGTTAGAATGTTGCATGACATCATAGAATGCCTGAGTGCCTCTCTGGGTGAGATTGTCAGTTGGTCAACTCAGGCTGAGCTGTTGGGCGCTTGCTCCTGGTGGGGCTATCTTTGTACCATCTATCTCCTCCTACTATCCTGACCACCTATGCTGGAACCAAGCTACTAATAAAGAAGTATAATATGCGGCATTAAGCACGGGTTTTCAGAGCCATTTAAGAATCCCTCTGTGATCACCTTTTGAAGGAATACACCACTCTCCTATTTTGACCTAATTGAGAGAGTTTTACCAAGAAGATAGCTTCTATGGTCAAGAGGTATATCTTTTAAATGGGAGGATGACCAGATGATAATACTGATCACCAAGATAGTTGATGGGAACCAAACTCTGCTCAAGGGTCCCCTTTGTTGTGATCTTTACAATACTCTTGTTTTCCTATTTCTTTCTTTTTAGGAATTCTTATTGAGACTCCCGGTTCAGTTTGTAGTTAATGCCCTTGTGTACTTGCCAGTTATCCTTCCTTTCTTACAGGAATTTTTGTTTTCTCGTTTAATCTGAGGTGTTCACCCCCAGACATCCCAGGCTGCGTCTTGCTGGTTATGTGTGCAGGTGCCGACGATAAAGAGGGAGTATCCCAGTTGCATCTTGCAATATACACCTCACGCCATGGACATCTCTCTAAAGGGAATGGCCCTCCACAGCCCTAAGACCAGGGATACACATTCGTTTAACCACTTTCGTGCACCCTGAAGACAATGCCAAATGTAATTATAATTGTCCCCAATGCTTTGCCCCAACAACTTTTGACACGATGTGCAAGTAGAAGACAAGGGATGTCCAATCTACTTTACTATCAGTCTTACGTTTCGGTGTGTATTATGCTTGTTGGGCAATAACCTAATTGTGTCCTTGTGAACATCTGGTATATGTTACCCACACGCTGCTACTTATGTATCGCTAACCGCCCTTACTTAGATTGAGGGAATGCTTAAACCTTCCTGAGGACTTTAGACTTACTGCCCCCAACTTTTGGACAACTTCAGTAGTAACCATGCCCTTCATGTTAAGTCTACCCCAGCGTTGACTATCAACCTATTCGAGACACAGGTCAAAAAGATGTGCCCTTCCGATCTCTGGTTCTATCCCTAGCAGCATAACACAGGGGCCAGTCCAGTCAACAGGAACCATGAGGGAACAGGGGACACATGTGCAAACACCTGCCCTTTGTTGAATATTGGGGATGCCGAATGGTCTGTAATACCTTGTCACCATTTGTACACTAAAGCAGAATTCACCAAACTTCTTGCACCCCAGCACCCTGGTTCGGTAACACTTGCCGCAACCTGCCTGCTGCCCTGGCTAGGGAACGTGTGAATATGGCTTAACTAGATTGACCTGTAACTTGCCCTTTGTTTACAGGGGACACATGTGCAAACACCTGCCCTTTCTTGAATACTGGGGATGTCAAATGGTCTGTAAGACATAGAATTACTGCAGAATTTTTCGCAGGGAACCGAAAAGCCACACAGATGTTTAACTTGTGCGGTGCACCAAGTGGTAAATGCCTTGCCCGAACAGATAGCTGTTACCAGCATCCGTCCTCCCCATTTACCACAGGCCCCCAAATATAGCCTTGTGAAGTACATAGCAGCTAACAAATGCACAGCGATAAATTTCTTGCCTCAAAACTTGGGCTGCTGAGACATGCCGTCTCCTTCAGAGAAGAATGCGGTAGTATCCACAGTAGCGTGCGATAGACCTCACCCGCCTAACAACCCAACAATGTGCCCCCTTTAAACAATCTGTCGGAGGCACATGCCACCAACAGTGCCAGCCCCGGCACCAGACAGGTCAGGCCGAGGAATGAACCAGACATCCAGACTCTAAACGACAGCACCACCAACAACCGCGTGGTCACTCACACAGGTCCCAACGCGATGACCCAACCTTGATCACCCTGCCACCTCTATGAAACCTGAGTGCACCTTATAAAACATAGGCTGTGGTTTGCCCGAAACCCAGCTCACTGTCAGCGAGTCTGGAAGAGGAATCAACCAAATTAAAGGCCACTGTAGGCGTTGGAACCTGGTAAACACTGGACCCCGTCTTTTAACCTTTTGCTCTTACCTCCCTGCAGCCTGATTCCCTCTCTTCCAATGGTCCTATAATTCCTTGCGGGATGTCTTCGAACCATCACATGGCAGGCTGAACACATCTCTCCGCGTTACCCACTGTGGAAAAGAAACCACGCGCTATGGCACCTAAACATTGTTTTCCTATTCAGTTTCCTACAGTGCAAACCCCACCCGGAGGTAACAGAGCGCTTTACCGATAGTCGGTTGCCTTACCGACAAAACATTTCTTCAAGTACATAGAATCAAATCACGTGATGTTCGAGCCTCCCGCCATACTCAAACATGGTTTCTCGCAGACTGAGATAAATGACTCCAAGACCGCGACATCGTTCATGCTTCCCAACCTTCAAGCAACTTCCAAACTTCCTTGTTTAAAATTGGTGGTTATGCGAAAACCGTGTACACGTGACTCCCCATTGGCCCGGGTCATCTCGAACCAAATGCCTGCCAAACAGGTACCTTCCAGTTCCTCGCAACACTGGGGGCCAAGACATGCGGGCGGCATGCCCAGAAGACAACCTGCCACATTCCGCACACCAGGCCCGGAACCACAAACTGTGCGAGCATGCCACATGTATAATTAACGTTGGTTGTATGCATCAGAAAATTGGCCCAGAAGTCACCGTGACAGGCTGTATCTCACACGGGTCATGGCAATTAAGTACCCGTGCTAGGGCTGTCGGGCGGCATGTATGTCACCAGTTGCAGAAGTCCCACCCGGCTGAGACCCCCCCCAAGCAGCCACTGTTTGCAGCCGATCCGTTGAGCTTAAATGCTACCTGGCGCCACCCAAATCGTGCAACGGAATACTAACCGAACGAGCCCGGAGGCTAAGCAAAATTGTGCCTGGGGGGGGGGGGGTGGGGGGGGCTGTGGAGGGATGCCACCGGGGGCGTCCCCCGCCATGCATTCCGCACCCGCTGTGCCAAGAGGCCTCCTCACTTGAACGGCCGTACAGTGCCGAACCATGCAACTGAAAGAAATGCTCCACAGCAAGTGGGTCTCACGGCTGTGAGGAGAGCGTGCGCCTGGCAGGGCAGCCCTCACTCTTGGTCTCTTCTGCCCAGGGATTCCTGTGCATGCGACCAAAGAGAAATCCTTTCGGTTCATGAGCGCAACCTTAGCGAGATGGCCCGCACCCTCCTGCCGTCCCCTGAGGCATCTCACGGCCCCTGAGCTGACCGCATCCCCCCATGCCGTTGTTCGACCTGCACCCCTGTCTAATCACAGCCAGTCACTGGGAGACCGGCTCTGCCCATACTATGGTACAGGGCTGTTGGCTTGGTCAATGGTTGCACAAGATAATTAAGTGGCAACTATGGCTTGTCAAAGATGTAGAAAAGCCTTTACTTACACATTTAACGAACCAGCGCGTGGATGATGACAGGAGTTAAACTAAGTGCCTAGCAGAGAAGGGTTCCATACACACTCCTGCAAAATTACCTTATATCGTTTATTTAGCACCGGCCTTCGATGAGGCCAGAAGCGAGCCTGCGCGCCTTGGGGGTGAGAGACGTGAAACGTAGCGCTCCTCACAACCGCACACACTCCGTGGAGTTACTGCTTCCGGCCAGGAACGAACCTGTGTGCCTGAAAGTGAAGGGATCATGACGAGCGCTCCTCTGATTGAGCTCTGCAGCAAGTCCTGTTGGACTTAGTTGGACCCCCCACAGTCAGAACGCACGGGGGACGCAGCGCAGGTGGCGACCTGGGCGTCCGACACCAGCCGCGATCGTCGCCCCCAGAGAGGAGGTGGGAAACTCGGATACCGCAGGGCCATCTGGATCAGAGCCGGTGATGGGAACTCCAACCACGCCCTACCCTACCTTCGCAGAGCATGGAAGAGTCTGGGAGAAGCTCCGGCGCGAGACCCGCAGTACCCAGCTGTTCCCATAGCCGAGCACCCCCCACCCGGTTCCCTCAGGCCGGGACCGAGCACCCGGCACCCTCGATGTCCAATGATCACTGGCAGTACTTATTCCCTATGTGAAAATTAGGGCAGTTATTGAAACATTTAGATCCGCGCCAGTGGCAGTGACCAGGCAAGCAAGCCATGTTGGCAGCGTAGCGAAAATTTTGTCGTGACGGCCAAAATTCCAATGGTGTCTCGCCCACTGGTGCATGCTTTCTAAGGGCAGCAAATTGCCCTCAGTCGAGCAATTAAGGACTTCCCTTCCCTCCTGAATTATTCACAGTGTTAACCAACGCCCCCGCAAATCTTCTAGGTGGAAGAGGGGAGGAACCTGCCCACCTGTATATCTGATAATTACAGGACATTATTAGAGAAAAACGCCATGGGGGAGACCCGAATCACAATGGCGGCTCCCACCGCGGGATCCGGACTCTGGCTTGGGAGAGCCTGTGCCACTGGAGACAAACGACATAACCTCGCCACTATTGCTCCTCAGCCAACATTTAAAATAAATATGACAAAGTCAGACTAACTTCCCGCTCCCCATGCGTCCCAGGGACCTGCCACCGAATCCAGCGAGGGGAGCAGGAGGCCGCCGAGCACAGCGGGACAGCCATCAGAGCGCACGGACCGTTTGTATCGGGGGAGGGACGTGTGCAGCTAAATTGGAAGCCCCCTTGGCTTTATTCGAATGGCTGCCAATTAAAGCGAGAGCACGATCCGCCCAAGATCAGACGGCGTGTTATCTCTAAAGTGGGGCTCTGTGGGGATTGGGGCGCCTCGCAGCCACCCCACACTATCTTCCTCCGCCCCAACCAGGACCAACACCGCCAGAGCATAGATTGCAGTGGCACAGCGGGCTTCCCGGCACCCTTGCCCACGTAGTGTAGCGTCCCCGTAGGCAAGCCGGGACTAACGCCGTCACGTTGAAAGGCGAGCGGAGACCCGGCGGGCTCACCACACTTCGCCCTACATAGCCTCTCCCCTGTTTCAGGGCTTGCCCCGACTGGAGGAGAGGTGCTGCTGCCCGGTGCCCCCTTGGAGCAGTCCTCCCCCCTCCCATGGCGGCCGATGGCCGGGCATTGCCGCTGGGTCTATGAGGGAGGGAGGGGGGAGATGATCGCACTCACCGGAGGAGACCAGGGGGCCCGACCCAAACAGCGAGACGGGCAGCAGTCAAGACGATACACAGTGGGCGGGGGAAGGCATTTGTACCCTTGTCCCCCCCCCCCCCCACGGCGGGAAGTGACGCAGCCAGCTGACCCCCTGGTCCCTAGACCAGGGAGCCTAGTATGCTGACTCCTGTGCCTTCCTGTGGCACTAAGATGGGCGCCCTGTTGGAGGGTCCCCTACGTGGCCACCCAGGCAGCCTGGCAGTGTGAGCAGGAAGGCGATAACCATGCTATAAAATTCTCTTAGGCCGGAAGCATTGCTCATGTTGATGCCACTGCGCGAGTACTGTGACTTGGAAAATGCACTATTGATCACAGAAAAACAATGGCTGCATAAAATACACTCAATTTAATAACCTCCATCATTCATATCTATCTTCACACAGGCTGGCGCAAATGTATGCTACATCTATTGACATATGCCCCCGTTGCCAGAATCCAGAGGCTACATTCCCCGACATGGTCTGGTCATGCCACCAAATAGCGACACACTGGCAGTGGCGGCTGGTGACATTTGAAAGTGGTGTGGCGTAAAGTTATCATGGTACTGCACTGAGGCGAGCGAGCGAGCCCTAACAACTCCTCCGAGAAAATTTTGAAAAAAGAGTAGATAAATGGAGCATTTTCAAGCAAATTTGAGGAAGCAGGAAGGTTGATAAAGCACTTGCAAAAGTATTATGACAGGATCTGTAATAACATCCTTATATCCATCAACTTTACCCCAACAAAAGTAAAAAACACACACTCAAACTCTTTCAAGTACACACATAAAGCACGAGTCACAAACATTTGTGTAGGCTTAAAGACCTATAAACAAAAAAGTATACAGAGACCGCTGCAGCTGCAAGCAGACGTGAAATACTCGATTTACTCACAAAGTGACAAACACAAAACCCGCAGCCAGACATACTGGGCCCGGTTCCACCTCATAAGCACCACTGGTCACACCTTCCCCAGTTTTAAGGTTGCGTCAATCAGAATACAAGCATTTGCAATGCAATAGGTCCCGCATTTGCGAGAGTTTGAGCTATTAGCATTGTAAATGACAGTGCCTTTTATTTATGTTTTTAAAAAAACCAAACTTAAATAAAAAGCACTGTCATTTACAATGCCAATAGCTCAAACTCGTATAAATGCGAGACCTATTGCATTGCAAAAGCTTGTTACCCTTGAATCTCAAAATTGGCTTTCAACATTAACAAATCCATTCATTGTCTTAAGGACCCATTTTGGAGGAGATGCTTTCTGAGCCTAATTCAATCAACTCCTCTAGAAGCCATGAGAATGAAACTTTTAATTAGCATAGAACTGGGCGCGTCCTTTTTCTGCTGAAAGATGTCAACTATTTTTAGTTGGCATTTCAGGCAGCACCTAAAAAAATTTAAAGCCGCAATAAGATTGTCCTAAACACAATAGGGAGCGGAATGTATTCTTGGCTTGCAACCTGTTTGCACCTCTTAGCAGAAAACACTCCGGAATGTACTGATTCTGGACAATACCGTTAATGCAATCAACATGTTTAAGTAAAGATTAAGACTCTTGGTGAAGAGGCTATCTATTGGAGATGATTAATGAAACCTTGTAACACAAATTACATATTCTTTTTAATGTTCATTCAGGGCAAAACAATCTGTTCCATTATGACAATTTAGTTTTTTTTTTTTTTTTAATTCGGATGTATATGTTGATTAGGCCATGTTTCAATACTCATAATACTTGTAAATGGAAAACCGAATTACCTGACATAACTTATTGGCTTCTATAAAGAAAACAAAGCTTACGTTATATTCCACTGCATGAACCTAGTGATTGTCACTGCTCCCATATTTCCTACACTCTGCGTTTGATCCGGACTCTAATATGCTTCTGCCACTCATTTTTAGATAAAAGGACACTGCACAAAGGTTTCCTATATACCATCAATGTAAGGTTAGTAATAGCAACCTGACCAAGGGTACTACAATCATTGAAGACTAACGCCTATCTCCCTAAGAGGTAGTACCGCACCAAAGTTCAACCTTAGTGGAGAACACATTTGTCCCCAATAAGCATCACCTTCCTCACATCAATGGACAGCTATGGGTACGGAAAATAAAGGAAAAACTGCCTTCTCACCGGATAAGAGCAAATGCAACACCAGAAACTCTTTAGGGCTGAAAGAATAGCAAAGATGACAACTTTCGAAACTGGCCTGTGAACCAGGGTGCAGGCAAACAGTACCTATTCCAAGCAGAGGCGAAAAATAGATCAAGTGACACCTCTCACCATAGCAATAATCAAAATAAAAGTACCACTGTCTTTCAGCCATAGTACATTTGCAAACAATTCACATTAGGTAATTGGAAGGCATTCTATGCAATAAGTTTTCCCTGGCATTAGCTGTTTGAACCGAGAGGGAAGGAACTTACTAGCGGGAGAGGGGAGGCAGTCGCCGGGGGTGGGGGGGGGATTAGAATTTCAAAATGAAAGCTAAGCTTACCAGACCAGGTCCGCGCGGCGCCTCTCTGCTTCTCGGCCGGGTCCCGTTGGCACCTCTTCTAACAGCACTGGTTGGCAACCCCTCTCCAGCAGCGCCAGCATTGGCTTAGAGCAGGGTGACTCATCGCCCGCGTACCCATTAGGAGACCGAGGTTTGAGCCTTTGCTCAACCCTCGCTCTCCTAATGGGCATGCGCCAGCCACAGCAGACAGTAGTGCGCATGACTGGGCACGGAGCGAAAATTTGCCTCCTTCACCCAGCATGCGCACTGCTGCCTGCTGTGCGCCACCCCTGGTCAGCTGCATGTCAGTCACTCAGCAGCATGACGTCGGACCGCCCCCCCCCCCCTTCAGAATCTGAAGGGGGTGGGAAGTCCGAGTTCATGCTGACTGTGACTGACATGCCGCTGCCCGCGTCCCACACAGGGGGACATCAGCAGGGCAGCCCTCTAGTGGCCGCCCGTCGGAGCCTTCCCCCCCCCCCCCTTGGTCCATCGCTCCCTGAGGCCGCGCCTGTGGGGAGGGGAGGCCCCAATGGGCAGTGCTGGGGGAGGCGGGCCACATGGCTGGGCGGGGCCAGGCCCCATTTATGCCTCCCGCCCCTGCAGTTCGCCCTCTGCTTCCTGTGTGCTGCTGACTTTCTGTGCTGGAAGAAATGGGCGGGGGTAGCGAGCTTGGTTCTTACTAGATCAAAGCTGGTATAGTAGAAATTCCATGGCACGTGCCGCAACCCAGGGAAGTGCATTGATATCGTTTATAATAAGTGTGAAACTTTCGCCGCACACGCTTAAATTAAAAACTTAAATATGTCTTTCACCAAGCCCCCCTGCCCTTCCCCAAAGTGTTGCGCCTCACCAAGCTTAGGCTGATGGCGATTAGATAGTCACATGGGATCAAATGTCTTGCTATTCGGAAACAGCTGGTGTGATGTTTTCTTCAACTCACAGTCATAGTGGCAGCTTAGTCTATACAGGAAAGTCAGCAGCCGGAGCTGTTTGAGACAAGCGGAAGGCCTGGGTTGGTGTGTCATGCATAACATCTTTAAGGTTAGTCTCCCTGTTCCACAGGGAGGCAAGGTAAAGCCCAGAGTGCACGGTCCACCAAGACTTACCCTGGCGTGCCTAGTCTGCGACCTTTTGAAGTTCGTTTCTTTATTTTAGGAAGGTGACAGATGCTATCACAGTTGTTTGATAGGCACCAGGGCCAGATGACATTCAAGTGCATTGTGTCTGGAAACTAAGGATCGGGTCCATTTTAGCAAGCACAAGGAGCTGTACATATTTGGTGTTGCTCATAGATGCCCTGTGTTGGGTGAATGATATCTGAGAGCTGTACTCCTTCGAAAAGGACATTGCCAAATAATCAAGTCAATGGCACATCAAGGGGTTATGGCGGAAAATCTCCAAAGTAATTTTGTTTTGGAATCAAAAAAAAAAAAAATCAAAAAAAATATATATATATATATACTGCTCTCTTTTATCCATTATACTATATAAATGTGTGGACGTGAAATGTTCGCCTTGGCCGCGTCACGGCCCCCCAAGATTCAAACTACATGTGGTGTTACCCAAGGATACTTTAAATGGATACACTGTAGTGGAACAAGGTTTATCACATTAGGTCCCAGATGTTGGAACTCCCTACCTCTGGAGATTAGGTCCTGCACAGACCTCATGACTTCCCGCAAACTCCTAAAACATGGTTAGTTGGACAGGTATATGAGTAACATACCACTCTAACAGGTTTCAGAGCAGCGCCAGGAAACCAACCTGGTACGTGTGCCCTACAAATATAGTATAACATAACATAACAAATGTTGGTTTGGATTTCATAATCTTTTAGGAGCAGAACAGAATGTGCTTATGCACAAACTGATAAATCCGAAAACGGAGCTTGAGGAACCACACAGGATGTTTCACAAGGTAACAGCAAGCCATACTTGTTGGAATAAACAATGAATACAAAGAAATTACACTATTTGGAAATTAATTGAATAAAAGCCTACAAGTTTAACGATAGTTTGGACCAATAGTTATAGTTAAAGGTGAGATAAGGTTACCTCGTTTTACAAAATCAATTCTAAGTAATTTTAGTTCAATTTGTATCAGTTAATAACATTAACTAACAACATTATATAACAAGCAATAAACAAACGGTGGATATTTCCAGTGCCTGTAATATGTATTTGCACATAGTTTCATAATTGTTGTGGATAGCATTAGGTTTTAGGTAGTGAGGGAGGTGCTGAGCTAATTTAATTATTGACACTGAGTTGATTCTATACGCATCAATCCAACTTCCATGTCGTATTAAGGAAATAAACGTTAATTGTAAGCAAATTAAAAAGTAGGAATGAATCGAAATATTTCAATAATATTTACCTCAGTTTGAGTTTATATGAACTGTTGAACGACAAGGCTGGAATAAGACTCCATCACCTAATTTAACGTAACAATTTGGAAAAATATTCAATAAAACCTGTATTACCCGGTTAGTTAACATAGATCACCAGAATGCCTGGCCATTATTGGCAGTAGAAAGGCTAATACAAGGAGATGTTGCTGAGATATTGGTCAATTTGAAGTAAACAATAGGATAGTAATACAATGGGAAGGAAGCAAAAGTAGGGAGTCAATGGCCTAAAAGGTAAATACGGCAGAGTTTGCAGTTTTATCGATGTTCATTTATTCGTCTTAGCAGGCTGTAGGAAGGCGAGATTGTCTCAACGAATCATTGCCAATAATGCCGGCACTAGCTAAGGTTGTGGCACTAACCGTTCAAGAGACAGTGACATGTAGCAGCCAGGGACAGCGAGCATATGTTTTCCGTGTGCTGTGTGAGAGTACAAAGTCAGAAGCTGCTGCCCCCCTTACTGTCTGATGTTCACAGCTTTTAACTGCCCATCCCATCATTAGATACCCGTGATGTCAGCTTGTGTTTATAAACGTAGGGAAGGTAGTTAACCCACACGTTACCTTCACCTTGCTTTATCGTGCTGCAGCTGTTGGAAACACACTTACAAGCCAGAAAGGACCCTAATTTGGCCCAATTGAAAAATCAAAATAGGTTTGCATGTCCTTCAACGCCAATCCCAGCAATGCCTTGTTAACCATGCCATATTTTCCAGTTCAGAGAAACAGAGTTAGGTGTTGCCTTCTTCTCTCAGTCTTCCCTTGTAGACAAGGGAGTTTGAAACGTTCACAAATTTTGGTCCTCTAGCTTAAAGATATGTATCCTTCAGAAGCAAATCCTCATCTTTTAGTCAGTCAGTCATATTGGCCTTATCCGGAGTCATGATAAAATGCGTCCATACCAGCAGCCAACTTTTATATAGTTTGCCCTGCCTAAGAAATCATGCAAATCTTGAGGCAGCAGCAATTCGGTTACCATAAACACTATTAAAACATAACCCTTTTTAGACAAAGTGGAAAATGAAACATCGTGCTAGGAAAGAAACTGTTTTCCGAAAATAAGCCACCACACCTGCAGTGATCATATTCTTGCTTTGTTTCAAGAATTATGTTCAAGGAATGAAGGGTATAGATGGATTGACGAATAAAAAAAAAAAGATATGGTTCAGTTCTGGCCCTACAATGCAGGTTTTAGATCTTCAACCAAATTACGTTAGGAGGATCTGCAGTTGCATCTCGAAGAAAGTTAGGAACACCATTCAATTCAATTCAAAAGACCTTTATTCGAATTACTTAAATTCATAAAAGTACACACATAAAAACAATTCATTATTACAATATTACAAAATACAATTGCATAAAGATTAAAAAGAACTAAAACAACAATCTTTCAGGGGTTTTCCATCGTTTTACGTACACGTATTATTAGTCTTAAGAAGGTGCTAGTGCGAAAAGTCAGTTCCTCCGTGTCCAGGGAGAGTAGCATTAGACGGGACTCCTCCAGGGAGAGGGGCCTTTGTTTTCTAAAATAAGGTGTTAAAAACCAGTTGATATATTTTAAATAAAATTTACAGAAAAATAAAAAATGCAGATCATTCTGCGTACTGGTACCGTCACAGGGACAAGGATTATATTCAGTAGGATGGTTATAACCCAAAGGGAAACCCAACAAAAATGTTATGGAGCCTGCCCTTAGGCGAAATAACAGGGACCTTTCCCAGCTAGACATAGGAAGGGTAAGGTAAAGTGGAAGGGGTTGCCTGCACAAGTCGTTCTCCATGTATCTAACAATAGTGGATTTAGATATTTCCCTTTCCATCCTTTCTGTTTCAAAAAGTGCATAAAGTGCTTGTTTAACCTCTACCTTATCTTTACATCCAATTCTGGAGGGATCAGAAAAGATATCGCCTTTGTTCACGGCGCTTAATGTTTTTGAAACTCCAGCAAGCCATGGGATTGATAAGCCGTGATCACATTTAAGGCAATCTTTAATTATATCTTGTGTTAGAGAGGCTGCGTTGTTCCTCCAAATTCTCAGCCAAAATAAAGCTGGTATGGTTCTAATAAAATCACAGATGTAAGGGAGATTTAGCTCTTTGTGACAGATGAATTCAGAGGACGAGATTGGGGCACCCAGTACTTTCCTACAGAAGCGGGGTCTCTTCGCGTTGAATACCGGGATTTTTAGCGGAGGCCCAAACTTCAGCTCCGTAGGTGGCAACAGGGATGCACTGCAATCTAAAGGTTTTTAGAATAGCACTGGTAGCACCTAATTTCTTAGGGCGTGGAAGACTCAATATTGAATTGATGGCCTTCGAGAACTTGCTCATGGCGTGGGCAGAGTGCCCACTCCATGAGCTGTTCGCAGCGAAAGCCACCCCTAGATATATAAAAGAATTTACGGAATCTAATTTGTCAGGCCCAATGTGAATGGTATTGAGTTTCCGTTTCCCAGGTCCACATGACATAACAAAAGATTTTTTTTAATTTACACGCAGATCTAGGCCCTCCATATGATGGACAAAATTTTCCACAAGCAAGCGGAGGGCGTTAGGGGTGCGGCCCATGAGGACCGCATCGTCTGCGTATAATAAAACTGGCAAAGGATGCCCCTGGATAATTGGCACATCTCTAGTTACTTGTTTTAATGCCTTTGCTATGCCATTGATATAGATGATAAACAGCAGGGGTGCTAAAACACACCCCTGTCTAACCCCCCTGCCAATTTTTATAGCTCCGGATACTTCACCACCCAACCCAATCCTAACTTGCGCCCTAAGATCAGTATGAAGATACGCCAAGAAGTATAAAAGGGCCTCGTCCAATCCATAATTACACCATTCACGCGTAAGCTGAACAGCAGTGGGGCCAAAAGACATCCTTGCGTCAATTCGCTTCTTGTAGAAATCTCCTTGGATAGTCTGCTCTGGGTTTCTGAGTAAAGTTGCAAATTATTGCTGTTATGTACGGGTTACAGAACAGGATCCATAATTTAGCCCACTAAAGCTAGCTCGCAGGGGCAGGGTACCCATAACAGCGAAGGGAGGAAGGGGGGGCTCTGGCAGCGACGGGAGCCTCCCCAGAGTTGTGGCGGAGTTACAGGGCGATCTGGAGGCAGAAGGGTACAGTAAGGGTACCTCTGTGACAGTCGGTACAGTAAGGGTACCCCTGTCCAGCACAGTAAGGGTGCCCGAGCCAAGGTCCGTGAGCCAAAGGAGGTTCTGGAAAGACCGCGACGGCGCCCCGTTAGTCCTTCGGGCGGTTGGGGGGCCTGACCAACCGGGGGCGTGCCATAACACGCTCCGCCCCCGTAAAAAGGGGCGGGAGTATTAGACAGATCACGTGATCCAAAGGAGGATCCGAAAAGAATGTGCCGCACTGCCGGGCATCGACCCACCATGCGTGCTGGCTCGCAAGGCGGGCGGAGCAGCGAGGGGCTGCTTGCCCTGGATCGCCCGTAAGATAACCCACTCTATCGTCATACTTATGTTGTATGAAAAAAACCTGCAGCAGTTCTTCACCCATAACTAATGTGTCAGTGTAATCTTTGGGTGATGTCTGTGCATACGTGTTGAGTGGAGCGGATGACGGTGTGGTCACTATGCCGCTGCCCGCGTCCCACGCAGGGGGACATCAGCAGGGCAGCCCTCTAGGGGCCGCCCGTCGGAGCCTCCCCCCCCCCCCCCCCTTGGTCCATCGCTCCCTGAGGCCGCACCTGTGGGGAGGGGAGGCCCCAATGGGCAGTGCTGGGGGAGGCGGGCCACTGGGCTGGGCGGGCCAGGCCCTATTTATGCCTCCCGCCCCTGCAGTTCGCCCTCTGCTTCCTGTGTGTTGCTGGCCGCGCGAGATCCCACCCTCTCCGCTTACCCTGCACGGCGTAGGAAGCGCGCAGCTGGAATGTTATAATGTTTTTTCTTGTGTTGCAGGTGGAGTTACAGGGCGATCTGGAGGCAGAAGGGTACAGTAAGGGTACATCTGCGACAGTTGGTACAGTAAGGGTACCCCTGTCCGGCACAGTAAGGGTGCCCGAGCCAAGGTCCGTGAGCCGAAGGAGGTTCTGGGAAGACCGCGACAGATCACGTGATCCAAAAAGAATGTGCCGCACTGCCGGGCATCGACCCACCGTGCGTGCTGGCTCGCAAGGCGGGCGGAGCAGCGAGGGGCTGCTTGCCCTGGATCGCCCGTAAGATAACCCACTCTATCGTCATACTTATGTTGTATGAAATAATATGCAGCAGTTCTTCACCCATAACTAATGTGTCAGTGTAATCTTTGGGTGATGTCTGTGCATACGTGTTGAGTGGAGCGGATGACGGTGTGGTCACTATGATGATTGTCAGAATATTCTCGCTGAGGGAGCTGCCAGTGCGGGCGGCTTGTGGGGCAACGCCCGAGCGCCCTTAATGGACGCACCGCCACTGCACAATGGGCAGACATATCCACGATATTATCAGGGGCAACGGAAAAGGCGCTCACGGCCCAGGGAATACACTTTATATTAGGCATGACAAAACGTTATGCTTGTCACCCCTTGTATCACAATCTGGCTCACCGACCTCCGCGGGCACAGGTGGCGGAACACGAGACACGCCAATGTACCATGTCACATACACCCTCCGCTGCAACTCCTATGGACTGGCATACATATTTAGCGTATGTGGAAACAAAATTAAATATGAGAAACAGTACCCCGCAACAGGGCCTCGATAACGCAACAGTCCCCCCATGAGCCCCGATGTCAATCCAGTGACATTAGGAATAACCTGCACTGATATATGTAACACAGCACTCACGTCAAACCTGCCTCATATTCACGACCCTAGACAAATGAACCCATGAGGATGCAACAGAATTGCTCCCAACAACAGCAGACATACAATATTATATAGGACAGCTTTTAATGCATGTTTATCGTAAATGTTACCATATTATGCTTGCAATTGTATGTCCCGAAAATGCCATCAACGTTGTATCACTGGTACACTCGTCGATATAATGATACCTATAAACCTTCTGTATCCATACACTTTGTGTATCTGGTCGGGTGAAAATATGCCAGCTAAACAATGCCACGGTCAAATGCTCAAACATATGAAAACTAATAAACAGCATTTTTTTTTTTTTTTTAGAACTCATTGATAGTTGACACAACCTACACTTTTAACATTTAATTTTTTTGTAAAAAAACAAAATCTACCGTCACGAAACACATTTAGTTTAAAAAAACACCAGTAGTGAAACTCTTTAAAAAACAAAAGCTTAATTAGCAAGATTTTCTCTTTGGCATATAACCTCATTTTTCCTGTTTTAAAACATTACTAATGTTGCTAAATTCTCATATCAAAATAAGCATATAATCCACAGGAAAAAAGTCTGAGCAACCTTTAAAAAGAAAATCATTACATCGACCATAAACTCACCAGTGCAGTAACTACCCTTCGTAACAAACAACTAATTCGCTTCAGGTGGCCTGCTTGCCGCTTTTAAAGCCACAAAAAAAAATCCTTCCGTGCAGGTCATGACGGTAATGCATGCACAGCCAATACTTTGAGTAGAAGAGTTTAAAAAAAATCAAAGTGTCCGCCTTTTACAAAGCTTACTCGGATTCATTATGCAAATTAGGCAAGTCTTTACATAGTCGGCGGCTTTACACTTGTTTTTTTTTTTGTTGCTTTGCAAGTTTCATCCATTAGTAGCTCTTCTCCTCTAATGTGTGTTTGTGCCTTTAGCTAACAGGGCACCCAGAAGTTGTTAACAGGTATCCTCGCCGTTTCTGTGTAGTATTACTTCTCCGGCCATATTATTCCCTTCGCAGGCAGCAGCAGGGGGGCCAGGATAACAAAACCTAAACTTTGACCAACTGTTCCCTAACTTCGCTCTTGTGTAGGAGAGGCTGGTGAACGTGCGTTTCCGCCAAGGGGGCGGTCTAAGTGGAAGTCAAACTGGAAATGGGAACATTTTGCGTCACATGCATGGGGTGGGGAGGGGCTATCATCAGTTTTTTCGCCAGGCAAAGCAAAAGTATAGAATGTGCTCTACGTACACTGAAGTTGCACCATCGTAAGTTGTCTGCCTTGTCACCTTGAAAGCCTTGGAAGAACAGGGTAATGTAACAAACAGAGACGAGCATTGGGCTGCCGCCTTTAGAGCTGGGGATCCAGATTCGATCCTCGGCGTCGGCTCAAAATTCTGTGATTCTGGCACATCACGCAATCCCTGCGCTTACCGTGCAATAGGTCTCGCACAGGGGCGTAACACAGCCCCCCCCCCCCCCAACAGCCGCGCGGTGCGGGGGCCCCCACGCTCCAGGGCCCCCCCTCACTCTCAGTGGAGGAAGACGGCTCTTCAGTCTAAGCAAATAAAATGGTGCTCCTGCGCGCACGGCTTCCCTAGGTCCCCATGTTCCCATAAATTAAACTGTGCGCGCATGCCACGGTGACGGCCTCTAAGCCTCCGAGTCTTCCCTCTCTTTCTTTCTGGCTCCTAAGTTAGTGAAAACCGAGACTTCAAGAAACGGGTATTACCCTCTCTTTCCAACTTTCGTTTATTTGCTCCCCTGTGAAATGGATCCAAAAAAGAAAAACATTTTTGCTGGAAACGTTGTCTTTTTCTTATACAAGTGCAGACTCCGGGTGGAGAGAAATAAAACATTCAAAATGTGAAAAATAAATAATTAAAGCAAGACAGAGTGGTTGCAAGGTGGCCAGGTTGATTTATTTACACCTAACCACATTAGCACCACTTTACAGTGTTTGCCAGTGAAGTGATACTTTTGTTTTCTCCTCTCTCTTTGAACAACATTGGGGCATATTATCAAGCCTGGCGATAAAATTATCGCCGCTTTAGCGGCAGAAATCTGCCGCTAAAACGGCGATAATGGGCTTGATAATATGCTCTATGGAATTCCAATTGAAGCCCATGTTAGATGTCCTTCACATCTAACATGGGCGTCAATTGGAATTCCATAGAGCATATTATCAAGCCCATTATCGGCACTTTAGCGGCAGTTTTCTGCCGCTAAAGCGGCGATAATTTTATCGCCTGGCCTGATAATATGCCCCATAGTTTTCCCTGTGTGGGAAAGTGCACCTTGCCTGGAGGTACTGAAATACCTGCTTGATGGGTGAATTGGAAAAACAAAATGTGTAGAGCGACTGTGTGTTTACGAATGTGGTCTTTTTAAACCATATTGCCTATGTTTTGAAAGGATATAAGCAATGGGCACTGAAACGGGTCCCTTCCGGGCCCTGTAGTCATGGCCTTACCTTTTCATGCAAAAGCACTCACTAATTTCTGAATGAGTGTAAAAGGAAAAAGGTAACCATGTTGTTCCTGCTTACATTTCACATGCTTTACTTAATCTTGCATTCCCTATGAGTGTTTGCTTTTTCTAGGATGTTGTTAATTTTTTAAAAAAAATCACAATGGATGGTTTCAGTTCCTATAGGTAGAGGGAGATACAGCCAACAGTTATGTGCTGTAACAAGAAGAGGGGATGTCTCCTGGGATAGGTGGGTATGCAAGGAGGAGGAAAGGTACTCCTTTGTTTGGTACGTAGTGCCCTCACACACCCTTTCGAGTGTATAGCATCATCATCGGGCAAAGTGGCTCCTCGTGGGGGTGGCGCTGCAGTCCCTCACGGGCCCCTAGGGGCTCTCTGGCGGAGATCTTTTAGGAGTTGCCGCAGTTGTGATTGAGGGTGTGTGGGAAGGAAGTGCTAGTGAGTGTAGGTTAAAATGGGTCAGGAGGCCCTGACAACTTTATTAGTAGGACCCCTGATCCAAAATAAAAATCCACGGGGATGGAGATGCACAATAGTGCCGTTAGGAGAGGGGAAACAAGACCAAATAGATTCCCACTTCTCTCAACCCGTGTGGTGTGTAATAAAGTGCGGATTTAAAAGGGGGTCGACATGTTTTGCGCTATAATTTGGTCCCTAAAGGATCCCAGAGCGCTTCATCAGGACCAGGTGGAGAATAGAGAACGAGAATCAGGAAAAAACACCCTGTATTCCTTAATATATCCTAGTTAAGGTATATGACAATTATAGTTTTAGGACCCGTTTTTATACTGATGTCCTTAATCACAGCCCTCCCTGGATCGGAGAAGGGCTCCGTCGGATGTACCACGGGGTGAGGTCAGGATACAGCCTCACGTCACCGGAAACCTACCCGTCCAGCGGTACTGCCGGTAGCATGATTAATTTTTTTTAGGCAGCATATTGCTCTTGTCTAGTGCGTAATTAGAATTGAGTCACATCCAGGCGTTTATAGCGGGTTAGTACAGTGCAAGTTTCTCTCAGTGGGGCAGTATGGTGTTCAGTGGGGGAGAGGATGTGGCGCTATGGTCAGAGCTGCTGAAGTGGAACTGGTGAGCCAGGTTCAGCCTTAATGACCAAGCTCCCAGGCCACTCTCCTGAGGGAGCACATTCCTGTGCTACACCTTAGAAGGCGCCACAAGACTTTAGATGCCCAGATGTCTTAGCACCAGCAGGTGGACCCTAACGGGGGCTAGTGTGGATTAACCTTGAAGGCCTGTCCACCACTATCCATGAAGTTCACCTCCAGTCTTGGGGACAGACCTATGAAGCAGCACACCATAGAGTGGCAGTGACTCTGTCACTGAGGTCACAGGACCCTTGAGCAGGGTGGCTCTAGGGCAGTGCAACCGCACCGGGCGCTAACTTCAGGTGGGGCATTTGGGTAGAAATCAATTCTGATTATTAAAGAGATCCCCCAACCATGGTATTATGTTTTTAATTCTGAGTTTGTGTTTCTCCAGACCAATCACTATTAAACTATGCTGCCTACTAGTATGGTTGTCATGTGACTCCTACACCTTGTAGTCCTTTGTCTTATGTAACATTTTGGATATTTGGGACATTCTGTGATTGGAAACGTATCCCACTTTGTGAATGTATTTTAATGTCAATAACACATATTTAACCTTAAATAAACATGTGTATCTATTGGTTAAATTAAATAATGTAATAAGCTGTAACCGGTTAGTGAAATGGGAAACGAATTCTACAAATTGGGATATTTTGCTCTTTCTGCCACACCTCTCACTCCGCCCACTGGGTTATTCCCGCCCTCTGATTCTCCTCCCACAGTTCCCCTACTTTTTATCCCCCACTTCGACCACTGCCTGGCACTAACATGCATTAGAGACAACTGTGGGCTTTTGCCACTGGGTCTTTTAGAGAAATACACCTCAGGTCCATACACGGGGGCTAAACACAGCACGTTTCTGGGTTCTCCGCACAACGTGTTTGCTATTTGATGCCAGACTTCTGCAGCTTGTGTTGAGGAAATTAAACATTCCTTGTGCTTGTATAAAACATAGCTGCCAAGTGTGGTTGGCACCATGTCGTGTCCATTTGTAGCTTTTATCCAACAACACTTTGCATGCTGGAATGTTTAACCTCTTAGATGGTCACAGCACAACTCCCAGAATGCCAGGCGCTGTTGCCTTAAAATCCAGGCCTGGCTGGCGGTGTCACACGTGACGATAGAGCCATTTGGAGGCAATGGTGAATCTGTAATTTAGCAGGCGTGTCTATACTCTTATTAAATTGTAAATACCGCCAGTGTTGACACACTGAGGTCTGAGGCCTCTGTTTGTTATGAAGTAAGGCCCAGTCTGGTGGTTCAGGTCAGTCCTTGTGAGAGAAGCTGCTGGACTTGTTTTTACCATGCACTTTGAAAGTATTTTCACCTTGATGCAAGAAGAACGTTGGATCATTTTACAAAACATGTTTGATTTTTGTTGATTGCCAGACTGGTGATTGCTTTATTTTGCACTTTGAAAGTATTTGCACTTTTTCTTTTGCTTTACCAGCTACAGTTTGTATTGATTGTCATTAGGTACTTGCTGATAAGGTTTGTTTTTATTCTACATGCAGTGTTATTTATGGTGTTGCTTGCACTTGTCTATAATACGCGTACCTTAAATCTTGTATTTAGCATTGTTTACACTACAGAAATGATACATTAAAACAGACAAACATCTGCATCAATGTCCTGAAGCATCCAAACAGTTTTCTTCCTCAGCCTTGTTTGCCTGCCTGTTTTGCAGTGCTTACTAATAAAGACAATATGATTGAAATTGCTTCCTCAGTTTGCGTTATCATGCACAACCCTTGACAGTCGCTAGTGTGTGGCATGCAGATAATTCACCAGTCTATTTCTCTTGACTTTCGCAGGATACTGAGTTATAGCTTGTGTACTTCTCATGTATAGTGTCAGTCGAGCTTTTATGGAATTGCAGGTTTGGGTTGGTCTTTCAAAGTTTCAAGGTATTGTCAATTCTATTTCAGACCCTTCATAATTGTTCTTTGTTCTTCAGCCATAGGCAGTTCCTGAGACAATAGGATCACTCCTTGGCATTGTTCTGATTGATGCCTCAGTTAAATAATCTGCTTTTGACAGTATTGTTACAAATGGCATTGATTGTATGTTAAGAGTGTTTCCCACTTTCTCATTAGAACTTAGAGAAAGACAATATAGAGGCATTTCATTTAAATGTTGGAGATTTCGAATCAAAATATGCTAGATTTCTGGGTGGTAGGGCAAAATGGTAGATGGTGGGCCGTGCCGCCGAGGGAGGGGGGGGGCCTCAATGTGCTTTGCAGGGGGGCCCCCTCAAGTTTCGTTATGCCACTGGTCTCGCATTCTCTAGGTCAGCGCTATTGGTGTTGCATTATTATTTAGAACGCCAATAGCTCTCTCATTAATGGGAGACCTAAATGAATCGCGTCACCCAACGCCCCCCCCCCCACGAGAAGCAAGCAAAGAGCCTTTGGTGAAAGGAGGGACGGAATGGCGAAAAGGAAGCCAGCCTGTGAGGAGCAGTAGGGGAGAATGTGAGATGGCTGGCGAGAATGAAAGCATAAGATGAAAGGAGGGACAGGGTGGGGAGCGGAAGGAATGCAAGAAGTCTTAGGGTAAGGAGAAGCAAAGAGCTTTCAAGGATTTGAGGGAAGGCTGAGTGCCTTTGGAATATGGAGTGGTAGTGAAAGAGGGACAGAATGTATGTACCCAGTAAAGGGGCAGGGTAAAATATGATTGCATTCAACGTCTCGTCCGTGGTACTATGCGCTATATAGATGCAATTTAAACCTAAAGTAATAGAGGGGCAGAGTGAGAAGGGCAGATTTGGAGCGTGAAGGGGCAGTGGGGACAGAATGACAGCCTGCAATAAACGACGCAACAGAGTGAGAAGGATTAGAAACTTTATGGAGAGGGCAGGAGGCGGGGCATGTGGTGAGTGTGGGCACAGGGAGGTTGTGTTGAAAGGTTACGGTGAGAAGGAAAGAGTGCCACCCAGCGGCGGATGGAGAGACAGGGTGAGATGAAACTGAGAAGAAACTGATGACAGCCCCCGCCTCAGGGGTGCACTCCCTCGGTATAGCTGCAGGGGCAGTGCGGTGGCACGCATCCCTCGGAATGCTTCATCTAGTGTTATGGGCTACTGGCAGTCCACGCGGGGCACACACCCATGCACTGCGCCTGGCCGCTCTGCTGAGACTGTTGACGTGACCCAACCCAGGAAGGCAAGAGATTTTGCAGTGTTGAGGGGCAGAGAGGGACCTCCCTGCCCATGGACAGGGAGATATGGGACTCTCTGGATCCTTCGCCTGGTACCTGCTGAACACACGAAACCAAGGGGAAGCCAGTGTGTCATGCGGCCTAGAGCAAAGAAGGATGTGGCTCCCTGGCCGTTATTTAGCCTGTGAAATAGAGCAGTAATCAGCCCCTGCCACTCCACCTGCACCTGCTGCACCACTGGAAGCTACGTCCCTGGAGGGTGGGCACTATACAGGATGTAACACAAACAATCCAAGAAAGCACAGAAGATGCATAAGGCGCACCGATATTAGTCATATTGTTACTAAAAATATAAAATCCACACACAGGACGCTGTAGTAAACATGCTTTCCAACTGTGAGAGCCATGAACACAAACAACATGGAAAGATAAAAGAGGGCATTAAGAACAGGCTAGAGAGAAAAACGATGACTTGGGAACAAAGCACGAGGCACCCAATGCTACCGTTCCTTGAGAACGAACCTTTCTAATAACTTATTTTTAATAAGTTATTTTATAATATAATAACCAATCACATGGTCTACAATTCCGTTTAACCGTAATAGCCTGAAGTAGCTTTGTTACATTGATGACAATAGTACACAAATTATATTTCAGTAGGTAAATGTGCTCAGGGGACTAATGCATGTCGGGGACATTAATATGAATATTTACAAAGCACTGTCATTTACAGACCGCCAGCAGTGCAACAAATGAATCACAGCACCCAGGCTTTAGCTTTAAACATCTGAAACTAAGCGCAGGTGCCACGATTGCTTCAAAAGTAAAGAAATAGAAAACGTTCATTTTTTTCAATTACTTTTTATTGCAATCTCGGCACCCTTGCTTTAGCTTAAGATGCTTAATGTTAATGCTCGGGTGCCGCCATTGTAAACACTTTTTTATAAACAGAAAAAAGGCATGAGTTTGCTTCAGCAATCGCAATTAACAAATAAAAGAAAGGTGCGGCCACCTTTCAGGCGTGCCGTACTGGGTAAATTTTAAAGCAACATTGCGGGAGACAGAAGAAAGGAGTTTAAAAAATTGTGCTCTGAGGCTATAATTAAAAGGTACTAAGTACCAACACATGTAACAGGGTGTGTCCTCGTGGGAGGTTACAAGAAGAGAAAAGGCAGTACGAGGGAGGGAATACTAATCCCATTGACCATTGAAAAGCCACCATTTACAGAGGACAGTGACTGAAGCCAATCAATCAGGGATTTTTGGAGTGTGCTACTCACACATGAGGGTCTCAAGGCGTCGGGGGAGTGGGGAGGGGTTCGAGCAGCTCTGTGGTCATCTGACAGGCCATGTCTTGAGATCCTTTCTGAATAGGTGCAGTGTCGGGCTTCGTCTGATGCAGAGAGGGGGGGTTCTTTCCAGGTCTCGGCCGCGATATAGGAGAAGGATCTTTCACCCGCTCTGGCCTTGTGGATGTGGAGGACCGTGGCTAGGGCTAGGTCGGCAGAGCGTAGGTCTCTCTTGGGGGCGTGGAAGGAGATTCTTTCATTGAGGTATTGGGGTTTGGTGTTATGGAGGGCTTTGTAGGCGTGTGTGAGCAGTTTGAAGGTTACTCTTTTGTTGACGGGGAGCCAGTCGAGGTAACAAAGGTGTTGGGTGATGTGGTCGTGCCGTGGGATGTCGAGGACGAGTCTGGCTGTGGCGTTCTGAACATTCTGGAGTTTGCAGAGGAGTGTTTTGTTGATTCCGGTGTAGAATGTGTTTCCGCAGGGATGTTGTAAGGATTTTGGGGGCCTGGGCCAAATGTATTTTGAGGGGCCCCTGTTCAAACAGCTTTGAGTTTATGATCCAGTTTCACCTCTTTCATGCCCTCTTTGGTCAAATTCTAAATGTGTTGACATCTGATATTCAGGGATAGTGATGTATGTTTTTAGTATTGCAACACAGCAGCGGCTCACTAATATTACAGCAAATAATCAGTCACACCCTCCCATTTCTCATCTGTGAGGTCTTGTATTCCTCTAAAAACTTGGTTTATGGATGCTGCATGAAACAAACATTTTATCTGCAAAATGTCTGCAATAGACTCTCACGCATTAAAAATAAATTATAGAAAAACTCTATTTACAACAATAATTTAAAAAACCATTCAAGGTCATAAGGGTAAGACTCTGCGGAACAGAACTAGCTGTAGCAGGGGCCCCCCTAAAAGGCAGAGGCTCAGGGCAAGAGCCCACTTTGCCCATGCCTTAAACGTCTCTGTGTTTCTGTGGTCAAGTCTGCTGGTGATGAGTGCGTGGGTGACGGTCTTCCTGGAGTCGGGGGGATTCATTTGAAGGTCTTGTGGAGTATGCAGAGGTTGTTGAAGCATGTGGAGGACACTTCGTTAATCTGGCGGTTCATGGTGAGTGAAGAGTCGAGTATGATGCCAAGGTTGCAGCGTGGTCGGTAGGGGTGGATGGATTTCTGAGGGCGGGGGGCCACCAGGTGTTGTCCCATGCAGCGGGTTTGGATCCGAGGATGAGGGCTTCTGTTTTCTCTGAGTTGAGCTTCAGGCATCTGCTGCTCATCCAGGATGGACAGAAAATGGGCAGAGTTTCAAGTCCATACCTGGAGA
Organism: Triturus cristatus; assembly: GCF_964204655.1. Lineage (NCBI taxonomy): Eukaryota > Metazoa > Chordata > Amphibia > Caudata > Salamandridae > Triturus > Triturus cristatus. The sequence continues at coordinate 80,424,392 of NC_140582.1, read as the reverse complement.
CAGCATGTCTCGAAGAGACAGCGCAAGCACTGCCTAGGCAAAATCTAAGGAATGTGTCCTTGTGTAACGTAACTGGTGTTCATGTAAAGCTCCCCAATACCTTTTAGGTCATGTTTGCGCTAAATAAATCTGTAAAAGAAAAAAAACTGTTGTATGGGTACAGTAGCATGCTGGGGGCATGTGTATAGGTATTTTTATCAACGTTTTAAGACTTTTTTCGTTATAATCTGCACCTGGTGTTTTAAGTTATGTTACTAGTGAGCCTTGCTACATTGGGCATGGAGGGACTAGCTGAGCTGTGTTTTCCTCAGCAGAGTTTATTGCTGGCACCACCCCGTACCTCCAATGGCCTTCATTTTGCATTGTTGCTAAATTAGGAAAGTGCACCAATCTAATCTTTCAGTTCTCCATTTTGCAAACTTCGTCCCTGTTCAGGAAACCAGAATAGTTTGATTTATGGCAAGTAACTCAGAATGCAATTATTTGTAATACCCTACCTAAAGGCACATTTTCACTTGATGTATTCATAGCTACAAATTGAGAATGCAGAGGGAGTAGCCTCTCGATTACTTTAATGCATATTTTACAAAAATATTGAGGTGACAAATGTGCAACACAGTATTACAAAGAGAATTGTCACTGTGAGACCCTGTTTTATCAATTGACTAAGTTTTTTCCTGTCAGTTTGGGCCTGTTGCCATTTCCTGCTTCTGTATGGCTGTTTTAGGCTAGGTTTATTCTGAATGGCAGAGTATGGAAAGGTTACACCTGCTTTTTAGATCTCATGCATTCTAGGTGGCTCTACTATGGAGAACTGTAGTTTACCAGAAGATGCACAGGAAGACTCTAAAATGGGGTAAATGCTTCCCTTAAAGATGTGGACATCCCAAGAGTGTTCTGAATGTTTAGTAGACGCAAAGTTCTCGTGTTGCTGATGTCTCAACTCTGCTCTTTCTAAACTCTTTCTAAACTCTCTTTGAACACTGCTCAAAGAATATTTATATTCAGTTTGCATATGGAACTTCTGTAGAATATGTGGAATAAACTATAATTGAATTGGACATGAATACGTTTTATTTGTTTCAATTAGTAAAAATTGTTAAAAAATCGTGCACTTTATTTTATTGTTTTGTCCTCATTTACCGTCGATCTCCCTTTGAATGCACATTCAAGCAGTCCATGCCCTCACTCAGCAGGCTGAGAGGCGTAGGTGGCTAGAGCTTGAAATCGCCTACCTACCGGCACTAAGACTTGCTGATATGCACACCAAAGCATCTACTGAGATAACTCTATATTACGAGCTTCTAGAACTCGATGGCCTTATCTTAGGACCTCCACCCCATGCTAGAGAGGGGGATGGCCCTAAGAGTATTCAGGCAGCATTAATCATAAAAAAAATAAAAAATCGTGCACATTGTAACCTTTCAAAACCATTAATATTTCTTATTTAAAACATCAACATATCATTTCATTAGGTTAATTTCCAAGCACTGCAATTAAAAGAGAAAATTATATACATTAAACCTTTAAGATTAAATATATATAACCGCAATATTGGCTTTCCGACTTTTATCTAGTCTAGGGCTGGGACTTTACTTAGGAGTCCTTTTAGTTGTCGTGTAAATTTTGCTAACCATGCCAGTTCCAATAGGGTTTCCAAATGAAAATGACGTTCCATTGCTTCTGAGCAAGTGTGGGTGCCATATTTTAAAAATAGTGGTTTAAATAAAGTGCAACATGCATGCATCCGGTTTGGACAGATACAGATTAGGTGAGCCAAGGTTTTGTCATAACAATTGCAGTTTGCAAAAGGAGACCTTCTCAAGAGCTTTCCAACGGGCATTTGTATCTTTTGTTGGCAGAACCATAAGTCTGACTGACAGAATTTGTTTTCAGATTGGTTTGTTCATTGCAGAGTTTAAATATGGCCGGCTTTGTTTGTCTTTGTAAACTATAGCTAGGACCTAAATATTGCTTCCAGATTTTTCTATAAGCCCCAGGCCTTCTTGCCTCGATAAAAGCCTTACTTGTTTCTTTAATATAGATTTTTAAAATACCCGGTTGATGGATAAAATTGCACCAGTTTTACATATTAAGATTTAGTTTAATGCAGGCAGTGGATAAAAATTCTTCCATGGGGTTTTTGCCTTTTATAAAAAGTTCCTTCAAAATTGCTTTCATCGAGTTTTTGGGGTGCCCCACAGGTTCCTCGATAGTAACAGATGATGGATGCCCAGTGTTCATAAGCTAATTTGCTAAGGCCGAACTCCAACTGTACAAATGCATTCCGTGCGAAGGTTGGAATTTGGAACATCAGTTTAAATGCTCGACAGTGGGCAGACTCCATGGTATTGACTAGTGCCCAAGGGAAGACTATTGGCCCTAGAAGATCGAGAGGAGTAGCTTGGATTTTATGACCTTTCGCATTGGCTCCGTGGATGGACTGTACAACTTGGAGTTGAGTTTACACAAGGCCTAAGTCACCTCGTTGGCATTTGCTTCTACAGATGTAATGTGTGCGGTGGTCTTGCCGTTACTCATGAGCCAAACCCTCAGGTAATTGTATTTGGATGTAGTGGATATTTTCAGGGTGCCCATTCTCCATTGTTGTTTAAGTTTGTGTGCATATTTCCCAAAGATCACTACTTTTGTTTTCTTAGCGTTAGCTATTTGATTGTTGGCGTTGTTATATATGCTTAGTGCGTCTAATGATTTTGGAGCCCCGTCTTTGTGTGATCCATTAATACCATGTCATCTGTGTCTTGAATAAAAAACAATCTGGTTTGCCGAATTTTTGGCGCTTAAAGGTTAGCTTTTGAGATAGACTTTCCCAGGTCTGCGGAGTATAAATGAAAAAGCAGAGGCACCAGAACGCAGCCTTGTTTCAGCCCTTGGTCCATAAACACTTTCATTGTCACTGCATTCTTGTTTAGTTTAACATATACTCAGTTGTTAGTGCAGAGAGCAGTGATGGCTTTCAGCAGCTCACTTGGGATCCTCCAGTTTTGCAGTTTTGGCCGAAGTAATTTCCTGTTGACTTTGTCAAACGCAGCGGAATAGTTCACGAAGCAAGCAAAAAGAGGACGCCGCTTTTCCTGGGTAGCCTATTCAATCAAGTGGGCCAGGGCTAGAATATTGTCTAGTGTTGACGCACCAGCCAGGAAGCCCAATTGGAACATCTGCAGTATTCCTTCTTCGTTAACCAAATGTTGTAAATCTTGTAGGAGAAGGCTTGCATATGCCTTTGCCTTAATGTCCAGAAGGGCTATCATCCTATAGTTGGAGGGATCGGCAGTGTCCCCGTTTTTGTGAATAGGGTGTAGTAGAGAGCCTTTTCAATCTGTGGGAATTATTGGATTTGTCATGCAAAACTGACATAGCGGGGTAAGTATAGTTTCCCGGAACTTGCAATCCTCTTTGAATAGTTGTCCCAGTAGGCCGCTGAGGCCCGGGGTTCCATTGCTTGTAGTATTCTTTAATATTGTTAGCACACAATTGTCTACAGCAGAAGGTTTGCTTGCTTCTTCACTAACTATTTGCCTTGCCATAATATTTGTTCTGATAACCTTCTGCTGACTAGTGCTCAATAGAAGTGGTTGATTGTCTCGAAGGGTATGAGTAATTGACCAACAGTAGAGTGTTTTCACATATTTGATCCATGCGTGGCTTGAAACTCTGTTTCGTTGGTTGTGGCCATGCCCTGCCAGTACATTGGTATGTGGCCAAAATCTTTCGGAGAGATCAGTGCTCATACAAACATAATCCATAGTTGATTTGTGATTATGCGGGGGGTGATCTATTCTGGCGTAAGTGGCGTCTTGTACGTCTGGTAATGAATTTGGACAGTGGTTGTTTAAAAACGAGTTAAGCTGCTCTCCCGCTCGATCCCTGGGTCTTTTCCTGTTGTAAGGTTATGAGTGTTAAAGTCGCCGGCCATTATTATCCTGCAGTTTGGGGGATTGCTGAGAAGTTCTTCTAGTGTGTCGACCAGTTCCCTCTTCTTACTGTGTCAAGGGTGTTCCTTACAGTTGAAGTGCACATTCAGCAATAAAATCACTATTGGGGACCTATTCATTTTCAGTCTTTGCAGATGGACAGCCTGGACCATGTCCATGCTCGTGCTGGACTTTGCTGACTGCATTATTATGTCAAGGCTTATGTATATAGATAGGCCCCCAGATGGCCTTCCGAACAAGTTGTGCTTTTGTGCTGGAAGGTGAAACTCTTCAAATCCAGGGATTGACACTGGTGACAGTAACCAGGTTTCCTGGAGGTACAATATGTACCCTGTCTGGAAAAATTCAAAGGCAGCCCTGTTATTTAGCATTGTTTTGAACCTGTACACATTCAAGGATATTACTTTTAAGGTTTTGTCCATTCTGCCTGCTTGCCTATTTAGTCGTTTTATGCTAGGAGTAGAGTGATTGCCATCCTGGCGTGTTCTTCGCCACCCCATCCTGATTGTTCGTGTGTTGTTTTTTTTTTTTTTTTACCTCACAATAATTCTACACCCTGTTACAGGATTTGAGGGTGTGAAAAGTATTTTCAAATTGGGAAGTATTTTAAGGAGCACTGCTGCAGTTATGTCCCTTGGGATAGATTTTCTCTGCTCCTGTGTAGTTTTTTAACTGTGTTGTCCCCATAGCATATGTTAATATTTTTCCTTTTCAAGTTCATGTACGTTGATTACTCAGTTGCAAATTGGGCCTTTTCTGCAACAACCATTTGAGTAAGGGTGCTGGTTTTCCATGTGACTAGTGTTGACTGTCTTGTAAACTTGTTGCTCAAGGCCTTAAATTGTACTGAAATTAGTTCATCTGTCTTAAGGTGATTTCGTTCTGGTATATGCTATCTGCAGGATATTTGCCCTATTTAATATATCCGTGTTTTCACAGGAGATGTATTTAGGCGTGAGAACAGTGATATTATTCTCTGAATTTCTTTGTACAAGGTCCTCCTTTGGGAGACAGCATGCATTTCCAGGGGTTGATTGTTACTTGTGTTTATACTGGTATGCGCAAGTGGTGATCTGTTCATCCTTAGCCCAAAACCATTTGTTTGGGGTTAAGTTGTTCTTGCACTGTCCATATTGGATAGTGACTCTGTTTGTTCCTGCTGATTTATATGCAGTGCTGTGTCATCGCTCCCCCTGTTGTCTGTTTGCTTGGGTTGATTGTTCTCCTGTAGGGCTAGCTTCCACGCTTTTTCTTCAGGGTTGCTCCCACTGCGAGATGTTGTTAGTGACTGTGTTACTGGTGAGATTGGCCAGTTATTGTCTGAAATGGCGACAGGCCTCTCCCTCTGGAAGATTGCATAGAATTTCTGAGCCCTAGATATTTTTGGTTGTCAGTTTACATTTAGGCCACTTTTTTTGGCCAGAGTTACTGTCTGGGGCCTCCCTTCACAGCAATAGTTACTTTGCGCAGTGCCGTTGTTTGGTGTTTCTTACTTGCTTCTTCAGGCTTTTCTTTGGTTGTGTGAATGACGATTTGCAAGGTTCGGTTGTCGCTTCAAGGAGATTAATTGGGCCATTTCTTTTGGTTACAACTTTGCCTGTTGTCCTCAAGTCCTGTTGGATTTGGTTTTGGTTTCTCGCTGTTGCCTACTGTGACAATTTGCGAGGGGGGGGTCTACTCCTGCTGTATTGTCACTTTCATGAGTTTTGACTTGGTTTAGAATCCTGTCATCTGTACATTGGTCCTGGTAGTTGTGATTTTGAGTTCTCACTGTTGCCAGCTGTGATGGGGTGGGGGGAATATCTGATCCTGATGTGTTGTCTCTTTCATTGTTTTTAGTATCGATAGCTGCCCTATCTTCTAGACATTTGCCACAATGGACTGTGTTCAGTACCTGACTTTGTTTTAATCCTGTTACCAATGGTGAGAAAACCTTGGGCAAAGAACTGAACTTCTTGACGATGTGGAGGCATTAGGATTTCTCAGTGTGCTGGATTTTTATTGTGTCCAATTTACCATCTAACTTATCCACTACGGGTGCTATATTTGTTATGGCTAATGTTATCACATGGTTCGTGTCCATTTGAATTTCCAGTTTTTGCGTCTGTCCTGATAGGGCGTTAATTGCTGCAGTAAACATTGTATTATTGAGGATAAAAGAGAGTTTTGTTGGAGGCTACCTGATTGGGTTATGTACTTGGTCTCGCCAGATAGGTGGAAAAGGTTGCAGGTCCCCCTCTGGAACGTTGCCTCCCAGACCCAAGTGAGGGGAGCTTTGGGTGATTTTATAAGACTGCGCTGCAGGAGGAGTCTGTAATACAAACGAGTCACTACAAAAGTGACTGTCTCTATCCTGGGAAAGTTCCTTGCTTCTACCTGCTGTGTTTTACATGTCCCCTAGTGGGGAAACCAGCGCAGACAAGATTTCTATAACCTCAGGGTGTTTGTAGCCTATCTCGGCCTCCAAAGGTGCTGGGTTTGGTGGCTGTTTGGGACCTCTTTCTTGGTAACTGGAGAATGCTCTGTTGGCCGACTTCTCCCTGTGATAGGAGTTTTGTACCTGACTCCATTTATTTTCTGGTTGTTGTGCTGGTTGATTTTCCTGTTTACCCAGGGAAGGTCCAAGCGGGGTTGCATGGCTACACAGCTGCCCTTTTGTTTAAGCTTTCTGTGTAGCGTATGTTGGCTTAAAATACCTATGAATTGTAATGGCATTGAAAGTTGGGAATGAAGCGGGGGTTGACTCGTGCTGGACTTGAGTAACTTGGGGTGAGCTTTTTATGGAACAGGTTTTACCGGAGAATAATTTTTTCCCTGATCTCGCTTTTGTCATTTTTTGCCCCTGTTGTAGACTAACTCGTTTGTAGTTATTGAGATTTTTAAAGACGCTTCCTATCGTCCAACTTGAAAGGAAGCCTATAGGTCAATTTCTAATTGGGTGCCATGGGCTTACATTTTTTCCCTGTAGTTGCTACTCTCCAGCTTTTTTATTTTCCCGGATTTTACGGAGTGTAATTAATGACATTTGTGTATTGGGGATTTGTTTGACTAGTACGTATTGGACTCCTGCTGGGTCATTCAGCTGGTGATTTGAGTCCTTACAGGGTTGTTCCATGGGTGATTGGGTCCGTAGGTCCTGTTGGTCCAAGGTACTGGGGTGTGTAGGTTTGGCAATGCCCTCAGGGCAGGGGCTGGCAGTCGGCGATGGGGCTCTCCCCAACCCCAAACCACATCCTGTCCTAGCTGCCTCCTCTGGTGGATGGGGCGGCTGGCTTGAGCCCCTTGCGGCAGGCCCCCTTTCCTGGCTGTTAGTGTGTTTGGGAAGTGTTGACAGGGTGTTTGGCAGGGTTTGTGTCCAGAAAGGTTGGTGCGCAAACTCTTCTTAACGCTTGTGCTTTTCTGTCTGGGCTCTCGTGTCTGGGAGCGCAGGGGTCATGGGAGCGGGGCTGGAGCGGTGCTATGATATGCTGGTGGTAGGGAGTGGGGGCCACGGCCGAGGTAAGTGTAGTATGTCATAAGCTTGGCATACACTTATAATGTCTTGTCTGGGATTGGTTGGAAGCTATAGAATGTCGATAGTGTCATCTGCGATGTCACTGGATTCTAGATTGGGGATCTGAGAAGGAAACTGGGAGACTGATGACAAGAGTTGGATGGATGGGATCTCTTTATGGAATAAACCTTCTTCAAACTTCATACCTGCCTCATGATGCCTTTTTGAGGGATCTTACACTGGCGTAGTCGGCTGAGAATTTCCATTTGAGATCCCAACAAGTGATATGGATTTTGGCGAGTTTTGACCAAATTTAAATGAACTCTTGGACATCCCTTTATCTGCGTGAATTCCTCTTCAATGATATCCCTAATTGGATTTTATTTGTGGTAAGGAAGACGTCTCGTATACCAGCCTTCATTCGTTAATTTCCGTTTGCGTGGTTCACTTGAGTTGAGGACTAAAGACTCTTATATTTTATTGATTGTCTTTTATCAAAAAAAAAAAAGAAAAGAGACAGAATCGTACAAAGCTGTTTAGTTTGTTTCGACTTGCAATCGTTCGATGTAAAGGCTTTCAAGTTACGTTAACCATACTTGCGAAGACGTTCAAAAAATAACAAGGCTACTGTTCAACGAACCTTACCCGTCAGCGGTGTCTCGAGGAGCGTTTTGCTGTGTTGCCTGGTGAGGAATCCTTGTCTTCGTGAAGAGAGCGGCCATCGACGTAGGATAAGAATCCTGTTCCTCTCCTTTGTCTTCGTGAAGAGAGCGGCCATCGACGTAGGATAAGAATCTCGTTCCTCTCCTTTGTGCGCATGACGTCAGAACGTGATTGAAGATTTACCCAATTGAGCTCAGGCGTCGAAGCGTATCTTAGCAACGGCATACTGTGCACATGATGTCAGTACGTTGTTGAAAAAGTTACCCTATTGTGCGAAGGCGGCATAGGGTATCCTAGCAACGGCATACGCTCGCTGATACACACAGCTTTTCTGTCATTGCGTGCCAGCGATATCTCTACGTTGCAACGGAATACTCTCGCCGGCACGCACGGCTCTCTCTCTTTCAAGCTAGAAAATGTGGTCTTGCTGAATCTTGTGTATCCTGGCAACATATTACTTTCGCCGATACGCACGGCTCTGTCAGTAAGATTTATCGCTGATGCACATGGCTTTCGGTTTGCATTGCGCTTTGTCTCTTAGCTAAGTTGATGCAAAAATCTTATTACTGTTTAAGGACAGCGTTTCCACAGTTTATGCTTTTAACTATTTTTCCCACTGTTTTGCTTATTTTCATGTGGGCATATTTATTTGGCATAAAGGTTTGTCTTTTTGCTTCTTTTTTTTGAATATATATTTCTATATCTGTACTGGTTCTGTGGAAATGCAAAATGTCACTGCAGCGCCGTTTTTCTTATCTGAGCCAGGTGAGCCCAATATTAAGTGGAAAAAATGGAAAGTTGTTTTCGAGCGTTATGCTAGAGTATGTGGCCCTTCACTCAGTGCAGAAAGGAGAACTGCCTTGTTATTACACTGTTTGGGGTCAGAAGGACAAGACGTATTTGACCACTTGCCAGATTTATCCCTTGAAGAGGCTAATGGGCTCAATGACTATGAAATATGTATCAAGAGACTGGATAAGCATTACTTGCCAAAAGTGAGTACCATTCTAGAGAGGTACACCTTTGCCAAGAGAATGCAAGCAAGTGAAGAAACAGTGGAGGGTTACATAACTGTTTTGAGGAAGCTTGCATCTTCGTGTAAGTTTGAAGCGAAAACTGATGAACGTATTCGTGATCAGTTTATGTTTGGGTGTAATATAGAAAAAGTTAGAGAGGAATTGTGGTCACGCGATGAACCCACTCTAGATGAGGTTCTGGTCGTAGCGAAAAGGATAGAGCATTCTATCAAATGTGTGGCTGTTTTGAAGAAAGATACTTCGAACGAATGCAAGGTTCAAGTGGTGAAGAGTAAGAATAAAGGGGACTTGAAGTATAAGGAGATGTTAAAAAAAGAATCTATGTCAACGAAAGGAAAGTTAAGTGAGAATTCGTTTAATGGCAAATGTTTCAGATGTGGTAAGGTAGGACATTTAGCTAATAATCCTAAGTGTCCAGCTCTTGGTTCATTGTGTCCCAAGTGTAAAAAGAAAGGTCACTTTGCTCATATGTGTAATAGTAAAAATGTTGCAAAAGTAAAAGAAGTTCAAGTTGATGAGGACAGTGATGATGCGATAAACTCGGATGATTATGAATGTGGTCAAATTGTTGTGCAGGTTGTGACTGGGGAGAGAAAAATAAATTCTCCGTTAGATGAGATTTTAGTTGAAGGAGCTAAAACCAGAGTTCTATTTGATTCTGGGGCTAAAATCACAATTATCTCAAGTGAATTCTACATGTCTAATTTAAAAAGCAAAGTTCAACTTTTAAAACCAGACATAAAGCCATTGGCATATGGTGGGGAGCCAATCAAATTACATGGGTTCTTCACTGGAATAATTGAGTATAAAGGGAGATTAATCTCAGGGAAAATATATGTTTCAAGAAAGGGGGATAGCATCATCAGTTGGATTCATCAAGGAGAACTTGGTGTATTTCTTGATCCTAATGCTGACCCCCCTATTCAATTGAGAAGCGTGGTGAACTCCGTTGAGAAGGCTGATGATGTGAATCTAATTGATGGTCTCAAAAGAGATTATCCAAATGTTTTCAGGAAGGAGCTAGGCTGTCTCAAAGGTTACAAGCATAAAATATTACTTAAGAAAGGTTCTACTCCAGTATGTTGCAAGGTGAGAAATGTTCCAATTTCTGTGAGGGATGACATGCAGAAAGAAATTGAGAAGTTAAAGAAAGGGGGCATCATAGAAGAAGTTGAAGGAACTGAGTGGTTGGCACCAGTCGTAGCTGCACGCAAACCTAATGGGGACATGAGACTCTGCATTGACTTGAGACAGTTGAACAAGTGCGTAGTGATTGACAAATACCCCCTGCCTAACATAAACGAATTGCTATCTCTGTTGGGTGGAGCTAAAGTCTTTAGTACGATTGATTTAACTTCGGCGTACCACCAAATAGAGTTAGAGGAGTCGTGTAGAGACTACACTTCTTTTATAACACCATTCGGTACTTTTAGGTTCATACGCATGCCTTTTGGGCTAGTGTCGGCCTCTTCAGTCTTTCAAAGGGTTATGGAGAACATGCTTCAGGGTTTACCAGGCACCTATGTTTACCAAGATGATATTTTAATTTTTGGGCAGAATGCTAAGCAGCATGACATTCGTTTGAGGTCAGCTTTGGGAAGACTTTCTGAGCATAACTTAACTATTAAGGCGGAAAAGTGTAGATTTGGAACCAACTCAATTGACTATTTGGGGCATAATATAACTAGTGATGGTGTCAAGCCTAAGAAAGAATTAATCAACACTATCCAAGAAATGAGCTCACCTTCTAACAAAAGCGAACTCATGAAGTTTTTAGGGGTAGTTGAATACTACTCGAAATTTGTAAGAAATTTTGCAGATTGTGCGGCAAGCATGAGGTATTTACTGAGGAAAGGAGTGGACTTTCAGTGGACGGAAAGTTGTGAGCAAGAATTTAGAGATATCAAGAGTAAACTTAAAGCAGCTCCTTCTCTTGCTAGCTTTGATCCTATGATCAAACCTATTCTCATCACTGATGCCAGTGAAAAGGGTTTGGGGGCTGTCTTACAACAACATGGTAAAGATGGCATTCGTACCATTATGTGTTTGTCACGTAGCCTTAAGGATCCAGAGACCAGGTATTCGGTTGTTGAACGGGAATCTCTGGCAGTGTATTGGGCCATAAAGAAGTTGAAGAAGTTTCTTTGGGGTATAGATTTCGAGGTGAGGACAGATCATAAACCGTTGGTTGAAATTTTCAGCAAGAAGGGCTTGGATTCAATATCTAGTAGAATTACCAAGTGGATAATAGGTTTGCAAGAATTTAATTTTGAAATGAAGTACATACCAGGCGTAGAAAATAATGTGGCGGATGTACTGTCACGCCTCACGCCTATGAAATCATCTGATGGGGATGATTGGGAAGATTCAGAGGAATTAGTTTGTGTCATTGATCAAAATATGATTAGTGAAGAGAGATGGGGCAATGAGATGGTCATGGATGCTGTTCTAAATGAAGTTATGGATCTTCTCAGGAGAGGTTGGAACAGCAACAAACAAGGATCGTTAGAGACTAAGAAATTTTGGGCGGTTCGTAACGAATTGTCTGTGGAGAATAGGCTTCTATTTCGGGGAACGAGACTGATTCCTCCCTGTTCCCTTAGGAAAGAACTGATAGATTTGGTTCATTCCTCTCATGCAGGCATTACTAAGTCTAAGGAACGCTTGAGAATGTCGTATTGGTGGCCGGGCATGGATATAGAGGTGGAACGGGTTATTCGTGATTGTGTGCCGTGCACCTTGAGTGATAAGTCTAAAAACACCCGTGTCCAACCTATGATCATAAGGAGGCGTCCTTTGAATCCTTGGCAGGACATTGCTTTAGACATTCTTGGTCCTATTCACTTGAATGGTTCTCAGACATTTGTTTTAGTGATAATTGACATGTTTTCACGTTGGCCTATAGTTTTCTTTTTGACAAGCATTAGCTCAACTCACATTATTAAATGTTTGAATAACATTTTCTCTGAAGAGGGAATCCCGGATTCCATATTAACAGACAATGGGGTGCAGTTAGTATCCAATGAGATGAAGGATTTTCTAACATCCAAGGGGATTTCGCATAAATTGTGCTCCCTCTACCATCCCGAGGCAAATGGGATGGTGGAGAGATTTAATAGAGTGATCTAAATCAATGTCCTTAAATTGGAAAGAGGAGGTGTTGAAGAAAGTTGAAGAGTATAGGCTATCTCCGCATTCCACTACTGGGAAAACACCTTTTCTATTATTCCGTGGGAGAGTTCCAAACACTAAAGTGGAACCTGCATGGGTTAATAGATATGAAGTGGAAAGGGGAAAAGAAAAGAAGTGTGATGGTGAAGTGATTCAAAAGAGAGAGGAAGAACAAAGTAAATTGAGGAAGAGTTACTTTGACAAGAAGAATGCTGTAAAGGTAACTAAAGTCAGAGTTGGTGATTTGGTCATGATCAAACGCCCAGGTTTGGTGGGTGGAGCTGTTTCCAAGTTTATGAAACCGATGAAGGTTATTATGATCTTTAAAAATGCTGTGAAGACTCAAGATCACAGGATTTGGAATTTAAACAGGGTTGCAGTATTAAAAAAAAAAGTAGATGGTGATCATCCTGATGTGGCGAATCCGAGTTTATCTGAAGGTGGTAAGATTCGAGCTTCTAATAGGATTTGTAAGAAGCCTTCTTATCTGTTGAACTATGTTTAAAGTGAATTTTGTTGGATTTGATTTGGTATTATTTTGGGGAATGTGTTCTGAATTTTGTGTGACGAAGGGAGGTGTGTAGTATGTCATAAGCTTGGCATACACTTATAATGTCTTGTCTGGGATTGGTTGGAAGCTATAGAATGTCGATAGTGTCATCTGCGATGTCACTGGATTCTAGATTGGGGATCTGAGAAGGAAACTGGGAGACTGATGACAAGAGTTGGATGGATGGGATCTCTTTATGGAATAAACCTTCTTCAAACTTCATACCTGCCTCATGATGCCTTTTTGAGGGATCTTACAGTAAGCCACACCGGCCTAAGGCTGGACACTTCTGTCTCGGCAGGGTGTCCCACAGACCTAGCCCTCCCGCTGTTTACCTTAGTGCTTCCTGTGCCTGCCTCCTGCTGTCCCAAACTCGTTTCGAATTTGCCACAGGGGCTGTTGGTGAGGCGGTTTCGCGAGATGATGTGGAAGTGGTGGGGCAGTGTTGAGCGGATGTTGAGCAGGTGTTGGGCAGTTTGATCCTCGTCCAGCCCCCTGCTCACCGCTCGTTGCTTGCTCGCAGCTCGCTCGAGAGACTCGTGGATGTGTGACATCACACGCCGCTGCAAGCTCTGTCAGGCTATAATTGAATTAATAACACAAGTACTTGATTGGTATGTGATAAGTGTGCCCGAGAGACAAAGTGTTAATTAAAAAGCAATCACGGGCGGCTCCTCCGCTAAATGGGAGCTTGGGGGGCAGCCGAGCACAGCGAGGTCTGCCCCCCGGGCAGATTGGGAGGGGGAGGGGGGGGAGTGGCCGTAGCGGCCATTTTGTAAGTTTTGGGCTACATTTGGGGATAGCCCAAATGTAGCCCAATTTCAGTAAAAGTAGCCCAAGGGCTATATAGGCCAGTTTCGCGCCACCCCAGCCACCATTTTAGGTTTGGTGACCTGGTGGCTGGGAGCGCGGGCAGTAGTCGAAAGATTTTCCGAGGTGAGATCTGCATGGGACGGGACGTTTCTAGGGACTCGGAAGCCCTCCTCAAGGGCGTGCGATTTACCGATAATCGAAATTAGTTTTAGTGACTTTTTTATGTGGTATCTTTTTATCGCTCTGAGAAGTACATTGCGACTTGGATGATGTTAAAACGCCACGAGTAATATTAGAGTATGGATTATGAGTCCGGCGCCGAAGCTGATAGTACCCTTGACAGCTGCAAATGCCATTATACGATAGTAGCGGTATTTCGAGCTGGTCGCGTGCATGTAAGCGGGGCCGAGGAGGTGACAAGTTCGCCCCCGGGAGAGCGAGAGGCGGCACGGGGAGTGGGAGGGGTGGCGCGGCCGGGAGGAGCGCAGCCCCGGGGGGTGCGGAGACAGCGGTAGTTAGCGACGGCGGGGCATCGTCTGGGCGGGGGCGAGCTCCGGGTGCCACACCGCGACGAGCTACCTCTTGGAACGGACGCCCCAGAGACAGGGGAGCGGCAGCAGAGCGGGGAGGGGGGGGGCGGGAACGCGAGGAAAGTCTTGGCAGGGCCGCTCGGCTTCCGCGGGAGCAGGCCCTAGACGCACCGCGTGGGTTGGATCGGGCGGGGAGGGGCGGGTACGAGGGGGGCGCGGAGGTTCAAGGCATGCTTGCGGCGGCGGTTTCACGGGGCAGCGCGGGGCGGAGGAGCGCTGCCACGGCTTGTGACAGGCTGGGGGAGGGGGCAGAGGGCAGAAGGGGCAGGACGCAGAGGGGGGGACGGCGGGGAGAGGCAAGCGGCAGGCGGCTAAGGTGGAGCGCGCTGCAGACGGCGGCCACTCGGTTAGCAGGGGCACGGGCCCCAGAGTGGAGCGGAGTTAGAGCGGACAGGGGCGGCGCACGGGGGAGGGTGGGAGGGGGGGCACAGCGTGGGGGGTTTTGACCGGGAGCTGGCGGGCACGGGGTTTCCCGCCAACGTCAGTGGGGGGGTGGGGGGGGTCAGGCGGACGGCGGGGATGAGGGGAGTGCAGCAGGGGGGGACCCCCCCCTCCGGTGCTGTTGGATTTGGACAGAAGCAGCGGGACTGGGATGGCCTGGACATCTTTGAGTCCTGGGCCGGGGGGTTGGGGCGAGCGGACGGGGGTGGGGGGTCGGGTAGGACGGGGAGGACGGGGACGGAGACGAGGGGGAGGTGGGGGATTTGAGCGCGGTGGGTCGGGTGTGGGTAGCAAATACGTTGGGGGCGGGTAAGCGAGGATGGGAGGGGAGTCGGAAAGGTGGTAGGCCCAGCACACCAGACCATTCCATTTCTTTTCAGGCGGTGGACCGACAGTTTGACCGTCGCGGGGTGCCGGACTTGGTAGGGCTGGGAGCGGCTCGACGGCACCAAGGAGAAGGGAGGGTGGAACCTTGGGCGGCGTATCCTGTACCGGCGAGGGATCCCGGCGCGGCTGGCATAAGTAGGCCCGGTACGGGCTCGCCAGCCCCAACACCCACGGGGTCATAGCGCCCCGGGGGGCATCGGCAGAGGAGCACCGCAGCGGAGAATGTTTGTTTACCACTCAAGCAGACGGCGCCACCAGCGGGGAGCGCTGGGGGGCGGGGCAGGAGGAATTGGTTGATGAGGAGGAGAGCATGGAAGAAGGGGAGTTGCGTGAGGTGGACAAGAGGGACGGGGGGCCAAGTAATGGTGTGGCTAGTTTCTTGCAGGTGTCACGACGCCAGGCGCGGCCCACGGGTCGGACATTGAGGTGGGAAAACTGCTTGGCCCCCAGGACAGGACGCCGGGAGGAGCGGCAGACAGAGACACTGGCGCCAGGTAATAAACATTTGCTCGGGCGCCCAGTGATGGTTTACAGAGGGGTGGGGGGGGGGCTGTTGAGGAGGGGGGGGTCGGGGGGAGGTGGCGCAAGGGAGCGTACGTAGTGGATGTGGCAGTGGGCGCGGAAGGCACAGGAAAGGGGGATGAAGGTAAGACCACTGAGAGTGTGACGGTCAAGAAAGAGGCAGCTGACGCACAGAAAGGGGAGGGGGAGGCTAAATTGGAAAGTAAGGAATTGAAGATCAAACGGTTACCGTATATGGGGGTAACGAAGCCCTTGGGGGCGCATTTGATATTGGCAACAAAAGAGAGGATTTGGAAAGGGGAATATGTGGAAATGCTCAAACTCCTGCACAGGGAGGTCAGGGCAAAGGAGGGCTCCAAGGAGGAGGAATTCGAGTTGGCAAAGAGGCCTAAGGTACCTTTGACGATAGAGAACTGGACAGCGGTTTTTCTCTTTTACGCCAGGTGTACTGTGAGAAGTTTCCAGAGAGGTCAGGGGCCATGTTTAAATACATGGACGTCATTCGGAAAGCGCAAATTACAGGGGGGGGGATACGCCTGGGCTCAGTATGATGAGGAATTCCGGACACGCATGGCGTGGGATACGGAAGCGAAGTGGGGAGAGCTGGACACGGATTTGTGGCAGCATACGATGGGGCTCGCGGGGTCGGGGAAGACTATTTTACGGCCAGCAGGCTACCACTCGTTTATCAGCCCTTTCGAGGGGGGCCCACCCGAGGGGGGGTGGGTGGAACAGGCAGGGGAACGACGGGAGAGAAGGGTGCGTGCTGGGACTATAACAGAGGACTATGCACGCGGGAATATTGCCGGTTTCGGCACGAAGGCTCGGGCTGCGGCAAGCGATATGCGTTGGTCAAGTGTTGGGGGGCTCAGGGTCAGTCACACGGCGGTCAGCAGGGGGAGCCCGGAGCCTTTAAGGCTGGGGGCCAGCAGCAGGCACAGCAGGCGGGAGGGGGGAGGGGGGCTAAGGGGCTAAGGGGCCTGGGCCACAGGGCTCTTACTCCGGTTAAGGTGGAGAAGTTGTTGGGGGTATCCGGACAGGGCAGAGGCGGAGCAACTACGGTTGGGGTTTATGGACGGGTTCAGGTTGGGGTATGAGGGTACAAAGGGCGGAGATGAGCAGCTACTTTGAAATCGGCGCGGGAGCGCCCACAGGTGGTACAAGCGAAACTGGATAAGGAGGTACAGGAGGGCCGCATGGCGGACCCCTGTCAGGAGTGGCCGTTGCATAATTTGATTGGGTCACCCATGGGAGTGGTGCCAAAAAATAAATAAATAAATAAATAAATGAAAGAGAGAGCAGGGGCAGTTTTGGCTGATACAGCAATTGTCCTGGCCCAAAGGTGGGTCGGTCAAGGACTTTATTGAGGAAAATGCGGCCACTGTGTTTTACGCCTCTGTTGACGTGGCTATGACACTGGTGGTGACCGCGGGCGCAACAGCGCAGATGGCAAAGTGCGACATAAGTCAGCTTTCCGGCTACTGCCAGTCAGCCAGATGACTTGGAGCTGTTGGGCATACAATTCGGCGGTCACTGGTATGGGGACAAAGCATCACCGATGGGCTGCTCCATGTCTTGCGCACTTTTTGAAGGTTTCAGCACGTTCCTACAAGGGTTGTTTACGGAACGGACGGGTCACCAAGGCGTGATGCATGACTTGGATGACTTCCTTTTTGTCGGCACCTCAGACTCCGCGGACTGCCAGAAGGCGCTGGACAGTTTCCATGAGATCATGAGGGAGATGGGCGTGCCATGGGCACCGGAGAAAACACAAAGGCCCAGTATGGTACTGGTTTTTCTAGGCATTGAGCTGGGTTTCGTTTTGGTGGAGGCACGCCTTCCGGTGAGAGGAAAACAGAAAAAAAAAAAAGAAAACGAAACATGTTGGAGCTGCGGGCAAGTGTGTTGACGCGACAGAAGGTGGCGGTTAGGGACATACAAGGGTGGCTGGGACATATCAATTTTGCCTGTAGGGTGGTCAGAGTAGGGCGGACGTTCTGTAGGCGACTGGGGAGAACTTTGGAGGGGAAGAGGCCCCCGCACCATCCTGTTCGGCGGTCAGCCGGGGTGAGGGTAGCCTTGCGAGTGTCGCAGTTTTACGGCACCAGTTTAACGGGGTGCCTTTGATGAGGGACGCGGACATGGTGGGATGTGCAGATGTTCTCAGATGCAGAAGGGAGCAGGGGATTTGGGCTGTACTGGCAGGGGAGGTGGTGCGCAGAACCCTGGCCCGCAGAATGGTTGGAGGGTGGCAGGAGCATGGCCTTCTTGGATTCCTTTCACTGGGTGGTGGCGGTCACGGTGGGGGGGGGGGCTTTGTTAGCTCACAAGAAGGTCACGTTCAGGAGTGATAACATGGCAGTGGTGCAGGTGGTCAACAGGCAGTCGGCACGGGAAGAGCAGGTGCTCAAGTGGTTGAGGGTTTTGGGCTGAGGCGTTTGAGTCATGATATGACGTTCCGCGCGGTGCATGTGCCAGGTGTGGACGATGTCATTGCGGATGCCTTGTCTAGTTCACAATGGGGGAGATTCTGTGGGCTCGCCTAGGACGCGGACGGGAATCCGACCAGAATGATGAACCAACTATGGGAAGTAGGCAACACTGGATGCTACAATTGGTTGGGCGCCTTAGCACTGTCTACGAGGTGGGCATACCGGGCGGCATGGGAGGAGTTTGTCCATTCAGGGGCGAGGGGGTGGGTTTCCGGGGTGGCAAGAAAGGAGGAGGTTGTGCAGTTCATATGGGACTTGCAAGGAAGGAGGAGGTTGTGCAGTTCATATTGGACTTGGTGGAAAAAGGTCGGACCGAGGTGACGATTGTGGGCAAGTTGGCGGGGGTCGCTTTCGTCGGGAAATTGTTGTGGAGAGGTCTCTTTCGGGGCGGAGGTGTTTAGTAGTTGGCTTAGGAAGGCGAAAACGGACCAAAAAGCTGGGGGAAATGGGTAGCTTTGATGAGGGGGCGTTCGCCGCCGGTTTCCCCTTTTAGGTGGGTTTTGCATTGGAAATCTTGCTCGGGGGGGTTGGGGGACTTGGTCTGTTCACATAGGCAGGGGTGGGGCGTTAAGGCTTCGCAACTGCGGGCAGTGCTGCGTAAAGCGCTGAGGAGACTGGGTATCGAGGAGAAGGGTTTTGGCACGCATTCCTTCCGCATTGGGGCGGCATCAGAGGCACAGGCGAGGGGCTGGGAGAGTAGGGACATCATGAAGTGGGGCAGGTGGTCATCGAATTGTTATCAGCGGTATGGGCGCAGCGAGACAGGGGGTTTAAACAAAAAAAAAAAAACTGTTTAGTTGGTGTTTTCCTGGTTTTCATTCTTGTTTTCTTTTCAGGTTCGGTTATGGGACCCCTCGCCAGGGAGATGTCCATTTGGATCGTGGGGCAGGCTTTTGTGAGACGGGCGCGGGGCCAGGCCCGGGAGAGTGTCTTTGGGGACAGCTTGGGGTCAATACTGATTTATTCTCTGTGGCATGGAGGGGTAAGGGCGGTATGCGCGGGCAGGAAGTGGTGCCAGTGTTGAACGGGATTTTACGGGCGGGAAGGTGCCCGGTTGTGTTGGTATGACATTTGGGGGAGACTGACATGGTCAGGGAGACAGGTTTGGCACTGATGCGGGTATGAAAAAGGACCTGATGTGGATCAGGGGGAGATGGGTGGCGTTTTCCATTGTCGGGTCGGAATTGGTCCCCCGGAGGAGTTGGAAGGGGGCTGTAAACCCTGGGGCAGTGGATAAAGCGAGGAGGATCTAACCAAGGAGATAGTGCGGTTTTGTAGTCATGTGGTGATAGGACGGTTGGCTCAGCACTTGCGCATCGTAACATCCGTTACGATGCGCAAGTGCTGTTCAGGGACGATGGGGTACACTTGTCGTGTAGAGGGTTGGCCCTGTACCGTTTGGAGTTGCCGGAGGTCCTAGCACTGTTGCTAGGGGTTTACGGGCGTTAGGCTTCACACGCGGTCCCGGGGAGAGTGGGGGGGGGGGCAGAAAAAGGGGAGGAAGAGGCGTATCCGCCTACACTCCCCCCCCCCTTGTTTCTGGGTGGCGGGGTGGTTGACAGTTGGCCGGGATTGGCTAGAGTTTGTTGTTATAAGTTTGGTAGTTTGGGTCCAGGAACAGGGAAGGGTAACCAGTTTGGATAAGTTTAGATTAGAGGTTGGATAGTTACAGTTGCACAGAAGGCAGGTAGGGGTTACGGTCAGGGGAGTTTGGGAGTGGGAAAGGCTACATGGTGTAGGATTGGGTTAATTGTTGGTTATGGAATGTTATGTTGTATTTTGGGGGATGGGGGAACTGATGTTGGGATCGTAGGGGTGGGGGAAGGAACAAGAGGTCAGGAAATTATTGTATAGCGAGGTGTTAGTTTTGTAAGGCAGTGGCCAAGGAGTTAAAATTGTGATATGCACCTGTTTCAATAAAGCGGCCTTTTTCACACACAATAAAGTGGTCTGGTGTCGGCTTGCCCCCCCCCCCCCCCCCCTCCCCCTTAATCTCCCAATGGGAGCTTGGGGGGCAGCCGAGCACAGCGAGGTCTGCCCCCCGGGCAGATTGGGAGGGGGAGGGGGGGGAGTGGCCGTAGCGGCCATTTTATAAGTTTTGGGCTAGATTTGGGGATAGCCCAAATGTAGCCCAATTTCAGTAAAAGTAGCCCAAGGGCTATATAGGCCAGTTTCGCGCCACCCCAGCCACCATTTTAGGTTTGGTGACCTGGTGGCTGGGAGCGCGGGCAGTAGTCGAAAGATTTTCCCCTCCCGCCCACCCTAATTTTTAGGGGTTGAAGGGGCGTTAGTTTTTAGGGGTGTTGGATTTCATTTTGGGAAGTCTGGTGGGCAGCATTTGTTGGAACAGGTACATAGGGGCAGTTTGATGTATTGTCGCTTGGAACAGGGGCAGGCGGGGTGGTTGACAGTTGGCCGGGATTGGCTAGAGTTTGTTGTTATAAGTTTGGTAGTTTGGGTCCAGGAACAGGGAAGGTAACCAGTTTGGATAAGTTTAGATTAGAGGTTGGATAGTTACAGTTGCACAGAAGGCAGGTAGGGGTTACGGTCAGGGGAGTTTAGGAGTGGGAAAGGCTACATGGTGTAGGATTGGGTTAATTGTTGGTTATGGAATGTTATGTTGTATTTTGGGGGATGGGGGAACTGATGTTGGGATCGTAGGGGTGGGGGAAGGAACAAGAGGTCAGGAAATTATTGTATAGCGAGGTGTTAGTTTTGTAAGGCAGTGGCCAAGGAGTTAAAATTGTGATATGCACCTGTTTCAATAAAGCGGCCTTTTTCACACACAATAAAGTGGTCTGGTGTCGGCTTGCCCCCCCCCCCCCTCCCCCCTTAATCTCCCAAGCAGAGGAGCGTTGCCGCACTCAGCAAAAGGAAAAATAAAATGACAATAACGGATTGTTATTATACTATTTTTTCCTATTGCCTGCAGTCAGCGGCCTGTGTGCAGTGTGGGGCGGGGATGGCCAGAGCAGGGAAGGAGTGGTTTGTACTCCAAAAGTGCACATTGACTGTTGTCAGGAACCCTCTCTCTTGTTCCAGTGTTGTGTCAAAAAGAACCGTCCATCATGGTGAAAAAATCCCTTCAGCTAAATACCCCCTTTGGAGAAGAATTAGCTCCAGTTGGAAGGCTTCCTTATGTTCCATTTCACATGGATTGAACGTATCTGCGCTGCTTGACCGATTATTTGAAGTGTTTCTTGTCTGCCAGACGCTAGTGAATTGAAGTTCTTTCTGAGAGTTCTTTTTATGACGTAACCCTCGTAATAATTTTTGCCCACAGAATTTCAATTTCAAGTCTGGCTGCTTTGAGTCCCTTAGGTCAGTGCTGGAGTTGTCTTTGTGGGAGCGCCGATGTCAGAGAGTCGGAGAGCGAGCTTTGGTGAAGAGAAGCGATCTCCAATTACCCAAGTAAGCGTGTCTTATCTTTTCTGGGTTGAGTTCATCTGCGTTCTGACTGCAGAGTTAAGCATCCGGTTTTCAGCAGCTTGAACCACTGTATTAAGAGGCTTGATCTACAACATAACAGCGTGTGAATATATATATCTGCATTTTGCTACATCAATTTACTCAGAGAATACCGAATTTCCTGAAATAGCGTTTCTTAACTGAATTAAGCTCTAAAACTACTCAACAAAACTGACAAAAATAACGTTCTAAAAACTAACCAGCAGCCAAGGATACTTACCACGAGGAAATTCTTCCTTAAAGCACTGCATGAAAGACTTTTATTAAAAAGACTTTTCTAGAGACTAAATCTACAACTATTCCTCATTCTACTTTGGCAATTAGAAATTCCCTCATAATACCAATCTTTATTATATGAAATAGAGAGAAAATTCTAATTCAGTCGATCAAGTAATAAAGATACAATTTATACAGAGAGAAGCTAGTCCTCAGTCCTAATCAGGTAATTAGAATAGAATTAGGGAAATCTGTTGAGTAAAGTAGGACTAGGGAAAAGTAATTGTTTTATGCTAATTCTTTTAGGTTGTGATGAAGACTTCCAGAAGAAGAACCTGAATCCTGAGGCAGTCTCTCTTGTTTTGTCTTCCACTTCCATTTTCCCCCAGGCTGAAATCTGTGACAGTTGTTCTCACCTGTCGCTGACAGCGGTAGAGGGGATTTGGGACAAGGTCATCTGCTTCCGAGGAGATCGCAGAACAGAGTTTGACAACTGTTTGGCCAGCCCTCTTGGGCCGACCAAACAGTTCATGCGCACTTTGCATGTTCCCCACCAGGCTGCATTACACAGCCTGGTGAAGAACATACACAGACTTGCTGTTCCAGTCCGAGCTCCAATCCACAATGCTCAGACCAATCACATCGCTCATTGCAGCGTTGTGATTGGCTCAGGGGAGCTTGTGTGCCAGGTATTTCCTGCTGCCGGCTGGACTGCAGAAAGAAGCAGGAGGATGTTAGGCCAGCATTTCAAAGGTACATTTTGTTAATTACCCCCCTGCTCCACCACCCCCATCCGTTAGCATCCACTAATGAAAGCAACGCTCCACGCTCAAAATAAGTTCCGTTTGGTATGCAGTTTGTGCGCAGGGCTTCAATTTCCTGTACATCCATCTCTTGTACCCATTCTGCCCTCTTGATCATGCATTAAAAGTGCAAGATTATCCACAAAGCTATTTTCCTACACTTCTCTATTTCTCACCCTATACTTCTCTCAAAATATCCTCTACCTCCACTCTCTCATTCATCCCAAACCCCATACCACTACTGAACCCCTCCTTGCATCATCTCATACCTCGTTTACTATTCAGGTCTCCAAAATAAGCCTTTCTAAACCCTTCCCTCTGACTCTTTCCCCTCCACATCCCCTTTACTCATCCCAAGCCCCCTCCTACTGCTATGAACTAAAAAAAAAGAAAAAAAGTACTTTCTAAACCCTTCCCTCTTCTTTTCCTCCACCATTCCCTTTCAATCCAAATAACAGGCTAACAGACCCACCACTCAAATTTATTTCATATTTCACAATACTAAATCCCACTAATACTGTTTGGGTTCAGGAGTAGCATGCTACCAGCCAAAAAGCGCTTCAATACCTCATCAGGGGTAGCAAGCGATATATAAATGCACACCCTTCCCTCTTCTGTCCCTCCACTATCCTTTTACAATCCAAATAACAGGGTAATATGTCCACCGATCAAATCAAATTGATTTCATATTTCCCTATACTAAGTAACCAGTAATCCTTTTTGAGTTCCGGAGTAGCGTGCTGCTTGCCGAAAAAGCACTTTTACTCCTTGTCAGGGGTAGTAAGCGCTATATACATGCAATTATAATTACAATTGAGCAGAGCGCTGCCGTTAGTAATCCGAAAGACAATTTACCAACTATCCTAGATAGTTTGGGGGAAATATTTGCTGCTGCCCAACATGCCTTGTCGGCCAGTAGTCCAAATGTTACTACTGTCAGTTAATTTGTTTCATTATAGAAGCACTATGCAAAAATAATTTATAACCGTTTTACTTTCATTCAAACTTACTGGGTTAATAATACTATATCAAATGTATTTTTCAATTATATGCTTCCATATAGCTGAAGGCTCTAAAGGTCTAGCTTGCTCCAATCAGCACATGGTGCATGCATTAATTGTGTACACAGGGAAAGACAAATAACATATTTTCTTCTTTTGGTTTTCTGGTCATACTTTTCCCCACAATATGTAGGATGCCTGGTTCCAGAAAAAAAACACCTATAACTGTTGCAATGGTATTCAACCACAGAAAGCCAAAGTCGTCCATAATAGAAGTTTTTGAAATACGTCTGTGTCATTGTTTCATTCTGCACTGTCAGTCAAATTGCTTTGGAAGGAAACAAATATAGCACTCCCTTGAGAAACCTATTTTATCTTCAGCATGACAAGCTAAAATCCATATACTTGGACTATTCACTAATTGCAAACATTATAGTCTGCCATTGAGAAGCAAGCTACCTGCCCGAAAAAGTGATGCAACACTGTGGCAGGATTTGCAAATACTAAATAAATAATCATACAATGCCACTTTTCCACTATTTTTTTAAGCTTGACCAACATTGGCGAGCTTAGTTATTTTTCGAATTCTCTCATTGTGACAATGCACAGAAGCTCTCAGGTTGGTGAGCTGAGCTTCTTTTTGTTAGAAATGGGGGTCTCTAGTTGGCAATGCTTTACACCTTTGTCCAAATTGGGCACCCTTGCTTTTAATTAGGGTAAGGGAGTTACACCCTTAGACACCCCTGCTCACCCCCTTGGTAGCTTGGCACGAGCTTGCGGGCTTATCTCAGAGGCAATGTGTAAAGCATTTGTGCGCACATACAGTAGCACCGTGAAAAAGTATCTTTATCTAAACAAGACCAGAAGGACAAAAATCCAACATACAATAATCAAATATGGACTTTGCAAAACTAGCCTTAAAACAAAGTTCCTTGAAGTCGATAGCTCTGTCCAGGGGTTCTGCAGTGCTGGAAACAACCAAGTCCAACAGTTCCAGCCAACCGTGTCGGTGTGGACCGGCACTATTGTCAGACACCTTATAAACAGTACCTTTCGGTTTCGGTCTCCCGTACCAGTGCAGGCTGGCTGTGGCAACCATCGCGGTGTAAAGTGGAGTGGTGCGGCCTGCATTGCCCTCAGGGCGCCGTGTAGGCAGTGGCTCAGTGACGGTGATCCAGCGGTGAGACCAGGGCGGTGGTGCTCGTTGCTGTGATGGCAGGTCACAGTGCAAGCGGTGGTGCCGATCGATGGGAGCTGGCGTTGGTTGGACCAGAAGGCACTGTGGGAAACCACGCCAACGATGCCAGCTCAAATACTTGGGCTACAGTGATGCATTTGGTTCTGTGTTACCATAGTGCACTGCCTACCCAGATTTAGTCAGCCACATTAAATCCACCTAAAAACTCTAGTGGATATTACTTCTTGGTTTGCATTTTTTCACTAAATTATAGAAAAAATTTACTTGTAAGACTATAAATGCACTGAGTTGAGTATGTCTTCCCACAAAATTAGGATTAATATTTTGGTGCATGGAAAGACAAAGTCATTTTGGTCAATGTTTTACGTTTTTACCACAACACTAATACGCAAAACAACATGGCACAGTCCCTCATTCTGGGCCAGGGCCAGCTTTAGTGCTGGTGGTGCCTGGGCAACTTTCTTTACTGGCTCCCCCAATGACCCTTTTCCCGTACTACCACCTTCAGAGGGTGCCCCTCATCTCTCCAAGCCCCTCTCTGACATGCATTTAATTTATGTTATAGCACAACTCATGTCAATGTACAGTTACAGAGCACTTTATGTCTCTCACACACATTATGCAGAGACAACAAATCATGCAAGTGTGTAAATTAATGTATAGGAAATGTTACATAAGGCAACGGGGATTACAAGGTGTAGGAGTTACATGTGATCTATACTAATAGCCAATAATATTTTTAAAGCGATTGGTCTGGAAATGCACAAACTCAGAATATAAAAGTAACACAGTAGTTGGTGTTAGGTTCATCAATAACAATTTATTTCTACCCAAACAAACCCTTTTTAGCAACAAAAGAATGGGGAAAACATACGGTTTTAAACCTATGTCTTGTAGTTTGCATGCAGTTATTTGATACCAGTTCAAAGCTCAATGCCCTATATTAGAAGGACTGTAACTTCTGAACAGCAAGTAAAGAAAAAATGTATGTGACAAAAGCAGTAACCCATTGAGCTATCAAATGAATACAATTTTGATCTGATCTGCATGTTACATGTGCTTTGCAGAGTGCACCTTGGCACTCTGTGCTAATTGATGATGAGTCAAAACTGAAACTAAACAAAACTCAGATCTCTGCAATAGGAACATTAATCACCGGAGTTAACTTGACATTTGTATTGATTACCTTAAAACTGCTGGGCTCACATGGAGCTCTGCAGCAGGTGCATTTAATTCCATAAGATATTTCAAAATGCTCAACACCTGGTGCAGTGGCACTGTTCACACTGCCATATACCCAGCCCTGTACTGAGTACTGATATTTGTGCAGGTGTTTAAGCTGGCCTCGGGAAGCACAGTTACCACACAGTTGAGATTTTATCTTCAGTAGGTTATCTAACCAAATTGAGTTTTCAAGGTCACAATGGGCTCAATGTGTGGTTTTGGCTTTACTGCTTTCAAATGCTTGGGTATTGTTTTCAAGGCTAGGATCATTGCTTGTATTACCGGGTTGTCTATCACTTCCATGGATTAGAAACCATAGTACGTGTGTGCTATATCTTTTGGGCAATCTGTCTGGTCTTTACATAGTACAGTCCATAAGGATTATGTCTGAGAGTGTGATAGCAAGTCCACAAGTCCATCATTGTCAGAATATCATCTGATATAAATATTGTGTCCTAAACATCATTTGCAATATACTGCCCCAATGAAGTTAATAGAAAATCTATACCCAATGGCACTTTATTTTTGTAACAATATTTAGAACACAATATATTTGTCTGAGGATGTTTCTGTAGATGATATTCTGAGATACAACTGAGTTGGAATGCTAAATAAAAAGGTGCTATATGTGGTAAGCTTAGCCCACCTGCCCCAATTTAGAAGATATTAGGTGTGGTCTCATGTCTCCCCAAATTATAGTATGCCTCTGTCTACCTGTTGAAGTAGAGCTACTGGGATGGGCAGTGAGATAATTGCTAACATGTATGTAAAATGTGGACCAAACACCATGTTCACTTCTTAGACCCTCTTCCAAAAAGACAATTGGAATTGTGACAACCGTATGAAATTATTAGTCGTATTATAAATACTTAAAATGATTTTGTCTTCACTGGAAATCAAAGCCTACAATGACATGCTCAATACCTTTGACATAGGTGAAACCTCACTCTTGCCTCAGTTAACATTTTAACTCACAAAAACGGACAATTCTGAAATGACGGAAGATAGGGAGGCAGTGAGAAATCAACATCTGTGAGTGTAAACAAAATGTTAGCTGCATATAGCAGTGGTTAGAATGGGTGGTGCTAGGGTGTATGCCCCTTATTACATCCTTCTGATGGTTGGCTGATTTTAGATTTTCGAGAGCAAACAGGCACAGAGGAGGCAATAACCGACCACCCTCTCTTATGCACCTGTGAACTACAAAATCTGAATTTCTGCCCCTCATAATTTTCCTATGCTAGATGGCCACTGTACAGTCAGAACGTTTGCGGCATGCATCTCTGTCTAGTCTAATTCTTTCAAGTGTTAGGAACAGATGCCCTCATGTGACACTTTCAAATACCTACTTGGCATCCAGTGACAGTGCTATGTTTTCTTCCAAGAAGTCATTACTGAGTTACAACAGAAAAAACGAAGTTCTGATATGTTTCTGGAATAAGTCCCCAGTGGAAATAAAATAACAGGTGTATTTGTAAAGTGCACCTTCACTTTTACAGTTACCCAATTTAATGGGTGTAGCAAAGTCAACATTTTATTTGGTATGGCTGGGAGGCCCTTACCCTGTAATATTAACACAGTGCCAAAAAGTGGGCCTTAGGTTCACACTAGTAATCCTTCTCTCAGTCCAGGTAGAGTGGGCATGAGCAGAAAGGCTTACTTAGAGGAACATGTGTAAAGCATTTTACAGTACCATCAGTGACGATAAGTAATTGACATGACTCAAAAGAAATCTGACACCAATTTATAAAAATAGAGCTTATTTTAGACACCATAATGAAGCATGTAGAGTTCGTCTAACCGGAGTTATAGAATTTACAGTGATAATTAAATTATCACTTTGCAGAGCTGTCAACCTTTAACATTCAAGTCAATGGTAATAATACAAGGTGACACTCGGTCACTTGCGCGGGTAAGTTCAATGGAATCCGCTTGGAGTTAAGGTCTTGCGGGTCCTCTGACCAAGCTCTGACAGTCACAACATTTTTTCCTTGCCCCTGGGAGTCCAGGTTCAGAGGTGACTTGACTTTCTTTGGTGCTGAACGCGACCTGCAGTAGCTGTCAAAAATGACACTTGACAAAACAACACTTGCAGGCTGAGTATAGAGGAGCCCCTTCGAGTCGAAGTTTGGAGGGGCCCCTGGATCAGGAATCACCAGACAGAACAGCTCTGTCTAGCTAAGGCATCTCGGGTACAGAGGTGCACCTGGCTATCCGTGATGTTGAACCGGACTGCAGGAACTGGTGTTATCAGGTGTGCCAACAAAGACATCTTTTGGATGCCAGAGCTCGAAAACTGCACCACAGAAGAGGAGATGGGAAGATGCCAGATATTACCTCCATGTGGGGCGTTGAATGAAGCAGGTAGTAGTCAGCTAGACCACCAACAAGCCTTGGTCCTGCCAAGGGTCACGACAAAGTCAATCTTCTTCCAGAGGTCCAGATAACACTGTAGAAGGCTGATACTCGAGGAGGTTCAGGACTACGGTTCCCAGAAAGCACTGGGCTGGTTACTTTTGAACTGGTCCATGAGGGGGACCTATGGTCTGTCCTTCATTGTATTGTGGAAGTGCGGTTTGACCCTGCCAACTGCAGGGGACTAGTACCTCTAGTCCTTTGTAGTTCTGATGAAGTCTTTAGGTTGCAGACAGGCCTTCCTGGAGGAACTGGTATCTGATCCTGGATGAGTTGTGGTCTGGGAGGTGCAGGGGTCTTCCATGGGTGCAGAGCTTGTGTCTTCTCTTTGTGGAGTCCTGTCTTGTGCTGACATGGGTCTCTTCTTTGTTCTTCTTAAGAGCAGATCTGGTGTTCTGGTGTTAGGGCTGCCCCTTAAATCCTGGATGTAGGCAGTGTTTATGGGTGTGAGGGCTAGTAGCCAATGGGCTACTATTCCTGTGGCAAATTCGCCCCTGAGATGACAGCATCCGGTGGGTGTATGTCACCAAACTACCCCGGAACCCACTATTCTTGTGACTTTTTGAGATGCCACGGGTCATCCTTAGCTGTACAGACCAATCAACCCTCCTTCGAGGTTCTGGCTAACCTTTTGGGGCTGTACACCTCCTGCATGCCTACTTTTCCACCTGCTCCCAGGCACGAGTGCCTGAGGGTAGGGGGGAATCCTTGTCTCCTCTGGGAGGCACGTCACTAATATATGAGAGGCAGCGAAGCCTTTGCGCCTCACCGCCCTGATGGGACTTTTACTAGCCATCCTGGGAGGGATGAGCTGTGTAAGCACTCACTAGCAGGAGGTCAGACTTTTGTCTTGTTGCCAAATGGCTCTAAAAGCCTGCCAAGGCACAGGGAACTTGGTAACTCAATGGGCACCCTCTAAAGGTGGCTCCCGGGTGCATGCAAGCCCACCCTCAACACGACAAACATGTCAGGAGTGAAAAATCACAGTGTTTGATACTAAACACTACTAAATCCGGTGATGTGTCATAGAGTTGGCTATCTTGGTTTTGTCTGGTAGCCAGTCCATGTAAACCTATGGACTGCCGTTTACTTACAGTAAACTTGAATGGAAAGGTTACTGTAGAGGTATATATGTCTGTACACATATACCTGCACAATTAATACAATGCACCCTGAGTCCTGGGCTTTATGTGGGCTACCTTAAAGGTCACTAATATATATTGAGGCAGTGAGAGGGCTCTTTCACACATAGTATGTGCAGAGTTGCACTCAATCAGACCTTACTTTTACTTGGGTCACTCAAGAGGGCAAAAATAGTGCTGTAACACTGGTGACACCTTTATCTACCTTGCCCTGGTTACCACTGATACCATCTACAGGGGTCTTATAAGAGGGGTTAAAGTGCCTTGCCAATTGGGTGTAACATAACAATTTGAGGGGAAAGAGCACTGGACCTGGGGCCTGGTTAGCAGGCCCCAGTGCACTTTCAGTTCTACTACAACAGCATCCAGAGCAAAAAGTGGGCACTGACCTTCGAAAAAGACCACTTTCCTAAATGACCCCACCCCCAGATCAAAGGTGATGAGAACTAACCTTCATCTTGGTAGTTCTCACCGTCTAAGTGGAAGAACCTGGAAAGGCCATATGCATTGACAAGGTCAGTCCCTGATCTGTGCTCCACTGCAAAGTCCATCCTCTGCAGCGAAATAGACCACCTCAACAATTTGGGTCTCTCTCCTCTCATCTGCAATAACCACTTGAGAAGCCTGTAGTTGATTTAAAATTTGAAGTGAGTCCCAAACAGGTCTCAGCTTCTTCAGGGACCAAACCACAGCCAAGGCTTCCCTCTCAATGGCAATTCTATGCTGCTCTCTAGGGAGGAACCGGCTACTTATGTAAGCTACTGGCTGATCTTGACCCTCATCATTGGGATTGTGGCAGTGTTGTCACAAACAATGTCCAGAAGCATCTATTTGAACAATTAGCTGTTTCCCATAGTCTGGTGCTTTTAGGACAGGTGCTATTCACATAGCTCCTTTCACTGTGTCAGAGGCATTCTGACACCCTGTGGTCCAAATGACCTACTTTGACTGCTTCTTTGAGGTAAGGTCAGTGAGAGCGTCCACGATGGTACCATACCCCTTCACAAACCTACAATTTCGAATCAGGCAGAGGCATTCCCTGACCTGGCTCTGAGTCTTGGGAGGCTCACAGTCCAGATTAGTCTAGATTTTGGTTAGAGAGGTCTCACTTGGCTTCCACCTACAAGATGGCACACGTAGACAACAGTGCTCTGTACAATCTGGCACTTACTGGTCTTGGTTGTGAGGCCTGCCTGCTGCAGGACCTGAAAAACTTCTCTCATATTGACCAGGTGATCCTCCCAGTGAGAGCTAAAGACAGTAATATCATTCAGATATGCCGCACTAAAGGCCTCCAGGCCGGAAAGAACTCGATTCACCAACCTTTGAAAAGTGGCAGTTGCATTATTTTTCTTTTTAAATCTTTTTTTTTTAGCAGAGCAGGGAGACACATATCGCATTACAATTATGAAAAACACGACAATAGATTACTACAGTGTATTGTTATTTGACCTCAGCCCACCGGAGACTAGTGTAAATCCTTCCTGCCTTCATCTAATCTGGGACTACTTTTAATAAGTTTCAGGGTTAGTCAGTGGATGTAATACCCCTCCCATGGGTGCTGTGCATGGATTCCCTTTATATGCATTCCATTTGTCCCATATGGCATGTTAGAGTCGGGGATCTCTGGTTGGCGCAAGGTTGCCCTTGTGTCAAGCAGGAACCCTCTCCTCCACGTCAGGGCGCAGGATAACCCCTCGCGAATGACCCTTGCTCACCCACTAGGTGCGTGGCGTGAGCAGCCAAGGCGATTCCTCAGGCGTTGTTGGTTAAGCACTTACAACCATACACACAGTAAATACATCAATCCCCCCAGAAACGGACACCAGACTTGGATATATATAAAAATACGCTTCTTTATGTAAAAATAGGTATATATATCTCAGCAGACTTATCACAAGACCAATAACGTTTTCGCTATGCCACCAGGTTGTAAAGCAGGCAAAGGTTCTTTGTTCTTAGCTTCAAATGGAGACTTTGTAGTCTCTTGCAAGTGTTACTTGTCGTTCCAGTACTCACAGCGATCGGCTCCTGCGAACGGGGAAATAAGGCGTTGCGGGCCCCGAGCCCGATACTGGAACTTCTTTCGTGATGTGGAGAGTCGGCACAGGTCGGTGCGACTCTCAGCTTGGGAAGTGTTCTTGGGTCCTCAATCAGCAGGTGTGGGCACGTAGGCAGGCGCGGCCAGCGACCCTTTAGCACGGCGGTGCCGGAGGGTCTCCACAGCGGGGGCGGCGCGGCCTGAGGTGTCCGGGGATAGCGAAGCAGGGTCGCAGGGCACGGTCAGTGCAGCTGGATGACCCGGCGTAGATCACAGTCGTCGGACGGCTTCCGGCGGGAGGGGTGATAGCGCGGTCAGCGCGCTCCAGTAGCAGGCGGTGACAGGGATGCAGGCGGCCCGGCCCGGGGACAGAGAGCGGCTCTGGACGGAGCGGGGCTCTCACGGGTTTGAGGCAGGCAAGCTTCTGAGTGTCACGGCCCTAGGAGGGGCGATGAGGGGCGCAGTCTCTTTCCAACGGGATGCACACACGGCTCGAATTGGAGGACGAGCAAAAGCACAGAGAACCCACTGCTCCTGGGGTTCAGTTCAGGGGGCAAGCTCAGATCAAGCCCTTGGAGAATGTTCAAGCACAAAGTAGCAAAGTCTTTTCAGTAAGTCTCTTCCTCTCCTTTCTCAGCAAGGCAAGCAGCAGGCCAGCTCCTCCAGCGTCTTCTTCTCCTTCTAGTCGGGCAGAGGTTCTTTGTGGTAAACAGGATTCTGATTTCTTAGGAGCCAGGCTCCTACTTTTATACCATGATTCTTTTGTTCTTTAGCGCCAGGGGGCCTGGGCCTGGCTCAGTCCAGTTCTGGAGCACTTTGTTATGGTGACTCTGCTCTTTCCTTTCAGCAGCAGGGCAGAGACATCAGCCACCCCACAGGGGGCGGCGCCGGCTTTGTGGTGGCAGAGCACAGGTCTATTCAAGAGTCAAGGTGTACTCCTCCCACCCATCCTGGTGTCATCTCTCTACCCACCACCTGGCAGCCAACCTGTCTCTGGGGATCCCCCCACCCTGCTCCTTACTGTTGCTAGGCAGAACACACACACACACAGCAGAGGCGGACTGAGATGGTCAGGTCAGTAAATACTAACTTTCTAAAAGTAGTATTTACAAACCCAGGATATTAAAATAAACTTGACTACAAGAAGTATTTTATTATTCTGAGTTCAGGCATACTAAACTTGGCACTCTACCATGCTCTCTGAGTCCACTGGGGTCACAGCGTTGGCGTGATCCCAGCAGCCCATTCTGGCCTATGGAGAGCAGGTAGCCTTCAATAGTGAAAAACGATAAGGGCTGTAATTCACTACTAAGACATGCCACACACATCAGGGCATGTCCTACCTTATGCCTACTATGCACCCTGCCCTTGGGCCTACCAGAGGGGTGGCTAATATGTAGGTAAGGGAAGGTTTAGGGACTGGCAAGTGGGGGCACTTGCGCAGTCAGCGCGACGGTCCCGGACCGCGCACAGGGTCTGCGGTGGCAGACCCTAGACACATTTTACAGGGCCGCTTTCTGTGGGTGGCGCAACCAGCGCTGCAAGTCCACCAGCAGCATTGGCATTCACAAGCCCTGGCACCCCTGGTGCACTTTACTGGGGACTGACAGCGAATCCAATAAACCAATCATGAACATCAATTACAGGTACACTTTACCTAGGGAGCACTTGCACTGCGGCACGGATTAGCCGTGGCGCAGTGCCCTGAGCGGACAACACCAGCAAAACAATCGAGGCACACCATCAAAAAGTGGAAGGGAAACTCACGCCAAGGTGCCAGGTCTAACATGGCAGATGCATTCTTTACTCCAAAAGGCATCACTTTGAACTGAAAGGATCCCTCTGGGATGGAGAATGAAGATCTCTCCTTGGTTCCCTGGCTCAGTCTAATCTGTCAGGTCAAAGGTACTGAGAAATGTGTCTGCCCCTAGCTTATCAATAAACTCATCTGCTCTTGGTATGGGGTGTTCATCAGTATTTGTCACAGCATTCAACCGCCTGTAATCCACACAAGACCTCATATCAGGTCTCCCACCTTTCGAGTGAGGCTTGGGAACCAGTATCACTGGGCTGGCCCATGGGCTGACAGAAAGTTCCTTTACCCCAAGCTAGAACATCTTGCCTAATCAGCTTTGATTTGACTTGGTCAGACAATCTATAAATCTTGGTCTTGATAGGGAGATTTTCTCCTGTGTCCACATCATTGGTACACCGGGTTTTCTGTCCAGGGGTCAAAGAAAGAGCTCTACAAACTGGATGAAACTTGCCTGCAGTCAGCCTGCTGCTGTACAATGGCAGTGTCAGTCAGACAGGACTACACCCGCCACTGTACCGTCTTGTGGTTGATAACAGGTCAGGTAGGGGTTCACTTTCCTCCTTCTGTCCTGGATCAGTGACCATCAACATGGTCATAAAATGCCCTTTCTTGGTGTGGCTTTAGGCGATTTACTTGGAGTACTCGGTGAGGACTAGGTTTACCTAAGTCCAAGAGATAGGTGACTTCCCCCTCTTCTCAAAATTGTGGTAGGGCCTAGTTCACTTAACTCGGAGGGCCCTGGGTGCCACAGGCTCTAACACCCACACCAACTGGCCTTGTTGGTACTCAGCCATGGCTGACTTCTGGTCATACCAGTACTTATAAAGTTCCCGGCTGGCCTGCAAATTCGTGTTTGCTTTCTTCAGGCACTCTGCCATGCATGAGTGTATAAGGAACTGAAGCCAACCCCCTTCTCAGGCACCTCTCTGCATGCAAACAAGATGCATGGCAACAGGACATCACATTTCCTACTGAGCTTCCCTGGGAGTCCCGTGATAATGCCCTTAATCTCTTGTTGAATCTCTCCACCAAGTCAGAAGTCGGGGGTGATAGGCAGTAGTGAATTTGTAACTCACTCCACATTCATGCAGACATGAAGTTTGTCCCTCTATCACTTACCACCTCCTTAGAAAACCCAACCCTGGTGAAGATTCCAAGGAGGGCATTTGCCACTGCAGGAGTAGTGGTAGCCCTAATGGGGACTTTCTATGGATATCAAGTGGTGTGATCCACTACCACTCAGATAAACTTGTTTTCAGATGCAGTAGGAGGGTCAAGAGGGCCAATAATGCTGGTGCCTGCCCTCTCAAAGGGAGTACCAACCACTGGAAGTGGAATTAAGGGAGCTTTTGGTTGTGACCCTGTCATGCCACTGGCCTGACAGGTCACACAGGAGCAACAGAACGTCTGCACTTTCACAGACATCTGGGACCAATAAAAATGGGTGGCCAACCTGTCCCAGGATTTGGTCTGTCCCAGATGTCCAGCAAGGGTGATGTCATGAGCTACAGTTAAGATGAACTCTCTGTATACCGGGGTAACTACCATTGGATGCCCCTGGTTTGGGGTCCCTGGCCTCAGTATTCAAATCATCCTCCCAATAAACCACCTCCTTCTTCTTGCCTGGCAGCTTGGTGCCTAAGACCCTCAAAATATGGCATCTCTTTTGCTGTAGGCATCGGTCCTCTTGGCAGGCCCCAGCTCCTCAGCTGCAGTTCCCTCATGAGGCATTAGGGCATAATCCTGGGGAGACTTCTCCCCCTGATCCTCTGACCTCTTAGAAGCTGAGGCACCAGCTTTCTTGCCCTTCCTCTTGTTTCTGAAGGTTTGGGCCACTGTTTCAGGCTCCAACTTCTTCTGACTCCCCTGACGTTCAGCCTGTTCCATAGTTGTCACACACACTCACTCAGGGAGACCCAGCTCTTCTGCATGAGCCCTCCTTTCTGCTTTTGCCTATGCAGAAGTATCCAGATCGTTGCCTACCAGACGCTGTACTGGTATGGCAGGAGACACAACCACCTTCATCTGGCCAGTAGCTCCTCGCCACTCTCGGTTCACCAAAGCCATTGCATAAAGCCTAGTCTCATTGTCATCATTGGTAATCTGTGGATTAACACCAGGGATCATTTGGTCTGGGGAAACCAGTCTAGCTGCCACTATGGTGACACTGTCACCTGTATCCCTCAGGTCCTCTACTTCAATCCTATTGATAGATGGTCTTTGTTTGTACTTCTCCTGACCTGGAGGTAAAACTTGGCAGTTGACAACTGGATGTGAGATTGGATACGAGGCTACGCTGTGTGTGACTTCACATACTTTCGGCAACAGCAGCAAGGCAGCGAGTGAGTCACTACGACCTGCCCTATGGCCCTGGCCAAGCTCCTGCTGAGCAGTCAGCCTTGGAGAGTGAGGCAGGGCGAGGCGGCATAAGTGTTGGTTCCGGCCTCCAGTTTGTTCCGGCCCTGTTGTGTGGCCCAGCAGCCCAGTTATCTGAAGCAGCTTGGAGGGCACAGCAAACGAGTGGAGCGAAGTGTTGCAGGGATTCTATGCTTGGGATCACAGAACCTTAGTAGGCAGAGACTGAGTCATCCTACCACCTTAGTACTCATGAGCCAGAGACTGACTAGCGATAGTGTCTCACTTGCCCTCCTACTCACTCACAGAGGAACAAGTAATTAGACACCCCAGAACACAACACTCCCGACCCTCTCAAGAATCACGGTTGCTGGACACACCCTTTCGCTCACACACTCATCCTTGTCCACAATAAGATCTGACAGAAACACGAGTAAAGTTTAAAAAGTTTATTTGTAACTTTTGTGCTCTAGTATGCAGTATACTTGCCACAATAAGTAAGAAAACGTCTAGCACAAATACGGTCAGCATGGTATGTAAGCCATAAATCTTGAAGGGAGGTGTTATTCTATAAGACAGAGTAGTCTAACCCCCCATCTTTTCTACAGAAGCACAGTGATTATATACCAGAAGATCTCTCGGTGTTAGCGGCAGACCCTGTACCTTGGCATGCACACACTTCATTTCAGGTGTAGTCGCGATCTCTTCCCTGGACAGATTTCTCTCCAATTGTCCCGTTGCATATCATTGTGCATTCCTATATGTTGAAAGTACGCGTTTCCAATCAACAGGTGCAAACGCTTGTTATGTCTAGGTGCTAAGACCTGACCAGAATAGAATAACAAGGGTCTTGTTGTTTGACCTTGTCCACGGTGTGCAGACCAAATCCCAGAAAAGAACAGAACACAAAAACCTCTGTAGGTTCTGTGTGAAAGTACAGTGTGGCATGAATCAAAATACATTTTTATAGTAACATATGCAAAGCAGAGAGCTGTCTACAAAGTACTCATGCTAACATAGGGAAAACGGCAATGGGTCTGCACTGGACATATGACAGGAGCAGGTGTGGTTAGGACCTTCCTCTGTGACATAAATTAGCCTTACCGTAACAGTGAAGGGGGGGACTTTCACCTGACTTTCTTATTCATCTGGCTTTCCGCTGTTTTTGGCGTGTGGTCCATCGCCCCAGCACTACTCCTAGCTGAGAGCAGCTTGAAAGGCTTGGCAAAGTGGTGTGGAGTAGAGTGGGGCGGAGCTGGTGTGATTGAGACCTCATCCCTGAGGCGTGCCTTAACCTGACGGTAACAGTGAAGCGGGGTCTCTAACCTGTTTCTCCTTTTCGCCTGACTTTCTCCTGATTTTTGGTGGTGTTATTGACGTTTTCTACAAACCCAGCCTAGTATGCATCCCTGCTGCCACTGCCTTGTGTCTAGGAAGAATCAGTTTACTCAACAGTGGAATACATCTCTTATTTCCTTCTTGAAAACTCCCAGAGGTAGTGTGCAGGAGAGGCTTGGGCTACAGGCTCCCTTAGTGATGCGGAGGTGGCCGGCATATGGCTGGTGGGGCTTGTGCCTCTGGAAGGGGGGGCTCTGCCTCCCTCCACACATCATTCATTTCCTACTCATTTGGACTTTGCCCATGAGAACTGCCATCTAACTGTGTTGCGTTGGATGTTCGTCTGGGCTTCCAGCACAGGGTACATGGCCAGGATAATCTAATAAAAGGACAAACCAGGAGTGCAGTCAGTCGCAGAGTCGTAGAGTTGAAGGAGGAAGGAGCAGAGGAGTTGGTCTCTGTTGCATCTGTGTTTGGGCATTCTTGCACAATGCACAATATCCACTTCTCGACCAACTGCCACTAGTTCTTCTACACCCTTAAAAATAAAAAATAAACACCTGTCACTCCTGAAGTCTTATCCTTCCGTGCTGTTCCTATTTTCAAAAGGGGTGGGGGGGGTAGGAAAAAATGTTTTGAAGATGCCTGCTGTAAATAATGAAGACGACTTAAGATTAGTTACGGTTTTGTTCCAGTGTACTGCTTTGCATCCAATCCCCCTGGAGCCCACTGTGTATTGTGTATTTTACAACTGTTCTATTAATCTTGTATTGTCTGCTTTGTGTTCTATCCTTGTGTTATATTAATAAATACATATTATTATATAACTACTGTGTGGTTCTCCTTTCATTTAGTCAATACAGGAGGTGATATTCTGGTAAAACAAGCTGCTTCATATTCCTCTCAAGATTAAGCCTGAAGGCTGCTTTACACAGGCACCACTAGGATAGCTTTCTAAAGGTTGTCTTTGACCTCATACATCATAAGGGTCGTTTGCACTGGTGCAAGTTGCCCACTTTAATTAGTGGACAGCATATACCAGATCAACTTCTCACATAGGTGTGCAGCGTTTGGGATTTAAGCCTGCATTGTTTTACCAGTTCAATCTCTTTGTATTGATTAACTGAAAACCACTCAAGTATTAGGCACATATAATACTGAGGGGTCGGTGCCCGGCTGGAGCACCAACAAGCCTTGGCAAAAACAACCCACGCAGGAAGGTCAAGCAGGTTACAGTGTCGACCAGCAAGGTCCAGGGGACTCTCCAAGCAATGGGGAGTCAGGGCACTTCTGGAGCAACCAGGAAAGACCAACAGAAACCAAGATGCCCCTCAGGAGGACCCACAGGCCGAATGACCAGGAGTCGCAAGGGGACTTCAAGCAAGATTGCAAAGTACCAGCCCACGGAGCACTCGGTGCGAAAAGGCCAGAGTTCTTTGGTGCAAATACAGCTCAGGGTCAGGACTACATGGAGGCTAATGCAAAAGCTCAATAATCGCCAAAAGGTATGTGCAACTGCAAATAGACGTGGTGCACAGGGCGGGTTATGCAGTCCCCACAAGGGATACTGACCTCAAACTTGCTGAGAGGGCAGATCGACCTCAGGGACCTTCATAACCCACCTCCTGTGTTGCTGAAATCTTCAAAGACCGCAGGAGCTCAGGAGCAGCAGGCCGGTCAGTTGCGTTGAGGTGCCTGCAAATGCAGGGGAGTGACTCCTTCACCCCAAGGGAGAGTCTTCAGTTGTCCTTAGTGCACCACAGCTCCTGCAGAGTGCCTGTATGGAGCAAGAGCACAGACAAAGCTTTGGACAAAGAGGGAGACGAAGTCAGGCCCAGTCGAAGTCCGGCGAAGTCCATAGTGTCCAGACGGTCGAAGGTCAGTGGTTTTTTCTTGTAGAATCTTGTCCACATAAAATCCAAATTCTTACAGCTAGGTAAGCCCTTTTGTACCCACTGGAGGTTGGACAGATTCGGGGGACCCTCCTAGGGGAGGGTCAGAACAGAGGGGTGGTTACACCCATGTCCTTTGTCCAGTTTTGCGCCAGAGCAGGAGCCAACGGCTCCCAGAACTGGTTTGAGCTGGACTATGCACAGGGACACCAAATGTGCCCCAGATGCAGACTTACAGGCACTCTCAGAGTGCACCCACCCAGCCCAGATACAGTAAAGCCTGTCTTGGAGGTGGTCACAGCTCCCTGTGACAGGATGCCTATTGTGCTGCCTTCGTCTGCTCGAGCTTGTCTCAGCAGCAGGAGGGCAGAAATGTGTCTCTGGTCGGCAGCATCTATTTTGTGCTGACCGGGTCGAGAAGGCTGGCACCGGATAGACCAGTGGCCCCACGAAGCTCGCTTCAGAAGGGTGGAATCATACCTCCCACACCGGTTACCAGTGTGGAGGTATGATGCCAAGGTGTTTGATACCAAACACGATATGTTTCTATGCAGCCGTTTTCGAGATAGCATTTTGCTTAAGGTTATAATGCAGCTCTACCTATATGTCCGTCTGAGTCACAGACAACCCAGGAGAATGTTCTCCAAAGGCTGCAGAGAGGCTCTGCTCATGCAGGGGCACCCTTTCACTAAAAGCCCAGCACCCTGCCTTCAGGATTGATAAGTTATAGCAATGGGGTGACCCAAAAGCCACTGGGTCTGGGTAGATAATGGTACAAAAGATTAAGTCCCAGTGGAAATCAAATGATACATAAAAATCGATAAAGCGTATTAATCAATAGCATCTAATCAAAGTCAAACACCACCATTTATTCCTTCCAACTATGGGCCTGCTTTAATTGAATCATAGTATTTGAAAAAACAATCCTGCGTGAAATTGACTGTTCCATTTAGGGGTAGAAACGTCGACAGTTCTGTATTTATGTCAGACATATATGACAGAGAATGTTTATCTGTAAATGTGTTATGACTTGACATTTAATGATTGGACAGTAACACTGTCGGGATAGTTTACAATTATCTTATTGATGTATATATGTATGCACCACTGTCCTTTTTCACAATCCTTCCTATACACCTACCAACTCACTCCTCTGTGCACCTGTTTAGGTCTCGGCTAGCGAAGGCTGCGCTTGCGCAGTCTCGCTCGCGAGATATAATGACTTGGAGAAGAGGGGCTTGAACCCGCCCCTCTTCTCTCCTCTTCTCCATTGGCTGGCCTCTTGAATGCTGGCCAGCCATTGGAGAAGAGGTTTGTCACTCCGAACAGGCCCCGTCCTTTTCGGATTCGGGGGCGTGTTTTTCGTTACTTTTCGATGGGCGTGTTTAAACGCCCCCGAATCCGAAAATGCTGCTGCCTTTCTCCGAGGCATTTCTGCTTTCACCTCGGAGAAAGGCAGTGGTGTGCTTGTCTCTTAGGGTACTGCCAGATTGCCCCTGAGGCCGATATGACCCTTGTAATTTTACAACCCTGTTCTGCTGCACACTTGTGGTCAAGAATATGATGCTTGCACTATTTCCGTGTAAATTAGGAGACCCACATCAGTTGCGAGCCTACCAAAATGTAAAAGAGACGTTTAAGAGTTTTTGAAACCCAAAAAGCGTGGCTGCCCCTCGATGTGTGCCAAATTCTTTCGGTTTCAGATGTCCTGCTGGAAGGTGGCAAGTCCGTTGGAAGGTTCGGGAGTAGGCGGCCTTTGTGAGATTGACGTGTGACTTCGACAACCGTCAGGAGGACAAGCATCTCCTCTTGTAGCCATCTTGGAAGCGATATCTTTGCGCCTTAACAGAGGCATCGCGACACTCGGCTTATTCTGTAGCACCGCAGCCCGAGCATTTACTACACTGTCATGTCCATGTACCGTGGCACCCCCGCCGGCCGCCTCCAGGGCCGATACGATTACAGTTCTGGGGGACCCCGTGGGAAGCGTGGGCCCGAGGCGGCCATGCTGCGGCGACCTGTAGAGGAGGAGGTGGTAGAAGACCGGCGGCCTGAAGATGAGGCCGAGCCGCTCGAAGAAGCTGAGCCTGAGGAGCCGCAGGTGCCCATTAACTTGGACATCAAGAACCTCCTCAAACCTGGATAAAAGCCTTTCACCCAGCGGTGTCGCCTCTTCGTAGGCAACCTGCCACCCGACCTGAACGAGGACGAGTTTAGGAAGCTCTTCAGCAAGTACGGCCAACCCAGCGAGGTGTTCATCAATCGTGACCGCGGTTTTGGCTTCATCCGCCTGGTGAACATACTCTTGGGGCGGGAATGGAGATGGCGGGATGTGCTAATGCCGGTCGCAGTGTTCCCTTTGTAGACCTCCCCATGTAATGTGCACATTTTGTAGACCATTCTGCAGCTCTATGATGTTCCGTCACCTATGTAGAGCCCACGTGTAACGAGCGCCCTTCCATTGTGCGGCCCGTGTATCGTTGTGTAGTGCGCTGAGTAACATCTTGCCCCCAATAGAATATATTGTGCGTCAGATGACCCCATGCATAAAGCCTCTTATATAAACCGGTTCTCTTTGGTACAGATCACAACGTAACCCATAGTCCAGTCCAGAGAATGGTTGCGCATAATTTTGTGTTTTCTCTAGTGTGTGATGCGGAGCTACCTTTGAGTTAGCAGTGCAACTGCTTTCAGCTAGATCCCAGCACAGCCAGGTGCCCCGCGGAACACTTCTTTTCTGTTATATTCCATGAACTCCACTACTCGTAATGCAGCTCCCTCTTTACACTGGACATTGTGTACTGTGGCACGCGTTTAATGACGTGAAGCACACTTAATACAGAGTCTTTTAATTCTGAAATCTGCCTAGTTTAAACCCCCCACTCGCGGTTTT
Organism: Triturus cristatus; assembly: GCF_964204655.1. Taxonomy (NCBI): domain Eukaryota; kingdom Metazoa; phylum Chordata; class Amphibia; order Caudata; family Salamandridae; genus Triturus; species Triturus cristatus. The sequence goes on along the minus strand of NC_140582.1, from coordinate 80,382,475 downwards.
CCACAATTTCTCACATCTAATACGCATATAATAATCTCTAACTTAAAATGCCCATTAGCGTAGATCAGGGGTCTTCAGACCGGGGGGGGGGGGGGGCACCAGGTTCTGGCACAAAAAAATCCCAATTATACTGCTAACAGTGCTTTGTTAATAAGTGTAAAAATGTCGCCTATAATACAGAAACAGTGTTTCCCTCACCCCCTAATGTCTGTGTGTATGTGGCGCTGTGTATTTGTGTGGCTCTGTGTGTCTGGCTGTGTGTGTGTGGGTGGCTCTCTGTGTGTGTGGCTCTGTGTGTGTGTGGGAGGCTCTATGTGTGTGTATGTATGTGCCTCTGTGTGTGTGGCTCTGTGTGGGTGGCTTTTTGTAGGTGGCAATGCCAATAGCTCTAACTTAAACAATGCCGAGACCATTGCATTGTAAATGCTTGTTTTAAAGAATATATCCAGTTAGGATTTGTTTTCCATTGTATGAATTGATTTATTCAAATACTATGATTCAATTAATGCAGACCCATTGTTGGAAGGAATAAATGGTGGTGTTTGACTTTGATTAGTTGCTATTGATTATTACGCTTTATCTATTTTTCTGTTTCATTTGATTTCCACTGGGACTTAATCTTTTTGTGCCACTTCAGTATTGATAAGGCCTGCTATAGGGGTGACTTATAAGTTTTAAGTGTAGTGACCTATAGATATAGTGAACCTATATCTAAAGTAAGTGGTGCAAGCACCAGCTTACACAGGTTGCAGTAGCTGACCTGTAGATCTATTTTGCATGGCCTCTCATGGGTGGCATAATACATGCTTTAGCCCATGGGAGGCCTCTGGGTTACCTATGCCCTGGGTACATCTGTACCATATACTAGGGACTTTTAAGGGTACCCCAGTATCCAATCTGGAGTGTACCAAATACATGCATAACAATTTAAAGGAGAAAGCAGATAGACTGATTAGCAGGATCCCAGTCAGACTAGTCAAAAACAGTGCAACATCAAACAAAAAGTGGGGGTAACCATGAGAAGCAGATCCTACTTTCCTACACATATCTCTGAAGATGTGACACTCTTCTGCTTCCTCCCTGTCACGCAGCGCAGCGTAGCATCTTTGGGTGCTGCGCTGCGTTGCGTGTATTCTTTGAAAATCTCCCCCATGTGTTTGAATTCCAGCACGTATGAATCAGCTTTCCATTTTCTGAAGTTTTTAATCCTGAATACCATTACATTTGGCAATAAGAACAGCTGTTGAATTACATTACCTAGAATTGTACGAAGCACAAGTTATAATAGCGGAACGTCTTTCAATAATATTTATGGGTGAACAGCAAACTCGTGTTCTGCAGTATCTTTTCAACTTCAGCTGAAGTACCTAAATGGATACAAATATAATTTAGACTGATTTCCCCCTCCCCTATTTAAAGTTAAATTGCAAACCAGGCCCACTCACATTTTAAGCATCTTTTTACCACCTCATTTTTTGGCAGATTGTAACAGTGCATGCAAACCATTAAGTGCCAAATCAATTTGTAAGTCTGGTGTAAAAACTCCAAACTCACTGAAACCAAGCACAAACATTATTTGTTCTGGGGTGTTTTTGAACCTCTTACTTACAATAGGATCTCCATTATCCCTTAAATTTCATATTTCATATTCTCTCATTATCATTATGAAATTAGACTTGCAAGTGATGCTTATGTAGTTACCAGTAATCGCCCATATTCACGATTATGTGTCGGACTCAATTCTAATGGCATCCATTACCCTGGTTCACTTATAATCATAATGCAAGAACCACGCAGGGCATATACCCTGCACTCATAACACACACATGGTATGTTATCGCTAGGATCGGGGTTAGCACAAAGAAGCAGAATTTCACACGATTGGGCAGTAGGCCTCCGTTTCAGTGACACAGATAAAAAGATCTAGTCACAACTACTGAGACAAGGAGGGGAGTTAACTGACAAACAAAAGAGGGCACTGTTGGTGCGGCCCTCAGGGCAGGTCCAGAACCTCACTCATGTCAACACTCAGGCCCAGGCCTTCACACACACACTGGATGAGTGTGCGGCTGGGCCCAAAATAAAAAATATGAAAAAAACAGATACTTGCAATCTGGTACTAAGGGTAGGGGAACACAACTCTACCCCATGCAGGGGACATTACCATCACACCATGTGTGTACAAATAGGCTACCCAAAAATGATTTCAACATTCAACATACTGCTATCTAAATGTGAAGGGAGGCCAAATTTAAAGGTAGAAAGTCAAACCCATTGTTTAATTGCAAAATTCATAATGAAAGAAGTTAGTATTTTTACTTGCATAATTGGTATGCTGCAGCTGTAGCTGGATATGTTTTGTGATTTGAAATAGTAAGTTGGTAATATTAGAACATTCAAGTTGTGCACTAGAATGCTTTTACATAGACATACATTATCGTTTCTAAAATACACTACATTCAAATTCAAAAGATTAATTTAATTACTATTTTGTCTGTGAAACCCTAAATGATTAAACTAGATATTTTGAGGCACATAAATAAAGCCTAATGGCTGTATTACATGCTTATTTACATGTTTCACTGGAATCAGATTACTGAGGTGTGTTTATATTTCTAAGTGTGTTTATCTTATTTATTTATGGGGTTTGTATAGCGCCTGAATCACCCCCGAAGGGGTATCTCTGCGCTTGCGGACATACAGGAGAAGGCTAGCGCACAAGTGAGTCTAAAACAGAGCAGTTTTCAGAGACTTTCTAAACTGACGAAGGTCCGGGCATTGCCTCAGCGAGGTGGGAAGCTGATTCCAGTAAAGGGGGGCAAGATGCGAGAAAGCTTCCCCGCCAGTCCTTGACTTCTTGACCCAAGGAACCACTAGAAGAGATTTGGAACCGGAGCGGAGATCCCTAGAGGGGGTGTAGTGATTACATTTCTCTGCAAGGTAGACTGGGCCATTACCATATACCGCCTTATGGACGATGCAGCAAAGTTTATATGTTTTCGCACTGGCATCCAATGGAGCTGTTGAAGAAGCGGAAGAGAGGCTGTTCTGTAAGGGGCATTTAGTGCCAGACGAGCGGCTGTATTCTGGACTACTTGTAAACGGTCCAGCGACGACTCATTGGCTCAGACCAGCAAGGCATTGCAGTTGTCCAGTCTGCTCAATACCAAAGCCTGAATAAGAGTCTTCCGTGTAGAGTCTGGAAGAAAATGGATGAATTGGTCTCAACAGACTAAGCACATGGAAGCAGGAGCCAACAGTTTGGGTCACGTGTTATTTCATGGTCAAGGACTGCTCGATGTGAACACTTAGATTTTTTACTGCTGCCTTAGGCGCAGGAGAGACACCCAGTTCTCCCGGCCACCATTCCGGTGACCACAGCAGTGGAGCCTCTCCTAAGAGCATGATCTCGGTCTTCCCGGCATTTAGCTGTAGAAAATTATTACGCATCCATCGGGATATTGCTAGCATGCCGGTACAGAAGGTAGACTGTGCGGAGAGGGTGGTTTTATTGAATAAGAAGGCGAGCTGGTTGTCATCCTCGTATGAGATTGGCGTAAACCTATAAGTCCTCAGGAGGTCGGCCAAGGGAGCAACATAGATATTAAACAGAGTGGGGCTTAAGCAAGAGCCCAGGGGCCCTCCCCTGGTCAGCTCCCTAGTTTTAGAACGGAAAGGTCCCAGGTTGACTGTCTGAGAGCGGTTGGAAAGGAAGCTTGTCATCCACTGCAGGGCCATTCCACCAATTCCAGATTCCTCCAGTCTCCTGAGCAGAATCTAGTGGTCGACCATGTTGAATGCGGCTGAGAGATCTAATAGCACCAGGAGAGTGGATTGGCCACTATCTAATGCTAGCCTGATGTTATCCGTGACAGCCATCAGGGCTGTCCCCGTACTATGCTTGGGCCTAAAGCCTGACTGTGATGCGTCGAGGCTGCCTGAAGATTCAACGTGGTCTAAGAGGTGTTTGGTAATATACTTTTCTAAAAGTTTGCTCAGGAGAGGTAGAAGGGAAACTTTCTAAAAGTTTGCTCAGGTGATGTAGAAGGGAAATTGGTTGCACATAGGAGCTGAAAGTTGTTTGGCAAGAGAGGAGGAGATTTTATCTGGTTTAACATCGAGAGGCGTTCCTGACTTCACTGTGCGTAATAAGGCTTCCACTTCCTCAAGGGAGGGAAGTTCTCTATCAATTGCCCCTTCGAGCAAAGAAGAGAGTTGTAGGTCATGTCGACCAACTGAGAACTATCTGCCGTGATAATCTTGTTATATATAAGATCAATTTTTTGTATAAAATGTTCTGCTATAGTGTCACAGAGGGTTTGAGATGGGGCTTCCTCCAGATCACAAGCCTTGGGGTTAGTAAAAGATTTAAGGATCTGGAATAAAGTTTTGGAGGCATTCCCTGCCAGGTTTAGCTGTTGGGTGATGAAGAATGTCCGAGACATTTTTATATTTTTGTGATACTGAGAGAGAGATATCCTATATTTCTCTTTGTCATCTCTGTGATGAGTACGTCGCCATCGCCTCTCCAGGTTTTTGCAGTGGCATTTTTGTTTGCGGAGCTCTGGTGTGAACCAGGCCGCCTGAGCTTGCATGGGCTGACTGGGTAGCCAAAATATTAAAGTGAGCTAGACCCTCCTCGACGTTCTCAGGTTCAATGTCCCATGACCATGGAAAAACATCTGAGAAAGAGTCGGGGTGATTTTGTGCCATTGTCTATAGAGGCGTTTGGGGCCTAGGCCGGGTTCCACCTGTCTTCTAGGTCCCTGAATTTGGAAATCAATGAGTGCATGGTCTGACCAACTAAGTGGCTGTGGGGCTTCCCATGTGATGAGGGTGTGTTGTGTTGCTGTCTGTTGGGTTTGTCTGGGTGTTGAAGCTGTCATGGATGTCTGCTATCTTGTTTTGGAAGATGGTGGCGAGGGAGTCGCACAGGGCTTGCGACGGCGGGATGTCGTTGGTGTTGGAGCTGGGGTTGGAGAGTTCCTTCACGATGTTGAAGAGGTCCTTGCTATTGTGTGCGTTGTTGTCGAGGCGGTCTTTGAAGGAGGTCCTCTTGGCCGCCCTGATGAGGTGGTGGTGGTTGCGGATGGCGTCCTTGTGTGCTGCGTGGCTGTCCGGAGTTTGTTCACTGTGCCATTCCTTCTCTAGTTTCCGGAAGGCTTGCCTGGAGGCAAGGAGTTCTGGGGTGAACCAGCTGGCCCACTTGCTGGTGTCTTGTGGGGATGTTTCTTCAGCGGGGCGAGGGTGTTGGCGCAGTCCTTGATCCAGCGTCTGAGGCTGTGGACAGCGTCGTTGGCGTTGGAGGGTTTGGTGGGTGGGCTGAGAGCGAGGTTTGCATGTAGTTGGTCTTTGGTGATTTTGCTCCAGCTGCGGCGGGGGATCTGTGGGTAGCGATAGTGTGTGGTGGGTTTCTAGAAGGCGAAGTGGATGCAGCGGTGGTCGGTCCAGAGGAGTTTGGTGGTGTGGATGACGGAGACGTGCAGGCTTGAGGAGAAGACGGGGTCGAGCGTGTGGCTGGCTGAGTGGGTGGGCGTTGTGATGAGTTGCTTCAGTCCGAGGTTGGTGAGGTTATCGATCAGGGTTGTGGAGTTGTTGTCGTTGTTGTTCTCAAGGTGAAAGTTCAGGTCTCCGAGGAGGATGCAGTCGGTGGAGGTCAGGGCGTTCGTGCTGATGAAGTTGGTGATGGAGTCACTGAACTGGGGACGGGGTCCGGGTGGTCGGGAGACGAGGATGCCTCTGAGGGTGGAGTTAGGGTCTGTGTGGATCTGGAAGGGCATGTGTTCGGCGGTGCTGAGCGCGTCGTCGGTGCTAGTCGAGACCCTGCTGCTGTTCTTGTGGACGATGGCGATTCCTCCTCCGACTCCGTTGGTGCGGTCTCTGCGGGTGATCCTGTAGCCGTCTGGGATGGCTATGGCGATGTCGGGTGCGGAGGAGTCGTTCAGCCAGGTCTCTGTCAGGAAGGCGACGTCTGGGGATGTTGTGTTGAGCAGGTCCCAGAGCTCGATGGCGTGTTTGCGTGCGGAGCGGGTGTTCAGTAGTATACATTGGAGGTGGTTGGGGTCTTTCTTGACGTGTGGTTTGTCGGCTCTGAGGCTGGTGTAGCTGTAGTTCCGGCAGGTGAAGGGACCGTGTGTGCATTTTGGGGCGGCCTTGAAGCAGGTGTGGGTCCGTCCGGAGTTGAGAGCTGTTAGAGTCGGGGATCTCTGGTTGGCGCAAGGTGGCCCTTGTGTCAAGCAGGAACCCTCTCCTCCACGTCAGGGCGCAGGATAACCCCTCGCGAATGACCCTTGCTCACCCTCTAGGTGCGTGGCGTGAGCAGCCAAGGCGATTCCTCAGGCGTTGTTGGTTAAGCACTTACAATCATACACACAGTAAATACATCAATCCCCCCAGAAACGGACACCAGACTTGGATATATATAAAAATACGCTTCTTTATGTAAAAATAGGTATATATATCTCAGCAGACTTATCACAAGACCAATAACGTTTTCGCTAGGCCACCAGTTTGTAAAGCAGGCAAATGTTCTTTGTTCGTAGCTTCAAATAGATTCTTTGCAGTCTCTTGCAAATGTTACTTGTGGTTCCAGTACTCACAGAGATCGGCTCCTGCGAACGGGGAAATAAGGCGTTGCGGGCCCCGAGCCCGATACTGGAACTTCTTTCGTGATGTGGAGAGTCGGCACAGGTCGGTGCGACTCTCAACTTCGGGAAGTGTTCTTGGGTCCTCAATCAGCAGGTGTGGGCAAGTAGGCAGGCGCGGCCCGCGACCCTTTGGCACGGCGGTGCAGGAGGGTCTCCACAACGGGGGCGGCGCGGCCTGAGATGTCCGGGGATAGCGAAGCGGGGTCACAGGGCACAGTCAGTGCAGCTGGATGACCCGGCGTAGATCACAGTCGTCGGACGGCTTCCGGCGGGAGGGGTGATAGCGCGTTCAGCGTGCTCCAATGGCAGGCGGTGACAGGGGTGCAGGCGGCCTAGCCCGGGGACAGAGAGCGGCTCCGGACGGAGCGGGGCTCTCACGGGGTTGCGGCAGGCGAGCTCCTGAGTGTCACGGCCCTAGGAGGGGCGATGAGGGGCGCAGTCTCTTTTCCAGCGGGATGCACACACGGCTCGAATTGGAGGACGAGCAAGAAGCACAGAGAACCCACTGGTCCTGGGGTTCAGTTCAGGGGGCAAGCTCAGATCAAGCCCTTGGAGAATGTTCAAGCACAAAGTAGCAAAGTCTTTTCAATAGTCTCTTCCTCTCCTTCCTCAGCAAGGCAGGCAGCAGGCCAGCTCCTCCAGCGTCTCCTTCTCCTTCTAGTCGGGCAGAGGTTCTTTGTGGTAAACAGGATTCTGATTTCTTAGGAGCCAGGCTCCTACTTTTATACCATGATTCTTTTGTTCTTTAGCGCCAGGGGGCCTAGGCCTGGCTCAGTCCAGTTCTGGAGCACTTTGTTATGGTGACTCTGCTCTTTCCTTTCAGCAGCAGGGCAGAGACATCAGCCGCCCCACAGGGGGTGGCGCCGGCTTTGTGGTGGCAGAGCACAGGTCTATTCAAGAGTCAAGGTGTACTCCTCCCACCCATCCAGGTGTCACCTCTCTACCCACCACCTGGCAGCCAACCTGTCTCTGGGGATTCCCCAACCCTGCTCCTTACTGTTGCCAGGCAGAACACATACACACAGCAGAGGCGGACTGAGATGGTCAGGTCAGTAAATGCTAACTTTCTAAAAGTAGTATTTACAAACCCAGGATATTAAAATAAACTTGACTACAAGAAGTATTTTATCATCCTGAGTTCAGGCATACTAAACTTGACACTTCTACCATGCTCTCTGAGTCCACTGGGGTCACAGCGTTGGCGTGATCCCGGCAGCCCATTCTGGCCTATGGAGAGCAGGTAGCCTTCAATAGTGAAGAACGGAAAGGGCTGTAATTCACTACTAGGACATGCCACACACATCAGGGCATGTCCTACCTTATGCCTACAATGCACCCTGCCCTTGGGCCTACCAGAGGGGTGGCTAATATGTAGGTAAGGGAAGGTTTAGGGACTGGCAAGTGGGGGCACTTGCGCAGTCAGCGCGACGGTCCCGGACCGCGCACAGGCTCTGCGGTGGCAGACCCTAGACACACTTTACAAGGCCGCTTCCGTGGGTGGCGCAACCAGCGCTGCAAGCCCACCAGCAGCATTCGTATTTACAAGCCCTGGCACTCCTGGTGCACTTTACTAGGGGCTGATAGTAAACCGAATAAGCCAAACATGGACATCAATTACAGGTACACTTTACTTAGGGAGCACTTGCACTGCGGCACGGATTAGCCGTGGCGCAGTGCCCTGAGCGGACAACACCAGCAAAACAATCGAGGCACACCATCAAAAAGTGGAAGGGAACCTCACACCAAGGTGCCAGGTCTAACACGTGTCCCCTCCAGCTGAAATGTGGGGAGAACTACCCTTGCCCAGGGGGTTCCTCGTCACTAAGGCGGAAATACCTGGACAGACCGTCAGCGTTGGCGTGATCTGTACCAGGACGGTGTTCCACCGTAAAGTCCATACCCTGTAGGGAGATGGACCACCTCAACAGCTTCGGGTTTTCACCCCTCATTTGCATCAACCATCTGAGGGGCCTGTGGTCCGTCTGAACCCGGAAGTGAGACCCAAACAAGTAGGGTCTTAGCTTCTTCAGCGCCCAGACCACAGCAAATGCTTCTCGCTCAATTGCACTCCACCTACTTTCCCGTGGAAGTAACCTCCTACTGATGAAGGCTACGGGTTGGTCCCAGCCCTCCTCAGTCATCTGTGAAAGAACAGCCCCTACACCATGCTCTGAAGCGTCTGTCTGCACTAGGAACTCCTTGGAGAAGTCAGGGGCCAAGAGCACGGGCGCCGTGCACATGGCAGTCTTCAGGGTGTCGAAAGCTTTCTGACAGGTGTCAGTCCAAATCACGTTCCTGGGCTGCTTCTTCGAAGTCAGCTCTGTCAAGGGGGCAACGATCGTTCCATAGCCCTTGACAAACCTCCTGTAGTACCCAGTGAGCCCCAGGAAGGCCCTCACTGCGGTCTGCGTCTTGGGGGGTTCCCAAGCCAGGATGGTTTCAATTTTGGGTTGCAAGGGTGCCACCTTGCCACTCCCCACTTGGTGTCCCAAGTACACCACGGAACCCTGCCCGATCTGGCACTTGCTCGCCTTGATCGTGAGGCCTGCTCGGCGCAGCGCCATCAACACTTCCCAGAGGTGGCGCAGGTGTTCAGGCCAGGTGGCACTGAACACGGCGATGTCATCCAGGTAGGCGGCACTGAACGCATCCAGCCCAACCAGTACCTGGCTGACCAACCTCTGAAAGGTGGCAGGGGCATTCTTCATCCCAAATGGCATGACTCGGAACTGGAAGTGCCCATCTGGAGTAGAGAATGCTGACCTCTCTTTGGCCCCATCGGTCAAGGCGATCTGCCAGTACCCAGACGTTAAGTCAAACGTACTGAGGAACCGAGCAGCCCCCAGCCGATCAATGAGCTCATCAGCTCTGGGGATGGGGTGCGCGTCAGTCTTCGTGACTGAATTGAGTCCTCTGTAGTCCACACAGAACCGGAGTTCAGGTGTGGCTCCCGGCGCAGCAGCCTTTGGGACCAAGACCACGGGGCTGGACCAAGGACTGCTGGAGGACTCAACCACCCCTAGCGCAAGCATTTTGGAGACCTCCTCCTTGATGCAAGCTCTGACCCTGTCAGTTACCCTGTAAGCCTTGTGCTTCACAGGTAAGCTGTCTCCTGTGTCCACATCATGGACGCACCAATCTGTGACACCAGGAACCAGGGAGAATCGGTCGGAAAATTGTCCCAGCAAGTGGCGGCAATCTTCCTGTTGTTCGGGCGTCAGGGTGGGTGAGAGGTTAACTCCATCCACTGACCCATCTTTCTCAGAGGCCACTAAGAGGTCAGGAAGAGGCTCGGTCTCCTCTTCCATTCCATCATCAGTGGCCAGCAGCATGCCCACTTCGGTCCTCTCTAAGTGGGGCTTAAGGCGGTTAACATGTAGGACCCTCAAAGGGTTCCTGGGAGTCTGCATGTCCACCAAGTAGGTGATAGGACTTTTGCGCTCCACAACCTCAAATGGACCTGTCCACTTATCCTGAAGTGCACACGGCTCCACTGGGGCCAAGACCCACACCTTTTGTCCAGGTTGAAGCTCTACCAGAGTGGCATTCCGGTCGTACCACCGCTTCATCTCCTCCTGGCTGGCTTCCAGATTTGCCTCAGCAAGTTGCCTGAAACGCCGAGTCTGGTTTCGGAAGGCCAGCATGTAACTATATACATTCTGGGGAGGTTTCCTGGGAGATTGCTCCCAGCCTTCCTTCACCAAACTCAGAGGTCCTCTTACCGGGTGACCATACAGAAGCTCAAAGGGGCTGAATCCTAGAGACTTCTGTGGCACCTCTCGGTAAGCGAAGAGCAGGCATGGCAAGAGGACGTCCCACTTACGCCTCATTGGACCGTCCAGGCCCATGATCATGCCTTTGAGGGTTCGGTTGAATCTCTCAACCAACCCGTTTCCTTGGGGGTGGTAAGGAGTGGTGAACTTGTAAGTTACCCCACACTCCTTCCACAGGGATTTCATATATGTGGATATGAAATTGGTCCCCCTGTCGCTCACCACCTCTAGAGGGAATCCCACTCGGGAGAAAATTCCCATCAGGGCCCGTCCCACCACGGGGGCCGTCACTGTCCTCAGAGGGATGGCTTCAGGGTACCGGGTGGCATGGTCCACCAAGACCAGGATGAACCTGTTGCCCAGGGCTGTCTTGGGGTCCAGAGGCCCCACAATGTCAATACCCACTCGTTGGAATGGCGTACCGACCACAGGGAAAGGTTGCAGAGGAGCCTTGTGCTTCCCTCCGCTCTTACCACTTGCCTGGCAAGTCTGACAGGTTCTGCAGTAGGAATCGGAATTCTTGTGCATTTGGGGCCAGTAAAAGTGGGTGACAAGCCTGTCATAGGTCTTGTCCATCCCCAAATGTCCTGCTAACGGCACATCATGAGCCAGCCCCAGTAGGAAGGTTCTGAACTTCTGGGGTACCACCAGCACACGGGCTGACCCAGGTTCAGCAGCCTTAGGCTCGGAATACAGGAGGTCACTCTCCCAGTACACGTAGTGTGTTTTGGCCTGAACACCATTGGCCTGGTCTGCAGCCTGTTGCCGCATACCCACGAGAGAAGGGCATTCTTTCTGCTCCCTGCAGAATTCCTCCCTGGAGGGACCTCCTTCTTGCTGCCAATGGGTCAGCTCAGGCAAGTCTCCCAGTTCGGCAATCTGTTCCCCGGTAGGCTCCAGAGCATCCCCCTCAGGGTCTACTTCCTCCTGGGCCGTGGGAACTTCGGGGGCCGGTTTCCCGCGCCTCCTGCGCCTTCTCCCTAAGGCCGGTTCCTGGACCTCTCCCTCAGGCTCCAGGACCCTCTCAACACCCCTACTGGCTGCCATGGACCGGGTGGTCACGCACGCCCAGTCGGGTAGACCCACCATCCTCAGATGCGTGGTCTTCTCCACCTTTTCCAAAGGGGAGCTCTCCAGGTCGTTCCCTAGCAGACAATCTACAGGCATGTCAGTTCTCACAGCGACTTGTAGAGTACCAGAGACCTCCCCCCACTCAAAGGGAACTTGAGCCATTGGACAACGACTCTCTACGTTGTCAGCATTGACAACCCTACAGTAGGCATTGGGTACAATCTGCTCTTGAGACACCAGGTGTTGCCTCACCGAGGTCACGCTGGCTCCTGTATCTCTAAGAGCCTCCACCTTCCTTCCATTGATGGTCACCACCTGCCCATATTTCTTAGTGTTAGAGGGCAGGTAGGTTACAGGGACCATCTCACTGTCTCCTAGCGAGACTAGGGTCATCTGCCCGGGACCCCCACCCTCCTGGACTGCTACTTCCTCCCCAAAGTTAACACTAGCTACTTGCCGGGGGGGAGCACCAGTGGGTGCGGTCTTACCAAACAGGCGACACTTAGGATCAGAGGCAATGTGACCCGGGTCACCACACCTATAACAATTGAAGGGCCCCTTTGGAACAGGTCTACCTGTCGGGCCCCGTTCTGCTGCGGGGGTGGGGGAGGCTGAGAACCCTTCTGCTGGTTCCCTTGGGAATTACTTTGGGGGCCTTTTTGGAACCCCTTCTGTTTACCACTGTCCCCCCCACTCTTCTGCTGGGGACCCTGCCCACCTTTGGCGGAGTCTCCCACTTGACCCTTGTGGACCCTGGTGCTGAGCCAGCGGTCCGCCTCCTCAGCAAGCTTCCTCGGGTTGGACAGCTTGCTATCAATCAGGTGCTGGCGTAGCTCAGGAAAACATTGACTGGACAAGTGCTCCCATGCAATTAAATCAAGCAGCCCTTGATAATCATTCACTTTGCTACCCTTCACCCAACCATCCAGCGCTCTGCAGAAAAAGGTCACATACTCCACATACGTACTCTCAGGGATCTTCTTAGTCTCCCTGAACCTCTGTCTATATAGCTCAGGAGTTAACCCATACCTTGTCATTAAAGCTTCCTTCATATGGGGGTATGAGGCTTGGAGATCTAAGGGCAAATCTAACAGTGTGTCACGCCCTTCAGCAAGGAACCTTCCCCACAACCCCGCTCCCCAGTCTTTCTCAGGGACCCGGTGTGAAGACATGGCCACCTCGTAGGCTCTAAACCACTGCCCTATGTCATCCTTTCTAAAATACTCCTTTACTACATCTTTGGGGATGTACACCTTGGACTCTACCTGCACCGGTGGAGTGCTGCCACCAGAAGGAGCGGTATCCAAACTTTTCGCCTTCAGCTCCAACTCCTTCAATCTTATATCATGATCCATTTGGCGTTGTTGTGCCTCCAGGGCCAACTTCTGCTTTTCCATTTCCATTTGTCCTGCCAACTTTGCCATCTCCATTGCATGCGCCCTGTCTGCTGCCCTGTCTGCCAGCTCCTCTGGCGACCGGACTCTGCTGGGCTCCTCAAGGTTGTCGGGTGGAACGATGTCCCCCGCATTCCGTGGGTCTCGTGACTCCTTCCAGGCTCTCAGCGCCTTGGCGTACTGGGTTCTCCTCTTGAATCCAGCATGGGGAACTCGGAATTTTACACTGTAGCCTTTCAATTGCTCCATTGAGTAGCCTTCCAGTCTCTCCCAATCCACCTCATCTATTCCAGAAATCACAGAGAGTGCTCTCCCAGCGGAGAGTGAGCTAGGCATGGTTGCAGTAATGGCAGATGTCTCAACAAAGTTCAAAAATGAAAACCTGTGGCTGCGTTACTTGGTCTGCTCTCACTATCTGGTGATTAATAATTCACTGTATGTAAATTATAAATGCAAATCCGAAATCCCACCGCTGCCACCAATGTTAGAGTCGGGGATCTCTGGTTGGCGCAAGGTGGCCCTTGTGTCAAGCAGGAACCCTCTCCTCCACGTCAGGGCGCAGGATAACCCCTCGCGAATGACCCTTGCTCACCCTCTAGGTGCGTGGCGTGAGCAGCCAAGGCGATTCCTCAGGCGTTGTTGGTTAAGCACTTACAATCATACACACAGTAAATACATCAATCCCCCCAGAAACGGACACCAGACTTGGATATATATAAAAATACGCTTCTTTATGTAAAAATAGGTATATATATCTCAGCAGACTTATCACAAGACCAATAACGTTTTCGCTAGGCCACCAGTTTGTAAAGCAGGCAAATGTTCTTTGTTCGTAGCTTCAAATAGATTCTTTGCAGTCTCTTGCAAATGTTACTTGTGGTTCCAGTACTCACAGAGATCGGCTCCTGCGAACGGGGAAATAAGGCGTTGCGGGCCCCGAGCCCGATACTGGAACTTCTTTCGTGATGTGGAGAGTCGGCACAGGTCGGTGCGACTCTCAACTTCGGGAAGTGTTCTTGGGTCCTCAATCAGCAGGTGTGGGCAAGTAGGCAGGCGCGGCCCGCGACCCTTTGGCACGGCGGTGCAGGAGGGTCTCCACAACGGGGGCGGCGCGGCCTGAGATGTCCGGGGATAGCGAAGCGGGGTCACAGGGCACAGTCAGTGCAGCTGGATGACCCGGCGTAGATCACAGTCGTCGGACGGCTTCCGGCGGGAGGGGTGATAGCGCGTTCAGCGTGCTCCAATGGCAGGCGGTGACAGGGGTGCAGGCGGCCTAGCCCGGGGACAGAGAGCGGCTCCGGACGGAGCGGGGCTCTCACGGGGTTGCGGCAGGCGAGCTCCTGAGTGTCACGGCCCTAGGAGGGGCGATGAGGGGCGCAGTCTCTTTTCCAGCGGGATGCACACACGGCTCGAATTGGAGGACGAGCAAGAAGCACAGAGAACCCACTGGTCCTGGGGTTCAGTTCAGGGGGCAAGCTCAGATCAAGCCCTTGGAGAATGTTCAAGCACAAAGTAGCAAAGTCTTTTCAATAGTCTCTTCCTCTCCTTCCTCAGCAAGGCAGGCAGCAGGCCAGCTCCTCCAGCGTCTCCTTCTCCTTCTAGTCGGGCAGAGGTTCTTTGTGGTAAACAGGATTCTGATTTCTTAGGAGCCAGGCTCCTACTTTTATACCATGATTCTTTTGTTCTTTAGCGCCAGGGGGCCTAGGCCTGGCTCAGTCCAGTTCTGGAGCACTTTGTTATGGTGACTCTGCTCTTTCCTTTCAGCAGCAGGGCAGAGACATCAGCCGCCCCACAGGGGGTGGCGCCGGCTTTGTGGTGGCAGAGCACAGGTCTATTCAAGAGTCAAGGTGTACTCCTCCCACCCATCCAGGTGTCACCTCTCTACCCACCACCTGGCAGCCAACCTGTCTCTGGGGATTCCCCAACCCTGCTCCTTACTGTTGCCAGGCAGAACACATACACACAGCAGAGGCGGACTGAGATGGTCAGGTCAGTAAATGCTAACTTTCTAAAAGTAGTATTTACAAACCCAGGATATTAAAATAAACTTGACTACAAGAAGTATTTTATCATCCTGAGTTCAGGCATACTAAACTTGACACTTCTACCATGCTCTCTGAGTCCACTGGGGTCACAGCGTTGGCGTGATCCCGGCAGCCCATTCTGGCCTATGGAGAGCAGGTAGCCTTCAATAGTGAAGAACGGAAAGGGCTGTAATTCACTACTAGGACATGCCACACACATCAGGGCATGTCCTACCTTATGCCTACAATGCACCCTGC
Source organism: Triturus cristatus (assembly GCF_964204655.1). Lineage (NCBI taxonomy): Eukaryota > Metazoa > Chordata > Amphibia > Caudata > Salamandridae > Triturus > Triturus cristatus. The sequence goes on along the minus strand of NC_140582.1, from coordinate 80,367,308 downwards.
CCTTGGGCCTACCAGAGGGGTGGCTAATATGTAGGTAAGGGAAGGTTTAGGGACTGGCAAGTGGGGGCACTTGCGCAGTCAGCGCGACGGTCCCGGACCGCGCACAGGCTCTGCGGTGGCAGACCCTAGACACACTTTACAAGGCCGCTTCCGTGGGTGGCGCAACCAGCGCTGCAAGCCCACCAGCAGCATTCGTATTTACAAGCCCTGGCACTCCTGGTGCACTTTACTAGGGGCTGATAGTAAACCGAATAAGCCAAACATGGACATCAATTACAGGTACACTTTACTTAGGGAGCACTTGCACTGCGGCACGGATTAGCCGTGGCGCAGTGCCCTGAGCGGACAACACCAGCAAAACAATCGAGGCACACCATCAAAAAGTGGAAGGGAACCTCACGCCAAGGTGCCAGGTCTAACACGAGCGTGCAGAGTGCTGGCGTCGTAGTGGCGGTGGTTGTTGTGGCGGGTGCGGGGGCCAGGGGTTCTGGCTCTGGGCGCGGTCCCGGCACGGACAGGCTCAGACGGGCTTGCCTTAGGCGCGCCTTCGGCGCGGCCGCGCAGAGGCCGGCATATATGGGGAGGTGGGAGGGAGGAGCAGCAGGGAGGTGGGAGGCGGGGGCAGCGAATGGACAGTTGGCAGTCAGGGGGGCGGGGCCGCAGGGGAAGCAGCGGGGGCGGTGAGGGACGATGAAGTGAACAGAAGGCAAAAGGGCACAAAAAACTAGGGAAAACGAGTGTCACAGAGGGCAAGAGGGCACAGAAATACAGGAAAACGAGTGGCACAGAAGGCAAAAAGGGCAGAGAAATACAGGAAAAACGAGTGGCACAGAAGGCAAAAAGGGCAGCGAAATACAGGAAAAACTAGTGGCACAGAAGGCAAAAAGGGCAGAGAAATACAGGAAAAACGAGTGGCACAGAAGGCAAAAGGGGCAGAGAAATACAGGAAAAACGAGTGGCACAGAAGGCAAAAAGGGCAGAGAAATACAGGAAAAACGAGTGGCACAGAAGGCAAAAAGGGCAGAGAAATACAGGAAAAACGAATGGCACAGAAGGCAAGAGGGCAGAGAAATACAGGAAAAACGAGTGGCACAGAAGGCAAGAGGGCACAGATATACAGGAAAAACGAATGGCACAGAGGCAAAAAGGGCAGAGAAATACAGGAAAAACGAGTGTCACAGAAGGCAAGAGCCAATACCAAAACTGGGTTTAGGCTCAAATCAGTAAGACTAGGCCTCCATTATAGCAAATAACAATACCAATACTGATACTTTTCTTTATACTCGCATTTAATTGCAAACGGCGGTCTCACTCAGCGAGAAAGAGCAACATCCGCTGTTTAAAGAATCAAGCTGGCGACAAGATCGTATCTTCCACTGGTTCCTCAAATAACTAAAGAGAAACGAACGAGTTTGCATCAATGCTTTTCCAAGTATTGAAATAATAAAAGACACCGCCTAACTTAAAAGGAAAAAGAAACGTATAATATTTTTCCTGTGTTATAGATCGGCTGATCTATCCACCGTTTGATTGAATTTACAGGTCATGATGAGAGCCCCGTGATTGGAGGGGGCTTGAAACGCGTAGACTGTTACTTTGGCCATAAGAACTACGAATTAATTTAAAATTGTTAAACACAGCGACAAATTTGTTTAGCATAACTCTATGGCTTGTAGGGAAGAAATTTTAGAATTTGCCAAATGTTGGTATTGAGAGATGAGAGGATGTATGTTTTGAGTGTTTAGTTTGATGTGGTAGTGAATGAGTTAGGACAGAAATGTATGGAAACGAATGGATGGACTGTGTAAAGAATGCAAGCGTAATTTATACAATTTTGCAGTCATAACCATATGTTGTTTTTTGAAGATTCGACAAATCAGTAATTGAAGGTGTGATAAAACTAATAAAAGAATTTATTGATTAATTTGACGGAAAGAGAGGTCTAAGGTTCATGTTGTTTTCTCTCAATATGTTCCCTCGCAATAAAATGCGAGTATAAAGAAAAGTATCAGTATTGGTATTGTTGTTGTTATTTGCTACAGAAGGCAAGAGGGCACAGAAATACAGGGGCAGCTGAGAAGCAGAAGGCAAAAATGGGCGGAGAGGCACGGGGGCAGCGAGGTGTACAGAAGAAAAAAACAGGCAGAGACACGGGGGCAGCGAGGGGTACAAAAGGAAAAACCGGGCAGAGACACGGGGGCAGCGAGGGGTACAGAAGGAAAAACCGTGCAGAGACACGGGGACAACGAGGGGAACAGAGGGAGGAAAACGGGCACGGACCACAAACAGGCAGCGTGGGAAGATAGAACAACAGCAGTCACAGACACAACAATGAAATACAGGCAATACAATAAAACAATAGAGCGGAAGATGAACAAACCTACGGCCTACCACTGGCCACCAGGGATGAGGCGCAGGTGGTAGCCTGCGGGTGGTGGAGGGCCTCGAACTTCCTCAGCAGCAGTGGCAGCTGGGGCAGGGACACACAGGCGGTGCTGTGCGGAGGGGAAGCGACCTACCTGGTGGGGTCAAGGGTCACATAATTTGCACAAGAATGGGCTTTCCAGAGAGCTGAACCTCTCCGCCCAGTCGTGAGAGTGAAAATAGAACCTGGGTTGTAAGTTCCCTCTTATATTCAATAATTCCCTGCCAGAATAGGTTAACTTAGAGCCTTTAACTCGGTCCGGCAAAAAACTGGCAGGGGTCCTGGCGACTGGTGACGGAAGGGTGTGGACGGGTGCAACAGTCTTGCCTTTGGCGCGCCTTCAGTGCGCCGCCGGCGCTCCCGCTGCGGGCATTCGCTCTGCACTTGCCTGTATGGAGGGGGCTGGTGGACTAGACTGCCAACCTCCACCCAACTGGAAGTTGCCTTGAACTCCCTCCACTCAAACGGGAGTATCCGGCGGTGGACCGGGGAGGGCAACACAATGTGGTGAGGAGAAAAATACGGCTGACACTGTTGTCTGTACATACACAATTAAAATGGCGTAATTAAAAGAATCCGTGCAATTCAATACATTTAAAATGAATTGGTCTGCGAGATCCTAAAATAATCGCCGAGCAGCAGCAGCTTACTCACGCGCATCTTCTGCGCGTTCCGCTCTGCATCGGGCTTTATGGAGGGGGCTGGTGCACTAGACCGCCAACTTCCAGCCAACCGGAAGTTGCCTTGAACTCCCTCCACTCAAACTGGAGAATCCCGCGGTGGACCGGGGAGGGCAACACAATGAGGTGATCAGTGCAGCACACATGCAAAGTCAGAAAAAAAGATAAGAAATAAAAACATTTCTCCTTTTGACACCTGCTTTCAAGTGGCGTTAATTTTTTATAAAAATCTTTTCTCAAATGTTTGGTAGATAGGTTTTGGCATAACAAATTATGGGTGGTTGCATGAGAATGCCCCCATGTGCCACCTATGGAACACCTTCTTGATGCTAAGTAATGCAGAGCAGTGCTTTGTAATGATTTGCGTACTTTCAGGCTTTTGTACTGGACAGTAAATTACAAAAAAAAACATTTTGTGTTCCTACATGCAACCAAGTTGACAGAGAAAGGAGGTACAGAAAGACAATGTGCTTCTTCCTGAATGTGTGAGAGTAACACCCATTTAAGGACTGATCACAACTTTTAGGGCAGATTTATGCTTTTCACGTAGTGCAGCGCAGCAACCAGGCAAAATGTATTCACTGTCAGTTTAAGCGTCAGCGGCTTAAATGGGCTGATCCATTGCCTCATAATGCATGCTGTGGTGATTGAACTGTAAGTAAGAGATTAAATAGTAAATCGGTGTAGGAAATGTAGAAAAAAAACAATTCAATTAATTGTGCATTCATTGGGTATGCTTCTTCAAAGTCACTATCCTCTTTGTTGCTAGATAGAATCTAATTGCTGAAGTGTGTTTAATATGCTAAGTGTGTTTAAGGCTGCAGTACCACCTCCTGTCTACAGGGGCATAGCTCAACAAAAACATAAACACACTTGTTGAAACACAGGTCCCCAAAAGCCAATTTTTTTTAAAAAGGTGTAAAAATTGGCACTGATGTTTCTGAAGTAATTTCCAATCATTTAAAATACTTTACCTTGTGGGGACTGAAGCAGGGTCCAGTTTTATCATACAATGCCTTAGGTTTTACCATATAATGCCATAGCTGTTTCTTTTTTTTTCACAACATAATTTTATTGTTGATAGCCAAGGCAAAGAGAATGCCTCGCAGGGCACCCGAAATACGCATAGAAGATAACAATTATGGACATCAACATTTTCAGCAATGACATGATATCGGTCATACAAAGAATAAATTGCGAAGAGAAATAACAACAGAAATAACAAATAACTGCGCCACAATGCCTTTGTTTGACAAAGAGAGACATCTCATATATAGGGAGAGCCTTTGCCACCCACAGCCACACCCAACATGTGTACTATGCATATTCCAGTCCGCTGGATTCATAACAATGGCTCTTCAGCATCAGGCGGGTTCGGGAGGAGGCTCCAAATATAGTCCCCTATAGTCAGCCCACCTTTTCCAGATCTTGTAGTGCTTTCGAGGGCACCCCCTTGCTTCAAAGACCGATTTTTCTGGGTCCATACAGAAGTCCACACCCCTTTTCCATATTCCGATCAACGGTGGGGATTCATCTTTCCAGGTTCAGGCAATGTCTCTTTTCGCCAATGTGAGGCCCAGAAATAAGAGGTGGCACTTGTACCTGTTGCCACCCAGACCCTCTGTAATATGTAGCATGGCCAGCCTTGGAGAGGAAGGAACGTCCCACCCCAAAACCTCAGATAGACATACAAACGCCCGCCTACAGAACTGCGACAGTGTAGGGCAGGACCACACGGTATGCAGACAACTACCCTCTATAGACCCACATCTTAAACAATGCAGGGATGCAATTAGCCCAGCACACCACAATCTGTGTCTGATATAATAGGCTCTATGTAAATACTTAAATTAGATAAGATGCTAACGGGCCACAATCGCTGCACTGCGTGGGGACTCCACGGCCTCCACCCAGTTGTCTTGCTCCAGGGGGACCCAGAACCAGCTGCCATGTCTCTAGTTTTATGTAAGGTGGTCGGTGGTTATTGATAAGTGTACAGTATATTTTGGTTATCTTATGGTCTCCCAATTCGCCCATAAAGACCTTTGCCTCAACTGGGTTAAATTCGGGTATCTCCGTTAAACTAGATATGTATGAGGTAAAAGCAACCCTGAATTGAAGGTAGCTGTAAAATTGCTTGCCGGCCATAGCATACTCCGTTTGTATGTCAAGAAAGGACTTGAGGGTGCAGCCACGTACAACTGCCCCCACAGTGTCTATCCCAATGGCTCCCCAATCCTGAAAGCAGGGCATGCGCGCCAGCTGTGGTAGCTGTCCGTTGTTCCACAATGGAGTTTCACTTGTGAGTCTCCCCCACCAACCCATCTGGTCGGAGTGCAGACTTCCAGATCCTGAAGATCGTGGCGGTGGCAGGTGGTAGTCCGTTAAGCAGCTGCGCTGAATAGAGAACCATGTGTAGGGTATTGTCTCCCAGCAGCCAACGCTCCACAGCATACACCGGGTCTTCGCAGTCGCCGTACCACCAGTCATTGAGGATGAGGAGATGTGAGGCCAAGTAGTAAGCATGGACATCCGGGGTGGCTACTCCACCGGAGTACAGGGATTGGAAGCAGGTCCTCAGTGCTACTCGCGACACCCCGCCCCCCAGAGAAAACGGGCAAGAATAGCGTTAAATTGACGTGACCACGTCGGCTTGATTGGATAGGGGTGATTGTGTAATTGATAAAGAAGACGAGGTAGGGAAACCATTTTAAAAATAGCGGACCTGCCAAAGAGAGACAAGGGCATATGAGACCACACGTGCGTCCGGTCACTCACCTGTACCCACAAGGGAGCCAGGTTCTTAGTCCGTGCCAATGTCTGGGATGCCGAGAGAAAGACGCCCAAATACTGAAAGCCATCCGGGACAACCACTACCTCTCGTCGCGCAGCCGATCCCGTCCAGCAGTGGCCACAGAAATTATTTGCCCCGGTTCATGTAGAGACCAGAGGTCTCTTCGAAGATCTGCATAATGCGAAGAAGGCGTGGGCCAGTCCGGTCGAGATTTGTGAGAAAAAACGAAACTTCGTCTACATAGAGTGCTATGCGATTAGAGACTCCCGGTGCCCATTGGAAACCGCGCATCTGCGTGTCTATTCGAAGCCAAGCCGCGAGCAGATCCATAGCGATAGGGGGAGAGCGAGCAGCCCTGGCGCATCACGCGCCGATGGGAAAGCGACTGGGAGCCGATTTTGCCACACGGACCGAGGAAGTTATGTCCGTATATAGTAGGTGGACAAGATTTAGTAACCGGGGCCTAATGTTTAGACGGTCAAGCAAGGCAAAGAGATATGTCCAACTACGGGAATCGAAGGCCTTGTTCATGTCCGCCAGGAGGACCCCGGTCGGGCCCCCAAGTCTATTAACAGCCACTATAGCAATATGTGCACGCCTGATATTATGTTGCGTGGCTCGGCTAGGCATAAAGCCTGCCCGATCCGGGTGGACCAGGTCCGTAATGTGTGGAACTAGGCGGTTAGCGATCAACTTGGCTAACAGTTGGGCTTCCACATTGAGCAAAGAGATCAGACGGTAGGATGAGAATTGTTCCGGAGGACGACCCGGCTTCAAGAATACTACGATTTCTGCGTGCCGTCAATCCGGTGGGAGACCACCGCCATCTGCAGAGGCCTCAAGAGCTGCCAGGTAAGGTTTTAACAGATGCAGGTGATACTTTTGGAAAAACTTGCAAGGGAAGCCATTCAGGCCCGGCGCCTTTCCCACCCGCATATCAAGCAATGCAGTTAGCAGTTCTTCTACCGACAAAGGTGCATCCGGCACGTCGCGCACCTCATCAGATAGGGCCCAAGGGGGAAAATCATTGATGAAATTGTGAACAAGTTCCGCAGGGAGAACTTCATGGGGAGCACACAAGTCTACGAAATACGAGGCAAAGCAGTCAGCAATGACGGACGGGTATGTAGGAACCATCCCGTCCGGACCGCGTATGCATGGACGTGTCTTAGGGTGCAGCATCTGTTGGCACAGACGATGCAGCAAGGCGCTAGATTTGTCTCCCCATTGGTAAATCCAGCTACGGGTGGTGAGCCAATAAAGCCAGTCCTCATTCAGGAGTTCCCTGGCTTATGTCTGTTATACATTCAACAGGTGTCTGCGCGCGATACGTCCCTCCGTGTCCCTACCTGCGTGCTCCAGATCGAGCAACTGGGCCTCAATTTGTATCAATTTGTCGCGGCGCTGTCGACGTTTCGCAGTACAAAAGGCAATATCCGTACCCCTGAGAGTGGGCTTCATTGCATCCCATAGAATAATTGGGGAGTCCACCATGCCTGTGTTTAGTAAAAAATAATCAACTAGACATTTATGAATTTGTGACCTATTCTTTTCGTCATGTAACAGCCATGGTGACAAACGCCACCTGAACTGAGAGCGCCTGGGATCTAAAGATAGGAGGAGGGAGACCGGTGAGTGGTCTGATAACCCTCTAGTGAGAATTTTGGCTGCAGACAATCTATGAGTGTGCGCCCCTGAAAGGAAAATATAGTCGAGGCGAGAGAAGGCCTCATGAGCTCCAGAGAAATAGGTGTATGCAGATGCGGTGGGATGTAGATTCCTCCACGAGTCAACCCATCCCAATCCCTGAACCAGGGGCAATAATTTAGATCCCTGGGTCCCCGCTTCTCGGGTCGTAGCATGTCACCTATCTTGCGACGGGGACATAACATCGTTGCAATCTCCCCAACCAGGGTCAATACCGACGGTAGCTCAGTCCAGAGCATCGTCAGTTTTTCAACAAAAGCCCACAAAAGAGGGGGGGCATATACACTACCAAAAACAATGGGTTCCCCATACACCACAATAAATCTACCCTGGGGGTCAGACCAAGTTCGGCTATGAACAAATGGGACGCTGCGATGTACAAGGATTGCAACCCCCCAGGAGCCTCTAGTGAAACCGGTGTGATACGTGTGCGCAAACCCAAACCTTCCCAAACAAGGTGTCTTGGTACCTGCTAGGTGGGTCTACTGCAGGAATAAAATGCCTGCCCTGTGACGCTTAGCTTGGCTCAACACAGCTCCCCACTTGATCTTATCGAGCAGACCATTTGTATTCGAACTAAGAACCCGGAGCGCTCTACCCCCGACCCCAGCTAGGTCTTGCGGCATGTCTGGCAATGGCAGGTGGAGGGCAACGTGGCTAAGGGGGTGATAGTAGCAATCCCAAAATCGCACATAGCATAAGACATAGTGGCATTAATATTAATAAAAAGCAACAAAAATCCCTGCATGAAATCCCCAACAAACCCCCCACCCCAATGCCTCCCAAGCATGGAAGTATCTGTCGCAGCATGATCCAGGCGAAGACCCCAACAGGGAGTAGCGGCAAAGAGCAGCCATTGGATCCCAAATAAGAGTCTCCTGCCTATAAACAATGAAACAACTGAAGGTCAGGGACTCAATATACAATGCAAACCTGCAATACGACATACAATAGGTATCATGTTAAGGGAATAGTTACAGTTTTCGGAGCTACATCGTTCAGGATGCTGAGGGTGCAGGTTGGTCTTCAGAAGACTCCTACTGGATTTACTGCAAGTCTTGGAGCTCTTCTTAGATTAGGAACGACGTCGCTGTCTGCCATCCGCCCCAAAGGGGTGGAGCACGCCCCAGTCCACTAGACGACGAGTCAGAGTCAATTCTGGGCGGGGTGCGGGGTTTAATCCGCACCGTCTCTTCAAGCCACTGGAACACCTCCTCCGGGGACTTAAAAAACTACGCCACCCGCAAACGAGCCAGATAACGCAAGGAATATGGGAGCTTGCGACCTCGAAGAAGAGCCTTGGCCTCCAGGAAGGACTGTCTGTGCTGCTGTACGAGCCTGGTGTAGTCCGGAAAGATTAGGATGCGCTGAGAGTCATAAGTAAGTGAGTCACTCGCTCTTGCCTGCTGCAAGATTACATCTCTGTCTCTATAATGAAGGAGACGGGCGATGAGGGGGCGTGCCCAGCTAGCCATCATGGCGGACGCAAATCTCTAGTGCTCCGTCCATCGATCCCCTATTACCCGTTATACTTATCCTGAAAGTGCCATCTGCGGCATCGATGCCCAGGACCGGGCGTCGGAAGGTGCGCTGCATCTGTGAAATACTGTACAAAGCGGTCTGACCGGCTGGAGACGAAGCGGTGCGAGCAGCAAACGCGCGGCCCTGCTAACGGTTGGGCCACGCGCGCACATTTTGGGGAAGAAGATGGATGCCCGCTGTGCAGAGTCCGCCCTGTAGCTGCAGCGGAGTCTCCGGCGGTGGCGTGTCTGGGTGGTGGGTGTGCTGCTCTGCGACCGGAGAACTGGTGCCTTGCTGCGGTCTCCCCTGAGGTCGTCGCTGGTGAGCTGGGACAGGCGAGGAGGATACGGTGCACGAAGATGGGCGCCCTTGCAGGGAGGTGGAAGCTGAAGGCAGCGAAAAGGCCCCTGTACCGGAGCTCGGAGCGCCCAGGCGTACGGGCGCCGTGGCAACTGCGGCGGACCCCCGCCCACACTCGCCTACCGCCCAGGACAACAAGCGTTGAGGGCATACCGCCTGTGGACCCGGCTACTGTGGGCTGCGCAGGCCGGCGGCTGAGTGGTGCGAAATTGACCGGAGCTGCGGTGGCCGCCGGGAGCAGGGATCGGGCATCTCCCGAGGCCCCCTCGAGGCGCAGAGGAACACGATGGGCAGTGCAGCATGACCCTGTGTGGGAGCCTGAGACCTGAGAACTGTATGGAGTAGGCGCCTGCCTAAGAAGCAGCTGGCTCGGACGGGGTAAGAGGCGCCTGGAACCCCTGAAGTGCTCAGGAGAGTGAGGACTGTGGCAGACATAGCAGTCGGTCCTGGTGGGAGCGCCTGCAACACCGTCGCCCTAACAGAAGTGCAGTCTGAGATGGAGCTGAGGCCCGCGAGCCCTCGGGCCCAGTCGGTTACTGGGGAACTGCAGTGGCCTGTGGTGAACAGCCGGCAAGGTCAGGGGGCCCCAGAGAAGAAAGTCTGTGACACGCCCGTGAGAAGGCTCGGGTGGAGGTGCGGGCGCTGCTCCCCGTGGTTAGCTTGTAGAGTCCTTGGCTGATGCAGGTGGGAATTTGTGGTATTTGAAGGCCTCCATGGAAGACCCCAACTGAAGCCTGCAAGACACGTACACGGCGCATTACCAGTTGGCAACTGGTAGCAAGAGATTGCTGTAGCACCCTGCTCCCACATCATTCAGACGCTGCTGATGCCGCGCCACCGGCTACCGGAGACTTGATGCTGGCTGAGTCGCCCTCACTCTGCAGCAAGTGCGCCGCTGGGTTCGACTGCGCCGATGCCTCTGGCTACCGGAACATAGCCTACGGCAGGTGAGCAGGACTGGAAGAGGTGATCCACGGACCCCGCAGTCTGGTTCTGGGGATACTACACACCAGGGGTGCAGAGCGACGGGGCAGCCGCATACAGTACCTACCTGACCACACCTCTTGGGCGATCTTCTCGGACGAGTACCCACGGCTCAGCAACTTGTAATGGGCCAGATACGGGCAAAGACACAGAAAGGACACCTGCGGGCCGCTAGCCTCGACCCCATGCACGGGACTGCGGGGGAGGTGCTGGAACCAATGACCACAGCCCTGGCGGCCAAAATGGACTCCGTCCGGATTGGTGCCGCACTGGACCACACCAGGACCTCCCTGGAGACCAGGATCGACAAAGTCACCACAGACTTTACCTTGCTTCACGCAGATCACCAGAAACTGGCTGACAAAGTCACTGCACACAACCAAACCCTAAAGGAGCTCCAACCTGTGACGCAAAACCATACAGCTGCACTGCAGGATCTGATAGACCGTGTCCATATATTGGAAGTCCGGGCAGAGGATGCGGAAGGACGCTCACGTCATAACAACATCCGCGTGGTGGGTCTACCAGAAGGTGAGGAATGTTGAAACCCGGAACAGTTCACAGAACGATGGCTGCGCGATCTTCTGCCCCAGAGAACGCTGTCCGTGCAGTTTGTGGTGGAGCGGGCACATCGCGTACCAACGCAGAAGCCGAAGGTAGGTGCCAGACCGCGCATGTTCATATTTAAATTACTCGATTATAGAGATAGAGATGCGGTGCTCCGTGAAACACGCAAGTTGGACTCACTCAAAATGAGCGGCAGCCAAGTTATGCTCTTCCCAGACTACACTGCTATCAAGCAGAAGCGTCGGAGCAAATACACGGCTGTGAAGCGTCAACTCCGGTCCTTGGAGCTACCTTATTTGCTGCTGTTCCCTGCCCGACTACGTGTGGTCACGAACAACGGGACCCGCTTCTCTGACTCTCCTGAGGAAGCCTGGGACTGGCAGGAGGAGTTGTGGACGGGCGTGCGGCCCTCGGGCCCAGATGGTGACAACCCATCGAGCAGGAGACCGCGAAGACGACGGAGACGAGGACACCTGAAGGCCGGAAGCCTGGGGGCTACGTCTCCAACCCCTGAAAACATGAGGAAGGAACGGCAGGATGCGCAGGAGGCAGCCACGACCTTGGGATCTCCACACCTCCGTGACCGACCAGACTGTTGCACGCACGCTATGCTGGTGACCAATGGCTCCTCGTCCCCATCCACAGAAATCTCGGAAGATCTTGGTCTGCCAGTGATCACCCCACAAACTGCTGATGGCATCATATGATGAAAAGACGACATGATGTACTTTAACATGAGCAGCTCACGCAAGTAGAACGCAGTTTACTGTACTATATTTTTTTTTAGGGGGCCCTTGGGTTACACATCATACGACCCCCGCACTGCGACGATACCTTAGTGGGATGTCTGTCACCGGGCACAACACGGCTACACTACTGGTCGCATACCCGCCTGACTGGCCTGACAGGCCCGCATCTTGCTGGCTCCACGGGACGCTTCTGGAGCTTAGATAGATGGCACACTAATCACATTGACAATACAGGGGAAGGCTATACTATAACATCACTAACACGCACCCCACATAGGCAATACATTGCCATAGTTCAGAATTCGTCTGAGTTACAGAAGTTTGGACGGCCATTGCGAAATGACCGCCCTAGTTGTTATGATATTCACAGTTAGTTTTACGTTGTTGTATACGATGCAGCGTTCAGACACACTCATACAGGTCCCTAGCCTCCACGCCCTGCGAGACGCCTCGTCCCTGGCGCCCCTGTCGATCACCACAAATAGAAATGACACGAGCTGACATCATCACATGGAACATCCATGGTATGTACACGCTTGCGCGCCGCTACTCCATCTTTGCATATCTCCAGAGACACTCAGCAGCAATCGCCCTGTTGCAGGAAACACACATGACCCGGCCGGAGCTCGACAAGCTGCGCAGACGCTGGAGGGGACATATATATGGCACAACATACTCAGCGCATGCAAGGGGCACATTATTCTGGGTGAGAGCGGGCATCCCATTCATTTGCGAGGACACAGTAATAGACCCCGATGGAAGATACACACTGGTGAAGGGGACACTTAATGGCCAACAGATATTATTAGGCTCCATATATGCCCCAAACACTGATCAATCCGCGTTCCTGGCGCGTTTGTCCCTAATACTGTCTCCCTACGTAGGGCTACACTGGCTGCTGGGAGGGGACTTCAATTCGGTACTGGATGTGCATATTGACAGGTCCTTCCCGCCGCTCCGGACAACGATGGCGGCTTCGAATGCGCAGGCACTCGCGGACTGGTTGTCACACTGGGCAGTACAGGATATATGGCGTGTCCTGCACCCCACAGACCGAATCTACTCCTATTACTCTGCAGCTCACGGCTTACATGTGCGACTGTATAGGGTGGGGGGCTCGCAGTCACTGGTCCCCCTGGTTGAGGTGGCGGAATACCTGGGAAGGACGCACTCCGACCATAATCCATTACAGCTAAAACTAAATTGGAAACCTAACCGCCCTCCCACACCCTCTTGGGGCCTCCAGCCTTCGGCACTAGAGGACCCCGAATTCCGTGCATCCCTGGGGCAGCTGTCCTGGACTATTTCGATCATAATGAGGGGACGGCGAGCTCCGCATTAGTGGAGTGGGACGCCCACAAAATAGCCATTAGGGGTACTGCCTTGGGGCTACGTGGAACTTGCGCAAACAACTGACCATGGCGCTCACTCGCCTAAAATCGCAATTGCTCCAGTACGAACGAGAAGTAGAAGGTGGGGGTAGACAGTCAGGCCAAATAGAGAACCTCAGGGCACAACATGCTGCTCTCATGGAGAGACTGCGCTGCCATAACTACACTGCCCACACGGCTCGCACACACGCCAGAGCAGACAGAGCGGGACGAGTTTTGGCCTGGCTATTGAAACAAGAGAGTAAACATGCCCCAATTGGAGCCATACGTACACCGGCCATACGTACACCGGAGGGCTCATTAGTTTACACACAAAGAGAGATACACAAAGTGATGGCAGACCATTATGCACAACTGTACCAATACAGGGGGCGTTGTTCCGAACTCGACCTAGAGGGATTTTTCATGTCCATTCAGCTACCAACGGCCTCCGGAGCACATCAAGAGGCACTTAATGGTCCCCTCACTCTAGAGGAAATCGGGGAGGCGATTGGATCCATGGCATCCGGGAAAACGCCGGGACCGGATAGCCTGCCCACTGAGTATTGCAAGGCTTACCGGGAAGTTCTGACGCAGCACCTCCATACTGTCTACTCCACAGCCCTGATAGACCACGTGTTGCCCCCGTCGATGCGAGAGGCCTACCTGGTGTCCCTACTCAAACCAGACAGAGACCCTGAAAACTTAGGGTCATACAGACCTTTGGCACTCCTGAATGCAGATTATAAAATATTCGCTAAGTTACTGGCGGAACGTCTGGCGCCGGTGGTCCTCGAACTGGTCCACACCGACCAAAATGGGTTTGTACCTAAACGCAGTACATCATTGAACTTGTGGAGGTTGGGGGGGACACTCAATACCCGGGCTATGTTCTAGCCGGTACGCGGGTGCAGTGGAAGGCTGATACGTTCCGCTATCTTGGTATCCAGATCTACCGTCAACTGGCTGACCTCTTCGAAGGTAATCTGGGCCGTGCGGTGACGCCCATCAAGTCGCAAATGAATTTCTGGAAGACGCTTCCGCTAACAGTCACAGGCAGAGTGGCGTTATCTAAGATGGTGGTTCTTCCGCGTCTCCTGTATCATTTCGCTAACCTACCACTATATTTCCCGGTGGCCTTCTTTAATAAGCTTTCTCTACTTCTTAGAGACTTCCTCTGGGGCAATGCGCGTCATAGGATAGTGCTGGCAAAGTTATACTTACTGTGAGAAGTTGGCCTGGCATATGCTGTTCCTAGTTATAGGGACACCTTGCACCAGTCCAATTCGACTCCTATTGATGGTAGGTTTAAGACAACCTTTAAAGAAAGCTATCCTAGTGGTAGCTGTGGAGAGCAGCCTTCAGGCTAAGTCTTGAAGGAGTGTTAAGCTTATTGTTTTACCATAATAACCTCTTGAATAACCAAATGAAAGAGTAGCCCACACAGGTATATATATAAAATATATGTATTTATTCTAGACAGAATCCCACAGTCACTTTATGTGGCTAGTGGCAAAGTTACACGTCAAACAAGCATTTATAAACACAATAAATAGCACAGAAATCAATGGGCCCCAGGGGGGGACCAAACCATATACTAAAATAGTGGTATAAGAACCACGACAATTCTACAGGCAATGCCTAGGGCATTCAGGATCGCTGGCCCCTTAAGAATCCACCCACAGTTAAGAGGAAGGGGACCCACGGGAGGCGTGTGCAGTGCGAGAAGTTGCTATCGGGATCGCAATGTTAGCCTATGGAGAATGTCGCGGGTGAATAATTAAGGTTTAAGGACACTTCTAACAACAGTACAAAGTTAAGGCTTGAGACTTAAGGCTTTGGAGAGCCCACCACCACGGAAGTACCGAAGTACCACTGTTACCTGCCCCAGGGAAGCCGGGTGCATAGGTCGATTCTGGTGTCGGGTCGCGGGCTGATTTTCTATGGAAAAGGAGTCCAAACTGCTGCTAGCTGGAAGTGTCGTTGAAGTCGTGAAGATTAAAGTTGAAGAAAAGACAAAGATGAACCTGAAAGCAGAGGGGACAGAGTCTGGGTCACAGCACAGTGACCAGGGAGCTCACAGGAAGGAGCTCGTGGATGTCGGGTGCTTCAGGTGTGGAAGGTACAGCTGGGCTCTGCAGTCACGGGCTCCGGGAGGCTTCAAGGAAGGCCAGCTTCTGGAGGGCGACTGTCCCACGTCGGCTGAGGGTCGCTGCGGTGTTAGTGTCCCAATTGGATCCACTAAGCATTGGCAACCGCAACCCACGCAAGATGAACAAAGCAGCTGCTGGTGCAGACCCACGTGGTCTGAGGGTGCTCTCCTTTGCAGGGAGCGTAGAGCAGGCCTGGAGCAACCAGGGGAACTCTTAGAAAAGAAGATTGTCCTCCGTCAGGGCCCACAAGTCGAGGGACAAGGGACCGCGGAAGGCAGCAAAATGGAGTGCGTAAAAGGGCTCCCACGGGCCACCGGAGCGGGCCAGGGAGCTGAGGGTCGGCACAAATGCTGCTTGAAGGTTGGCTCAAGAATGGGCCAAAGCACAACTTCCCCACTGGTCGGGGTCGTGTGCTGGACAAGAGGTGGCCGGTGTCTCGGGGTATGCGGGGATCTCGACACCCACGTGGTCTAGGGTGCTCAGACTTGCTGGGCACACTCACAGGACGCTGGGATGCACTGGACACCCACCTCGAGGTTGCTGGAAGGCGTCGAAGGTCGTGAGAGCAACGAAGTTCCAACCGGGTATCTTGTAGTCTTTTAGGTGCCTGCCAAGCAGGGGGATAACTCCTTTATCCCAAGGGAGATTTCTTCAGTCAGCTGGGCAGCAGCTCGTCGAAGGTCAGTTCTGTGAAGTCCTGTACGAATCTAAGGCTCTAGGGCAAAGTTATTCCCATATATCCCCAAGATTAGGGGATGGTCCAAAATAGAGCCTACCAATCAGAGTAGAGGCGGGAAAGGGTGGCTACACCCACTCCCCTTTGTGTGTTTCCCGCCTGGGCGAGGGGCAGGATGCCCCTGAACCGGTTCCAGGCGGTGTATGCAGAATTGGGGCTCTGCAGCTGCCTACGTGCAACTCTGAAAGGACATTTGGTGCACCCACCCTGTTCCAATCCACATATCCTGTCTGGGGAGGTGCTGGCACCTCCCTGCCACAGGAGCCCTATTGTCCAGATGGCGAGGCTGGGGTTTTCCCCAGCAACAGCCAGCCAGAGTCGTGTAGGTGGCGAACAGTAGCCATTTTGTGGTACATGTGCACTTTTAAATTGGTTTCCAAATTCTACCGCTTTTCCCATATCACCCTCCTAGCAAGGGGGAATCGTGCCCCCATGCCCATGGCTGGACTGGGGGTATGATTCCTTCATGTTTGACACCAAACACGATATGGTTCTGTGTAGCCACTCCTAAGTTACAGCGATGACGCAATAACTTATAATGCGGTTAAGAGTATATGGTATGGCTACACTACAAACAACCCAGTAACGTTGTCACGAAGGTTGCAGAGAGGTCCTACTCACGTAGGGGTCCCCCCTCACACATACCTCAGCACCCAGCCCTGTAGGATTACCAGGGCCTGCCATAGGGGTGACCTATGAGAGTATATGTGTTGTATGGTATGGGACATAGGGTACCTACGTCCCTGTAAGGGGTGCTAGCACCACCTTACCCAGGCTACAGTAGTGGCCTGGTGGTGTCAGTTTGGGTGGCTGTCCCAGGGTGGCACAATAAGTGCTGCAGCCCTGGTAGGCCTACTGGGGGACCCATGCCCTGGGTACCTAGGGTACCATCTACAAGGGACTGGTAGGGCATGCCCAGCATCCAATTATGTTTGTACCTAGAGTACTCACAACAGTTTTAGGGAGGAAGCAGATAGGCTGGGGTCCTGGATAGCAGGATCCCAGCCAGACTAGTCAAAAACCACTTAAATACCAGGCAAAAAGTTGGGGGCAACCATTAGTCAGATTCCACTCTCCTACATAACCCCCCCCCCCAAACGAAAGGAGATAAGGCAAACCTTGTCCAGATAAGCCTTTATTTCCTGAGTGGCCATATAAGGAAGAACCTGTACTAACATGGTTGCTCCCTGTGTCATGGTCCACTTGGGAAATCCTACCCGAAGGGGTTCTAGAGTTTCTCCAAAGTCTAGGGAAATTACCTGTATTGGTTTTTGGGTCAGAGTTGGGCTGGTGGGGTGTCTGAGTCTGGAAGTGAGACCCTACTTGGGTTGGTCTCAACCTCCTCAGATCACTGGCCACTATGGAAGCCTTTCTGCCCATGACTGTGTCATATCTGGCCCTAAGGGTCAACCTCTGGCTGCCTACAGCTGGGGGTTGGATCCCTTTGGCTGGAATAGTGGAAGGCACTGGAAGGTTTGGGGCAGCTAGGCCCCAGGTTTCCCTGTGCTCAACAACATCCATTTGAGGGGTGCCTATACCTAGGGGTAAGGGGGATCCCTCAGTTTGTAGAGGAATATTCACCTGGCTGAAACTACTCTGCTGGGTGTCCCTAATCTGTTGATGAGGGGGTTCCTCTGGGCAGGGGCCCAATAAGGGTCCACTGACCTCCCTGACCTCTGCAGCCCTGGGCTGACTGAGGCAGGGTAGAGAGGGGCAGGATACCTGCTCCAGACTGGGTACCACCTTGGAAGGATCCCCTGCCATCAGAGAGGTGGGCAGGTCAGGCCTGTCCACTTCTGGGGCAGTTACTTCACAAGGGGCAGGATCAGTTCCCTGAGAAACTGGACCTTTACCTGTAGTCTGGTGGGGGGAAGACTGCTCCTCCTCCCCTATGCTCTCTGTTTGGGTAGAGTGATCCATAGTTTCAGGCTTCACTCTTTCTATTTTCTCCTGGGGTGGAGGTGAGGCCCCCAGGGTCTCATCCACTCTCTCAGGGATTCCTACCATTTTCAAATGGGCCTTGTGGTCAACCTCAGCCCAGGCTGAGATTTCTAGATCATTCCCCAGTAGACAATCTACAGGCAAGTTTGGGGACACTGCCACTCTCTTGGGGCCAGTGACCCCTCCCCAGCTGAGATTTATCACTGCCATGGGATGATCTGTCCTGATTCCATCTATGTTGGTCACCTGGTAGCTAAACCCAGGTAAAAGCTGATCTAGGGGCACTAGCCTCTTGGTCACCATGGTGACACTGGCCCCTGTGTCCTTATAGGCCACAGCCTTCTGACCATTGATTATTGGTTCTTGTCTGTACCTGCCCAGAATACTGGGGCTCATGGTAAAGTTGGCAAACCCCATGCCACCATCACAGACCATAGTTGCTAATGCAGGGGACCTGGCTAGGCCAGAGTCCACTGGTGTCCCCAAAGAGAACCCAACTAAGTTTTTGGGTGCACTCCCACCACCTGGGGGATTACTACTAGTAGTAACAGGAGGTGTTGGAGCAGGTTTTGGAGGAACATTCTCTTTATTGCCATTCTTTGGACAGCTGGAGTCAGTTTTCCAGTGGCCAGGTTTCTTACACACATGGCAATATGGTTTCTTGTTATTAGAGGAAGTGTTTTGGGACCCACCCCCAGCACTGGGTTGTTGGGGCCCTTCAGAGGACTTTTCTTGTTTATCATCCCCACCTTTCTCTTTGGGCTTAGTGGAATCCTTCTTCTGGTCACCAACTTGGTTCTTAGGCCTAATCCTGGTTCTGACCCATTTGTCTGCCTTCTTTCCCAATTCTTGGGGAGAGGTCAGATCAGAGTCCACCAGGTGCTGGTGTAAAAGTTGGTTCTGACAATTATTAAGAATCTGCTCCCTCATAATGAGATTATACAATCCTTGATAATCATTAACTTTACTGCCATTTAACCAACCTTCCAGTGCCTTGGTTGCACAATCCACAAAGTCTACCCAATCTTGATTCTGTGCTTTCTGGGTGTCTCTGAACTTAAGTCTGTATTGATCAGTGGTTAAGCCAAACCCATCTATTAAAGCAGCTTTCAAGATATAATAATCATCAGCGTCCTCTTCTCTTACAGAGAGGAGCTTGTCTCTACCTTTATCTGAAAAGGAGAGCCACAGGATTGCTGCCCACTGCTCTACAGGGACCCTCTGTACTCTACAGGCCCTTTCAAGAGCAGATATCCATTTGTGGATATCATCCCCATTCTGATAGGGGGGCACAATCTTGTGGAGGTTCCTATTGTCAGGGACTCTCTCTCTAACTCTAGGGGTTTCATCACTGCCACCAGGGATCTCTAGACCCCATTTCTTTGAAGCTTTCTGAAGCTCCAGGGTTTCCCTGTCCAATGCTAACTGTTCTCTTTTAAGCTCAAGCTTAGCCTGCTCAAATTTGATCAGTCTGCATTTCCTCTCATGAGAGGTTTCTCTTCTCTGAGAAGAGGCAGAAGACCCTTTGGATCTCCTAGAATGGTTGGATCCCACTGAGGGGGATCTGTTCCTTCTTGGATCCACCACTCTCCTTTTAAGGGTGGAGGGAGTGCCTCTTGGGCCATCACCTCCATGCTGTGAGTGGTCTGTTTCTTCCAGGTCAGGATTTTCATCCTCTTCCTGTTCCCCATCAGATTCCACTATGGGAGTGTCCTCTTCTGAGGGGTGCCCACCCACTCTGTCCGTCCCTCTGGATCCTATGGACTCCATAAAGTCTGCTATGAGCAGGATCTCTTTGAGACGTTTTGTGTTGGCACCTCTTTCTGTCTTCAGTCTCCTAAGGGTGCACATTTCCCTGAGCTCTGCAAAGGTGAAATTATCATACTTATCTATAGGGACCCTCTGGGGTCCTTCCATAGCCTTAGTGCTACCTGAAGACATGTTTAGTGTAGTGATGTATCTACCTACACTAAGTGTGGCCTACTGAACCCTCTCTTGAGTTGTAGTCAAGGTGTGCTAAACCCTCTACACACAACTCCAAGTTCAGTAGAACTTATCGTATTCTAGCTTGAATTTATATGTACCTTTGGTACCTTGTGGCTTTCACTTTAGAAATTCAATTTGTTATCTGGTAAAACAATGGCAAGCTTGAATCCAACCGCTGCACACCAATGTGAGAAGTTGGCCTGGCATATGCTGTTCCTAGTTATAGGGACACCTTGCACCAGTCCAATTCGACTCCTATTGATGGTAGGTTTAAGACAACCTTTAAAGAAAGCTATCCTAGTGGTAGCTGTGGAGAGCAGCCTTCAGGCTAAGTCTTGAAGGAGTGTTAAGCTTATTGTTTTACCATAATAACCTCTTGAATAACCAAATGAAAGAGTAGCCCACACAGGTATATATATAAAATATATGTATTTATTCTAGACAGAATCCCACAGTCACTTTATGTGGCTAGTGGCAAAGTTACACGTCAAACAAGCATTTATAAACACAATAAATAGCACAGAAATCAATGGGCCCCAGGGGGGGACCAAACCATATACTAAAATAGTGGTATAAGAACCACGACAATTCTACAGGCAATGCCTAGGGCATTCAGGATCGCTGGCCCCTTAAGAATCCACCCACAGTTAAGAGGAAGGGGACCCACGGGAGGCGTGTGCAGTGCGAGAAGTTGCTATCGGGATCGCAATGTTAGCCTATGGAGAATGTCGCGGTTGAATAATTAAGGTTTAAGGACACTTCTAACAACAGTACAAAGTTAAGGCTTGAGACTTAAGGCTTTGGAGAGCCCACCACCACGGAAGTACCGAAGTACCACTGTTACCTGCCCCAGGGAAGCCGGGTGCATAGGTCGATTCTGGTGTCGGGTCGCGGGCTGATTTTCTATGGAAAAGGAGTCCAAACTGCTGCTAGCTGGAAGTGTCGTTGAAGTCGTGAAGATTAAAGTTGAAGAAAAGACAAAGATGAACCTGAAAGCAGAGGGGACAGAGTCTGGGTCACAGCACAGTGACCAGGGAGCTCACAGGAAGGAGCTCGTGGATGTCGGGTGCTTCAGGTGTGGAAGGTACAGCTGGGCTCTGCAGTCACGGGCTCCGGGAGGCTTCAAGGAAGGCCAGCTTCTGGAGGGCGACTGTCCCACGTCGGCTGAGGGTCGCTGCGGTGTTAGTGCCCCAATTGGATCCACTAAGCATTGGCAACCGCAACCCACGCAAGATGAACAAAGCAGCTGCTGGTGCCGACCCACGTGGTCTGAGGGTGCTCTCCTTTGCAGGGAGCGTAGAGCAGGCCTGGAGCAACCAGGGGAACTCTTAGAAAAGAAGATTGTCCTCCGTCAGGGCCCACAAGTCGAGGGACAAGGGACCGCGGAAGGCAGCAAAATGGAGTGCGTAAAAGGGCTCCCACGGGCCACCGGAGCGGGCCAGGGAGCTGAGGGTCGGCACAAATGCTGCTTGAAGGTTGGCTCAAGAATGGGCCAAAGCACAACTTCCCCACTGGTCGGGGTCGTGTGCTGGACAAGAGGTGGCCGGTGTCTCGGGGTATGCGGGGATCTCGACACCCACGTGGTCTAGGGTGCTCAGACTTGCTGGGCACACTCACAGGACGCTGGGATGCACTGGAGACCCACCTCGAGGTTGCTGGAAGGCGTCGAAGGTCGTGAGAGCAACGAAGTTCCAACCGGGTATCTTGTAGTCTTTTAGGTGCCTGCCAAGCAGGGGGATAACTCCTTTATCCCAAGGGAGATTTCTTCAGTCAGCTGGGCAGCAGCTCGTCGAAGGTCAGTTCTGTGAAGTCCTGTACGAATCTAAGGCTCTAGGGCAAAGTTATTCCCATATATCCCCAAGATTAGGGGATGGTCCAAAATAGAGCCTACCAATCAGAGTAGAGGCGGGAAAGGGTGGCTACACCCACTCTCCTTTGTGTGTTTCCCGCCTGGGCGAGGGGCAGGATGCCCCTGAACCGGTTCCAGGCGGTGTATGCAGAATTGGGGCTCTGCAGCTGCCTACGTGCAACTCTGAAAGGACATTTGGTGCACCCACCCTGTTCCAATCCACATATCCTGTCTGGGGAGGTGCTGGCACCTCCCTGCCACAGGAGCCCTATTGTCCAGATGGCGAGGCTGGGGTTTTCCCCAGCAACAGCCAGCCAGAGTCGTGTAGGTGGCGAACAGTAGCCATTTTGTGGTACATGTGCACTTTTAAATTGGTTTCCAAATTCTACCGCTTTTCCCATATCACCCTCCTAGCAAGGGGGAATCGTGCCCCCATGCCCATGGCTGGACTGGGGGTATGATTCCTTCATGTTTGACACCAAACACGATATGGTTCTGTGTAGCCACTCCTAAGTTACAGCGATGACGCAATAACTTATAATGCGGTTAAGAGTATATGGTATGGCTACACTACAAACAACCCAGTAACGTTTTTACGAAGGTTGCAGAGAGGTCCTACTCACGTAGGGGTCCCCCCTCACACATACCTCAGCACCCAGCCCTGTAGGATTACCAGGGCCTGCCATAGGGGTGACCTATGAGAGTATATGTGTTGTATGGTATGGGACATAGGGTACCTACGTCCCTGTAAGGGGTGCTAGCACCACCTTACCCAGGCTACAGTAGTGGCCTGGTGGTGTCAGTTTGGGTGGCTGTCCCAGGGTGGCACAATAAGTGCTGCAGCCCTGGTAGGCCTACTGGGGGACCCATGCCCTGGGTACCTAGGGTACCATCTACAAGGGACTGGTAGGGCATGCCCAGCATCCAATTATGTTTGTACCTAGAGTACTCACAACAGTTTTAGGGAGGAAGCAGATAGGCTGGGGTCCTGGATAGCAGGATCCCAGCCAGACTAGTCAAAAACCACTTAAATACCAGGCAAAAAGTTGGGGGCAACCATTAGTCAGATTCCACTCTCCTACACTTACCCACAGATCAGGGGGGCCTAGCTGCACCCTGCTTCGAACACTACTACTTGGCTGCACATTTAAGGGGATAGCCCGATGGCTCGCGGGCAGAGGTCGCGATGACACGGCGACCACAGCTCCCCCCCTCTCAATGGACGGTATCACCAGGCTTTTTCACCCGGCTGTTAAGGTGCCAACGCCGGCTTCCCTCCTTCTAGCGGTGGCTCATAAATGCTTCTGCCACTGCCTATACATTACCAGAGAACTAGTCTCCTACGCGCCGGCCATACCACTAGTGGGCTCCCCCAGCGGGTCTGGGGTGCTCACATCCCTGGAGCTTACGGAGTGCCACGATGCCGACATACAGACCCTGGGATATCTGTATCAAGATGGCACGCTCATATCATATGAATCCCTAACCGAAGAACTGGGACTCCCGCCGGGATGGTTTTTTAGACACTGTTTGCTGATCACCACACTAGCGTCTAGTTGGGGAGATATGAAAGAAGAGCCGAGTCAACAACTCACCATACAGTATCTACATGTTATGGGACAAGGCCGGCACTTAATCCGATGGTTTGTGGCATCCCTTCGCACACACGTGGCGATAAAACTAGACACACTCCGACGCAGGTGGGAGGTGGACATAGAACGGCAGCTGGAGGACAGGGAGTGGAAAAAGATATTGAAGAGTCCCAAACACATTCCCAGAAACATGCGGTTCCGCCAAATTCAATTATTCATAATTCATAGGGCATACCTCACACCTGAGAAGATCAATAGGTATTTTCACCGCGTGGACGCGACCTGTCCCCGCTTTGCGGAGGTGGGGGCTGGACTGGTGCACATGCTATGGGGCTGCCACACACTACACACCTATTGGCGGGCTGTCGGCGAAGCGCTGTACGCATGTACGGGCCGTAATATACCATTTGAATGGAGTACCTACTTGTTGCATCAATTTTGTAGGACCCCGGCCACAAAAGTCACTTCTCCTTTCCTTGACTTGGGGCTGGTGGTTGCCAAACGACTCTTAATGAAGAGGTGGAAGGCGCAAACCACACCACACAAAAAGGCATGAAGGTATTCACTCCTAGCGTGGGCCAAAGCAGAGGGAATTGCCATCGTACGGGAGGAAAAGCTGGGTCTGCGTAAGACGCCCATGGCAGCGCAATGGGAGGGTTTGCTTCAAGCCCTAATACACACGGAGGGGGACAGTCTCGGACAGTGGCCGGAAGACGAGGGAGACACCCCACATGCTGAGACAGGAGATCTGACAAGCACACCCTTATCCCATCACGCAGACACATTTATACCAACCAATGATTAGGAGGGACACCGATATATGCGGAGGATGGCGTTGAAGTTCTGTGGAGAGCTGCGGGATGAGATGTGAGGGACGGGGGGGGGGACGGGAGACAGTAAAAATAAGACAAAGTGAGGGGCTTGCAATCAGAAGTCGGACTCAGCTGCTGTAGTTGGTTTTTTGAATTACTGTTTGCTTTCTAGATAACATCTGTGCGCTCACATGAGATGTATGACTTGTAACAACATATATATGGTACCACTAGAATCACATTACGAATGTATAGTAGACTTCATCTTTGCTGATATGACCCACCTGTTGCGGTTCAATAAGGAACTGAGAATACGATGTCATCAGTGTATATGGCAGGGCATTCCAAACTCATAGGTGTGATCTGAGCAATACTGTCAAAAAGTTCTGAATGTGGCTGCAATGATATGATGAATGTTGTCTTTCATGCACATGTAAACTCTTTGCAAATAATAAAAACAGATTTAAACAGAATGAAGGAGACGGGCGATGATAGGGCAAGGACGGGCACCTGACGGCCGCTTCTGTAGCAATGCACGATGAACACGCTTCAACACAAAGCAGGATGAAAGCGACACAGGTGCGAGCCAACCTCTGAGCCACGTGGCAAGGAACACTTTTGCGTTGTTACCCTTGCATCCCTCTGGAAATCCGATAAAGCGGAAAATATTGCACCGGGCATGTCCCTCCGCATCCTCCACCCGCATTGCCAGGCCTCGAGTGAGTGATTCAAGGGTAGACACTTTTTTCGTCAACGTGCCCATTGTGTCCTCCACGTCTGAGATGCGGGATTCTGCCTCCGTGATACACTGCACAGCATTCCGGAGATCTTGTCGAAGCAGCATAACATCCGCGCCCACTGCACCAATCTTGGTCTCCAATGTTTCCCACAACTGCATGATCGCCACCAACAGTGCTGCATTGTCCGGCATGTGGGCTTCCGGGCCACCCAGTGAGGGCCCTGAGGTCACTGTGCCAGCATACTTGTCAAGGGTACATTGCTTGGAGGACGCAGCAGGCGGCTTAACTTTGGCCATTATAGAATCTCAAGGGGCCAGTAGGCAGTCCAACAGTCTGGATATAGCAATCTCTCACGGTGTGCGCAGACGGGACACAGGTGATGGGGGGCAAGGTATTTCGCTCACAGCGGGGGAAGGGAGGGCCAGACCAGGCAGAGCCACCACACCCACAAGCCACACCACACCTCAGTTGGCCGCCTCCGCGGGCTAGGTACCCCAGCCTCTCCTAATGGGCGTCAAGGCACAGCTATCAATCACCATGCAATGGTAGGACAGGCCGTTGGACACTATCCCCCAGTCACTGGCATCAATCACAGCACTCCGGTGAGGGATAGAACTGTAGGGCGACACACCGGTCTATGGGGAGTGCGAGGGGGCAGCGATGGCACTCAGCACTCCCATGCAAGCAGTTCCCCAAGAGAACATAGGAGGTGGGCTGCAGTAACAACACAGGCAATCACAGCTGGCATAGGCATCAGATGGTGTCTTCCGTGCTGTAGAGGCAGCTGCACAATTATTGTCACAACTTATCAGGCCCAAGCGAGGGCCCCAGTGTCCAAATTCAGAAGCCCCAAGCACAGTCTGGGTAGGATGGTAGTGGACACAGCACAGGCCCTAGAATACATCCAGCGCTCACTCCACCCCACAGCGGGCCTCCAGACGCAGGCAGGCTCAAGCACGCACAGTCTCCTCCCGGGAATTCGGGCCACGCTAAGGCCTCCACACAGCCTGGAATGACAATCCCCAATGCCGCCCACAGATTGCACTCACCGGGTCAGCGGGAGGTAGCTGGGAGGGATGCCACAGGCCCAGTTGATCTGCGGGGTGGGGGCACTGCACGGGGACTTCCACGGCGCCACACGAAGAACACAGGCCACACCCACGCGACCTCGGCAGAGCGGCTCCTCCACAGGCAGGCCCACTGCACAGAGGCTCAGGCATGAGTGGGGGGCAGTCTGTACCCCCACCACAATCCGGTGCAAGCCACCAGGTCCCGATAATTCAGGGCCACGGCCGCAGCCCCGCCACACCAGGCGCTGAGCAAAACCCACCGGCAGGAGGCCACGAGGCAGAGGGGCGCCCTGCAGTCCTCTGGCCACCAGAGGACGTCAGGGCCTCACCTCAAGGTCACAGCCGGGGAGGTGCAAGGAGGTCACGGCACCGTGTCCCGGTATCTCTCGGCCACCGCAGGCTCCTGGACAGGAGGGCGCACAGGCGGGAAGGCGGATGCCAGCAAAGCAGGCAGCGCGTCTCGCAGGCGCCAGGCCTCTATGCCGTCCGGCCGCCACCCCGCAATCGCACTAGGGTGAGCCCAGAGAGGCTGTGGCAGACGTGAGCCAGGATCGGCAAGGATATACGAGCTCCAGGACAGGAGTATGTCCACTAATAGCAAGCATAAATGAAGGCTTATTGGCAGGCTGCTGGAGCTGCACTAAGGCATGTCCGCCATGGTAGACGGCCAAGCCACGCCCCCATGCCGTAGCTATTTCTGTCCCACATCTGAAGCATGAGAGTCTTAAATGTCCCTGCCAGCTAACGTCCAGACGTTGGTTGAAGTGCCCATACTGTCTTATAGCGTTTACTGAACACAGTAGGCCCTACTCCTGTCTCATACGATTACAGATATCTCTCCCCTCCTAAGTGCCACGAACCTCAGTTAATTGTTTTTTGGTAAACTAGGTCACCAAGCCCTCATTCTTCACCACTGTCCTCCATGTACACATATTTCCTGTACATCACGATGGTGTAGCAATAACAGGATGCATCTGTTAGTTAGAAGAACACAATGGGGTAATAATCAGGTGGGGGCTAGCCGGAGCATTCCATTGCTTCACATCTGATGTTTTTCTGCTCAGCTTTAGAAACTAAGACAGTGACATGGCCTAACAAAAGACCTATAACCTTTTGTAAAACTTCTGCTCTCTTAAAAGTTTCCGAGAAGTGACACAAATTGTTTTCAATAAATGTTCAGTTTTTGTTATGATCCACTGTCAAACATCGGCCAGAATCAGGACTTGCGGTCAGCAGTTCCTCATTAAAATAGTATAAAAGAGCTGTTCCTCAGTCCATTCATTGACCACCTCGCACAGTGAACTCTTGGGTCACGACGCGTGTGTGCTCCCAGTTAACCGTCTTATCTAGCATTTTTTGACTGAGTTATCTGGCAAAGAGATACAGACCTGTCACCTTGTCCCTGCAATAACTTTGCCGTGCAGTCAGACCCACACATATTACTGTTTTGCAAAAACTATTCAGACGAAAGAAAAATATTAATTCTCTCTATCCTGAGGTATCACAATTTTAAACAGTATTGGGTGTTTTTTTAAAGGCCCCATCAGATCCATTTGTATGCTTTGCGGTAGCCTCATTCCTGTGGGCATGTTTCAGAAAGAGGAAAATGGTGGGACGATCCCTTAACAATAATGATTGATCCTAACTCTAACGGATTTTAATGGATTTTAAAACTTTTATCTGAATGGATTATTTTGATCATGGCAAAACTGTTTAATTCTTTTTTAATACTGTACATAGGTTTATATATTTGACAAATAGATTTTATACGACAACAGACCAGCAAGGGAACTCTACGTGATCACTTTGTTGAAGCAGAGACTCAGCGGTCCAGTCCCGGTTTTCCAGCCATTCCAGCTGTACCAGCCGTTGAGCCGCGGCGGCGGCGAGGTTGGGAGCCGCAAAGAGAAGCCTCGAAGTGAAACGCCGAAATCGCCGGGAAAGCAGCCAGGGGATATCCGGCGGCTTTTCCCTTTCGGTGTCTGCGCCAAGCGCCCCACCGTCAGCCAGCCGGCCAGCCCGGCGTCTTTTTCCAGCCTTGACCTGTGGGTTGGGCTGGGCCAGACTGTGAGGAGCAGCAGCTGCGGAGCCTGTTCAGAGCATTCAGAGCTGATAAACCGTTCTGCACGAAGCCCGCGTAGTCTGAACCTCGGACAAACCTCGGACGACCGAAGCCATTGCTGTTACCGTTGCCGGAGCTCCGGCTCGAGCGGTGAGCAGAGCAGGTCCAGTGTCTAGTGTCTAGGGCAGGGTAGTAGCCTGTGAAGCCCGTGAAGTTCGAACCACTGACCGTATTGTCCGCACTGACCGCAGACTGCAGAAGCCGCTTGCCAGAGCTAGTAGCCGGTGCCGTAGATCGAGCGGTGAGCAGGCTCGGAGTGCAGGGCAGATTTGGGAGCACAGCCTTCACTAGCCTCTACTGGCATTGTCATCGCTTGCTTGCCCCATTTTGTCTGCAGCAAGCTTTCCCGCCCTTCCCAAGAGTGAAACGTCACACCGGTCTGCGATAGATTTACAGCAACCGAGTGGAGCAAGAAGTGAGGGGTGGAGTACGATCTGGCAGACACTGGGGGTCGAGCAGCAATCTATGCTTGAGTGCTCCGGCCGGATCTTTGAGCAGAGCCTCGAGGATATAAGCAAGCCAACACATTTGTGAGGACACTAAAACGTGAGTAAGCAACTTGTGCAGCGGCTGCTCTGGGAGAGCCTGGGTTGGTGACTACAGAATCGGCCCTTGGGGTGCTCCACTCATTCTCCGTTGGGGGTATCCCTCCTATAACGCCGTTGTGATCAGGTGTTGTGA
Organism: Triturus cristatus; assembly: GCF_964204655.1. Taxonomy (NCBI): domain Eukaryota; kingdom Metazoa; phylum Chordata; class Amphibia; order Caudata; family Salamandridae; genus Triturus; species Triturus cristatus. The sequence continues at coordinate 80,338,469 of NC_140582.1, read as the reverse complement.
TCAGGCGTAAGTGAGTGTGCAGGAGGACTGGGTAAAATGGTTGGGTAAAAATCTGGCCATCAGTATCCGGGCTACCCCCTTCCTCCCTTGTCCTAGGCTCCTTATCAAGACCCAATCTGTCTAAGTCATTTTGCCCATTAAGCTCCAACTGCTCCCATTGGACCTACAGTATTTACTGCACAGTTTTGAGGACCATCACTCCCACCACCATCATTATCATCGAATAGGCGCTAAACAGTAGCAATAGCAAAACTACTATCAATTAGATCCAGTTGTTGTCACCGTTAAAGATCTATAGTCAGACAAAATAATTTCGACAATAAAAGCATACTTACAACCTATTACATACTTACAAAAATAATAGGAGTAATAGTAACAACAACATTATTCAATTCAATTCAATAGTTCTTTATTCGGTGGCTAAAAACCATCATAAAAGAGTACATTATAATACAATTTAAAAAAGCATTAAATCAATATACAAGAACATTGAATGAGACTATAAGCATAAAATTCATTATCACTGTACAAGCATCATAAAACAAAAAACAAAAATGAAAACTGGTCGCTATTGGAAAATGGGTAATCCTATAGGGTCGTTAACAGAGCTATCCTCTAGTTATCCTGAGTCTTAATGCAAATTTCAGGAAACTGATAACAGAGCATAAGGTTAGTGGGTCACTGGCCCTTTGTAAAAAGATCAGTGCATCTTTAGCATGGATAAACCTAGACTTTTTTAAAATCTCCTTTAAAAATCTGCGTCTTGGGGTTTCATACCAGGGACATAGAAGTACAAAATGAAGGGTGTCCTGCGGAGACATATTGTCGCAACCGCAGGCACCCTTCTGCTCAATTGAATGACTAAAACCAGCTGGTTCTGCTAGTAGAAAAGGTAAAAAATTGAGCCTAAAACGTGCCATTAAAAACCTGTCTTGGGCATTATGCACAACACATAGATAAGGTTCAATCCCGTCATTAGTTACGAGTCTGCTGTGAGTGGTCACTGATGGTTTACCCCTTTCCGCAGTGGATCTGACAAGGGATCTTTGGTCCCAAAAATTTCTCTTGAGGGTCTTCTTGTCCTGTAGGGTAATCCTTGACGGGTTTAGGTACAAATCAATACGGCCCATACTATCCAGGCTAGATTTCACGTAATTCAGCCATGGGATGTTTAGGCTTTTATCTCTCCCTAGACAATCTGTTAGGATCTGTCTGCTTAGTACAGCTTCTGGGTTACACCAAATTTTTAACCACGCCAGGATTGGTCTGAGTTTAATCAGATCCTCTAGGTAGGGTCTTCCCAATTCTCTGTGTGCAATAAAAGCAGGTGTGCAATTAGGGACTTTTAGGATTGAGCGGAAAATTTTGTTTTCTTCCCTCTGCAGTGGGTCAAGATTTATAAAGCCCCATACTTCTGAGCCATACGTGACTCTGGAACAACACATCGAGCTATACAGATTCATCGATTGTTCCGGGGACCAGCGCCCAACTCTCCTCCCATATCCTGCTATTGCCCCTGTTGATGCCGCCAATTTGCCGCATCTTTCCTGTATCAGTGGGGCAAATTTCAGGCCCTCATCAAACAGCACACCTAGATATGAGAAAGATAGCGCCCTGTCTAGCGTGTGATTCCCGATTTTATAAGTAAAACTGGTCCGGGGTTTGTGACCTGCTGTCATCACATACGATTTTTTTAAATTGACAGACAGGTCTAGCGCACCCATAAATTCAACAAACCCGTCAATTAAAATCTGTAGACTTTTGGGGGTGCGTGCCAAAAGGACCGCATCGTCTGCATACAGCAGCACCGGGATGTTGCGTACCCTTGGACAGTCTGTTTTTAAATTAATTAAAAATTGTTCTAAACTATTTATATATATGGAAAATAAAAAAGGGGCCAGTATGCAACCCTGCCTGACACCACTAGTGCATTTAAAAGGATCAGTCAACCCCCCATCCATGTTATAACGCACTCTGGCAGAGGTCTCTCTGTGCAATTCCCTCAGCGTGCAAATGATACCCGGGTCAACCCCTAAATGACTCAACATTGACCAGAGCTTGTTCCTATTCACGTGGTCGAAGGCCGCAGCCAAATCCATAAATCCCAAGTAGATGGCTTCTTTGCTGGCTTTTGCATATTTGGCGACCAACATGTAGAGGTTCAGACATTGGTCGGTAGTGGACCTACCTGACCGAAAGCCATACTGAACATCCGAGATAATGTTATTATCCTCAGCCCAATCGATCAGTCTGTTCAGTATGACTCTCCCTAAAATTTTAGCTGGGACGTCTATCAGGGAGATTGGACGATAACATTGGGGGTTGTCTCTATTACCCTTCTTAAAAATGGGTACTATGATGGCTGACGACCAGGACCTAGGCAAGCCCACCATAATAGCAGCATTTATTACTCTGGTTAAAATGGGGGCCCATAATTCTACGTTACTTAAAAACAGGTCCGGGGGGGTCCCATCAGGACCCGGGGCTTTGTTTTTAGTTAGTCCCTCTATGCCCAAAACTATTTCTTCCAGTGTGAACTCTAGGAACTGTCCCTGCGTAGCCACCCACCTCTCCTCTATACTGTCCCCCTCCCCATGGTTATACAAACCCTCGAAATACGCTGTCCACTGTTCCGGGAGGATATTTGTGGCAGCTGAGGGAGATGCTTTATCCTGAAAACAAGGAGTGTTTATTATTTTCCAAAATTCCGTTACATCCCTTTTTTCAGAGGCCTCCCTCAAAGCCGCCCACGCTTCCCCCTGCAGCGCGACTTTCCTTCTTTTAAGTTCCTTCTTGTAATTTAGTCTGCACATGTGCACTTTTGGTAGGTCCCTGGGTTTACTGCTGAGGGCAACATTAATAATTGGGAGTTTTGATTTGTTCTGAACTTGACGCGGTTCTGGGCGCCCGCTGCCGGAAAGATAGTAGACAATGAGATCAGGCCGTCAGCGTGGGGCACTGCCAAAATTAAAACAACGTCAGAAGACCCACGAATTCATAGATGTGGTGTCTCAATCAAAGTCATGTAAAAAAAAATGAGGGAAGTAGTGGTGCTAGTGTTGCTTTAAATGAGCATAGGAACGAGTCGGCTAAATTGGATGCTTCCCTTTTAAACCCTGGTCAGGACTGTAAGAATTCAACTCCTGCTACTCAGCCATCCATTAAGAGTTTCTTTTCAAGTATCATCAAAATCAGCTTCAAAAACAAAAAAGAAATATAAATAAAAATATTGAGCTTGTTAGTGACTGTGTAACATCCCCATTACCATTATGTTAAAAAAGTGTTCACCCTTGTGTAAAAATAGAGTCTAAGATCTCATCAGAAATAGAAATAGAAAATCCGAATGTTGAAGCTGGTTCACAGGATAGGAATAAGAATGTTGAAAAGGATGTAGTGCCATTTTTGTCTAATCTTTTATTATCATCTTCAGGTCAGTTGCAGACACAAGTCCAAATTCATTCACATTCACACGATGCTTTGATATACCCTACTGAGTTAATTATCGTTGATGACTCTCAGGTTACCAGACAGGAGGAGCTAAGTAAAACGACAGCCGAAATTGGAAAAGCGGCTGGGTCAGTAATTGATATCTCCTCCTGTTTGGTTCATAATGTGATCGATGTGGTTGTTGTGTCAGATGTTATAATTGATGAGTTACATTCCAAAAGGGGATTGGTTACAACAAAACCAGTTTTGCATGAATTAGTATCCAGCCCAATTGACCAATTGGACAAAATGGGTAAAGCTGGACCCTTTAATTTGGGCCAGTCGAGTATAAATCTGGAGGATAGTTTTACTATTAATAAATCACTACTGGTTCCAGGTGTGGCGAGTAGGGTTAATGTTCCCAATGCAAATGAGCAGTGTAAATTCACCAATATAGTTGATTTATCTTTATTAACTAAATTTGATGGGAACTTTCAAGTCAGATCTGGTGACTTGGAAAATAAAGTTTCTGGAACTGAGCGTGGTATTTGGGACTGTCTATTACATACCATGTACTCAATCACTAATGCTCTGAATTTTCATTCAGACAAGTTAGATATTCATGTAGACATCCTTTACACTCTGGCATTCCATGTAGTAGGAATTGATGCAAAGCTTCTGCAATTAACTAAATTGATTACCAAGGTACAGGCAGATAAAGAGTATCAGTTAATAACCTGTACTTGTGCACAACTGATAGATAAAATTTCAGATTTACCATCAATTGTTAGTTCTATGGTGCATGAAGTAAAATTGTTGTCAGGCAGAAAAGAACCTAGCAACTTAGCAGGTAAAAAAAAATGAGTTAAATGGCCCTGTTATTTTAGGGTCATTATCTAATGATAAACTTCCTATATCACAAAATGAAGTTATTAGTAGAAATAGTATAGTTTTGGATAGGAATGACCAATCTGTAAATGATGCCAACAAACCGCAAGTACCGAAGGTTTCCCATGTTCGTCTTAAAAGTATTAATAACAAGGACCTTTTGGTGGTGGAGGAAATAATTGGTGACTACTCTGAGCTAAATCAAGCTACAAGTGTCAGTTAAATTCCGAGATGAAAAAGATTTACCCTAATGTAAGTCAAGCAATAGGAGATATTACTAATCCTGAGATTCTGTCCAAACGGGCAAGGAAAAGGTTAAGGAAAACCCATAATAAAATATCACAGGAACAAAAACTCCATAGTGAGATAGTTAGTAATAATCTTAAAACATGTATTGAACCTGAAACGAAAGCCTTCTTTAGATCAACGAAAGATTCTATAGTTAATTCGAAGGCCAAACAAATTAGTGAACAATTTAATAGTGCTATGCAGGAGGAGGCTAATTTAAGTATAGGGCTTAAAGCTCAGCCTCAAATAAAGTTAGTGGCTGTAGTGTCTGATCAGTCTAGAGATGAATTGATTGTCCAACATGGAAATCAAAACATTTTTAACCAGAAATTTGTAAATTCTATTAATCTCCAATATAGTAGGAATGATCAGGCTGATCAACCCTGTATTCAGGACCAAAAGTCATTAGAGCCTACTGAATTAAATCATTTGACAGTTTCTGTCTTGGCACCTACTAGTGGGAAAAGGGTATTAGTTGACTCTAGAGATAAGGATGATATAGAGTCTTTTGATCTGTTGTTTGAAAAAAGGAAGTTAGTCTTTTGTCCCCAATATTCTTCGAGAGGCACTTATGATATTTTGAATCGTGGAAATATTTTGAAATTATTAAATGCAATTCCAGATCTTAAGGATGTAGTATCAGACGATTTGGAATGTGTAGGGTTTAAGAAATATTGTGATAACATTTATAGGGAGATTACGATTACAACCTGGCAAAGTGATGATATTGTTAGTAAAATAATTGCTAATTCTAATAAATTTGAGAAATGGGGTATCAGAGTATGGAGAATGCAAGGTTTGCAATATCCAACTCCGTTAATCCCAATTAAGTCATTATGTTGCCTGATTTTAAAGAAGGATGAACCAAAAATAACCAGGGCATCACATGTTAGAGTATTGAAAGGTGCTTCAGGTCCATCAATAGAGTTAAATGTGTCGCGCGGTATTAAGATCAGGAGCTGTCAGCCAGGTTCACGAATTTGCGAAGAGTTAAAGAAAGCCACCGATCCGGTTGAGGATTGGAGTTGGCTTCCGTCAATATTAACAAATGTAAACTCTGTGAAGATAGATTGATGCAGGCCTTTTCAAAATAGAGCACTAAACTCTTTTAAAATGTGTTCCTGGAATACGAACGGTTTTAAAACACTCCTTAAGAATTCAAATGTTATAGGCTTTTTAAAATCTTTTGATATTCTAATTTTTCAAGAAACATGGAATATGTGTAGTGAACCTCTGATTGGTTATTTTGAATATTTGAACGTGGCAACACGTGAGGCCTCTAGGGGCCGTCCCAATGATGGTCTCTCTATTTATGTTTCTTTGAGTCTTGATGTTAAACATTTTGAGATTGACCTTCAAGTAAAATGGATACATTGTGTTAAATTAATTGCTAGAGAATCACTTATTTTTTTATATGTTTATTTGAGTTCGAAAAAAAAGCTTAGATCCACGCAACTTACCTATTTATGGGAAATAGTGAAAGTGTTATATTTTGATCACTTGGATTCAATGATCATCATTTCCGGGGATTTTAATATGCATCTTGTTTCGTATAAAAATCGGGCAATTCATTCAGAACTTTTATCCCAATGGATAAATTGTGAGTTTATAAAATATAACTTAAAGATTATGCAGGATGGAGATCATATACCGACATTTAATAAAATGGGTAGTACCTCAATAATCGATTATATAATAATTTCAGAGAAACTTTTTAATTTAGTCCAAAGTTATGAGATAGTTCCCAGGATTGCGAGTGATCACAATCCCCAAGTTATCTCTTTCAATTTTCCCTTTGATTATCTGCCTGAATCCAGAATATTTAAAACTGTTTCTATCCCTTTTAATCTTAAAAGGCTGAAATGGAATGATAAAACTGAGAAGGAAATTTTAGAAGTTCTTTCACGTTTAATTCTGGATGTTAAGGTTGCTAATGTTGAAGGAAAATCTATGGTTGCTCATTGGCTTGGTTTATGTGATGCGCTTTTGGTTAAATTTTACCAGTATGTACGAGTTCTGAAGAGAGAAAATTTTAAAATAAAAATTGATAGCCCAATTTTTAAGCAAGCACATGTGAATAGTGTTGTGACACAAGCATCATAAGCACAGGTGTTTCCCACAACAGAATACAAAAGATTCGTCATAAATCCCAACAATAAAACGAACTAAAAGCGTAATAGTCGATAATTAACTATACGGTATAGTGTGTGCTACACGGAAGACTGTTCGTAATAACAATCAGATCAAAGGCCAAAAATAAATTACAATATTCAAATAATATAATCTTTAGATGGGTCAACATAGCAGGGTAGTATTTATTAATATAAAAAGATACTCCAAATATCAGACAGCCACATAGGGGCTGCCTAAATTCTGTTTAGATGTTCCATTAGATATAAATACAGTAAATATACGGGCCCCTACGTTCGCGCTGCATAAAGATAAAAATAAAAAGATATCCTGCACAGCGCCTCACCTTAAAAAGTATAGATTATGCCTCCAGTTTAACGCTACTTGAATATTATGGCATTGAGCAAAGAGGAGAGGTCTCCAAAAGTATCTGTCAAAAGGAATATGAAAATATAACCAAAGGCAAGAAAATCAGATCGAAAAAGGCCGCAATGGCGATACACAATAACCTTTGGCATATATTTATAAATACGAGGAGTTCGCTGGGCAGCACCTACCTGTATAAGTTTCTCTAACGAAGACACAGTATGATAGCTGTTAACCTCAATATCGGCTAAAGGGGACAATAGTCCTTCATCAGCATTAAAAAGAGGCGCTGAAAAGTCACGTGACCGTATTCGACGTCGTGCGCGTCTGAACAGACATAAAGAAAGGAAAATTCTGGAAATATAGTCTCACCAGCATGGCGGCCATATTGGAATAGAGTCATTCATAAGTAGAAAAACCACCAAAATGTATGTATCCACCGTATGTTGCATTTGGAATTCATACAAAAATCGCAATTCAAGTGACCCAAACAAAATAAAGCAGGTATAATACACTAAATTGTGATATACCCCTGGCAATAATCACAAAGTTCGACCTATCGTGAATTGCAAAGGAGATTCATGTGGGTGATCACAAAACAGACCAAAGACCCGCTTAGGTGGAGAGAATGATGGAACAAAAAATTATATATGATGTGTCCATCATCGAATAGCAGATTTTAATCCGTCACTAATCACAAGGACGAACAGTTATGTATATAAAAACTGACATGACAAAGAATGAACGGTTAGCATAGCCAAATCGAAAAAAGACAGCCAAATCCGACTATCCTGTGAGAAAGAAGAACTGTTTATAAATTTAAGAGAAGACGTGTATTGTAGTGGGCTCATATATATATAGTAACAAAAGTAAAATGCCAATGTCCCCACGAGGCATTATGTATGCATATATACCATTAGCACTGTAAATACCAATAACTTATCACAACAAAACATAATTTCACCGCCAAATCAGATGTTCATCTAGAGGAAAAATAAGCATCTACTGAGTCATGTATTATCTATAATGGTGAGTACCAATTCTTAGACATGAGAAGTCCTACAATTTTTCTGAAACGCAATGAAGTCATGTAAAACAGTCAATTACATGACGTAAGCTCTGTTGCAATACAAATGAAGAAATATGTAGTGAATATCTATTGGCCAAAGTGCCTCACTGGTACTGCCACACACTCCAACTCATCTTATCATATTAGCCAGAACAACAGCCATATTCAGATATAAAGCCAGGCTGTGAATATAGCTATCAACATTAGTCTGAAAATCATTATATATGCGGTACATATCTTAATGTGGAATCCCGTACCACCATAAAGTTTCATATGTAGTGAATAGCTATTGGCCTAAGTGCCTCACAGGTACTGCCACACACTCAAACTCATCTTATCATATTAGCCAGAACAACAGCCATATTAGGATATAAAGCCAGGCTGTGAATATAGCTATCAACATTAGTCTGAAAATCATTATATATGCGATACATATCTTAATCTGGAATCCCGTACCACCATAAAGTTTTAACGATCAAATCGGAGGGAATATCGTCGCAAAGATTGACAGATTAAAGAAAAGAGAGAGGTGAGAGAAAGAAATTGATAAGAGAATGTCAATACAGTTGTTAACAGATACTTGACATGGTAATTCAGATCAATGCAATTTTAGACAAAAAAATATATAGTCAGTTGCCACAAATGTCCCAAGACTTGTTTCACTTTTTATATACATTGTCCAGCCTCCTATCAAAGGAAGTAATGCAACTCCCTATTTGTATTGTGGCCCATTCGTGTGGCTTTCAGACGGCAAATCCATCTTTCCTCCATCTGCCTGACTTGTAACTCTCGGTCACCGCCCCTAACATTAACCCCTTCAGCACTGCGCGGATTCCCCCGCGGTGCTGAAGGGTTCGAGCGCGGGCGGGGCCATGACGGAACGGTTCCGTCATGAGCACAGCTCAACCGATGCTCATGACGGAATCGTTCCGTCATGAGCATGGAAGGGGTTAATAGGTGCATGGTAAAGTCCATGGAACCAAAGAGACATGTCATCCGGATGGGTTATCGCATAGTGTTCGCTGACCGGATAACGGGTATCACCATTAAGTATAGCCCTGCGGTGCTCCTGGATTCGAACTTTAAGTGGGCGCACCGTACTTCCTACATAAATGACAATACAGTTACACCCCAAAGCATAAACCACATGTGTTGTGTTGCAGTTGATGAAATGTGCAATTGTATGTAATTTAGGTGTATTGTAGGAAAAAGTAGTAGTTTTATTTTTTCCAAGTGCGCAAATACTACACAGTCCGCAGGAAAAAAAAAACTTTCGGTTTAGGTGGTAACCAGGTAGTCTGTATGTTAGCCACATGGCTAGAGCATAAGATATCCCGTAATGAAGCGCCTTTGTTTACTCTGCCTGCCTGCCAGTATCTTCACAGGGGACACCAAGTCCCAGAGATCTACACTCCCTGGAGGGAGGAGACACGAACATCCTCGTGCTCAAAACGCGCTTCAGATCTCCGCGGCGCGGGATGCGCCTTTGTTTGCTTTGCCTGCCTGCCAGCATCTTCACAGGGGACACCAAGTCCCAGAGATCTACACTCCCTGGAGGGAGGAGACACGAACATCCTCTCGCTCAAAACGCGCTTCAGATCTCCGCGGCGCGGGACGCGCCTTTGTTTGCTCTGCCTGCCTGCCATTATCTTTACAGGGGACACCAAGTCCCAGAGATCTACACTCCCTGGAGAGAGGAGACACGAACATCCTCGCGCTGAAAAAACGCGCTTCAGATCTCCGCGGCGCGCGGGCCGTGCCCGGGCCAAGGGCAGGCCCGTCCTTGCCCGTCACTGTCCGGAGGTGGCTGGGCTGGGCTCACTCTCTTATTTCCACATGCCAGTAAGTCGAAGACATGTAAGAGATATTGTGATTATAAGATCGCCTCGTTAAAAACATTGAGAGACAAATGAATTCTTTTTCGAATTCTTTAGGGGCTTAAAGAATCTAACTGTATTGTCATCTTGTTATTGCATTTTTGGCTCATCGCATATTTCTGGTGTCATAATGAGGAAGCGGAAAATCATGGAGGGGGCTGGGGGTGGAAATGGCTCTAATACCTCTGTGGAGAAGACAAAAAAGGCCAGAAAGACCCCCAAAAATGCTGCTGATAATTGTGTTATGGATCGGATAGACACTCTTGTGAGAGAATGTGAGGACCTTCTGACTGATAAGCCCTCCACTCCCTCTTTATTAGTAGCCAACATAAAAGCTGGCTCGTCAACTATTATACCATCAATGTTTAAAAAATCTTTATGCAATCCCGACGAGCAATCAGTTAAGTCATTGGGCCACAAACAATCTGTAGCTATCGCCCCAGATCGACAGGTTGATCCTTCAAGTCCAATCATGAGCCAATCAGGCATCCAAATACCCTGTTCAAACAGGTGTGAAATCTTAGCAGACTTTCCCACTATAACTCCGGTGGAAATTACGGCTCCCATCTTGCCTTCCCAAATCCATCCAAATGGGAGCTGCTTCTGCAAATGTTCTGATAATAACCTGATTAAAATTGTCCAGTCTCTTAAGGCTGAAGTTGAGTCCTTAAAAAATATGATCACAGGGCTCAACTCTCTAGTTAGGTCTCTTCCACCGGCTTATCATTCAAATCAGCAGCTGATCACCCCACAGTGCCCTTCTAGCACAATATCTAGCACTGGTAAAGAGAGTGAAGGACTAGGAATGGCACAGGTCAACGCGCCACATCGCGTGCATGAAAATAAACGTAATGCTTACAAGACACGTCAAGCCTCTTGTACTAATAACTCCTCTGAGAATCATCTTCAAGTCAACAAACATTCTATGTTTAGGAGTACTATGTTATTACCTGACCCTCAAATTCACTCAAGATCACGGGTTCCAATGACTTCTCTACCTCCTCCTAACCATAGGGACCAAACGAAAGGTTTCCATTCTGTCTTTATGGTTAATGTCCCTAAACTTAATTCCATCCATTGTGTAGAGAGTAAAGATTCGTTGGTGAATAAGTCTATCCATTGGCTAAGACATGTCAGAGGTTGTCGCTCCATCATACGGGAGGACATATTAAGAGCAAGCAGGCGTCCATCTGCAAATGGGGAGTATGACAATATCGAATTAACTCTGTCAAACGTAGTTCTGGCAGATAATTTGATTGCGCTGGAGTATTGTACGTCTTCCCCTGAGTCATCTTCGATACAGATCAGGCGTTGTCCACCTATAGCTGAGAATAGAGTTGTCTCCCAACAAGAACTCTTAGTGTGTGACCCTCCCTCACCATCGACCAAAATTGACTGACTACCTAATAACCCTGTCCAGATCGTAAGGCTGAACGCATATTCTTAAAAGGATAAAGCTTTCTCGCCTAGTCCTTCTCATTTCTTTCCTCATCGGACACCGCACATGACTATTTCTCAAAATCATAGCATACCACTTACTGCAGATCTAGGAGGAAGGGGATGTGAAGGGCCCATTTCTAATCTACATCCTCCAAAGAACTTATCGCTGGACCTTAAATCATTAGGGGGATCTACCCCGTGTGTTATCTCTTTAGTCTCCTCAAATACACCTCAGGTGGATCAGATACTCTTAGGCCATGACCAACTAAAAACTAATTCTATGATATCTACAGAGGATATAGTTACCGACGTATCTGAATCTGAGCAGCGTAATACTCCTCTCAAGATACTCTCTTGGAACGTCGCAGGGCTTAAGAGCAAAGTCTTACTGCCCCATTGGAATAGTTTAGCTGACAATCACCACCTTTGCATCTTTCAGGAAACCTGGAGTCTGATCCCACTCCATAAGTCAGGCTACACCACCTTTTTTACTCCAGCGGTTCATGCTGGTAAGGGGCGTCCATCTGGCGGGCTGATTGTGTGGGTCAGTATTGACCTGGGGTGGACAGTAAAACAAAATATAGTCCCTTCCCAAGACATTTTGTGGCTCACCATAAAAGGGCCAAAGGGTGGGGAAACACTTGAACTTTTTAATGTCTATGCAAGAGGGACGACTGGGGTAAGACTTCGCCTACTCTCTCACTTCTTGTGGAAATAATAAGCAGCTGCCATGCACTTGCGAAAATTGTGGTAGCAGGAGATCTCAACTGTACCTTCGAAACTCTAGGTTCGGACGACCTCTTGGGGACAACAGACGAAGACCTCCAATGGGGAATTCCTTTCTTAGACCTAGTACCCATCAAGAAGTGGACTCAGGTGGCTATCCAAATTAATGCAATTACTGTAGAATTTGGCTTGAGGGCACTGAATGGTAGAGTTCCATCTGACTCTTTAGGAGCTCATACTTATAACAGAGTAGGATCTACCTCACGTATTGATTTTATCCTACTGGACATCCGCCTTTGGACTGCATCTACTGATATGGTAATTGGCTCCACAGTGGATAGTGATCATAACTCCCTGTCCTGTTGCTTACAGAATTCCTGGTTACGGCCTGACCGAGTCCCAAGTACTGATCCTATTTTAGCCACCAAAGATGTTGTCCCCTCCAATTCTGGTAGGTTCTTGAAGTGGACGAAGGTTGTAGGGCAAGACTTTAAAATTCAGACTATCTTTGAAATCCTGACGACCAGAACCAGGGAACTGGAAGTAGTTGTAAAAGACCCAGCAGTAACATCTAAGGCAACCTCTTTTTACGATGCAACCATCAGTCAGATGAGTTTGCACTTCCAGTCTGGGCAACCTTCCAATTATAAATTTAACAACAAAAAGGGACTTAATCCCTGGTTTACCAAGGGCTGTCGACTAAAGAGGAAAGCTCTGTCCATTGCCCTAAAAGGGAAAACTATTTCTAAAGTGTCAGAGAAGCCAGGAAAGAATATAACGCCATTATCAAAAAAGCAAAACGCGACTGGGAGGAATCACACTGGCAGGCACTCAAAGATGCTTGCAACCCAAGGGACTCTGCAACCTTTTGGAACCTGATTAAAGCTGTTGATTCCAAAGGCATTGTCCCAATACCAACCCTATCAATAGTCGAGAATGGCATGCCCACTTCTCTGGACTATACTCATGTCAGGATCCCTCGGATAACCAGCAGATCACGGAGAGTGTATACCATCTCCACTCTGCCGATGATGCCATATCCTTTAACATCACCGAAAACGTAGAAGCAATTAATCGTATAGTTCCTGCCAAAGCAGCAGGACCGGATGGCATTCCAGGGGACTTACTGCGATTAGATCCAGTTAGATGGGCTAATTACATCCTGCTTTTGCTTAATTCAATTGTAAAGGGCGCACCGGTCCCAGAATCCTGGAAAGGACCCAAAGTAGTTCCAATATACAAAAAAGGGGATAGGGAGGACCCTGCCAACTACAGGCCTAGTAGCCTGATTGACGTTATCCAAAAGGTGGTTGGCAGGGTTCTCCTACACAGGATTCAGTACTGGATAGATGATGGCAACATCATCTCCCTATACCAAGCAGGGTTCAGAAGGAACACTGGGACTATTGACCAGGTGTTCCGCTTGCTCCTTATTTATTGGAAAGTGGTAGCGATTGGTAGGGGCAGCTTATATCTTACCTTCATCGACCTTAAGACCGCGTTTGACTTGGTACCCAGGGGGAATTTGTGGGCAGTTTTGGCAGAAATGGGCACCCCGTCACAAGTTTTGAACCTACTGATTTCTCTACACGAGGATAATTATGCTCGTGTAAGATGGGGCCCCCAGGGCCAAGTTACCGATAGGATCATCGTCAGTAGGGGGGTCCGCCAAGGGTGCGTCATGGCTCCCACCCTATTCTCATTGTATGTGAATGGGGTGGTTGACTTTTTGGGGAAAGGTCCTGCCGACGCACCCACTTTGGCTGGTGAAAAAATTGCGAGCCTCCTATTTGCCGATGACACATTGCTCATCTCCAAAACTCCAGCTGGTCTCCAGAAGCTGTTAGACCAATTCCATCTTTTTTGCACAAACCGTGGTTTGAAGATAAACACTTCAAAAATGAAGTTTATGGCCTTTAATTCTTGTAAACACCTTAGAAATAGCCTCACTCTAGATGGAACCCAGCTAGAGAGAGTCAAAACCTTCGACTATTTGCGGGTTAGACTCTCTGACAAGATGAATTGGAGATTTCATCTGGACAAAATGCTATTAAATCATAAGCGAGTGGCAGGGGCTATCAGGAAAGCACAAAGCCTATCACTAAGCAAACCGGTCGCTCCTGCCCTGGCAGTCTATGAGAGCAAAGCAGTGAGCTCGGCCCTATATGGTGCGGAGCTCTGGGGCTTTGACAATACAGATGATATTTCTAAATCCGAACACAAATTCTATAGAGAGCTAGTTTCACTCCCCATCAGCACCCCCCTGAAACCACTTCTATATGATATGGGCAGGCGCTCTTTTAGTGATATCGCCAGGTCCCGCACCCTGTTTTTTTGGGCACGTCTCCAGCGGACACAGGAGCTTTCTGGGTATGCAGCTGCACTTTCAGAGGTACTGTCACTGGATACGGGCAACAAAGTCAAATGGTTGGCGAACCTCAAGAAATTGCTGACTGATTTAGGGTTGTCCGGGGCATGGGCAAGCCAGATTCCTCCCTCAAAAGAGGATCTAAAATTGCTTTATTGGAACTGGGTAGCCGAACGGGAATTGAGAACTCTTCATCTGGGGAAACTAACTGAGGAGTACCTTTCACACAAACAATATAGCTGTCTCGAACCATACATGGACTTCATTCAAGTGCCAAGAGACAGAACCTTGTATAGCCAATTCAGATTAGGTTCCCTACCCTTAAACTCGTTCATAGCTAAATGCAATACACCAAAATCCCCCTTACAATCATGCCCATGCTGCCCTGCCCCGGAGGAAAGTATTGCCCATTTCCTTTTTTGCCTGCCCCGCATACAAATTGGCAAGGGCCAGATGGTTAAAACTAGTTTGCAGAAACCTTGGGACAACCAAGCATCTAGTCGCCCTCCGAATTTTAAAAACAGACGGTACTCCATCGCTGGTCTGCGGGGTGGCCAAGTTTTTAGGCTGTGCATGGAATAAACGTCAAAACAAAATCATAAAAAAAATAAAAACATTTTTTTAAGTGATTTGGTTTTACTCCTAAACTGGAATTATTAGTATGTGCTGTTTTACTACTTTGTGATGCAATGCTTACAGATGAAGCAATCTGGCTAATAATTTTTAAACTTATACTTAATTTCTTTCTCTTCAATACAATTGTTGTGTTTTATGTTCAAAGATTCAGAATGAATCTTTTTTGAAATTACATCTGACGAACAAATTAATTTCTAAATTTTTTAACTTTTAAATTTTATACTAATGGCAACAAGAAGGAGAATGACCTGTGTATATCTGGATGCTTTGCTATTCAACAAGCCAGATGAATGTATGTAGCTATCTCATGTATTGCCCATTAGGATTTATGACAGCACAATGCACTTTATGTTTTCTTACATGATGCAGGTGTTGTTGCCTATTATGTCCAGTCCAGTGCATTATACCTGCACTGCCCACATCCATCTTAGACTATGCAGTTACTTTATGTATTCTTTACAGGGACATATGATAGCACAATGCATTTTCTGTATCTATACGACATAGGGTACCCCGACTAATTTGCACTGTACCCCATATTGGGATATGCACTAGCACTTTTTGTATATAAAAGCTATAGGCTATTTTGCACATTAGCACTATATATCAGGCAAACCTGTACTGTATTTTGCTCAATTTCATTGAGTATGATTTTATGCTGTTTCAAATCCGCTTTTATATTCTCCTTCTCTTTTTAAATTGTGATGGTTGTCTTGTTTTTAGAATGCTTTTATGGTGGTATATTTTGCACCGAATAAAGCTTGCTTTGACTTGACTTGACTTGAATATTTAATTGTATTTGTAATAATAAGAATCATATTTCAATATGATGTTCATTTAAACTGTCAGGGGTTTCTATACCTGCTCTGAGTACATCTGTCTGCTGGGCAGCACCTAGTCGTATTACCATTATATGAAATGGTTATTATGTTTTAATTAAACTTAATAAAAATGTATTGCGAGCGTAGAGCTACCACGTGTAGGTCAGATTTGTTTTCTTTTTTGTGACATACTCGTCCAACAGAAAAAAAAGAAACTTTAACAACTGCAGCAGCTTATCAAGGCCAGACATTTTAGTTTTGCCAATGCTTGTTCAATTTGTATTCCACATAACACTTAAAACTGTTCAACGAGTGTTTATAGTGGGTTTGCAGCTCCCTTTCCGAAATCTATGTTGATCTTACAGTACCACACAAATTATCACACCGTAAGACACCTTTGGAATGTCAACATAAGAAGCTTTTAGGAAAACAATGTCAGCACGAAATGCTAGATCACAAACCAAGTAATATGGGCAAGTAGAACGTGATGCACAAGGTAACAACATGATAACTAGTACTCATAATCCTTGTGTTTCTCACATGTACAACCGATTGGAGTCTTCCTCCGCCTAACGGTGGAGCCAGAAACTGCTATCCAAAAACAAAGCTGGGTCCAGTCACTTGCGCATGCGCACATGTGTGTGATACGTGACGGAGCCTTAACGCCTGATAAAAAGGTGAAGTAACGTAACTCTCCAGACCCTGGCTGTTCAGCACACAGTTCAACGGAATCTCACGCCGGTTAGAGTGACTGCACTAAGAAGGAGAGCGGGCATGCAAAACAGGCACTCGGTTGATACAACCTGACGAGGTGGTCCCGGCGAACTGTCTACGACTTCACAGTCATGCAATTAATAAGGAACATACTGCTAGAGTTTTGCAGCTACAGCAATTAAAATCCCGAGTGCAATAATAGCATAAAAACTCAGTAGCGGACATGGAGCTCTTCTGAAGAATCAAAGGCTAACGCAACAGGTGAGATTGTAGAACACACAGAATCACGTGTTGCACGATGTGACAAACATACTACACAAGAACAGCACTGAGCTATGACTTTGTAGCCTGCCATGTGAAGCTGGGGCAGAGTCAGTCACATAGGCAGGCCTGGTTTGAATCAAAGAACTCTTTCTTTTTTGCCCCGGGGAAACAACCAGCCTTCTGAGTATTCAATACTAGACTGTGTCTTCATGTTACACATAGTTGTAATTCCTCGAATTTGTTGCATATGCAGCGAATGTCTTCAGATGCCGGTACGTCCTCCAGCCTCTCAGTGAGGACCCGCTAATAGGACAGGAGGTAGGAGAAGCAACAGATCCCAGCATCACAAGTAAATCCCGTTTTTGACCATATAAGTATTTATGAGTGACACGACCAGCAGACTCAACACAGACCTCTGCTGAGCCATCTCATCAGACCAGCTAAACACATTTTCCAACTCTTTAAATCATTATAGGAGAGTTTCAAAACTTTTTATAAGTATGTTTACTTTTGCTATAATCGCGGCACATAAAGCGCGGGTGCCGCGATTATAGCAAAAGTAAAGAAATAGAAAAAAACATCTATTTCTTTACTTTTGCTATAATCGCGGCACCAGCACTTCACTTTTAACATTAAAAGTGAAGCACAGGTGCAGCGATTATAGCAAAAGTAAAGAAATAGATTTTTTTTCTATTTCTTTACTTTTGCTATAATTGCGGCACCCGCGCTTCACTTTTCATGTTAAAAGTGAAGCGTGGGTGCCGAGATTATAGCAAAAGTAAAGAAATAGATCTTTTGCTATAATCGCGGCACCTGCACTTTACTTTTAATATTAAAAGTGAAGCGCGGGTGCCGCGATTATAATGATCCATGGCGGCTGCACGTGTGCACGCTCGCGTGAACGCAAGCGCTAGGCCAGCCAAAGCGTGGGGTAGCAGCACTTTTAAAACCCACCTACAAAATGTCTCGCAGAGCAGCGCATGCACTGACTCAGCGAGACCTAAAAATGATGGCTATATCCACAAGGAGGACCTAGACCACTGTGAATAACACACACAGGATGAGGAGAATAAAGATGACCATGAGGTTTACTAGCAGAGGGTCCAGTACGGCCATAAAGTGTTGGAACTCCAGGACCACCAGAACGATTTGGAACACTAGAACCAACAGGGGACCAATGCCATGTCCAACAACTAGGAAAACCAAGAGGATCAAGATCAGGAGGACTAGGAAAAGAACTTCCAAGAGGCCTAGGAGAAAAAAGAGGAAAACTGGGAGGAGGAAGACCAGAAGGAGGAGGAGGACCAAGAAGAGAAATAGGAGCTCAGGAGGTCCAGAACAACAGTCACCACAATGACCATCAAGAGGGCCAACACCAGGACCCCTAGGAGGAATAGCGCCAGAGGATCCAGTGGACCAGGATGAGGATGACCTGGACTAGTTGGACCACAAGCATAAGGACAAGGAAGATCATGAGGACCAGCAGGACTGGGACCAAAAGGATGAAAAGATTCAAGAACACCAGGGCATGATCACCAGAAGAACAACTAGGAGGGGCACAGCAAGAAGTACCATGGTGAAGATAATATTTACCAACAGACGGTGGGTCTCAGGAGGATGAGGGCCACTTATGAACGATGAACAATACCCAGAAGACAAGGACCAAGAATATGTAGATGAAGACCAGTAGAATGAGTTTGAGGAAAACTATGAGGTGGCAGAGGGGAAACAAGAATAAGAGGATGTTCAGGAGGAAGAGATCTAGAAAAAAGAAGAGCATGAAAATCAACACAAAGAGTAGGGGAACTAGGAAAAGGAAGACCTGGTAAAACCAGGAGCATGAAGATGAAATCCTGAAGGTGGGAGACCAGGAAGAGGATTATGACCAGGAGGAGTAGAGGGATAAGGCAACCAAGAAGACCAGGGGCACTAGTGTTACCAGGTTCACCAAGAGAATTGGTGGACCATGACCAGGAGGACCAGGACACAACCATCAAGAGATTCACTAGAAGAAGCATCAGGAGGACAAGGTACAGGAGTAGCAAAGGCAGAATGAGGATTTGAAAAAGGAAAGGGAGAGCAACAAAACCGATTAGTACCATCAAGACCAAGACCAGCATGAGGAACAGGAAGACCAAGACCAGGGAGGAAGGGGCTAAGATGGCTAAGTGGATCTAGACAACAGTGCAATAAGAAGCAGGAGTAGCAGACAACCAAGAGAACTAGAACCACCCAGAGAACTAGGACAACCAAGACAAGGGCCATCAGTAACAGTGACTAGGAATACAGGGCCTACAATGAAAAGTAGTGATTCTAAGCTACGTGTTAGGGCACGCCCCAGTTAAATGCTGCATATGTTCTCGTGTGTTTCCTTGATAGACCACAATCCAACATCTGATGCCAGTAGAGAACACTCCTACGTAAAGCACTGTGAGTCAAAAAAAGAGACCAGCAAGTGAAGAAAAAAGTAGACCTATGAATGGCCATCTGTCAAAATCTACTTGTGGTAATGTGTATTTAGAATTAGAACACAAGAGAGCTCGTTCACACACAAACCCACTCTGGCATTCATACAGAATTTACACTTTGAAGTTTGTGATTCACCACTGACCATCACCATTTCCTCAAATTGCCATTTAGTCTTATCCCAATTTTCTTATCTCCTTACAGACCCTTGAGTTATGCTTGCAGGCAGCTGTGGCTAAGAATTGCAGAGCCCTGAATGGAACTGTGCTAACTGTTCTTGCAGCCTTGCATCACATGGTAAGTATATACATGATGTAAAAAGTATCTCAGTGGGAACCAACAGACATTTCGTATGTAACATATTGTAACAAATAAAAGCCCCACATTGTTCCAATTTATAGCAAGGTTGTTTTTAAAGGGGAGCATATGGGAACTCTCTTGTATATTATATTAAATTATAATCCATTAAAAGCGTGGTTAAATGCAATCTCAGCAACTGAAAAAAGAGCATGTGCCATTTGCATTTTTCAATGTAACCAGGGCAGGAGTCATGCCTCTCAAAAGCAATCAGAGCAGGTTGCCTTCAAACTGCTACTGGGTAGTGTGGGATCCTCACTTATTCATCACCAGGTATTCCCTACTGTGACCTAGATCCCCACACGTAGACCCAGGATCACCAAATGGTAGCAAATGGCCAAAATGAAATTTGAAAATCTGCTCAGGCGTACAACCCAGATGTGAGCTTCCATATTATATTGGTTTTGGTCATCCTGGAGTCAGAGATGGTGGAAGTTCTGAGGGCCTTGTACTTTTCCTTCCCACCCCAGCATTTTTAAAGATTTTTCCCAATCCATGACAAATTTCAGTGTGATTCATGCCAGACCAACATACAGAGTCTCATCAAACATGAACCAATTTGCATTAAGGATGCAAAGAAAGAAGACTATGCAAATAACTCTGTCAGATCTGTCAGCGTAGAGAGGTCCTAAGCAGGAACCACCCATAAATACACCTCTCTGCAACTCTGGCTCTTGTAATAGGTAACAGAGGAAGAGTGGCCTGACAAGTGTACAGACACACGGTGGAACACCAAGGATGGCGACCGGTAAGAGTAACGTTTTACTCAATGACAATGGTTTACAACAGAGATATAATCACTGACAAAGCTTATCTTGGAGGATCAATTGTCCATCTACACTTTACTATATAACATATACTGGACTCTCCGTGACATCCCCAGAAACAGGAAACCCAATGCTTATACGGTGAACAGAAAGAGGTTTAATAACATCACGTCATAAATCAATAAGTATAATATTAAATAGTATGCATCATATACATTTGATCAATGCCATCAATTAAAGAAAATTTAGTACTTACCCCACAAAAAAAGGTCGTAATGTAGGCACCGACAGAAACACTCACTCCCCCCTATGCCGACCAGAAACCTGGGACACAAAAGGGGCAAAAAATGCACAAATGATGCCGCTCTGAAAAGCATGCAACCCACCTTGCCTGCCAGACACCTTGGGATGCAAAGGGTGAACTCCCTTACCGTCCCCAGAGATAAACAAAGTTGAAGTGCAACAACAGCCTCCGCCTTGATTTCCTTGAATAGCTAACACCGTCACTAGTGTCAGCAGGGTTAAATAGCATTCAGTACGACTGCCTGCTGCTATCTCGTGAGACTTCAGAGTCTCCAAACTAAAAACCATTGGGAACTATGGTGCTTATCTTAGAGTGGTAACTGAGATTTTGCAATTCCATCAATATTGAGCTCCCAGAATATGCTGTTTTCGACACAATTAATTTCGCTGTTGCGCGGTATGGATAGTGGCCCTGCAAGTCCTGACAAACTCCTATGCCGTCATTCCCCCACTGAAAGTTATTTGCTTATTGGATGTACGGGATTGGCATTCAGATATCCTAGCTTCCATTATTGTTCACTTTGGCTTTGTTATTGACAGATTTGCACACCCTCAAGTGGTGTTTCTGATGAAAGGGAAGAGTCACTCAAGGTGTCCACAGGCATTATCCAGTATTGGGGTATCTTTCATAGATTAACATGCCTGAGTCATTCCCCGTCGTCGTAGTGGGAGTCCCACTGTACATATAGTAAAAAGTAAAAATTACATTTCCAGAGGCTAATATGGTAGCAACCATATACTCTATAGCCTATTAGTCTCCTTTTACGAAAAGGACCAAACTGAAAACTCAGCCAATCAGCAACCAGCACCCTCTAGAACCTTCCCAAGAGAGTCTGAGTCCCTCAGATTTTCACCGCACTTTGTTGTGTAAGGGAGTCTCCCTGAGCTCTGCTCAGTTTTCTTCAATTTCTCAGATAAGTCTCTTTTAGATTTCTTCAAGAAGAATGTCTGATAAAAAAGGATTATTTAGAGCCTGTAAATCCTGTTGGAAGAAGAGGTTGTATGTGGACGATGCAAACAACGATTGTCTTTATTGTCTCTTTCCCAGCCATGAGAGAAAAATCAATGCAAGATTTGCCACACCTTCTCAACCAAGACCTTGAGGTATAGAGAAGGACTTCTAACATGGCTAAAAAAGAAGCAATCTACTTCTTCTGATGTGGATAGCGACACGTCCTCTATGTCACTCAAGAGGCCCAGGCCGTCTGAGGGTCACCCTGAAGAGAGAAAGAAACATTCTAAAGTATCTCATGTGGCCAAGGAATCTCTAAAAAAGGAGAAACAACCCAAAGTCTCCTCAGAGAGTGGATCCCCTCAGACTCCATGAACGTCAAAGGCAAAACCAGAGTCTTCTAGCCATTCCAAAGGTAAATCTGGCCACAAGTCTTCTTCTGGGTCAAGTTCACCGTCGACGCCTGCCTTCACTTCAACGACGACTACGGTGACTGTCTCGTCGTCGAAATCGTCGATGGCGTTTACCACATCGACAGCAAGTATAAAAGGATCCATACTGTCGACGTTACCTTTATCGTCGACGAGAGTAAAAACCTCATCGTCAACAAGCCTGTCAGCGAAGCTGTCGTCGACGAAGACACCGTCGATGACACCACCGTCGACAAGGCTGACGACAAAACCGTCGACGACTGTGAAATCATCGAAGATGACACCATCGTCGACGACAATGCCACCGTCAACGACGACACCGTCATCAACTGAAGATGTTCCATCGATGGCAATCTCACCAGCAGTGACAGTACCGTTGAGTACCACTGGTTTACCGTCGACGACGGCCCTGTCGACGACGAGAATTTCTCTGTCGACGACAACACTAGCCTTGAAAAATCCAGTGTATTATGCAGGTCCGTTAACCCCGTTCCAGAAATCTGCGCAGCCTCAATTCAGAACACCGAAAATTTCTCCCCTGCCTCCTAGCCATCTTCTGGATGTTGAGGATTCGGAGGAGGATGAAGGCCACTTTCGAGCCGCACGTAGTCCTTCAGAACTGAATGTTAAATATCAGGAAGAGGATGATGAATGTGAAGAGGAAGAACAGTATTACCAGCATTATTCGGACCCTCCTGTTCAATACCCACAATATTTTGAGCTGCCTAGACAGCTGGCTACGCAATTTCCTCCGGCGCTGATTATAGAGCTTCAGAATATGTTGGCAGACTATAAGAGAAGGTTTCCTCCTCAAGAGGATGTTGTCATACCTCCTCCACCTCCGCAGGTACTTCCTCAAGCACCGCTGCCTCCACCTCCTGTCACTCCTGGTATGGCACCATGTCCTGTGACTCCTCTTCCTCCCAGAGAAGACCTTTCTACATCTGAGGAGGAGCAGGAAGAAGGAGAGATACCAGAAACTCCTCACACCAGCGGATTAATGGGATGACTATATAGCGCAAACACCATCCCCACCGCCTCCTCATCCTTTGGACTCACCCCCAGAAGATATCGGAGGATTCCATAATATTATGGACAGGGCCGCTAGCAGGTTTCATATTCCAACAGTTGTAAATCAATTGGACTGTTTCCTTTATGATTTTAAGGACCAGGCAAGAAGGACTGTCAGAACAATACCCATCATTTATCATATTTGGCAAGAAGGAATCAAAGTCATGAAGGCACCAGCTTCCGTGGTTCCTGTGCTGCCAAGGTTGGATAAAAAATATAGAGTACCGGAGGGCTCTCCGGCATGCCTTACAAGTCACCCTAAACCAGACTCTGTGATCTCTCAGGCGGCTCAGAGGTGATCAAAAAATCCATCTACGCCTATCATTTCTCCACCAGACAAGGAAGGTCGACGCCTTGATTCGATTGGAAAAAAGTTCTCATCAATGGCGGTAGTCTCAGTAAGAGTGGCTAATGCTTTGGCCATTTTAGCCCGTTATGATAGACAAATGTGGTCCGACGTCAGTTCAATGAAGGATGTCATTCCGGAAGATAGCAAGGAAGAGTTTCTTAAAATTCTCACGGAAGGAGAGCCAGCGTGTCAGAAATAATTGACATCGCTATGGACATTGCCACAATTGGTTTCAGGCAATTAGCTGGCTGGTTGAAGGCAACAAATTTCCACCCGGAAGTTCAGACCAAGATGTTGGGTATGGCCTATGATGGTGACAGCCTATTCGGCAGCCATATTGATGAGGCACTTATCGCCATTAAGAAAGATCCTGACACTGCTAGGGCACTTGAAACCCTGCAGTACCGCAAGGTGCTCTTTCGAGGAGCCAGGGGTAGGGGCTTCTCCAATTATAGGGGGAATTACCAACGTTCCCAGTCCTATCAGACCTACCAGCCGCAATACCGTCAGGGGTATCAGCTGCAATCCTACCGCCAAGCGAATACAGCTGGTTTCTCCAGGCAAGGCTCCAAACGGAAGCCAGGAAACCAAGGCCGTGACACCGGCCGCAAGCAGTGATTACAACAGGGTACCAGCTGCTTTTCCTTTCCCCTTGAATGGTGCGACAATCTCCAAACATATCGACCAGTGGCGAGACATCACTTCAGACAAGGGGGTCCTGGATCTCATCTCTTATGGACACACATTGGAATTCCTCCAAAAACTTCCCAATACTCCTCCCTGGGGATTGCACCCCCCTCATCTTCACTTACTCAAAAAAGAAGCACGTGTCATGCTTCAGAAAGGGGCACTAGAGAAGTTTAAACACAAAAAGTGCTGGCACAGTGTAGCAAACATTTGTTTTTGTTCTGGAATAAGTGGAGGAAGTGTATTTTATCACTAACCACCCATGCTCATTATATTATATAGAATCACCCCATCCAGAATGCTACAAATTAAAAATTGTAAAAATCAGTATAGTCAAAGTAAAGAAACAGAGTGAGAGAGATTGTGAAGTCAGTCCACAGATAGAGAAACTCTACACAAACCCTCAAATAATGAAGAAGTGAAAAATGTGTAGAGAAAGAGAGAGTACCTCACGTGCGCACCACCAGAGGAACTACTGGTTGGTTCTCACCAGCTTGCCCACGTCAGTTTCATCATTGGTAACTCTCTCTCAAGGAAAAAAGTGTGTAGTGTCCAGTGAGACAACACATAACACAGGACAGTGTGATGTGAAAACAAAAAAGACACATAAACTGTGCGAACAAGGACAGGAAAAGATGGGGAGGGGTAATAGACTCTCAAATAATTATTTATTCTGGTTAGGAGTCTATCCCTCTATTTAAAAACACAGCATGTTGCATACCTTAATAATGACGGCCAACATGTTTCATTGCCAGTTGATTTGTGGCAAATTCATCAGGGCAAGAAGGAGTCAAAGATCGGCGATCTTTGACTCCTTCTTGCCCTGATGAATTTGCCACAAATCAACTGGCAATGAAACATGTTGGCCGTCATTATTAAGGTATGCAACATGCTGTGTTTTTAAATAGAGGGATAGACTCCTAACCAGAATAAATAATTATTTGAGAGTCTATTACCCCTCCCCATCTTTTCCTGTCCTTGTTCGCACAGTTTATGTGTCTTTTTTGTTTTCACATCACACTGTCCTGTGTTATGTGTTGTCTCACTGGACACTACACACTTTTTTCCTTGAGAGAGAGTTACCAATGATGAAACTGACGTGGGCAAGCTGGTGAGAACCAACCAGTAGTTCCTCTGGTGGTGCGCACGTGAGGTACTCTCTCTTTCTCTACACATTTTTCACTTCTTCATTATTTGAGGGTTTGTGTAGAGTTTCTCTATCTGTGGACTGACTTCACAATCTCTCTCACTCTGTTTCTTTACTTTGACTATACTGATTTTTACAATTTTTAATTTGTAGCATTCTGGATGGGGTGATTCTATATAATATAATGAGCATGGGTGGTTAGTGATAAAATACACTTCCTCCACTTATTCCAGAACAAAAACAAATGTTTGCTACACTGTGCCAGCACTTTTTGTGTTTAAACTATTGTTGTTTGGAGGGCGTTCTGGCACGTTTTCCCTCTGTGGCTCCCTTTTGATCGAGCACTAGAGAAGTTACCTTTTTCCCAAAAGAAGAAAGGTTTTTACTCCCGCTTCTTTCTCATTTGCAAAAAGTCGGGAGAGTGGAGGCCCATTCTAGACCTCAGAAAATTGAATACATTTCTCAAGAGTCAATCATTCAGAATGGTTACTCTTTCAGACATCCTACGGCGCCTCAATAGCGGCGATCTCATGACTTCATTGGATCTCGAAGATGCATTCTTCCATGTCCCTATTCATCCGAAACACAGGAAATTCCTAAGGTTCACAGTGGCTGGTACCCACTATCAATTCCGAGTCCTTCCATTTGGCCTCAAATCGGCCCCAGGGACGTTCACAAAATTCCTAGCTCCAGTGGCAGCAGACTTGAGAAGCAAAGGTCATCAGGTATTCCCTTACCTCGACGACTGGCTGCTAAAGGCGCCATCTTCTCGCCTAGTGGAGAATGCAACAAACGATTTTCTCACTCTTTTTCACAAACTGGGTCTCTCAGTCAATTTTCAGAAATCTTCAATTTTCCCAAGCCGGATAACAACATTTCTGGGGGCCAAGCTGGACACCATGCAGAACAAGGCTTTCCTTTCCGAGGAAAGGCAACAAAGGTTACGAGCATTAGCACTCAAGCTGTACAGAAAAAAGTGCATTGCTGTGAGAGTGTTCAAATCTCTACTGGGGATACTCTCGCCGCAATAGATCTCGTGCCGCTAGCTCGACTGCACATGAGGCCTCTTCAAGAAGAATTGCTACTTCAATGGATTCAAACCTCAGGTTCCACTTCCTTCGACGACGTAATCAACGTCACTTCTCAGATGAAGGAGGTCCTAAGGTGGTGGACTCAGACTTCACATCTGTCCCAAGTCTAGTCTTTTCTTCCAGTCATCCCAGAGGGGAACAACCTTTACAACGCAACTTTTACAACGCACTACCTTTACAACGCATTTTTTACAACGCATAATCCATTACAACGCATGACATTACAACGCATGACACTACAACGCATTTTTAAAAACTACCTTTACAACGCATTCCATTACAACGCATACTACCATTACAACGCATACCATTACAACGCATAATATTACACTACACTATCCAACACTTACCCTACTGTTGCACCCCCTGGAGTTAGAATAGTAATTTTTACCCCTATACTATCCAACACTTACCCTACTGATGCACCCCCTGGAGTTAGAATAGTAATTTTTACCCCTATACTATCCAACACTTACCCTACTGTTGCACCCCCTGGAGTTAGAATAGTAATTTTTACCCCTATACTATCCAACACTTACCCTACTGTTGCACCCCCTGGAGTTAGAATAGTAATTTTTACCCCTATACTATCCAACACTTACCCTACTGTTGCACCCCCTGGAGTTAGAATAGTAATTTTTACCCCTATACTATCCAACACTTACCCTACTGTTGCACCCCCTGGAGTTAGAATAGTAATTTTTACCCCTACACTATCCAACACTTACCCTACTGTTGCACCCCCTGGAGTTAGAATAGTAATTTTTACCCCTACACTATCCAACACTTACCCTACTGTTGCACCCCCTGGAGTTAGAATAGTAATTTTTACCCCTATACTATCCAACACTTACCCCACTGTTGCACCCCCTGGAGTTAGAATAGTAATTTTTACCCCTATACTATCCAACACTTACCCTACTGTTGCACCCCCTGGAGTTAGAAAAGTAACTTTTACCCCTATACTATCTAATACTTACCTTAAATGTAATTTAATATTATGCGTTGTAATGGTATGCGTTGTAAAGGTAGTATGCGTTGTAATGGAAATGCGTTGTAAAGGTATTTTTTAAAAATGCGTTGTAGTGTCATGCGTTGTAATGTCATGCGTTGTAATGGATTATGCGTTGTAAAAAATGCGTTGTAAGTGCATGCGTTGTAAAAGTGTGCGTTGTAACGTCATACATCCATCCCAGATTACGTAGTAACAGCAGATGCTTCAATGGAAGGCTGGGGAGGACATTTACAGGACCTGCAAGTGCAAGGGAAGTGGTCCTTGACTCAGGGGCAGATGCACATAAAAAGACTGGAACTGAAAGCCATTTTGCCATTTTCCTATCTCTCCGGGCTTTCCTTCCTCGAATACAAGGAACATCGGTGTTGGTCTGGACAGACAAGACCACAAGCATGTTTTATATCAACAAACGAGGCGGCACAAAATCTCTAACTCTGTCACAGGAAGCGCAGCAGTTGTGGAATTGGCTGACGCTCCACCGCATTTCTTTGACAGCGGAACATGTCCCGGGTCTCCGGAATACCTTGGTGGATACATTCAGCAGAACGAGTGACAGCTGTCACGAATGGGAGCTGCAATAAGCTCAACTGGACGAGATATTTGCACTCTGGGGGAAACGAGCGCTGGACTTATTTGCGACCCAGCACAACTCCAAATTAACCCTGGGCGTAGTGGGGCTACGTGGAGCATCGCGTAGTGTGGCCAAATCTACGCACACTCGCGCACTCCGCGTAGCCCTACTACGCGGCTCCCGCCCGCCCTCATTTTAAAATAATTTTAACTATTTTAAAGTATGAAAATTCCTTACCTGAGGTGCGGCGTCCCGGGGTATGCCTAGACGTGGGTCCTGTGCTCACTACGCCACTGGAGTCAAGCTATCCTGTCTGAAGAGGGGTGAAACCCCGAAACCGGTTCTAAGATGCTTGATTCCGGTCCAGGGAAGACATGGCTTGGCAGTTCGGGCTGGACTGTTCCCATGAGGCACAGGGTCAAGACTGATTTGCATATGGCCATGTCTGAACTGGGGTGGCATGTTGAGCAAAATAACGATGGATTAAACCCAGATCTGTGACTGGGGGTGAATGTTTTGCTAATGTGCAACATTCCGTCCATCATCTTGTGTGTTTTGCTGTTCGCCCTATGTGGGAAGGGTATGCCCAGACGTGGGTCCCGTGCTCACTACGCCACTGGAGTCAAGCTATCCTGGCTGAAGAGGGATGAAACCCCTAAACCGGTCCTAGGATGCTTGATTCCGGTCCAGGGAAGACATGGCTTGGCAGTTCGGGCTGGACTGTTCCCATGAGTCACAGGGTCAAGACTGATTTGCATATGGCCATGTCTGAACTGGGGTGGCGTGTTGAGCAAAATAACGATGGATTAAACCCAGATCTGTGACTGGGGGTGAATGTTTTGCCAATGTGCAACATTCCGTCCATCATCTTGTGTGTTTTGCTGTTCGCCCTATGTGGGAAGGGTATGCCCAGACGTGGGTCCCGTGCTCACTACGCCACTGGAGTCAAGTTATCCTGGCTGAAGAGGGGTGAAACCCCGAAACCGGTCCTAGGATGCTTGATTCCGGTCCAGGGAAGACATGGCTTGGCAGTTCGGGCTGGACTGTTCCCATGAGGCACAGGGTCAAGACTGATTTGCATATGGCCATGTCTGAACTGGGGTGGCCTGGTGAGCAAAATAACAATGGATTAAACCCAGATCTGTGACTGGGGAGAATGTTTTGCCAACGTGCAACATTCCGTCCATCATCTTGTGTGTTTTGCTATATATATATATATATATATATATATATATATACACATGCAGATAAGTGACTGCTTACTATTCTGATTCAGGCATGTGAATCTATGAAAGATACCCCAATACTGGATAAGAAACAAGTTACTTACCTGTAACTACAGTTATCCAGTATTGGTATCTTTCATAGATTCACATGCAACCCACCCTCCTCCCAGGGGAGGAACTCTAGGATACAGTACTGACTTCACTTGTGCTGGAAAATCTGAGGGACTTTTTGTAAAAGGAGACTAATAGACCATAGAGTATATGGTTGCCACCATAATAGCCTATGGAAATGTAATTTTTACTTTTTACTACTTTGATATATATGTACTGTGGGACTCCCACCATGATAACGGAGAATGATTCAGGCATGTGAATCTATGAATGAATCTATGAAAGATACCAATACTGGATAACTGTAGTTACAGGTAAGTAACTATATTCTTATCCTGTCACTGGGTGAATTGGTCAAAAATGCATGTATGTATATATTTGTGATACTGCAAGTATATTATGGTCTTTACTAGGGATTGGGTCCTCAGAAACATTAATTTTTGTCCACTGCCCTGCACATAACTTGATCTTCTTAAAAGCTAATATTGCTTCAGTTTTTATCTCCCTTCCCAGTGCATTGGTTGGCTTTTTACTGGAACACGGCATCCAGTTAATATATACAGATATAGTAGTTGCATGAGTACTATGTGCTCCTAAGTTCATCATTAAATGTTGTAGACCATTAATATTGTACCGCCTGGATATGAGTTGAAGAATTTCCGTACATTTCGCCTTGATGACCTGTTGCCCTATGTTGAGTTCCTCCTTGCATGATTTTATGTTTTGCTTTTTTCATCTAATGTCTATTTTTCTCTTCACTTTACTTTTGCAGCCCATTCTCACTCTGGTGAGGTCCTTAAATATTTTGAAAGTAGCTTAGGTTCAGAGTCCTCAGCTATATTAACTGCCAACAGTTTCTGGTAGAACACTGTAATTTAAGATAAAGCCTCCTTTCCATCAACTTCAAAAACATGAATTGTGGTGAAGAAATAAAGTAGCGGCCAAACATTGCCACCTCTGTCTTTTCGGTTAATTGTTCCCATGGTTAGCCATTAATGGGAAAGGGATGCTGTGATAAGAGATCCTGATATAAACACTGGGCAGGAATAAAAAAGGACATAAAATATGAATCAGGAAGACACAGACACTCTCAGTGGGACATGATGACACAGACATGCAAGTGGAAAAGGAAGTCATTGATAGGCCCATGGTATTCGAAGTCACAGACTCGCACACCAAAACTGAAAGACAGGACCCTCAGGGTGGTTAGCTGAGTTTATAGTATACACTTCATCTTCTTATCTATTAATCTTGATCTTACTAGACAAAAACTATATCTATGTGTTATGAACTTTTGGTGTGTGGCTTTATTTCATAGATTCAGAAGGGACCTCTTTTCTGGATGCTATCTGTCACGTGCTTGAAGATGACAATCACAAGGTATCATCAAGCTATTTTGTGTGAAGCAGTCTGTGTTAAAGCAGTTTCATAACTAACAACTCAATCTAATTAAAGTTTTGCACTTTTTGCATAGTGCAGTATTCTCTACTTAAATGGACTCATAGCAGTGTTATGCATACCACAGTCCGGTGGCTTTCTCCAAGGCAAAACGTCTGTGGAGGTGTTGTGCCATGCAACTCCATTCATGTGTGTCTGTTCAGTGTATCTTGTGTTCCATAGTTTCCCTTTCCAAGTGTCTATATCCCAGTTTTCTAGTCCTAGTCTGTGTCAATGCATTTTCAGATCTAGTCCTAGAGAAAGTCGCTCTTCCCTAATTGTTGAATAAATGTGTGTTAAGAAAACATTATTATTGTGCGCTGTCTACATGTTTGGTCTGTATTTCACATTGAGTTGGTCTGTAATACCCTTCACTGAAGAGGAGAGTGCTGATGATCAAATCAGGGGATTTGAAGTTGAGACTATTAATATTGGCTCAAACCTTTAACAATCGGGTGTGAAATATTGTATTGATGAGTCGAAGGTCTCGTCCAAAAATGATATTTGGATTATGTCTCAGCAAAATCTCACCAAAGGTGGCTCAATAGTACAGGATAATATTCAGTGTGCACATTTGAAAAGTCTGATTGTGATATAAAAGAGGTTTTGTCTGTAGAGATTGGAAAATATGTAAATTTCTTGACGCAATATACGTCCACAATGTGCCCATTGTCAGTGACATTGAGAAAGCAGGTATCTTCAATAACAGCATCACCATGGTCAGCATGTAAGCAAGCACAGGACATAGGCATGAAGGAAAATCGACAAAGTTGTTTTCTTTTGAAAACCAACAAAAAGCTGTATTTCCACGACTGGGTCACTAGCATATTCTCTTTGAGAGGTTTATTGGGTTTGTCATTTTTAACCTCATGGCATGATATAAACCCAGTTACCTTTAGATACTTGGCAGACTACACCAGAAACTTGAGAGACAGGACTCTGCTAGGAACGTTAGAATCAGAGAAATCAAACATGGATGTATTCTTTGGCGGTTGAAGCCATTGGGACCAGCTTGTGCAAATATGCAGCATGCAGAGCCATATTAGGGACATGAATTTTAACCCTGCTACGGTGATACAGGAGACTGTGACTATTTACAGTCTTGAGCCAAAATGACTCCTTGAAAGTGATATGGACGAACCAAACAGCAAGGTGTGGGACTCCAAGTACTTTAACCCATTTGTTATCTAATGGCAGTGTGGGGATGGTGTAGGTCTGCTAAATCCTTTAGATGGAGTTAGACAGCAGCCATCATTCTTCCAGCAGACTACTCTCAGTGCTTAATTTGTAAAATATGAAGTGCAGGTGCTCAAATCTTTCTCAGAGGCCACACCTACTTTTCTCTGGCTCCACCCACTTCCCCCACTGGCTCCACCCAATTACTCTATTAGCTCCACCCACGTCCTCAACTGGCACTGCGAAAAGTCAGATGAATTTCGTGAAAGCGAGCCATCCTCACAGTAAGGTTTTGATAGATGTTCCCCTTCCCTGTGAACATTTTGAAAAAGATTAAATCAAAAGTGCATTTAAAGCACAATTTTGGAATAAATGAGCTAAAATCGCCTAATGCATTGAAAAAGGACAATTCCAGTGCTCTATCTGCTGATTTTAGGAAAGGACAATACTGGGGTAGAGTATGCCCTTTTGAATAGAGTCTATGAGATCAAAGGTACAACTTTTACATAGCTTATGTGACAAAATAAACCAAAATGTTGTGAAAACACTAGTCAAAACAGATAAACTGAATACAATCATGAAATACACTTGAATTAGTTACTTTGTCACTTCCAGTGGCCGAAGGGGTTTGGAATTCATAAATAGCAGAGTTAGTATTCCGTTAAAGAGATTACTTTTAGAGAAACAATTTAAAAAAATGATTACCAATTGGGCTTGTTACTATAACTTACTCCCTGGCCTGGAACTATATGTGCATTTATTGGACATTCAGAATAGTAAAAAACATGGAACTTAATTGGCGTTTCCAAATGTAGTTCTGTATCACACAGACCAGACAGAGATTAGAATAGAGGCATATATTCAAAATATGACTTTTTAATTAAAGATTTGTATCTTAAAATAAACCACAGAAAAATGTCATCTCCCCCAAAAATTCCAATAGCACCTAAGCCAAAAGAATAGGAGATGGCTGGGCAGTTTGAAATTTGTATCTCAAGTCCTACCTATTAGTGTAAAATGACCATAGTGCCATGCAAAATATAAATAAATAAAGACAAAATAACTAAAATATAGATAAATACAGTCAAATAAATACATGTTCTAAAATGAAAAACGAAAAAGTATTCTCTTATAAAAACAAAATACATATAAAATATAACAATAAATATAACATCCAAAAGGAAGAGACATAAATATAACAAAATATTAAATAAATTGACATGGTCAACAAATTGTTATAAATGCAAATAAATAACCTATATAAACTAGAACAATAAATAAATATCCAAACACAGTAAAGCCTAACTTTTTCAAAACATTGCAATGACGTGTTTTGTCAGTTGGAATTGGCTAGCATCTATTTTTCTAGAAAAGCCCACAAACAGTCTAAATTGCTTGTGCATTCCAAGTCTTCCTCTTTCCTTGCTTTACTCCTAGTGTCATCAGCTTCTCTTTGTCCTTTTGCAAGCCATGACTGAACATAGGGAATGGAGTTGAATCTCTTCAATGGTGGGCCAAGAAGATTTAAAAACATTAAAGAACATGGTGTTTCAGTGAGCAACAATGCTCTTTTAGATGTGCAAATAAGATTCATTTGAGAAAAGCCCCACTTACATTCTGCAGTACTGATAGCAATAGTGTCTAAGGCCATCAAAAGCTTCTTGAACTGCCTTTTAATTTATTTTCCTCCCGATTCCTTAAACTCTCTGGGCCTCATTTATGAGAAGAGATGCATCACTGTGTGAAAGCAGCGATGTGTCACTTCTCAGTGCGCCCTCCTTGCGACCTGATGGATGCGTCATATTTAATGTATGATGCATCATGTCGCAAGGAGTTACAGATACGTCAGTATTTCTGATGCATCTGGAGGCGCAAAGTGACGCATTGATGGGGTGTGTCTCAAAAGTGACGCAACTCCAGCAATTTGTCCTATCACATGGGGCAAGCCCCATGTGAAAGGGACAGCGTCAGTCTTACGCCTGCGGTGAGGCAGGCATAAGATATTGACGCATATGCATCCTAGAAGTGGTGCACTGAAATCTCATAGATTTCACTGTGTCACTTTTACGATGCTTACTTACGTGGGAACGCCCACCCTGCATACATTATACCTGGCGCAGATATAATGTAGCGCAGGGGTTTACAAAATGACGCATCTGCTTAGATGCGTCACTTTGTAAATAGGGCGCAACAGGAGGCAAGTTTTATGCTGCCGATGCGTCACAGAAAGTGATGCAACGGAAGCGCAAATCTGTCGCATGGCCTCATAAATGCAAGACAAGGCCCCTCGTGCTCCAGGGAGTCAGTGTGCAGCGTCAGGACACCCTTGGGTATAAGTGCGCATTATAAGCTCCTAATAATAATAAATAAGGCTCTTTGAAAGCACTAATGGTTTCTCGACTGGCAATGTTGAATCTTTTACATAGAGACTCAATATCATGTTCAAAATAAAGAACAGGTAGCTCATCAAGCCAGTACTGTTTGTATAAAACTTTCACTTCGCTAATCAGTGTATCATACTCAGCCTTTTTGTAAATATAATTAGTACCTCCTGTGGACAACAAACGATGTCTTAGATTTTCTGCAAGGCTACAAAAAAACTGTCCCTGTTCAATGATTTTGTCAGTGGTCTTTCCTTTGTGCAGCATCACGCCTTGGAGTATAATTTCTTCTATGCCCTTTTTACACTATGAGAAGTGGTTCCCTTGCCCGTCTACCATTGCCTCAAACACTGCAATTTGCCGACAAATAGCTCGATGAGCATCAGTGATTGTAGAGTCACGTTTCTGTAACTCGAGTGATAACTCTGATAACTCCTGAAGAGCATCATACATCAGGCCCAGATTAGCAACAAACTGGATTGATGATAACCACCTTCCTAGGCCTGTGTACATATTTTGTGTTGAACTTTCACGGGAACCATCATCAGCTGCTCTAGTAAAGTGCTTGTAGAGAGCAGGATAAGCATTCCAAAAAGCCTCCACTGTTCTGAAGCTTGATGCAAACCAACGAGTATCTAACACTCTACCTATTCTGCAAAGCTGAATGTCAAGAGCTTCTGCACATTCTTTTAGCTCCAAACGGTTTTTAACAGATGTGGCAAATAGAGAATTTTTCTTGCAACCTCTTTACAACACCACTATGGAGGCCAAACACTGAAGGTCTATCACAGAAAACTGAAACCAGGCATTTGGAGAAAAATTCCTCAATTATGTTAACTGGATCTTTTTTTAGTGCAGATAGTAAACTGTTTACTATGCCGTCAGCTGACAAATCACTGCAGCTCAATCAATGAGGTCATCAAAATATTAGCTGGTGAGTCCATGCCAGGTAGCTGCATTCGCATGCACACAATTAAATAACTTTTCCTATTTAATGCAGTGGCTTCATCTAGTAAAAGACTTACTTTTGGGGAAAGTTCAAAAATTTTGGCAAATATCTTCCTCTTCATTTCTGAGGATATATGGCCTTGTATGTTTGAGAAAGCTACATTGCAGTGCAAAATTCGCCCCATATCTAGTCCATTCAACTGGTGGCACTCTATGTCGGTTTCAAAACCATACGCTGGCCTGTTCTGCTTTGCTTCCTTATAAGCTACTCGGAATATTCTGGCTGTTGCTGACATTTGTAAAGATTACTCTTTTGCATTTACTTGCAATAAATTATTTCTTTGCATTTTCTAAGATTTTTAAAGTTGCAACATGAGCCTTGCTTTGTGCATGTTCACCAATCTTTTTCCTCAATGATTTCTGCTGTTGTTCTATATTGGTGCCATATGCCTTCACAGTAGACTCAGTCCATTCTTTGGACAATTTAATTCCCCTGTATTTTTCAGCACCAAGATTACAGATTTGGCGACACACAGAACAGTCAAGGTTAGGGCCTTTAACAATTAACCATGGATGCTTGCGTTGGAAATACATTTTTTGGTCATCTTTCCAACCTTTAGGAAGAATGCCTTTCCTAAAAACTGTCTGAATCTGGATTAAGTGATATGTCAAACCGTTTCCTAGTGCTTGGTGTTTCCTCTGCCTCTGTAGCAATCTCCACCGCATGATGCTGCTCATCTCTAAGAGGACTATGTTGTGTCTTTCCTTCTGTAGGGGTAATAACACTGCTGCTAGTAGTGGTGTCACTCTCATCTAGAGCCTTCCATCACACTTCATCATCTTCCTTGTTCCCTTCATCCATTGGAAGTACATGGTCTTTTCTAGCAAGTTGCTAGCAGGCTCCTCATCATCTTTGGGCTTACATTTTGTGAAGTAGCTTGAAATCTTCTTCTGTCCAGTGTGTGACATTCTAGGGAAGCAAAGTGAAAGAAAACACACTAGACATCTGCGAAGTGTGATGTCAATTCATCTAAGTAACAGGCAGAATTAATATTTATTTGCAGTACCACCCAAATGGATCCTACTTTGCCTACCCAAATTCAGGCCTTTTCCAATTCATACCCCTGCCTGCCCTGCAGCGCTCACTCGAAAGATATACAAAGTCTTTAAAGTTTGCATCACTTTTAAGTTTTGGCTTTTGGTATTACTGCAAAAGCAGGGTGAGGTGGCAGTGTGCAGAGTTAGTTACACACTGTGATTCACAAAAATTATTAATTAGGCCAGACTGGGAACCTAAAGCAGCCCAGGCAACTTTTGTTAGACCAGCCCCCATTTGGTGCATAGCAAGCAAGCGCAGCAAGCTAAAAGACTGCTAGAAGTGTTTGGGGGGGAATTCTCCCCTCAAGAACATTTTGTAAAAAGAAAGACCAAAATTGTGCACAACACATTTTACATTACATATTTCGCTGTATTAACTTTCAAAGCATAGTAAATTGCAAATGATGACCTGACATAAGCACCCAGGACAGAAAGCATGGAAATGTCACACATAAGCACCCAGGCCATAAACCGTGGAAATGTCACACATAAGCACCCAGGCCATAAACCGTGGAAATATCACACATAAGTATCCATGCCAGAAAGCATGGAAATGTCACATGTAAGCACCAAGGCCATACACTGTGGAAATGTCACACATAAGCACCCATGCCATGAACAGTGGGAAAGTAACACATAAGCACCCAGGCCATAAACCGTGGAAATGTCACACGTAAGCACCCTGGCCAGAAAGCATGGAAATCTCACACATAAGTACTCAAACCAGGAAGCATGGAAACGTCACAAAAAGGCACCCAGGCCAGAAAGCATGAAAATGGCAAATAAAGGCACGCAAGCCAGTGGCGCTGGAACAATTTTCAGAGAGTTGGTGCTGCCCTCAATGTTACATCACTGAAGTCATAAGATTGTGAAAAATCCAAACATCACACTAAGGACAGACATAGCAAATGAGCCTTGTCCATTCTGGTGGAGGTGGTGAGGGTGCGGTTAGGTATGTTGCAGTGGAGCATTTTGAAGCCCACTGCTTGCTGACTGGTGATGGTGAACTGTATGGACCAAATGTTTCCACAATCCGAAACTCACCAACCCCGAGTGCCTCAACTTCCTGCTCTATCCAGTGCTCTGGTAGAATTCCTGCTTATCGGCTGATGGTAAGAGTGAAACTGCAAGCTAGCTCGAGCCAATCCCAGAGATGCTTGCTTGTACTGGCTGGCAGGAATTGTTTGCCGAGCTTCCCGCAACACCTGTGTGTTGTGGCTACTTCTACGGTGTGTATTTACGAGAGATAACATTACATCTATGTTCTGTCTTGAACACCTGTGTAGACTTATTTATTTAACATATCAAACTTACACATTTGAAAAAGAAACTTCAGTGTAATGACTTTCGGGAGTAAGAATCGGAGGCCTAAAGTATTATAGATATTTAGGCCTCCAGTTTTGTTGCAGGACACACTAGAGAAATATTTTTTCTCTGGAGCAAAATAGAGTACATTTTCACCATAACCTTGTCTTAAAAATTACAAACATCGCTCAAAGGTGTTGAACAATCACGGACGTGTAACGTAACGCCCTGTTTGGGAGCATAATGAAGCGGCTGCTTTATTAAAGGGTGAGAATTCAGCTCAAAACATATGATTCTGACAATCTCGTTGCACAAATGGGGGCAATGTCTGATACTTATATGATTCTCTCCGATGCCCTCTTTCAACTTTTAGATTCAAAACACCCGAGCCAGACACAAACCAACACACACAGGCAACATGCACACAGCCACCTGTACACACAGCTATGTGTGGGAGGGAAACCTACCCATATTTGTACACGTGCTCCACCTCTTTTCACCCAGCACAGGTGCGCATCCCTGGGCCCTCTCCCTCATAGAGTCAACCATTTTGGCTTCAGCAGCATATAACACAGGTATAGCTTTGACAACAAGAGTGTAAGTTTCCCTAACGCAAAGAACAGTTACACAACAAGACTCAAAGGAAGCAGTGACAGCAGTGCAAGATTCCCAAGTGTGAATCACAAACTGTGGCCACCACTGCCATGTGATGTCATCACCTTATGTGCATTACTTGCGTTTGCAAACTATTTGAAGTTATAAATCAATAATGCACATTGTGTACAAGTTTGTACATAAATACTGCTGCTTGCTGCCTAGTACTAAACAACACTGCAGTCTTCTTTTGGCAGAGTACAAATGCACTCATGCATGGCTGATGCCACCAGGGTTTAAATTTCATCAACTGGTGGCATTTGCATTTGAAGAGAGGATGAGGATCACAACATTGTATACGTAACCCACAGATTCTTCAAGGCAAAGTGGGCAATTAATCTGGCCCCCACCTCCAAAGGCCCTCCCCAGTATTCTTGCTCTCTCTTACTTGCTTCTATTTTACTCTCTAAATCCCTCACCCCACCCCTCTGTCTACCTCTAACTCTGATTGTCTTTCCCGACCTATACCTCCCTCAACTGTCAACACCTGTCTTTCTATATATCTGCCCTTCTCTCCTTGCCCATCTATCGCTCCGTCATCTCTCTCTCTGTATCTGACCTCACCCCTCTTTACCTCTATCTCTCTCTGCTTTCTACCCTTCCTCCCTACTCTCTTCTAAGTTATTCTTCATTTCACCTGGCTCCGTCCTCCCTCTTGCTACTATGCTTCTGCGGCTGGTACTCTTTCTTCACTTTATTTTATTTCTACCAGGCTGGTAGTAATAATAAAGTGAAGAAAGTTCAGGCATAAATAAACTTAATTAAGCTCCAGGTATTGCTGTAGTAGACAATGCAGCTCTGCCAGTCTCTGAAAAGAAACAAAGAAAACCAGTGGCACAAAGAGTCCACTATCCACGGGGCCTCCAGCCTCCTGTTTGATCAAGTGCTATTAAGTTCAGGTGGCGTGCGGTATTCATTAGCCACCCAGCATACCCCCACACCCCCTCCTGCCACCAGGACTAGTGCTGGAAGCCAATACTTGTCGCACGATGTAACTGGCTTCAAATTAAATTAATGGAGGACATTGCAGGTTGACGGACCTACTCCTGTCAGTTATTTTTGCACATTGTTTTCTTTAATACATATTAAGGCACGATTACAACTTTATAAGCACAAAAACCATATCATGCTTAAAGAGCTCCTTTATGTCTATGTGTCTGTTAGGGTAGAAATGGAGGATAATTCAAGGGCAGGGACAGGCCTTTAACTTCTTAACCCCGGCCGGCCTATTGTGATATATAATAAATGTGTATGTGCGCCGGCGTCCGCTACTAGACCAGGCCAGGCACAGTGCATCATTGAGTCTTTTGGAGCCGCCGCCGGAGCTACCACAGTGCCCAACATGCCACCATGCTCAAACAAAAAAAAAACAGTGTTGGTTTGGGCAATGGGCATGGCATGCATGGAATGACCTGCTTAGTTGGTACTTACAGTTACGGTTGGTTATTATTTATACTCGAGTCATGGTGGGCCGGGCAACCGCCGCTACGGGACACTGCCTTTATTTATTACCGGATAATGATATAGACTCTGCCTGGTGCTGCTGTCTGCCTGCCCTCAACCTCAATGTTGTTGGGCTGATGGCTCGTGGAGTGCCGGGGAGTGGCAATTGGAAAAATTCTGCATGCGCCACGCTGCCTGCTGCACAGCCCCTACAACATCATGCTTAGTGGCATTAACAACTTAACCCCAGCCGGCGGCGGCCGGCCCTATTTGGATATACTAATGATATATTAAATTAATGTGTACCCTGGGCCAGGGCAGGGCCAGGAACACTGCGTGGGGCCCGCAAACAACGCACGCCGTGAGGGGAACGGCAGTATCACCTGCAATACCCAGAGAGCCGTGAGGGGAACGGCAGCACTACATTGCCCAGCAGTCCCGGGGCCGGCGCACAGCATTGACGCCACTAACGTGCCTGGAGGCGCCTTAAGAACTCGGAGCGCCGAGAGCTCCTGGGGGCCCGCAAACAACGCACGCCGTGAGGGGAACGGCAGTATCACCTGCAATACCTGGAGAGCCGTGAGGGGAACGGCAGCACTACATTGCCC
Source organism: Triturus cristatus (assembly GCF_964204655.1). Taxonomy (NCBI): domain Eukaryota; kingdom Metazoa; phylum Chordata; class Amphibia; order Caudata; family Salamandridae; genus Triturus; species Triturus cristatus. Next base: position 80,297,862 of record NC_140582.1, on the reverse strand, counting down.
AGCAGTCCCGGGGCCGGCGCACAGCATTGACGCCACTAACGCGCCTGGCAGCGGCGGTGCGTCCATTGGGGCGCAGGGGCGGAGCCCCACTTACCGCGAACGCACGCGTCGCAGGCAGCTGAGCAATGCATCAATCATCATGAAACTGAATAGCTTGCGAGGCAATGCGACTATGCGAGCCGCGATGAAGGGGGTGGGGCCGGGGGCGAGCACTGACAGTGAGTGAGTGACAGACAGTGCACAGTAACGGCAGCGGCTCGCATTTTATCTGCGCATGCTCGAGTTTGTCTCACGACAAGCACGAGCATGCGCATTCGCCGCACTGTAGCCATGTGTACTAGTAGTGAGAGGAGGGGGCCGAGAGGCTGAGGGTTGCCTCTGCAGCAGCCCCGTCTCTCGGTATCCGGGCGAGCCCTATCCGTGCTCTTTCGCCAATCCAGGGCAGGCGCTGCTAATGCGGCGTCTCTGGATTGGCTGAGAGAGCCTGAGACAGCCTAGGAGTAACTGCATTGGGTGCCGCGCAACTATGGCCAATCACTGTGGCTTAGTCTGAACACAGTGACAGTGATTGGCCATGAGGTGCGCTGCTTACTCTATGCAATTCTGTCGCGTCATCACGCACGCGGTGGTGCCACTGTCTGTCTCTGCGAACACACCTCGTGGCGGCGGTGCGTACAGGAGCCCCGTCGTGTGACAGTGTCGGTGACGGTGTGTGTTAATTGTTGACTCCTCTCCGACTGACTCGTCGTGGTGGTGACAATTTTCTTGTTGACTGCCTCAGTGCCCTGACTTGTCCATTGGTGAGTACTGTCGTTCATTGGTTTATGCTCAACTTATATGACGATTTCTGTTCATGTATGACTTGTGTGTTTCCTGCCAATATGGTTGTGTTTTTTTCTTTTTGCCATTATGCCCTGTGTTTTTTTCGTGCTGTTATAACGTGTTCATCTGCTAAAATGACCTGTGTTTTCGAAGCTGATGTTCTTGCTGCTGGTAGGTGGGCCCGATATATGCTAAAGGTTTATGATCCTATGCTATGACCTGTTGTTTCCGGGAGGTGGGGCCTTTGTTAAATTTATACTTGCCGGTTTCTCTCAGCATGTATTTTTACTACTGGTAGATTGGGCTTGCTTTATGACTTGGTTTTGTGATACTTCCTTTGAGCGTCACCTGTGCATTTTTTTTTCTTTTTTCATCCGGCATAGCCTGTGTGTTCAGTTTACCCCTCCCTGCCCGATCGGCCTGCTGTTTTCCTGGCGGGGTGGCCTGTGTTTTCCCAGCAGGTGTTCTGACTGCTGGTAGGCCGGGCCTGTTTTATGTGAAGGTTTATGGTGGTATGCAGGTACAGTCTGTGTTTCCCTGCAGGTGTTGATGTTGTAGGTGGGACGGGCCAGTGCTTGGATCAGCAGGGGGAGGCTCGCTCCCTGGCAGGTTCTGGCAGGCTCGAGCTCTCGGGAGAGCTGGGATTGAGCAGAAGCTCTCTGGGGTGGGCAGTGACCGGGTGCCATCTCAGAAGACCAGCCGCTTTACTCAAAAGTAAGCACACCTGCCCACTGTGGACAGACACTATGTGTTATTTTTCAAGTCAGATTGTTGCAACCATTGCTGTCAAGACTTTGGGCTCGATTTAGAGATTGGTGTTAAGGTTCTCCATCGCAAACGCCCACCTACCTCTCGGGCCGCCCACGTTCTGAAATCCTGGAGAGACAGGAAACTTATACTTGAATAATAAATTAACAGTGTAAAATCCTCTGTATTTTTAAACATGGAATACTGCCTCTATTTGCTTTGATAATTATTGGTGAGTGGTGACTAGTTGACGTAACTCTCAAACACTTTTGAAGTGATGTCTTTGTATCTGCAGTTTCAATTTCGAATTTTATCTTTGTCCTGAGTTGGGTCTTAGTGCAGGGCTTGGCCCGTTTAGGAAGAAGCAGTATTGTAGGGCACCTTGAACCTCCTGCCCTGGGGTGCCTGTTGGTGCAGATTTAGGTCTAGTTAAGAAGCTGTGTTGTATAGGACGTTGTCTCTCTTGCCATCCTGCCCTGGTGTGGTTTTAGTGCAGCACTAGGTGACGGTTTAGAAAAAGAAGGGTTTTGAGTCACCTTGTTTATCGTGCTTTGATGTGTTTTTAGTGCAGCAGTAGGCCTGGTTAAGTTGCCAGATTGTAAGGCACCGTGTTCTTCCTACACCAGAGCGCCTGTTAGTGTAGCACCTGTTAATGTAGCACCAGGTCTGGTCATGAAGCAATGTTATAAGGCCCATTATGCCTCCCGCCCTACGGCGCCTATTAGTGCAGCACAAGGTCTGTTGAACATGCACTATTGTAATGCACCCGGGGAGCCTGTTGGCAGAGTGTTGGGTCTGGTTGTGAAGTAGTATTGTATGTCATCAGGTCCCTCTTGCCATGGAGTGCCTGTTAGCGCAGCACTAGATCTGGTTTAGAAGAAGCAGTGTTGTAAAGCACCTTGTCCCTTCTCACACACTGCCCTTGCATGTGATTTTAGTTTAGCGCTTGGTGTGGTTAAGAAGCAGCAGAATTGCAGGGCACCTCGTTCCTCCTGCCCAGACATGCGTGTTAGTGCAGCGGTAGAGCTTTCTAAGTTGAAGTATTGCAGGGCACTTTGTGCCTCTTGCTCCGTGTCACCTGTTACTGCAGGTCCTAGGACGCTTGATTCCGGTCCAGGGAAGACATGGCTTGGCAGTTCGGGCTGGACTCCTGCACTTCACCAGTCCCCAAGCACAACATACCCGCTCGCCTGTACGCACTGTATTTTCTTTAAATTTCACCCTGTCAGTATTTTGACAGCTGTGTTCATCATTCACACGCTTTTACACGTAATCCAAATTATAATTGGCATGCCAGCCATTGCTCTGTGTGCTCCGCGGAGAGGCCAAGGATTGGATGTGCATGCCTTCAAAGCCCCTTTATGACACAGTGACAGGCACTGTGACAAATTCACGCGGCATTCTGTCAAACGTGGCCCACCCACAACCTCAACTCACACAGCTCCATAGAAGCAATAGAGAAAAGGTGCTGGAGAGTAAAGAGACAGGGTGTGTGATATGCAGAATCAGTATTTGAGAAATATATTAGGAGAAAAGGGATCTACATGGCTAACAAAGAGACTGCAGAAGAGAGTGATGTGAAGACGACAAAGGGGCAGACTGAGACACTCCGAAGACCTTGCCCCTTATGCAGACTATAATAATATTTAATGTATAGTCTACTACTAGCCTCCTTATATATATACATATGTATTGTGCTTTGCTGAGTTTATGAAACTTTTTTGTCCTTTTCTGCTGACTGTAAGATTTTTACTCTGCTGTTTGTCATAAAACCTGCTGCAGGATCGGACATTTGATTGAAACGTACATGCCAACATTTCAGAAGAGCAAAGTGGGAGATTGTAAAAAAAAAATCGGGAGACTGGGGCCTTGAATCGGGTTACTGTCATGTGTAGGCTTTGTAAGTGTGCTGCAGCAGGATCGGACATTTGAAACGCAAATTCACATGTTTTTTTTAACACCTTTCAGAAGCATGGAGCGCAATGGCAGGCAGAGAAAGAGGGGGATGCAAGAGTTGTGCTGAGATAACGCTTCGAAACTTGTCTTTAGTAGAAGCGTTTGAATTTAAAATTTTGATCTTTTATATTCCATAAAGATACTATAAGCTAAAAATCATAGCATTATTACATTTAAATGTAAGCAGGTTCCAATGGATAATTTTAACGTAGCAGACTAAAAAAAGTCTGGTTTCCCCGAACATCAAACAAAATAAATATTTTAAGAACACTGTAGTTATTTTATGTTAACTTGAAGAACTGACGCTGGTAAAATTCATTGGGATTACTTGTATTTTAAAAGCAATGCTTGTCTAGTTACAGCACGTTATTTTTATTTTCAGCACCTTCTAAAGCTTGACAACCCTTACCAAATATTTTTTGGTCATATTTCCGGCGAAAAACAAGACCTCCTTTGCTGCTCTTTCACCCCGGCTACGACCCAGCAAACACCAGAGTTAAAGGTAAGGAAACTGATGCTATTTTTTTTTTTAGATTGGAGTTAGAGGTATGTGTGTGGTCACTGTACATGGTGGTTGGGGTAGGCACACATTCTGAACATTGTACCCTCAGTGGATGGAATTTACTAACACCCTTAGCCCTGTGATTTGGGCAATAACGGTTGTTAACAGCACTATCTATCCCTTGACTTGTTCAAAGCCCTCAAGCAGTGTCTGTTTCAGTGCCTTCAGCAACCACTATGGCACACAGAGGCAGCAGACAGTAAGGCTGTATTTTTAGCAGTCATGTTGTGCAAAGGGGAGCTGTTGGAGATTTATTGCGATACTGCACAAGATATATGTATTTATACTGCAATTTTATATTATTGCACCGCACCTTATATGTTGTACTTTGATTATTGGCAGGTTTCTTTAATATATATTGGTAAGGCCAGCATCGTCATCATGAATACAGTACAAGAGCTGATTACAAGGTCATTCCAGGCACGGCCACTTCAAGAGAAAATAGATTTAAAGCAATTGGGACCTCATCGGCCTGACCTAAAACTACAGCAAACTTCCCAGGACAGAGGAAAAATGTCCACACGTACATTCTCAAACGCCTGGTACACAAAAGCTGATTGGCTTACAGGGTGCCCTTTAAGAAATTCTCTGTTCTGCTTCCCCTGCTTGCTGTTTGGTGGTGAGTTTTCTTGGACAAATCAAGGAGTAACAGACTTGAAGCATTTGTCTGAAAAAATAAAGAAGCATTCACGCACAAGAAAGCATATGGAAAACCTGACTAGACTGGGAATGTTGGGGGAAGATGCTCCGATTGAGCAGCAGATAAGTGATGCATACCGCAAAGCAATACAGAAACACAATGAAACAGTTGATAGGAACAGACAGATTCTATCCAAAATAATTGATTGCATTCGTTTCTGTGGTGCTTTTGAACTGGCATTGCGAGGCCATGATGAATCGGAAGGTTCCCCAAATCCTGGAATATTCAAAGGCCTTGTGGATTTAATAGCAAGCATAGACAAGGATATGGAAGCACATTTAGCACGTGCTACAGTCTTTAAGGGCACCTCTAAAACAATACAAAATGAACTTCTTGAGTGTATGCTCGAAATTATGAGAAGCCATATTGTGCAAGAATTGCAAAACACAGACTTTGTGGCTATTCAGGCTGATGACACCACTGATGTGGCCACTAAAACACAGTCCGTATTAGTGTTTCGATACATTGACAATGACAGACAAGTTGTGGAGAGGTTCTATGGTTTCACACATTTAAGAGACTCTAGTGCAGAAACCATTACTGCAGCTATACTGCGTCAACTGAGCTTAATTTTTCCAGAGCTGCCTCAAAAAAAAAAACTTATTGCGCAAAGCTATGATGGTGCGTCCGTAATGAGTGGAAGCCTTAGTGGAGTACAAAAGAGAATTCGAGATGTGTACCCTAATGCTCATTATGTGCACTGTTACGCTCACCAACTTAATCTTATTATGCAACAGGCAGTATCAAAGATCACCGAGACACGAATTTTCTTTCAGGATATAGGAGGCATGGCAGCATTCTTCTCGCGTTCCCCCAAAAGAACAGAAGCACTTCATGACATTGTAGACAAAAGCGTTCCAAGGGGATCCTCAACTCGTTGGAACTTTAACATCCGTACAGTCAACCTAATCTATGAACATAGAGAGGACCTTCTGAAATGTTTTGAAGCCATAGAAGCCAATGATGAGTTTGATTACAAAAGTCAGATTGAAGCCCATGGCTTTGGTAGAACACTACAAGACAGAGAGTTTCAGTTCTTACTGTATTTATTTCATGATATAATGGTAGCTGTCGACCTGTTATACAATCAGTTACAAGCACGAGAGATAGATACTGTCAAAGTGCAAGTATATACTACTATGTTTGTACAAAGCATAAGCAAAGTGAGAGATGGGGTTGACAATTTAGACAGCAAACTGCCAGAGAAATCTTTTTTCACATACCGCAGGAAAAACATCACCACTATGGTCCGAATTGCAAAGGAGATCTGTGACATTGTAATTGTGCAGGCACGAGAGCGTTTTTCTTTCACTAAACATTTGGTGAGTGCCACATTATTGCAAAGTCAACAGTTTGCCAAATATGATGAATCCTTCCCGGAGCGTGCTCTGAATGAGGCTGTGGGAGCTTATCCTATGCTCAATAAAGAAGAGCTGAGAACTGAGTTGACTGTACTGTACGGAATGCCTGTGTACCGGAAGGCCACAAGTGCCTTGTCTTTGCTGGCTTTAATCCATAAACTTAATATGGAAAAGTCACTTGGAGAGACAGTGGCTTTACTTAAAATTGTCATAACCACTCCTATGACAACAGTCGAGGCAGAACGATGTTTTTCAGCCTTAAAGAGGATTAAGACATTCCTGAGAAACACCATGCTTGAGGAAAGACTCAATGCTTTGGCAATGCTCTCTGTAGAGAGCAAGCTAGTTCAGAAAATCCCGGACTTTAACACTAAAGTTATTGAAAAGTTTGCTGCTCTTAGAGAGAGACGTGCTGATTTCATTTACAAAAAGTAAACAATGTTGAATGCTGCTACTTTGCAACCAGTTTAGTTTGTTAAATAAAAAACATCTGTGAGTGAGGTACTCAGAAATGCATTGTATCTCGAAGTCTGTTATGAAGCTCTGTGGTTATACACTGAATAAGCAGCTACCTATGTTATATGACATCTCTTTATTAATGTTATAACTGCACTTTCACAATTGCTTTATTAACCTTCCTGCTTTCTCAAATTTGCTTGAAAATGCACCATTTCTCTTCTCTTTTTTCAAAATTTTCTCGGGGGGAGAACCCCCCCGAACCCTCCTTATAGGGGTTCGGGCTCGCTCGCTACGCTCGCTCGCTACGGTGAAGTATACCAATCATTTTACGCCCCACCACTTTAAAATGTCACCAGCCGCCCCTGGCGCCTGGAGGCGCCTTAAGAACTCGGAACGCCTCCCGCATCGCGGGACGCGTGCGGGCAGCGCCGGGCTGAGCCCGGGCAGAGGGCGGGCCGTCTGTGGCCATCAGGGGCCAGAAGAGGCCAGGCCGGGCCATTCCCCTTGGTTCCCGAGACAAAGGATTAATGATGGGTAAGCGGAAACTTCATACTACACAGGACCAGGGGGGGCAAAAGCGAAAGTCCCGAGAAAGTCGGAAACAATCATATCGTACCTTACGTCAGCAGTGGGGGTGCTAACTTCTGAAATTGCTCAGACTGAGAGAGAACTTGGTCTTAATGATAATGAAACGCTACAACTTGGCTCTTTGCAGACTTTGGGGAATCATTCCGTTCCACTAGAGCCGGTCGTTATTGTTGGTGTCCCAGCCTTGGCGGCTGAACCACAAAGTACTGCTGGTGATGATTTGACCAATGTCCCCTCTACTATTATGCCTAAACCTACACCCCACAAGGCCCCTGTACCTAAAAGGCAATTGAAGCCTCAGTCAAAAGGTTCTAGGAAAACGAGTAAAAAACCAAACAAGCGGGACCTTATTTCTAACGGCACCCCTCTGGCCCCTAGCCCACAGCCTATTGACTCCCTTCACTCATCAGTTCGGGACATGGTGGAAAACATTTTCTCTAGCCGGCTTGAGAAGACTTTAACTACCATCGCCAAAGACATTGTTGATACTTTGAATATGTGTGTTGCTAGCCTACTAGAGAAATGTGCTAAGATTGATTCCACACTTTCAGCTTTAAGTCAGGCTCGAAACATCACACAAAATTACACGCCTCCTAGCTCGGCGCATTTAACAACAGCCAACCCTAGTAACACGAGAGTGGGGGATTCTGCTAGGACTTTGAGTTTAATCAAATCTAACCCTATTATGACAGCCCCAGAGGGAAGAGACACGAAGGAGCTCCTGAGTAGGAACATCAGTTCTACTGTCCAAAATAGACCTCAGGATAGTCCTGTTAGTGGCCACTCTTCATGTAACGACTTAACCCAACCTTGCATTAATCTCGCTCCTGAGGCTGTTCCGTTGGTGGCCATTTTGGTCAGAGTCCCGCCTTTAGAGCATGGTAAGACTGAATCAACTGAAGCACTACTGGCAGTCACTAGGAAATGGTGTGACCTGAACTGTTCAGGCAATGCAAACATCTCACGTCACATCTTAACAGCTAGGCGGGTCGGCTGGATTGGTGGTACTAGGAAAAAACTTAAGGGGGACTGTGTGGTGGTCAATTTTAATAATCCCTATGTAGCAACACGACTGCTATGGTGTGGTAAATATTTCTCCTTTACCGGGACTGAATTTGATACAGGAACATTATAAAATAGCTCAGTAAAATGAGAGGCAGAATCCGTGATATTAGAGGTTCGGAATGGGCTTTATTCCAATAAGCGATTATAATCGGATGCCTCAAGTTCCATCACCACGGGGGTTCAGGAAGTGAAGTACATACTTTATTGACAAGCAGTAACTTTTATAATACATACATTATAATGAAGTGAATACAGTAGGCGTAACAATTGATAAGGACATTGACGTTTGGTTTGCGTAACCGAAAATGGGTGTAATAATGAGTAAAAAGGAACATGATTGGCTATGATGTAATACATAGGTGGATCTATAAGATAATATTTGGTATTGATGCGCGCGCAGCAGTCTGACGTGTAATTGACGTGTAACTAGGGGGTGACGGGGACTTGACATTTAGCTCTATATGTGGAGACAAGAAGTCTGGGGGGTCAAGTCAACCTAATCCCAAATCATATCTAACATCCTATGTTTAAAGAACTATGTTATCCATAAAAGAAGGACTCTCGGACAGAATCTATTCTATACTGACTGTGCGTGTACAAGCGTCTAAGTGTCTACACTGAATGCGAGGGGGTAGGAATATTCCATGGTAACAGGGCTATGAATTACTTGCATGAGGACAGAGAAGATGGGCCTTTTTGCTTGGTAACTGGAAGAATGTTTACTTAAGCTACTAGGCAGGAATGCGTCGGCTGAGGGGGAAGCAGATAATTCGAAGGTGAAATACAGTTCTTGGCAGAGAATAGGCTGATGTCAGGTTTCGTGAGCCGCGCAGAGAATGAAACAAAGTTCATGGTCACAGATGCAGGCTCGGGCTGGAGCTTTTAGAGGCAGAAGGCAAGAAGAGTTTGATGACAGAATCAGGGCCTACTTGCCTGGACTGAAAAATGGCATAAGTGAACCATATAAAGCCGGTGGCCTTTCATATTTAGGAATGAAATATCCAGCCCATTTATGGCGGATCTGACAGAGGACATGTTGACGGTGGACGCACATGTGTTTGCGTCATCAAAACTGGAACTGGAGGGAACATGCATGTACTGGCGACATGCACATAGAACCGTTGGGGTCCAAGATAGGGGACATAACTGACCAGAAAAATCCACATTTCCACATTCCCTCCTTGTCCCCTCCTTGCCCTTCAAGAGATATCAATCTTCATCAATCCATTGATCTGTTCATATAGCATCATTTGTTCTTCTTTCTTCTTCCGGGATCTTGAATGAAAATCTTGATGTGGGATACACGATGTGGCACACAGACCACAAATCACTGGTCCACATTGTAGACATAGACAGCAACTGAATAGTATGAGAAGGCCAATACCTAGGAAGGATAGAACTCTCCATCCCCAGGCTGATACCGCATTCCAAAACCAACTGGACCAAGTCCAAGTGCCTGGGTTCTGGTGTATCTGGCTTACAATCTTATGAAGGCGAGTGATGGCTTTATATACAGATGGCGAGTTTTCTGGTATGAATACGCAACAGCTTGATCCGATGACCCTACAAGCTCCGCCCCTATCAGCCAGGATGACGTCAAGGACAAGACGATTTTGAAGCACAACAATCCGCATAGCAGACTGCTCTTCCGTTAAATTGCCTAAGGCGGAAATAGTCTCATTCACTACTGCTTCAAGGGTTCTAGTTAATCTACGTATCAGCTTACTATTAGTAACAGTACCTATATAGGGAAAGATGCCTTTATTAAAATCTACATACTTGTCCCATGCCGTCTCAGTGTAATCGACAATGGGGAGATCTCTCCGTTCTCTGTTGTGTACTAAATGAATATTTCTGTAATAATCAGGAGGAGCTAGGAAAACAGGTGGCAAAAGGAATGCAATGTAGCAGGTACCATCCCAATCTAGGGGTAGACGCATATATGCAGTCTGACCACATATAAAGTAGGAGTGGCGATAAGCTCTGAATGAAGATTTGCCTTGATCACTGAATTCTACTGTAGTAGTGCAATGACTATGGCCCATATGTATGGAACCAACCTTTCTTACACATAATTCACCCTTTGCTGGGAATACTGACATGGTGGGTAAGACTAGCTCAACTTCGGATACGACATTTAGAATCATGAGATTAGGTGTAAAATTACCTAATCCATATGCTTCATTTTCTAGATCAGTTCCTGTTCTTTTGGGGCGACCCTCCTTGTCAGGGTAGCAGACTTCGAGTAAAACTAGGTTCAGGTTTCCCCATACCCAATGATCTTGGTAAACTGCTGTGTCTGAGTCTATGGAATTAATTAAACTAAACCATGCTCCACAGGAGCCATTGTGTGTAAATGGATGTGGAAAGAAAGGCAGGACTCCTTCATAATTCTGATAGGGAGGGAGTCGGCCACACACCCAACAATTGGTGGCATTACTAGTCTGATGGGAATGATGTAACATACTAATGAAAGTGTTATTGCGCAGCGCAAGTCTATAAGACAATTCATGCGGAGGTAAGTCACTAAAAGAATGTTCAGCAGCAACATTATAAACATGTCTAGAAATAGGGTAATATATGTGCAACAACATACTTGTAATGATTATTAAAAGACTCAATAAAAACAAAATTAATAATGTCACTATGCAGTGGCTACGCAGTGATTTATAATACGCCTGTCGTTTCAACATTTTTCCGGTATTTCCTCTACTCAGGTCCAAGGGATACATGTCAGAGACAATTCAACCGCTTCACCTTGGAGAGGACTTAAACAATCAAATTGCTCGACTGGTTGGGCCTAAGCTTTAGTTTGTAATTTTCAGATTTGTTCGGTTCAACAAAAGGAAGCTTTGTATCAGTCTGTGAGGGAGTGCAGGGCACAATGTCTATATCCGAAGGTAGTCCATGAAATTTCTTGATGTGGCTTGAATGAATCCAGCCCTTGCGGCCCTCGATCTTCACGGCTGTTCTTGTGGTCAACAGGACCAACTTGGGTGCTTTCCACCTGGGCTCCAGTTGCGTCTTTCTGTCGAAATTCCTCACAAAGACAAGATTACCCGGAACAACGTCATGGGGTTTCACCTCAGTGTTGTCGGGAAAGGCTGCAGCTACCTGTGAACGAGAAGATTGTAGTGCAGACATCAAGGAAGCCAAGTAATCTGTCAGCATATTACAGTCAATATCAGTTATTTTGCGTGGTATAGGCGTCCCCCACATATTCGGTGGTCTACCGAAGATCACCTCATACGGGGATAGCCCTGTTCTAGAGTGTGCTACCATTCTCATGTAAAAAAGTGCAACTGGTAATGCTACTATCCAGTCGATCCCTTTCTCTCTGCATATTTTGGACAGTCTGATTTTCAGTGTCTGATTATGTCTTTCTACGAGACCTGCTGCCTCGGGATGTCGGACACAGTGGAATTTCCACTGATATCCTAGCAGAAGTGAAACGTGTTTCATTAATTCGGATGAGAACGGCTGGCCGTTATCTGAGTAGACAACACGTGGTAAACCGTATTGTGGGAAGAATTCTCGAACCAACTGTTTGGCAGTAGTCGGGGCAGTGTAATCTGAAACCGGGTACGCCTCTGTCCAACGGGACAGAGCGCAGACAACTACGAGAACATATTTGAATCCTCGACATCGTTCCATCTGGATATAATCCATCTGTAGGACTTCAAAAGGGTGATCAGGAGGATGAAATCCACCCTGTTCTACGGGAACACTTTTTCCTGGGTTGAACTGACAACAGATCATACAGGTACGGACCTTTTGTTTTGCGGCTGCTCGTAAATGTTTATTGAACCAAATGTGTTGAATGCTGTCTAGCATAGCTTTTTCTCCTAGATGTGCTGGACTATGTATAGTGTTAATTATGACTTGGACCATTGAATCAGGGAGGAACCATACAGACCTTTCCTTCATCATCCATCCTTGGTCCGTTTGGATCCCTCCTAATTCAGTCCATTTCTTTATTTCGTCCGGTGTAGCATGTGTCTGTATGTCAATTACGTCAAGAGTAGGATCTTTAACTGTCATGCAATGTGTCGGTGTCGGGACTATTGTCTTTGTCATGTCGGGGGTCTGAGTTTGAGCAGTCAGTTTAGCTGTTCTGTCGGCTAGATCATTGCCTTGGGAAATGGTATCAGTAACCTTCGTATGGGCTTTACATTTCATAATCGATATTGCAGTGGGTAGATGTATTGCATCTAATAATGCATGAATGAGGGGTCCGTGCTGAATGTGGGCACCGTGGGAAGTTAAATAACCTCTCTCTCGCCACAGCACGCCGAAGTCGTGTACAACTCCGAATGCATAGCGTGAATCAGTGTATATGTTGACTTTTTTATCCGTGGCTTGAATACAGGCTTGTGTCAGAGCGATGAGTTCTGCGGCTTGAGCTGACAAAGTATTTATACGATTAGTTTCAATGACTTCAGTATCTGTTGTAACTGCATAAGCGGCTACTAACTCTCCTGTACTTGTTCTCATGCATGAACCATCGACATAAAATGTCAAGTCTGGATCTGACAATGGAACATCGGTCAAGTCTTGTCTGGGTTTTGTTGTTATTGTAATTACTTCAATACAGTCATGGGCTAGTGGGTCTGTTCCGGTTACTGGCAAAAGTGTGGCAGGATTCAATGTGTTACAGCGTCTTATTTCTATATGTGGCTGAAACAATGTAAGTTCATACCCTGTAAGTCGTGCTACGGTCAAGTGTTGTGTTTGTGTTCTATTTACAAGAACCTCTACTGCGTGGGGTACTTGAACTGTCAATGGATGTCCTAACACTATGGCATCGCTTTGTCTGATTGCTAAAGCTGTCGCTGCTACTGATTTCAGGCACGCAGGCAAAGCCTGAGCTACGGGATCTAATGTACTAGAAAAATAAGCACATGGTTTGTGTGCTCCTGCTTGATCCTGTGTGAGTACTGACAAAGCAGTACCTTCGCGTTCTGTAACAAAGAGTGTAAACTGTTTTCTGTAACATGGTGTTGCTAAAACAGGTGCTTGACATAAAGCTTTCTTTAGGTTTTCAAAAGCTTGTGTGTGTTCCTGAGTCCAAGGGAGAACAGTCGGTGTGGCTGCCTCCTGTGTTGTCAACTGAATAAGTGGTTTTGCTAGAAATGCATATTGCGGGATCCACTGTCTACAGTATGAAGTGAGGCCTATGAAAGCCCGCACCTCTTTTTGTGTCTTGGGTATTGGCATGTTAGCTATTAACTGAATGCGGTCGGGTGTAAGCTGCCTTCCCTCCTTGTCCAGCGAGTGTCCAAGGTAAACAACTCGCTGGGCACAGAATTGCAGCTTAGAAGGGGACACCTTGTGCCCTTTTTCGGCTAGAAATTGTAAAACTGTCAGTGATGCTTTCTCACATTCAGGTTCGCTTCTTGCGGTGATCAGCAGATCATCGACATATTGAAGCAGTGCAGTGTTAACTGGCATGTGGATACTGTCAAGTTCTCGTTTCAGTGCTTGGCTATAGATGCTGGGGCTTTCTGTAAATCCTTGAGGTGCGCGTGAGAATTTAAAGCTACGTCCATTTAAACTAAATCCGAACAAATATTGACTTTCCGGATCTATTGGGACGCTGAAAAAGGCATTCTTAAGATCAATTACAGTAAAGAATGTTGCTTCGGAATCAATAGCTGTCAATAATGACGAGATATCTGGGACCACAGGAAATTGTGGCACAATGCATTTGTTTAACTCGCGCAGGTCAATAACCAATCGATATACTGGCGGCGCTGTAGGATCTGTTCGTTTAAGAATCGGAATTATCGGTGAATTACATATATTGGAGTCTGTTTCTACAACTACTCCTTGGGCAATGAGTTCGTCAATGATTTGTAGTAAAGCCACTACAGCATCTGGTGGTAACTTGTATTGTCGCATTCGTGGTAACACCACTCCTGCCTTTAGCGTGACTCGATATGGTGTAATATTCATGCAACCAACATCAGTAGGGCCTTGTGCCCATAGATGTGTAGGTAAAGTCTGCAGTCGGGGATCCATGTCTCTAGATACATAGTGACCTTTAAAATCACGTAAAAACAATCTTACTCCTTCCGGAGAACAACATATTATGGCTCCTAGGGCTTTCAACGTTTTTATTCCTAACAAGTTTTCTGGACATGATTTAGTAAGCAGTAAATCTGTAGTTCGGGTCAGAGGTCCTATCGTAAGTGGAAGAGGTTGTGACACTTCATTAACAATAGGTTTTCCTGAAAAACCAAGGGAAATATTCTGTGAGCCTGAGAGGGGTGCCCCTGGAACTTCACTACGTTTTATAGTTGTTCGACTTGCCCCTGTATCGAGTAAAAATTTTCTATCTTGACCTAATAATTTACTATGTACATAAGGTCCTTCTTGATCTACAGGAATCTCGATAAGGGGTAAGTCAACTTCCCTCTCTAGGCTTGTTCATGCGTAACGCTGATACTCGGGATATTCATACTGTGCGGTCTGATACATTTGTCGTGTTGTTGTCTGTGTGGCAGCAGCAGGCAACGGTGGTGCAGCTGGCACAAACTGTATTGGCTGTTGTGCGGCTGGCATGGCCTGGGCATGCTGCATAGCTCCTTGTTCATTCTGATCTTGTCTTAGCGGCCGTGATCTTTCTTGTGTTTTACCTATGGCGATATTATGTTTTAAAACTGGACAATCGTGTACGTAATGGCCTGGCTTTTTACAATAATTGCAAGTCCCCTTTACAGGTCCTGCTGAATCGGAATGTGTCATACCCTTTTTATGTCCTTCAGCTGGAACTGTCTGGGAAACTAGCATTTTCATTTTCGTGTCTTTCATGCGTCTGTGTTCATGTTCTTGTTCCTCTTTAATTCTATTGTGGTGGTACTGTAACATTTGTAACATTTGTGTTGGAGTGTTACCTTGCCAGGTACTTTCGAATTTTAATACTCTATTCTTTACTGGGGGCAGGGCATTTTCTACTAATTTTGTTACAAACAGATGTGGGTAGGATTCGCTACTTGCTTTTATGCCACTATTTATACCAAAACATTTTTCAAAACGGGCATAGTAATCACTAGTGTCTTCATCTTGCTTCTGCTTACAGGCTGAGATTGTACCCCAATCTTCCTTTTTCGTAGTTAATAAACGCGGCAGTACCTGTACTAGTAGTCCTGGTAGTGCTTTAGTTTTGTCCCCAAGCCCCGAACCTGGACCTCGGGCCCTTTCTTCTGCTTCTAATGCTGACCATTCTATCTTTTGATCACCTACCTCCCACTCTTTTTCCTTGAGTTTCTCATAAATGCCAGCAGGCATCAACACCTTTAATATTGTCATAATGTCGGGGTAGGTATACTCTCCCATGAGTAACATGTCTTTAATTTCTCGGTGAAAACCCGCTGGGTCTTTGTCATGACTGGGTACCACTTTCTTCATTTCTAACAATTCTATTTTCGATATGGGCGTATATACAAATACGCGTTTAAACTGATTGTCCTCACCCTTTATTGGGTGCACTTCTCGTAAGGGATTCTGTCTATCTATGTGATACGTAGTTCTTTCCTTGATGGATAATGGAACATGTTCTGAACATACAAAAAGAATATACTGCTTTCTTGATTCTAGAATTTCTTTAATTAATTCAGTACCTGGACCTCTCCATTTATTCATAAGTAATTCAGTCAGTATGTCAGGCAAGGGACCAGGGTCCGAATGCTGACTCCGATATAGTATAATGAGTTGTTGAATCATATAAATCCCAGCTAACCTTTGTTCATCTGGGGTAAGATTAAAAAATGTGCGTACTACTGTATTATCACTATATTTTCCGGGACTGTCCACCCAATGGACAGCTGCCCTGGCTAAATCTTGTTCATCCATAGAATCGAGGAAATGATAACCCCTTCGTTCTCGGAGTAGTTTGTCGGCGGTTTGGAACGAATGCTCGTTAGACCTTATATTAATTATAGGTATTTGAAAATTCCTGTTATTATCTAGACATATTGGACGTATTGGGTCAGTATGGCATCTAGTCTGATTCCTATTACAAGATCTTCCTCTACCTACATAGGCTATGGTGTCTGACTGTCCTGTGGGCAGTCCTGACCCTTCTTCCTCGTTTTGTTCGAACTCGTCTACCTCTAATCGCTCTTCGTGTAGGCGTTCTATTTCTTTATGGATCTTTCGGCACATGGCTATTATACAGTTTTGTTTATCATGTCTCCCTTCCGATATATTCTGGCTCCATCTTGTAAGAATTTTCATTGCTTCCGGGTCTACCCCCGGTCGGTCTTGATTTCTGATCACACAGTTTATGAGGAAACGTAACAGTTCCCCCTGTATCTCTACTTTCTGGTATTCCATAGCTCTGTAAATACATTCTGGATCTCGCCCCGTTTGGACAAAATGATATATATTATCTAGATGCACAGTCATTCCTGGTAACTTCGCTAAATACACTGCGGCTCGTCTGATACGCAATGATGCTAGGGTCATTTCGTCCTCCTTTCCAGGCACCGGGTCATATCTACAATCTATAAGAAGTTCCTTAAGCGCACGAGCACTAAGGAGTTTGGGTGTACGCGAATGCGCTGACTCTTGAAGAGTAAGTTTATTTATTCTGGGTGGCGTAGAAAAGACATTGGTAGCTCCTCCCGCGGCCCCATCTGGGGCGTCGGGTGTAAAAGGATTCGTCGAACGTGACACAGCAACCACAGGTGTGGACACAGCCATAGAAGTAGCTGTAGGAGCGGATACAGAAACAGATGTGCTTGCCGGAACTTGTGACTCGATTTGTTGCTGTAGGGATACGGGTACTGGATCTTGGCGTTGAACCTCCCTGGTATGCGGTCTATGTGGGGCGGAATTAGCATACTCGGGAGCTGCGTCATCTAAATATGAGGAAAGAAAAACATCTTCTGCGGTTCTAGGATGCCCCTTAGGATGTACCTTTATTGGGAACAATGGGGTTGGCAAGTCTTTTGGTGACTCTGGAGTAGCCTTAGGTAATCCTTCGGCCAGAAGGGGATACATACCATTCATAAGGGCATTTCTTTGTCTGTCTACTTGTTCTGATTTTACTCGGATACCTTCCTCAATTAATAGATTCTCTCGAACTTTATTGGAATTCTCTTTACTCTTCTCCTCCTGTCTACGTGCTTTTTCTGTTCGTCTATGTGATTCTTTACGCCATAATTCAACGGCGTCTTTCTGTGACTGTCTGACTTTTCTTTTCCATAACTCTTCCTCGACTTTCATGATGCACTCTGCATCCCAGGTCCCCGCTGTGGGCCACCTCTGACTTTCTGGTAATCCCTTGGTATAGTCTACCCATAAATCAAGAAATAATATAGCGTCTAAGCCATGTTTGTGATACATAAAGTGCCCTGGAGTGTCCCTAGGAGGAATAGGGACTGCTTCTTCGAGAACCCCTTTTCTGGTAGTGATCTGTCTTAATTTCGAAAAGAGCGGCATATTGAGAACTGACCTTATACTTGATTTTGACCTGATACTTGAATTTGAACAGACTTAATACAATAAACACGATAATGAACAGTCATTCATACCACGATATACAGAACATACTTAAACACTTTAAACATTAAACATTAAACCTTTAACTGAAACAACAATGATGATCGTCTGCATAACTAAATCACCATGCTTAATTCTCGACAATAACTAGACAATAACTAGACACTTCGGAATACTTCGGAATACTTGATATACTGCTAAACAGTACAGATACACTGCTAAAACAGTGCAGACCGGATTTGTGTACCCAAACCCGTCTTGACCGGCACAACCTATGTGCACGTCAGAAATGCCTCCCCAGCAATGGTACTCACCGGGTAGCTTCGGAAACGGAAGGCCTCAGTAACTTGAACTTGAACCGGACCGGACTCGACTCGACTCGACTCGTCGGACACTGGGCTTGACTTCGGACTGGTGGGTCTCTATATACCTCGGATCTTGCTCTCTCAGCTAGGCTCTGGTCGGGATACTTCGCACTTCTCACCGCCTCGTCTGGGTGTTGATCGCAGTCTCAGTCGCCCCCGCTTGACCGGAGGGAGATACAGGAAATCCTGCTGGTACGCGTTATTGTCCGTCCAGCTGTGGCAGGAGACCGGGCCTGCAACGCACCGCCGGCGCGTGAGATGAGAAAGTGTCCCTGTTCGGGCGCCATCATGTGGTAAATATTTCTCCTTTACCGGGACTGAATTTGATACAGGAACATTATAAAATAGCTCAGTAAAATGAGAGGCAGAATCCGTGATATTAGAGGTTCGGAATGGGCTTTATTCCAATAAGCGATTATAATCGGATGCCTCAAGTTCCATCACCACGGGGGTTCAGGAAGTGAAGTACATACTTTATTGACAAGCAGTAACTTTTATAATACATACATTATAATGAAGTGAATACAGTAGGCGTAACAATTGATAAGGACATTGACGTTTGGTTTGCGTAACCGAAAATGGGTGTAATAATGAGTAAAAAGGAACATGATTGGCTATGATGTAATACATAGGTGGATCTATAAGATAATATTTGGTATTGATGCGCGCGCAGCAGTCTGACGTGTAATTGACGTGTAACTAGGGGGTGACGGGGACTTGACATTTAGCTCTATATGTGGAGACAAGAAGTCTGGGGGGTCAAGTCAACCTAATCCCAAATCATATCTAACATCCTATGTTTAAAGAACTATGTTATCCATAAAAGAAGGACTCTCGGACAGAATCTATTCTATACTGACTGTGCGTGTACAAGCGTCTAAGTGTCTACACTGAATGCGAGGGGGTAGGAATATTCCATGGTAACAGGGCTATGAATTACTTGCATGAGGACAGAGAAGATGGGCCTTTTTGCTTGGTAACTGGAAGAATGTTTACTTAAGCTACTAGGCAGGAATGCGTCGGCTGAGGGGGAAGCAGATAATTCGAAGGTGAAATACAGTTCTTGGCAGAGAATAGGCTGATGTCAGGTTTCGTGAGCCGCGCAGAGAATGAAACAAAGTTCATGGTCACAGATGCAGGCTCGGGCTGGAGCTTTTAGAGGCAGAAGGCAAGAAGAGTTTGATGACAGAATCAGGGCCTACTTGCCTGGACTGAAAAATGGCATAAGTGAACCATATAAAGCCGGTGGCCTTTCATATTTAGGAATGAAATATCCAGCCCATTTATGGCGGATCTGACAGAGGACATGTTGACGGTGGACGCACATGTGTTTGCGTCATCAAAACTGGAACTGGAGGGAACATGCATGTACTGGCGACATGCACATAGAACCGTTGGGGTCCAAGATAGGGGACATAACTGACCAGAAAAATCCACATTTCCACAATGGGATGCTTCAGATCTGGCTGGGGAGGTTGGCAATATAAGGGCTGTTCCTCTAAGCTTCTTTTACCCATTGCCCCCTAGACCACTTAACATACGAGGGAGATATTGTCCTCCACCACGACGTGTCCCCCCCTTGGCCCCGGTGTCTTGTGCTGTACATAGCAACGACCTTGCGTCTTGGAGTTCCGCTATAGTTGCTTTTCAGGTTGACCCCAAAAACAAGAACACAGATAGGAGCGCTGATGTTATACCCACATCTAATAGGTTTCAACCCCTGTATCAGCTTGATGTAAATGATTGACTAGACCCCTCTCCACATTATGTAGTACCGGTAATGTAACAACTAACTCAGGGGCCCCTGGTGACTTTGTGAAGATCATGAGTTGGAATGTAGCTGGGTTACGCTCCAAACAAGATGATGCAAACTGGCTAAAGTTTGTTGCAGGTTTTGACATTATAGCTCTACAGGAAACTTGGGCTAGAGAAAATAGCTTATGGATTGATGGTTTTAAATCCTATTTTCACCCTGCACAACCATCGGCAGCAGGCAGAGCAAAGGGAGGGTTGTTGCTCCTTTTTTCTATAAAACTCAAGGTCAAGATTTCTCAGTTAGATATAGCCTCCCATAACTGCCAATTGGTGGAATTTATCACTGATACGCAATCTAAAATTTTGTTTATAAATTTTTATAACGCTGGGGATTGCATATCCGAGAATGAGAACCTTAGTCTTTTATCTAATTTTTTAGAATTGTATAATGCACGTCAGACCACTTTTGTGCAAAATATTTTTATGGGTGATTTTAACACCCATCTTTGTGATTTTAATTGTAAGATTGTCGATCCCCATGGTCCACCGCTTTCTGCCCCACCACATTTTGAACATTCTACTAAGGGAGAGGCTCTGGAAGATTTTCTTCAAATGGCGGATCTTTTTGAGGCTTGTTTTTTAACCAAGAGTGAACGGGTAGCGACATTTGAAGCCCGGGATAGTGAATCAATTATTGATTATATTTTCCTATCCCCTGCTCTTTTAAGGTGGGTATATAGCTATAAGGTGTTTCGCTCGCCATTTAGTGATCACAATCCGGTAATTTTATTATTGGAAAAGGGCTTTTGTCCGAAGGAGATACCACTGGTCCCAGTCTCCACTGCTAGCCTGGCCTCTCGGGACCATGGTAGGAAAATAAAGTGGACTAAAGTTGTCCCGGAGGATTTTATGGAGAATCTAGTGGCGAAAAACAGAGATGGGTTTAGTAAATGTATGGACCCTTCCACCCCCGTGGAGAGATTATTTCTGCCTTTGATTTGATTTGTAACCAGGTTGCTATAGACCTAACCATCCCTAGCAAATCACGTCCTTCGCAGGGGAAAAAGTGGTTTGACACTAGCTGCTCTAGGGCCCACCATAATCTTTTAATTGCTTTAAAAAAGCTACCCCGGGACAAGGCCCAAATCTCAGCTCTGAGGAAAGACTATAAATTAACCATCCAGAAACAAAAAAACAAACTTCAAAAGGAGGCCTGGGATGCCTTATCCTCGGTAGAGGTCCTGAAGGACAGTGCAAAGTTTTGGAATATAGTTAACAGCCCACTTTTAACGGGAGAGGATAGTGCCCCTCTTGATATTAATATCCCAGAGGGGGAGTGGTTGGACCATTTTGAACGGATTTATGCTAGCAATTTGAGTTTTGCTACTTTTAAGGTACCCGCAACATCCCCCCCCCCCCTTAACCATTTGGTATTTAATAAACATGACGTGGGGTAGGCCATTAAAGACTCCGCTTCCAACAAGGCCCCGGGACCTGATGGTGTCCCTCTGGATCTCTATAAAGGAGATATTGAGTTGGGGAGCAATATTCTAACTAATGTTTTTAATGCCAGCGTAGTAAGTGGGTTTCCAGAGTCCTGGTCCAAATCAATTATCATACCGGTTTTTAAGAAGGGAGAGAGAGGTGACCCGAGTTGTTACCGACCCATCTCATTAATTGATTCAGCGGTCAAAATTTTGGGCAAAGTGACCCTGAACAAAATATCAGACCGGGTGACGGAGAGAGGGATTTTAGCAGAGACTCAATATGGTTTTAGACCTGGAAGAGGTACTATGGAGCAGTGCCTTAATTTGTACTTGTTAATTAACAAGTACACAAAAGCCACTAAAGGTCCTATTCATTTGGCATTTATGGATCTATCCTCAGCTTTCGATCTGGTGAACAGATCGAAGCTGTGGATGATCCTGCTGGACTTGGGGATTGACCCCTGTTTGGTTCATTTCTTAGCAGAATTGCACCAAGATTTATATGCTGCAGTAAGGGTATCCCACAAGGGCAAATGCACACGCCACTTTAAATCGGCCAGAGGGGTTAGACAGGGCTGTATCCTGGCCCCTCTGCTTTTTACATTATATATTAACAGGCTAGATTTAACTTTAGGCAAGGCCAGTTTGGACATTCCACGTATAGGGAACAGTACTTTACCTGTTCTGCTGTACGCGGATGACGCTGTCCTACTGGCTCGCACCCCTTTGGGACTACAGAGACTACTGAACTCCTTTGGGGAGTTCATGAGTTCCCTAGATCTAGTGGTGAATAGTTCCAAATCACATGTCATGTCCCTGGGCTCTCGGAAAAATAAAGTTAAAAACTTTTATTGTAATGGAGCGGAAGTCAAGGTAAAGGTTTTTACCTACCTGGGGGTGCTGTTTGACGATAGATGTTCATGGACCCCGCAGCTTACAGCAAAGAAGAACAGTGTCAATTAGTGTCTGACTCCCGCCCAGTACTGCTCCCGCCCACCACCGGCAACAGTCCACTGAACTAAGGGCTGCGTGACGCCGCCATGATGCCATCACATCAGTATTATTATATGATTAATGAATGCAGTAATCGCTTTGCTCCGGCTCACATTCATACTCAACCGAAGCACACTGGGACTCAGGAGACCCAGAACAGCACTCTGCGCTGACTCCAATTCACTGAGTCAGTATTGGTAATTATAACATCATGTCATCATATGTGACAACGTGCAGTCGTGCAGATACTTGTAGACACATCCCTGAAAAGTAAGTGACGTGCTAAGCACCGGAAAGCACCAGTACAAAATAAGCACTGACTACTCTAGGTTGTTTTAATTTTCCACAGTAGTGGAATACACAGCCTACTTTTCATTCTCATTTGCGTTTTCGTAATCAATACAAGGTCCTGAGAGGTTCTTTGTTGGTTGTAACCTACCTAGACATATTTTGCAATGTTTTGCAATCTTTTACCAAGTCCCAGGCACCCATAGAAGGTGTAGTCTAACTGGAACGTTTGATTATTCCCTCAATCACACTTTGGTCAGACACTCTGTAAAAAAAGTTTAATTAAATTGACTCTAGTTTCATTCTCAGGCTGTCTTAATAACTCTTTTCCAATATTGTTTCAAAGGTTGCATCCAGGTACTAGCTTTCCACACATAAAAAATGTATATCTCTCTCCTCTGTGAACAAAAGGGAAGGAGAGATTGTATGGTTTCCTCACACTCCCTTGCTGCTCCCTCACCAGAATGTGGGATTTGATCCTATTTACATGCCAAAAGGGTTTCTCACAAAACATGCTTACCATTTTTTCTTTATTATAGGTTATTCTTGCTACTTTAAGTTTAATATCCAGTTTAACAGCCAAAGGTTGTTATGATATGAATGGAAGAGCTGTGATTGAATCTGTGCTTTAAAAAAACAACCTCCTCACCAAAGAGCAAGTAAGTGGCAGATGTACATATTTGTGTAGGTGAATGTGTTAGGGAACAGCAACCGTAGTCAGTCCCAAAGAAATGAGGGGACCTTTTAGACTCCTTGTACCCCAATGTAGCTCCCATGCCATATATATATAGATCTGCAGTGTCCCATATTTGCCCCTGGTGGTGGAATATAGACCTTGTGTCCCTCTATTTAGTTCTCATAGGCCCACCTTGACATTCCATGTTCTCTACTTAAGTCTAATGTTCCCCCGCTTCCACTCCAGAGCGTCTTTCTCCCTTCCTGCTTTAAAGGTCTTCCTTGCTCCATCTATCTGCTTACATTTGCACCTGAAATTCAGCTGCTGACCATCAGTGCCAACACTGTGCATGCCTTTTCTTCATGTCTTGTTCTTTCAGGACGCCCATGACTTGAACTAAACCATCCAAGTGCTCTCAAGTAAATTTATTTGTAGCTTTCACTTTGACAGTATACCTTATCTATGGTTTTTCCAGTATTGCGAAACGTTTAACACAGTGTACCCTTACTACTGTGGGGTCCAAGTTAGTGATGTCAAGTGCAAGTGAAGTCTGTGTCCCCAAATGTCAGTCATTGCAGCTGGTTTGAGAAGGACAGTGGTACTTCTGACCATTTTGTGGCTTTCATACTGCTCTTTTGGTGTGCAAAATCGTCCCCTGTTGTGAACAATGAGTATCAGAAAGTGGTCTGATAATATCCATTAGTATTCCCTTTCTCCTTCTTTACCCTCCTCTTCCACAGGTCTCAGGTGTGATTTTGTATTGGGCTCTTCTTCAGCCTCTTCTCTTTTCTTGGACCGTCTCAAGTCCTAAGGGCACTTACACTTTGATCCTATCTGTAGTAGCTGGAGGAAACACCTGTCATTTGACTAGGGGCCAGGAATGGGTGTTGGATCAGTGCCCTTCACCAATGCGTGTGGGGCTGCAGGCGATGCTGCGGCAGCATAGGCAATGGGAGGTAGCATGCTGTCTGAAGGCTGCAGAATACTTCCCTTTGCCAGTGTATCTGGGAGAGTAGGCCACAGTGACTTATTGTCTCACCAATCCTTCCATAAAAGCAAACGTGCCATGACCTTCTTGATCACTTGAACAGGTAGGACTTCCTCAAGTTTGGCAAAAGCACCCATGCTAGAGAGTAGTTGTACCAAGATGCATTGCTCAAGTCCATGCCCCTTAGTATGTGTGGGCATTGGCTAACACTGATGACATCTGGTATCCATCTTCATGTGGCCAAGCCATAACCCAGTGTGTCTGCAGTACATGCTCAGTCTTACTCTTGGGTTCACATTAAGCACAACTAATAGATAAGCCAGACTCTGTCCAAACTTTTTTACCACAGGCCACAGGCCTGATGCCGGGAACAATTCAGATGCATGTGCTTATGTTGCATCGCTCTGTAACAATTATGATTGAACACATAGATCCCATCTTAGCTAACCTGATGCACATGTTGACTGGCTTGAATGCACAGAAATAAAATGCTCAGACACCATGCGAATGGCACTGGCTCCACACAGGTCTCAACAGCAGTGCTCACAGGCAGTGCAGGGACTACCACACAATCTAGCCTGTTGGAGCCTACTGACCATTAGACTTTACTGGGGCTAACTGGGAAATGTCTGCGGTGATTTGGCAAAGCACATGGGCATTCAGCCACTGCACTGAAATGCTGTGATTTTCACTGCATTAGCCAGTAGCTTCCTTTCTGTTAGATACCCAGCTTTACCGTTAAAATGCATAACAGGGCAAACTACCAAATCCTGAACAAAGTAGCATTAACATACGTCAAATCAGTATTTCATATCAACACTGCTTCCCAACAATGTAGCTCATGGTATTCTTTTGTCCTTATTGAGAATTAGAAGTCCCATAATGTAGCACATACTTCCCCATTAACTGGTCGGGGGAGGGTGCATGAGGTGGCCCAATCTGTGTTGTGAGTCCACTGTTATTTTGGCAGTATATGAATGCAATTCCCGTCCCCTCCAAATGACTGCATAATTTGTACTCCACAGAGCGGAGCATGAGAGCATAACCTCATTTATAAATTTTTATTTACATTTTCGAGGCTATTGGTTTTGCTTTCACATTTGAATTTAAGCCAAGAGAGTCTCTTTGTGCTTACAACCTTGATTAGAAAGTTGTACTGTTTTGACTCTTTAATCTCCTGTTCCTCCATGAGGAGAAAAAACATAGTGAAAATTATGGGAAAATACATATTGCTTTACTTCTCTTGTCTTTCCATATTTTACAGCGTGCTAGTCACACAGATCATTAATCAGATGTTGAGGAAGAGACCATCCGCATCCAAATCTCTCAGCTCCTCAAATAAATTGCATTATGCCATAGAAATACTGATGAGGTAAGTGAGAAGGATGTGAAACAAGGTGGGTCATTCAAGTAGGAGTGTAAAAAATATAAATTTTGCAGAATGTCCAAAGGCTCCTGAATTCCCAGGTGACGTTCATTATCCTTCACCTCACATACAAGCATGTTTTAGTAAAGCTCCCTCTGCTGTAGTGTTGTATGTGAGAACCATGCAGGCATTTATCAAGCCTGCCTTAACCACGTGGTCTTAACCATGAATGCATGTTTAAATGTATTGCTTTACCACACAAGTTGTTACGATGACTTGCCTTAGGGAAAGCGCTGGACTTTGGAATAGTACAATTTAGTATTCCAACTCCAGTCTGCGTAACAGTAGGGAAAGTGTTGGATTTAAAGTCCAACATTAGTCAAACAATGCTTTCCTAAAGGCAAGTCGTTGTAATAACTTGCGTGGTGAAGGAATGCATTGTAAAGATGCATTTGTGGTTTGGACCACGTTGTTAAGGCACAGCGTGGTTCAAGACTCAATGTAAAGGCTGTTTCCTCTGCTGCTGGGATTGAGGTCGGCTGCCACATGCAGTCCTCATTCCCAGCGTTTGCAGCATTCGTAGAAGATTGCTGATGAAATCCTACCGCATTAATTTTAATGAGGCAGGAGGTTTTGCATCTCATTATAAATAGCCAGTTTGAAATGAGACTGAATGGTACATCAGTCATTTTGCCAAACATTGTTCCTCAATTTGCATCTAATATTTGCTACCTGCCCCATGTGTTAAATCAAGCACCAATATTTCATATGAACAGGGTCTTGCATTCCCAGCCCAGCAATGGCTTTGCATACTCTGGAACATTTATAAAGATAATTCTATGAAGATAACAGCAGATAATGAGATCATTTGCAAAGTTCAGCTCACTTGCAGAGATTTTGGAGAGTAAATGTTGCACACATTCTCTGCAAATAATGGGTTCATTCTGCTTGGATGCAGAACCACAGATTGTAGCATTAAACGGGGATGATGCTACATCAGTGTAGTACTAGGCATCTACCTTGGATACCATCAGCAAGGAATGGTATAGGGAAGGTGAAGAATTAAATACAGCCCCATCTTCAGGAGAGGTGGACTTGCAAAGTGACACATAACCTAAGGTGCCAAAATCCCTCCCACTGGGAATGACTGTTTATCTGTGGGAATAAAGCCTTATTAAATGCTATTGATATAAATAACGCTTTTGTCGCTCTTTCTTGCAGGAATTTTGGAAAGAGATTTTGAGCTATATGCTGAAAAAGGACTATACTTCATCTGTGCCAGCTCTGTGCCAGATGCTACTTGTTGTGGATAAGAGAGCAAGCATCAACTTTCAGGAATGTGGTGAGTCTTATACATCCTACTGATTGATACTGTGGGATTGATCATTGAAGGTGGTTAATGCTTCCTGCTCCACTCCCCAGCTCTCCTCTTACATAGTCATGAGGTGAATAACCACTTCATTAGCTCAGGAGTTTTGGTTAATTTACTATAGTATATGGGTGTCCTTCTTTCAAACAACAGTTTTTGCTCTCCTTTTAGAGAAATATGTATCTGTGCCAATGTTGCTGCTCTCTAAATACTTTTTGCCGTTTTCCAGCCATAAAGCGACTTTCCTGTTGGTTTCAGCTCTTCGTCTGGTTAATGCTCTCAACCCCTAAATGCAATGTACTAACTCTCCCAGGTTTCCACACTCCATGAGGCTACTCAGGCCTCTAATGCTCCTCTTCAAACCTTTGAGTGCTCTTGCTCTCCATGGAGTTACATCTGTCTGGTATGTTGATCACATCCTTCTGGGTATGGTACCTATTTATACATGTTTAATTTTGTCGACCGCAACAGGGATGTATTTTATTTCTCCATGGAGTTACTTTTAGCCATTATATTTTTCTCTGCAATGTTTCTGGTTCAATATTTCAGACTTCAGATCCAGACTAAAATGCTAGTTATTGGCCCTCTCTTGACTTATGGGTGCCTGCTCAGTGAGAGTAAGTGAAAATAATTATTTTGACTGACTCCAAGGTTCGGAGGAATATTTGCATCTGGGGGTGAGTACCTGCAATTGCAGACTGCATTTCCAGGCTCTCCTCACTCAATTTTCAATTGGATGTGTTGCTGAAGTGCAAGTGACCTGGGCAGATGGTATCATAGTCCATTTCTTTGTCACCAGTGTTATAATTCCTGAGCAGAAGAGAACAGGCATTATGTGCCCCTATATTGCCTGCCTCCCAGGTTGTTAACATTTTTGAAAATGATATTCAAGAACATGTTCTGGAGTCCTATTTTCTTTTGGGTATTCGCTGTCACAGAATGACAATATCCATTCAGGATGTAAAGCACGTCCACGGCTCCTGTGGCATCCTCTCTTATCCCACTAGAGTCTTTTGCCACTCAATGACAGCTACAGGTGGAACCTGTGCATGACAGCTCAGGTAGCTCCTTCTGCAACTGTCATTCCTGACAGAAACCACTGGGGGAGGGAGGAGGAGCATTGTATCACAGGCCACTGAGGCACTTTAGACCTCTAGCAGCACCCTTAGTGGTAGGGGTGCCTTTGCCAGTATCTGCAGTGATCTCAAAGCATTCTTATGACCTCTAGAGCATCATTGAAATTTCACCCATCACCCCACCCTCTTCTTTGCCGGTACTACTATGTCATAAGTGTGTGTATCAGCCATAGGTCTTCCTTTGGCAAGTGTTACTCAGTATTATATGAACTGAGTATGACACAGCTTCTTTCGTTTGTATCTAAACAGCTAAAGGCCTTCCAATGCACAGCCTGTTCATCAGACTACTAGTGAGTAATATTCTCCACCCCCACCATATTCCACCAGATCCCTCTTTCCAGGTTCTCTGCTGGCATTTCGTTCTTTCGATTCGTTCGATAACTTTATTTCGGCCACCAAGGACCATAAAAGTTCATAAAAAACATATAATACAAAATTTGAATTAATGAATAAAAATAGCATTTAAAATAGGTTACATATACAACTTTACATATACATACAATACTATACGTCGATTAAAACAAGGATTAAACTTGAAATTCATTATCAAGCGTTATATTAATTTAGAGCAAGAAACTCGTGTACAGCACTGGGTTCAGTAATCAATTTCCTCCGTATGTGTCGCATTGCATTCAAAAAGCGGGAGACAGCAAAAATTAGGGGGGGTGGGTATCCTTTTTTAACACCCTAAATGCATGTGCACACTGGCGAAACCCTAACTTTCTACGGATTGGAATTAGCCAGTGCTTGCGTGGACCCTGATATGCTGGGCAAAAAAAGAAAACATGAATTTCGTTTTCCAAATGAGAACCACAGGCAGGGCACTCCTTGCTCGTAGTTTTATCCCACTTGCTAGAAAACACTCTAAGCGGGAGAGTACCTAGCCTAAGTTGCATATACAATTTTCGTGCTAGTGCAGGGAATATTAGGTCTAGGAATTCCTCTCTTTTATACTCTACTTTAATCTGGAGGAACTCAGTAGTCAATCTGCCCCCATCAGAACTCGCATGCAGGGATGCTAAATTATAATTCTTATAACAGCGACTCAGGTCAGCTTTCGATATCTCTGGACAGGCAACTTCCGGAGATACCCAAAGCGCAGATAGGCCTAGCCTGCAGCTAATTAACTTAATGTGGGCTAGCCACCTGATATTCCTGTTTCTCAGTGCATTCCAAATTTCCCTAAATTTGTTTCTATAGCAAGCGAGCTCAGGTATGGACCACAATCTTTTCCAATATAATAGCAGGCGTAAAGGCATAACCTCCTCAATAGGTAGTAGCCCTAGGTCCATACGCAATGGTACCAATGGGGTACTTATAGGAAGACCCAATTTATTCCTCACAAATGCATGTTCCACCTTGGCTAGGTTTTGCGATTTTTGGTGCCCCCAAAGTTCGGCCCCATATAGGGCTGCCGATCTGGCCTGGATATTATAAATTTCAATTACTGGAGAGGAGACTTAAATTCGGATTCTTTATGTTGCGTCTGTATCCCCCCCACCACCTTTGTTAGCTTGAGTGCAACCTTGGCCAACTGCGAATCCCATTCCAAGTGTTCTCCCAAGGTGATACCCAGATATTCAAAGGTCTTTACTCTCTCCAGCTAGGTTCCACCTAGGACGGGATTCGGGCGTGTCTGCATCGGCGGGTTGAAGATCATGAACTTGGTTTTATCTAGATTTATCTCTAGTCCTCTAGAAACACAAAAATCAGCAAAACCATCAAGAATGCGTTGGATGCCCGTTGATGTCTTGGACAACAATAAAGTGTCGTCCGCGAACATCAAAGCGGGCACCCGACCAGTGGCTAGCCTCGGGGCATCTATATTCATTGCTCCCAGAAGGTGATCAACCAGTCCATTTATATAAAGGCTAAAAAGGGTGGGAGCCAGGACACAGCCCTGGCGGACCCCTTGATTGACCGGGAAGCGGCCTGATAATTCCCCATTCTTCCCACACCTTACCTGGGCGTAAGTTCCACTATGGAGTCTCATTAAAACATTAAGAAGATAGCGTGGTAAACCCAATTCTTGTAGTACCCTCCACAGTTTGTTTCTAGGCACCAAGTCAAATGCTGACCGCAGGTCAACAAAAATCATGTAGAGGCTGCCACCCTCTACCTTTACAGTTTTCCAATATAGGACCTGCAGTCTAAATAACTGATCCACCGTGGATATGCCCTGTCTAAAACCGGCCTGGAACGGAGATAAAATCTCACCATCCTCCATCCAACTCTGTATTCTACTTTGAATGATTCTGCCGATCAATTTTTGCGTCACGTCTATGAGGCTAATTGGCCTATAATTAGATGGTTTAAGGGGGCAACGTTTTTTAAAGATAGGAACTATTTCAGGTCCCCGCCATGTTTCCGGGGGATCCATACCATTCAGTATGGCATTAAAAAGAACACGCAAATAAGGAGCCCATATTTTCGGTTCAGAACGGTATAGATCTCCCGGTATCTTATCTAGTCCAGGGGCCTTTTTTGGAGCTAATTTCAAAATGGCATCCTCTACCTCCACCAATGTAATCTCCCAGGCCCCCTCCAGTCGATACTCATGGTGTAGGCATGGGAGAGTGGTTTCAAATTCATCATTACTCGGTGGGGAATACAGGGCCTCAAAATGCAATTCCTAGACCGATGCAGCTATATTTGGTTCATTGGCCAATCTACCTACCCTGCTCCCACAACTAACAATTGTCCAAAAGGATTTAAAATCTTTGGACTTTAGTGCAACTCTAAGATCTTCCCAGTTATCCGCCTCCCACTCTATCTTTCCCTTCTGAATAGCCTGATTATATAAGCACCGACAGTACTTAATCTTA
The DNA here is from genome assembly GCF_964204655.1 of Triturus cristatus. Taxonomy (NCBI): domain Eukaryota; kingdom Metazoa; phylum Chordata; class Amphibia; order Caudata; family Salamandridae; genus Triturus; species Triturus cristatus. The sequence goes on along the minus strand of NC_140582.1, from coordinate 80,266,847 downwards.
GTTTTATCCTTTGACTTGTCCGCAAGGACCAAGTCCTTTTTGGCTTCCCTGCAATGAGCATTGAACCAGCGATGGGCTCCAACTGGGTTTGTCTTTGACCTTCCTTCCGGGTAAAACACATGAGAGAGATTTTGAATGAGCCCTTGATGTATTTTCAAGGGCTCATCGCCAATCCCTGTGTGTTTAGCTTTATCCTGCATCTCACCCATATCACTCAGGGAAGGCAGAAACCTTCGATACACATCCGCAAGTTTATTCGGGGAGCCTAATATTTGTGGCCACTTGACTCTCCGCCTGTTATTAGTTAACAGGAGCGGAGGTCCAATTAAATTTTTATCTGGGATTAGATTTGACATACCCAGGCTCTCTGGTTTTAACATAATAACCAGAGGATTATGATCACTATCTTTCCTATCATATATTATGAAATCCTGAACCATTCCCCAAGATCTAAGTTCGACCAAGATATAATCCAGGATGGAATTGTGTCCTTCCCTATTAAAGGTCATACGCCCCGGTCTATCTGACTTTGTCCTCCCGTTACAGGCTCTAAAAGAGGACAAGAGAGTAAAAGAGTTAATTTGCGACACCAGGGGAGTCCAAGCTCTAACTACCGGAATCTGCGTTTCGGAATATGCCAGTGCCGTTCCTCATCATCTAGACCATCTTGGGTTGTATCAGTAAGTGGATCATACTGGCAGTTAAAATCACCGCCCACAATTAGAATAATTGATGGGTTCAAGGTTAGAATAAAAGTTGGTCAATCGCTCCAGATTCCCTCCCACACACAGTTGGCCGTGAATAGATGTTTATAAAAGCAGTTTGTCTATTTTCTGAAAAAGTAAGCAAGACACACTGTACATCTAACGACCCAGTGGGGATCTGGACTGCCTGGGCCCCCAGATGTGTACCAACGCAGAAGCTAAGTCCCCCTGAATGGTCTGCCCTTACCCTTCGTGGTTGCTGGTACACTAAATGTAGAATACCCGCTCCAATATATATCAGCCAAAGCCCAAGTTTCCTGGAATAGGCAAACATCGCTTCCCTCCACAAAAGCTCCCCAATCTGGGCACAACAATTTGTTTTTAATCCCAGCCACATTCCACGACAGGGTATTTATTGTTTCCTTTGTCCCACCCGCCCCAATTTGAGGTTGCTCTGGGTCAAAATTGTCCCCTACAGCAGTGGGTTCTTCAGCAATATTTAAAATAGCAATTTGACCCATCCCTTCTCCCTCATGGGCAGTCAACCTACCCACATCCTTTGGGGATACTGTGCCTCTAGCAACCGCCTGAGTTGTTAAATAAGGAGGTCCAATATCTGCACCCATCCCCTGATTGCCATCCCCACTCACCCTAGCAGTATCCCCTGAATCATTCCTGGCTATCCAGCCATCCAAGGCCAGCCCCTCTTCAATACGTGGGGCAATTTGGAGAGGCAGCCCTCCTCCCTTAGCCCCACTAGTTGTTTGTTTAAACCTAACATACTTATTAATGGACATGGGAGTCAGTCAATCTATCAGATCTAGACCACTAAATCTATTACTGAGGGGGAACAACCTTTACAACGCAACTTTTACAATTCACTACCTTTACAACGCATTTTTTACAACGCATAATCCATTACAACGCATGACATTACAACGCATGACACTACAACGCATTTTTAAAAACTACCTTTACAACGCATTCCATTACAACGCATACTACCATTACAACGCATACCAATACAACGCATAATATTACACTACACTATCCAACACTTACCCTACTGTTGCACCCCCTGGAGTTAGAATAGTAATTTTTACCCCTATACTATCCAACACTTACCCTACTGTTGCACCCCCTGGAGTTAGAATAGTAATTTTTACCCCTATACTATCCAACACTTACCCTACTGTTGCACCCCCTGGAGTTAGAATAGTAATTTTTACCCCTATACTATCCAACACTTACCCTACTGTTGCACCCCCTGGAGTTAGAATAGTAATTTTTACCCCTATACTATCCAACACTTACCCTACTGTTGCACCCCCTGGAGTTAGAATAGTAATTTTTACCCCTATACTATCCAACACTTACCCTACTGTTGCACCCCCTGGAGTTAGAATAGTAATTTTTACCCCTATACTATCCAACACTTACCCCACTGTTGCACCCCCTGGATTTAGAATAGTAATTTTTACCCCTATTCTATCCAACACTTACCCTACTGTTGCACCCCCTGGAGTTAGAATAGTAATTTTTACCCCTATTCTATCCAACACTTACCCTACTGTTGCACCCCCTGGAGTTAGAATAGTAATTTTTACCCCTATACTATCCAACACTTACCCTACTGTTGCACCCCCTGGAGTTAGAATAGTAATTTTTACCCCTATACTATCCAACACTTACCCTACTGTTGCACCCCCTGGAGTTAGAAAAGTAACTTTTACCCCTATACTATCTAATACTTACCTTAAATGCAATTTAATATTATGCGTTGTAATGGTATGCGTTGTAAAGGTATTATGCGTTGTAATGGAAATGCGTTGTAAAGGTAGTTTTTAAAAATGCGTTGTTGTGTCATGCGTTGTAATGTCATGCGTTGTAATGGATTATGCGTTGTAAAAAATGCGTTGTAAGTGCATGCGTTGTAAAAGTGTGCGTTGTAACGTCATACATCCTTACTGAGTGGCACCAAAAATTGTAAGCCGTTGTATCCAGCCCTATTCACTTCTTGTTGGTTACAGTTGGCCGATTGATAAAAAGGGCAATAAAAATGATTTAAATTGTAGGCCCTGATGGTTACGCCAATGGGTCTCATCGGCCATGCGCATATATGTCTTACAGCTCTCGGGTCCCTAAAATTTACAACGACACAATCACCTACTTCATTTTTAGGTTGGTTCCCTACCCAGTTGACTCTCCTCACGCACAGTATCTGGCTATAGACTTCACCCGGAAGGGCTCTATTAGAATTTAGCCAGTGAATTATTTTACATTTAAGTTCTTCGTGTGTTTCGGACTTCCCCTGATCCAATTCTGGCACCCCCGTCAGTATTACCACATACGGCGCACAATCTGGCGGGAGGTCCAAATGGGACCGAATGGGTTTGGCCACCATCCTACCCGGGATTTGCTGCCCAGATATTGGCTTTCTTTGAGTGCTTAAAACTCCCAGGGGCCTCTCCTCACAGTCCCTCTCCCGTATCCCCACGATTATCGGCTCTAGTACAGATGAATTGTCCGAATTTACCCCTACTTTCCTTACAACACTTGGGGCCATTACTTGAGCTTTCTGAGTGGAGATAGGTCCAGCAGACCCCCCACCATCCCCGAATCCCTCCTTCAGTGGAACGTTTGGCCTATCAAAATTTACTATAGTATTCCTAGTAATATCCACATTTGACAACATTGTTCCTACAATTTTGTCCAGCTTATTTTCAATGCATGTTAGTCGTTCTAGAAGTGGCTGCATGGACAAAGTGATGAGACCCTCGATCCTCTGCCAATTAAAATCCTCTGTTTGGGAAGTTCTCATGTCAGCATCGCCCACCTCTGATGTACCTGCCGCCACATTATTATGCTGAGCGACTTCATTGGCAGAAGAATCCAGTATAGCCCCATTATTACTTTTATCAGATTTGTACACCTTTCAATTCTTCCCCTTTCGATGAATACCTCCACATTTCCTCTTCAGGATTGCTCCAGACGACTTTTCTGGGGCTATCAGTTTAGTCTTTGAAATATCCTTAGCCCGAGTCACAGGTCCTATAGACACATCTGATCCAATGTCTTTATTAACAGGAATCAAATTAGCCTGTGACCCCACCGAATTAGCATCAATATTCAGCACATCCAAGTCACCACAACTTATTGTTTGTGGCGGAGTAGTGCGGGCCAGTCGGACCAGTTGAGTCTCTTTTATGGGAGATAAACACTCAGGAGGCCCCCCAAGGAGGAGCGCTTATTAAATACTGGATCCAACAAGAGACACCTTTCAGTTATGGCAATCTCCTGTTCAAGTACATTAGACGCTCTCGTAATAAATTGGTCCAATGTACCTGTCACATATCCAGCACCAAGAACCTTCCTCCCCTTTTTTTCGTTTGCAAGCATCTTTGTCGATAGATTATGGCAGAATATATCTCTCTTTCTCCTACCTTCCGTTGCAACGAAGCCTCCTAGGTATAGTATAGTTGTTTAAAGGGGGGCCCGGCCCGGCCTCCTCCGATCTCTAACGGGCCCGCCCTTGGCCCGGGCTTCTCCCGCGAAGCGGTAGGCGTAGGCAATTAAGTAGAAGTAGGTGGGAGCGGGGGAAGAAGCGCACAGCTGCACAGAATTACGGGGCTGCTGGTCCTCGCAGTCCCTTTGTAATTTCAGGGTCCAAGTCCACTGCTTGCTTTTCAATATTTCAATGTTTCTATATTTGTAGCGTGCCAGCAAATTCACCGGCCATCCAACTCCAATATTGGTGCAGTGCAGTTAGGGAAGAGAGGAACGGCACCCCCTCACCTTGTACATACAGCTCCCGGCTGCCAGCTCCTCCCGGCTCCTCTCCTCTCCTGCTCCTCAGCACCTGGGACCAGGGACCAGGCTCAATCCCCGCGCCGCGGCACAGGCTGCTCCAAGTCCCCAGCTGCAGCCGGCAGATTCCACTCAAAGCACAAGATGCCCTCGAGTCGCTGCGAGTTTGCGGGAGCCAAGGCAAACAGAAAGCCTCCGCCTCCCGCGGCAAAATTAGGCTGAGCACCGCAAGTCAATTGAGGGGTTTGGCGGTGGTAACAGCAGTTTAGAGGCACCGGAGAGCAGCGCGGTGTTCTCCACCTCCTTGCGCTCACCGCTTGCAATCTCACATGCAGCGTCTAGCGGCAATTCTATACAACTTGCCCATGGAGATCTTGAATTCAACTCAGCTTTTGTCCTTCTGAATTTGATGGTTTTATTTCCAGTCAATTGGTAATCATTATGACATACTACTTACATTGTACAGAAACAGCCAAAATGTGGACTGTATTGAAAACAAGGTAGCATTTGCCGATGCTTTAAAGGCCAGAGAGTAAGACCTGATGAAATATTCACTTTCTGAATACTTTGTTGTGAGTTTTCAGGTCACTTCTTCTTATCCCCGCTGGGATGTTAAATGGGAAACCTCGGTCTTGGCTCTTCTCAAGCACCTGATTCCTGCAAACTACCAATTTCTAGCGAGACTCCTCACAATGAAGATCCCCCCGCTGATAGCATATTTCGAAGGTGAGACCCAAAAAAATGAGCCTGTGCACACACAATTTAAACAAGCAATAATAACATTCAAACAAGCATTGACAAAGCCAATAAGTCTGGTGTTCGCCACTAGCTTTTAGGCTTTGTCCACGCTTGTATTTTTTATTGGTTTTTGTAAAACGTTTTTTGTGGGAGGAGATGCCAGGCACTCACCAAGATTTAAAAAAAAATGTCTAAAGCATAAAATATTGTTTTGGTCTCAAAAAGCCTACAGTCCCATGTAGTTCCTGGAACTACAGGAAAATACTTTGTATATGGATGTACTCCTTGTGAAAAAGTAGAATGTCATCACTCACAGTAAAGTTAGCCTAGAGCTATGAATGCTTTGGAGGGCAAAAGAGAATGTGTTTGATATGACACAATAGATCCGCGGATGAGGAGCTCTGACTAAAAGCCTGCATAACGTACGGGGAAAAAAAAAGAAATACACAGTCTTTTTTGTACCAAGCAGCTGCTGTACTCCAAACCACATCGACAGAAGCTTCATGCAGGGTCTGGGTTCCTTATCTCATTTAACAGAAAAGCCGTTGTTAGACCTGGCATCATTGGCGTGGGTCTCCCTTCCTCTCTACTCTCCCTATCTTTTATATTGGCTGGATTTTGATGTTCTGGGCGCCGTGCCACTGCTACTCAGCGCCACAGCACGAGTGTTCCCTGTATATAAAAGACTGTATGAATAAGGATAACTATAATACCTACATCGGTGTAGCCTGTTTCAATAGTGAGTTACCCTCCATTTCACTGTCGCTACTGCGAAATGATCCATTCTCATAGGCCAGGATGGGCCAGTTAAAGATTGCTTTCTATCATCCTATCGGGCCCTAAGAACCTGATAGGAGCCTCGAATTTGATATGTATATGCTCAGGACATTGAGGGGCACCTTCTAGTAAGGTCATTTATATATTACATGTTTTGAAATACCTTTCCTGAAAACGTGGTAGTTTCTTGCCTAAGCTTTACTGTAGGCTGTTGCGAGTATGTGTATTGGCCCTCTGGTTTTGGAGCAGCAGGGCCAGCTGAGTCAGACCTGACTGGAGAGAGAGATCGGTATTCAGAGCATAGGGAGGGTTGACTCTTTGATCCGATCCGAGCAGGGCCATGCCTGGCTAGGTAAATGATGGCTCCACCTCTCACTGGGTGTCTGATAGCAGACCCCCTCATTCAGAAAGGGCAGGATGTCGCCGCATAAACCAAGTGCTCCCCGACCCCACCGAACTGGTTCTAACTGGACCGAGTGATTTGTGACTTTAGAGAACAAAGACCTTTTAGGTATAAAACGCTGCGCTGAAACCTTGTCCAGGTGTTTTCCTTCTGGATGTTAAGACGAAACTCTGTCTGAGTGAACAGAGGAAAGAAATGTGCAACTTTCATCAAGCTTGCTGAAGAAACTACACGAGGGCCTAAATTGAGAGCGCCTCCTGCAGAAGTTTCAGGGACATTAGACTTCACCCCGTCAGCCGTCGGAATTCCTGTGCGAGGAGTTCTGCTTGCAGGTGAGGCCTCCGTCGAGTAATCCGGAGCCTCTAGTTCTACTGTGAGGACCGCACACTGGGCACTTCTGAACCTTTGCTAAACCTGTGCGGGCCGCTGCAGCTAAGAGAGAGATGCCGCCGCTGAGAGCCCGCCTGAATCGGAATTGAGACTTTCTAAACTTTTGCTGAACCTGTGCGGGCTGCTGCAGCTATGAGAGAGCTGCCGCCGCTGAGCACCCTCCTGACTCTGACCCTTTGAACCTTTTTGCTAAACCTGTGTGGGCCACTGCAGCTAAGATGAAAGCTGCCGCTGCTGGGAGCCCGCCTAAATCTGTATCTTCAAACCTTTCGCTGGATCCGTGAGGGCCACTGCAGCTAAGAGAGAGCTGCCGCCGTTGAGCGCCCACGTGAATCGGCACCTTCGGACCTTCCGCTGAATCTGCGTGGACTGCTGCAGTTGAGAGAGAGCTGTGGCCGCTAAACGTCCACCGTGGTGCCCGCCTGGTCGAGACCATCCTTTGTCGTGCGGACCGCCGCAGCTGAGAGAGAGCTGCTGCCACTGAGTGCCCGCACCCTTTGCCACATCGTGATTTGTCCCGTGGGCTGCCGCAGCTAAAAGAGAGCTGTAGCCACTGAGTGCCCACACCCTTGGCTACTGTGCATCATCATGATTTGTTCCGTGGGCCGCCGCAGCCAAGAGAGAGCTGTAGCCGCTGAGTGCCCACACCCTTTGCTACTGTGCATCATCGTGATTTGTCCCGTGGCCTGCCGCAGCCAAGAGAGAGCTGTAGCCACTGAGTGCCCACACCCTTTGCTACTGTGCATCATCATGATTTGTTCCGTGGGCTGCCGCAGCCAAGAGAGAGCTGTAGCCGCTGAGTGCCCACACACTTTGCTACTGTGCATCATCGTGATTTGTCCTGTGGGCCGCCGCAGTCAAGAGAGAGCAGTAGCCGCTGAGTGCCCACACCCTGTGCTATTTTTGCATCCTCGTAATTTGCCCCGCAGGCCGCAGCAGCTAAGAGGGAGCTGTGGCCGCTGAGCGCCCGCACCATTGACAACTTTGCATCCTTGGGATTTGTCCTGTGGGCCGCCGCAGCTAAGAGAGAGCTGCTGCCGCTTGGAGCCCACCACGGAGCTGCACGACGAGAGTCATCGCCACCACCAGCACGGGCCGCCGCAGCAGCGCACTGCTGCCACTGCGCTCCCGTCTGTCCCTGAGTGCCCAAACTACTGTGAGTGCACGCTGCGGACCTCAGCCCCCAAGACTTGTGGTCGCTGGGATTCGGCCTGTCACCGTCTCCACTTCTTCCAGAAGCTGTGTGCTGTATTCCCCTCCAGCGCCAGGTATCTGGTGCACAACGGGTCGCGTAGGCCCCGGCCCTGAACTCAGTCAGTGTCACGCTTTGGTTGAATACGTTGTTGTCTCTTTGAGTCCCTACGGGTTTACGTGAATTGTAGTTGTTGAAACGCTTTGAGAGTTTTGAGTTCAACTGTGAGATAAAAATATTATTTTTCTATATCTACCTGAGTTGTGTCCTTTGTGGTGTCATTACTGCCTTATTGTACGTGGCCATAAACGCTTCACACACTACCTCTGAGATAGGCCTAACTGCTCGTGCTACGTTACCACAGGGTTGAGCAGGGGTTGTCAAAGGGGGTGACCCACTTACCTTGACTTAGGAAGAAGGGTCCCTATTTGGACAGTGGCGCCAGCCAGTGCCAACTAGAGACACCCATTTCTAACAGCCGTTGACACCATTGGTTAGCCAAAAATCAGTTAATTACAAAGCTTCTGCAATGAAGTGCTACAGCTGTCAGACTCAGGCTTGATCACTTAAGGAAGCAGCATCTTGAGTCAGTGTTTTAAAGTGCACATTTGCTCAAAAATTCCATAAACATAGAAAAAATACTTCTTCAATATATCCAAGGCCATCATGATTATAACACTTCCTATTTCCGCAACAGGTCTTTTAGAATAAGTGGTGATACTGCATTGTTAAAATAAGGCACAATTGAAGTAAATTATTGAACTTGAAACAAAGACCCCAGGTGGCCTCAATGAGGAAGAGAATTTTCAAACACATTTATAAACACCAAATGCTCTTTCTACTTTTGTATTAGAAGCAGGTATTAGGGTAGGTTAGATTAGCCTACTTGGGCATAACATTGTTTGTATGATGAGTAAGGCTGAACAGTTTATTTCACAGCAATTAATATGAAAGAAAACATTAGGACACTGGTCCAACCATATATTGCAGTTAAAAGTAATGTTTTAAATGTTGCATAATTGAATCCTGCTATGTGAAAATTTTACAGTGAGGGATATTTAGAAGAGTTGGTGATATTATGCTGTTAATAAATGAATTGATACATATTACTGTTAGGTTAGACACCCTTGTTTTCTGAAACACAAGACATATTTCAGTCTGTGTTTACCAGATATCATGCTGAAGTGTTTTAATATGTTTTAGGTAGATTTAATTACTAACTATAATTTCATTTAGGTGAATTATGATGTGTTAAAATCATTTTGATCTTGGATCAAGTAAAGGAGTATTTTTCTATGCGTATGTAATTTTAGAGCACTTATGCACTTTTTAACTCTGAATTATGATGGTGATCCCCTATGTGATCAAGGCTGCGCCTGACAGCCGAAATGCTTAAGGGCAGAAGCTCTGTAATAAACTGATTTAAGGAGTTAAGAGTAACATAAAGGGCACATGAATAAGCGATGAACTTGAAATCAATTCCTAGGTCAGACTGAGCCAACAGACACATTTTGCACATTTGAATTGTGTGATTCTGCTTCTTCCAGTGATTGGTATATAAGCCCATGGCCTTTGATATGTGTCTTGCTGTTTACCATTACTTACATATATATCTTTTTGCCAACTGCTATTTCAGCTTCAACGGAAAGAACCTTTGACTTGGCACAGTGGAAGTGCAAGCCTGTTTCAGTAAGGATTATTTGCTAATGAATGTCACACATGACTCTTGACTCATTGTTTTGGATAAACACTCATTCCGAGTGAAAATGTGCAGATATAAAATTAACCCTTCATAGTGTTGTTCTGCTACGTTGTTGCAATGTTTTCACAATATTCCTATTGTTTCTCTGGATTATGATCTTTTCTATGCCTTGATTATGATTGGGCATAGAGAGGGAGAAGCTTAACTCGGTACATAACATTTCCCTAGGATGCAATATTTACCAACAGCATTAAAACCTCTTTGGCCCAAGTTGACACTCAGAAAATAGAGAATTACGTACTTACTGCACCTAGTCCCGCATGTATCAGGCTTTATCCCCATGTTTTACCCAGGTGAATTACAGGCTATGCAGTGATTAATGCATTACTCATACATTTGACTGTTCTTGTGTTAAATGGTAGCGGCAATTTCAGTCGATAACCCTTCAAGTATTGCCCGGCGGTAATCGCCTCTCATACCACTCGATAATTTACCAATGAAAGAGGCAGGCGCCGGAGACTGGAAGGCAGGAAACAAAGTTTTATTCCGTCGGAGCAGAACACATCAGATCAGACAGCAAGGTATCGTCACGAGGTGCTCTAACTGCATCTCTGAGACCTGGTCTCTTATATACAGGTTTATTGCTTTATTACACATGGTACATTCTTTTTGAGACTTTGATGTACGGAAAGACATCCTTGGAACCCCCACTTCAAGTTCGTTCCCACACATATCTACAGTAGAAGTCCCCACCCCATCTACAGTAGGAGATGGCTATCACGCAGCTGGACATTCCGCCAATTCCCGGGGGGTGTGTGCAACCGGCCGGGTCTCAGGGGGTAGGGGCTTTGATCCACTGTAATCCCTTTGATGTGGGGTGTTTCCCTTACAGTAGGGGCAATAAACTGCATCCGCAGGGCTAGGTGATGGCCTGGGACCGGTTCGGATAATGGGGCGCAGAGGAAGGGGGGTTATCAAAGAGATGCATGACCATGTATGGGATGTCGGTCGGGTGTGGGATGTGGTTCCATGGCAGGGTCGCGCAGAAGGAGAGGGTTTATGGCCCGTGTATGAGAGAGCGGGGGTGGCCGGTGCGCGGGGGATGCTTGCAGCGCCAGGGGAACGTGCTGGCGATTGACAATGAGCGGGGGAGAGAGTGGGGTGCCTAAAATGGCTGTCGTGTACTCGCTGTGCGTGGCGCTGAGGAGAGGCAAGATGGCGCAGATAATGTTCAGTTTGCAAGCTAAATTTCCACAGTCCTCCCTTTTAACATATCTCGCCAGCTTGCCTGGCCGACATATACCTTCGTTAACCTTCAGCTATAATATCGTTAGTGTCTTTCGTACATTCCTTAAAGATACAGAGTTTTTAGGGCAGGCAGGAGTAATCTGACACATTTGCACATAGTTACATACAGGTGATAAAGTAGGCGAGGAGGTAGTACATACAAAGTTACATCAGCTGTGCCGCATGTCAGGCCCAGGGACAGGAGGAGGGGAGTTTGTTTGAGCACAAATAGGATACTGTAAAGCAAACAGGATGTTTCTGGCAAAACAAGGGATATTTCGTACATTACTTAAGGCCCAGACTTCGTGTGGATCGAAAATAGTCAGTATAGTCGTGTACATGGCTGGTGTTGTATGAATGTCACTATACAAAGTTACATTTTCTTAACTTCTCAGTGTACAGTCGGAAGTGATTGATGCAACATCATGAAAACTTGATAGGAAGATAGTTAATATAAAAAGGTGGTTGGGAGAGGATTTTCAACTTGACGTGGGTTCTTCTTTCCAGTGTCCTTTTTATAAAGAGCCATCACTGGTAAACTCTTATTGTTGTTCTTCTTTCGTTGGCACTGTTGAGCACCGGCGGTGGAGCTAAGGTCCAGCTCAAATCCAATTTCTCACGTGGCAGGGTGTGACCATTCACTGTTCTCCGATCACAGTCCTGTTCCTTAACACAGTTCACCATAGGTACTTTGAGACAGGGTACCTGCTTTCTGTTCTTCTGTAGGTAAGTCAGATTCATAATCCATATAAAAGAGGGAGAGAGAGAGAAGGGTGTGACGTGCTTCGGGATGCCGAGGGAAGAGGGGGTGGAGTGGGATCGGATCAAAAATGCGGACCAAGGGGAGCAGAATCTTCCAGCACTGGGCCCATCAATCGGGCCCGACGGGTTGAGACTTCAGGCACGCTGGTCAGTGAGCAGGGGGCCTCGATGTAGCCCTTCGCGCTTATCATCCTGATAATGGTGTCTCGTCTCACGTCCTTTTTGCTTCGTAGCTTCCCCCTTGGTCGATGTCATAGATGTTCCATGGTCTGCAGCCAGGCTGTGCGTCACGTCCGACCCCTCCCTTCCGATGGCAGCACGTTATCTTTAAATGAGTACAAGAAACAAAATCTTAGAGAGTTGGCAGGGAAGACATTTACATACTTCATCCTCTCTCCCAACCACCGAGTAGTTGCGGACATGCTTTTATCGGTTGCTGTATGATTGATGTCTGTTAACTCTGATGTTAGTGTGTGTGTAACTAATCTATTAATCATTGCTGTGGTGCAAGTTTCTGTGGGTGTCCCTGTCCCTCGTCTGGCCTTCTAGGTGCTGATTCCTGTGCCCGATACTTGTTGCAGGAAGCCTGACATCCGTCAACCTTCTAGTCTATTAAAAATTCAAACCGGCTTCTCCGGTAGAGACTCGTTCATCTCAACACAAGTTTTGGTAATACACATTTTCCTCCGAGGACTACTAAGTTTATGAAAAAGTAAGTGCGAGGTGCTACTGTCATGCGTTCACGAGTATCCATTTCGGGGAGGAACATAAGTTAAGCATTATTTTTGCTGGCGACAATAGGTAACCCTTTATCAGTTTAGGCGATGTATTATTAGAGAATAAGGTCATCAGCTGTTTCGTTCGAAATACTCTGAGGCGGCTAGTATAGGGCTGGGGTTATTTTGGGAGAACGGGGTGCTTTAGACATTCTATTTCGGGGTAATTGGGCGGGGGTAATTCTGGGCGGTGGAGAAGGTGTTGTTAAAGCTCTGAAAAAACGGAAACCACTGACATATAGTCCCCGTGATGAGGGCCAAATTGGGAGACATCAGTCGTCTTACCTGTCCTTTCTTTTCTCAGCCAATTAAGCTCAATATTTGTAGAAAGGAGAGGTAGTAACGTGGCAAAGTACGGTCGTTTTGTTTCAGTCAATTTGTTCGAACACCACCGTGCTCCAGGCCAATTATACACTTACCGAGGAGGTATGTGTCGTTAATTTATTCAAAAAGAAAGAGGGTAAGAAGGCTTTTTAGTGAGGGAGGGAGTGAGAGAGAGAGAGAGAGAGTGAGAGAGAGAGAGAGAGAGAGAGAGAGAGAGAGAGAGAGAGAGAGAGAGACAGAGAGAGAGAGAGAGAGAGAGAGAGAGAGAGAGCCGTGTGCATCAAGTAGGCTATTTGGCATATGTACGACACAAAACGAGAGAGAGAGAGAGACATGGGTACGAAAATAGGCCACTTGGTGCACACACAACATGGAGTAGCATGGGTCTGTTCTATGTAAGGAAACACAAGCGGGGGAAAGACATAAATTCGGTGATCACGTACACACAAATACCGGATAGGGTGCAACAGCACATGCATCAAGCGCAGAAACTTAAGACGGAGACTCAGGGCTACGCTGAGTATGGGGACCTCTCCTTTCCTGTCCTCTTTCCTAAGCATGCTGCATATTTTCAGTATTTTGTAGTTTATCTTGGGGGGGGGTGTCGGACCTTCTACTCTCCTCCCTTTGATCGATGGACGAGCACTTCAATCATACAGTGGCGCTCTCTTCAAGTGACCTAAGCATGAGATGCATACACATTCATACCGTATAATCATAGCACACACGCACAATCATGCCATACAGTTTCTCATGTTCTCAATGGTGGTCTGCACTTCACGCACTATCTCACAACGTGTGTCTATGTTTTCCCTGATATTGAACTCGGTGCGGTCCATGTCCACTTCATTCTTCAGTCGGGGCTTCGTCGTGACCTATAGAGGGGAAAAAGAGGGGAGGGGATGTGCAGTATTCAAAGTACCTTAGCGCGTGTAGACACGAAAAAGTTCTACTTACCACGTACCAGGCTAGCCGCAGGAGTGGGTAATACCCCAGACTTCTTATTCTTTTTTGTCCGAGACGAAGATGCTCTAAGTTATTCATTTCCTAAATTCGGGTTCCCTTGTCATACATGCATTTCTCAATCGGTCGTGTATTAAGGTGCAAGATACCATACCTTGCGTTCGGCATATATCTTAAGCTATGGTTGACCATTGTTTGACAACTCTTGGAAAAAGGTAGGTGTGATGGGTACAAATTCCGTTAATCAAAAAGATTCAGGCAAATGGGGACTGCATTATCTGTTTTCTATTGCTTGGGAGTAACAATAATTTATTCAAAAGAAGAAATCTTTATCAACCTATGTGATTAGTCATGACACTGATTCCGTAATTCTTTCAAGAGGCCCTTTATTTAAAACAATGTCAGTATACAAATACGGGCCTACAACCGTTCAGGCCGGCCACGGCGTGAGAGGCGTCGAATATCATGAGCAATACTATCTTTAGCTAAAAATAAAAATGGGTAGGTCAGCAATCAGTAAGGTTGTACGTATGCTCGGTCAGTACCCTTCCCGTCCCTCTGCTCATCATGTGTGGGAACATCACATTCATATCCTTTTAACACAAATGCCACGTGACTGGAACGCCACAAGGAGTTGTAGGCCTCTCCTACCTCGGCGCCATTTTGGGGCGAGGTCGGGCCAGTGTACAGTCTAAGTCTTTCCATGAATTAGCTGTTGGACCAGAATTCCTTTCGGTAGTTCGAGAACCTTCGTTAGTGTCAGCTTTGCGTCAGCATGGCGTCACCGCGATCTTGTAGCAATGCCGTGGTTCGTTCTTGGGGCGGGGCAGCAGGCGGGTTCTTCCGCCAACATCTTGAATCAGTCTTTCTAACTGCACCAAGCGGAGGCAAGGTGGCTGCTGTCCGGTGCAAAGGACGATGGCAGCGGTTTGTTCTTACCGGAAGTCCGCGGGAGTCGAGTGCCAATGACTCCCGCAGACCCTGCAAAGCTGAGGGGGCGTTTTGTCAAGGGTGGGGCCCACGCCCAAGCAGACAAGCTTTCGAGTCCAGAATCGCCTCACGGTGGGCTAGGCCTGGATCCGGAGAACCGACCGCCGGAGTCCAAAGGCAGCAGCAGTAGCAGCTCTTCGGTACAGCCACCGGGTGGGTCCAGTAGCAGCGACAGCAGAAGTTCGGATGGTATCGCCACCGGGGTGATGCCAGTAGCAGCAACGACAGCAGTTTGGATGGTATCGCCACCGGGGTGGGTCCCCGATTACTTGGCTGCGGGGGCCCACTCCTCGCGTCGGGCGCTAGTGGTGATCCTGGTGAACCCGTGCTTGGGCGGTTGTCCGGTGGTCGCGTGCAGCGCCAGGGTGCAGCTCAGTTGGCCGGCGAATTAAGACGGTTGGGGTGCCCTCATCTGCTGGTGAGCCTCCACCTGGGGAGGTGGGGGAGGCCTGTCCGCGGCGCTTCCCCCGGCCAGGGCACCCCTCCGTTATTGAAGAAAGAAGAAAAGAATGGGAAGATCCGCCCAGCGTGGCAGACTCCATCTTGGCGCTGTCAGAGCTTTGGCGCTTCGTATAGCCTCCGGCCTATTCGCACAATCGTCCGCCACTGATGTCGATGGATTTGGCATGGTTTTTTATAGCCCAGAGCTGACTAAAAGGACCGCCCAAAACAGGCCAATGTTGCAATTTCGAGGAAGGAGAGGCGAGGACGGTGTCACGTGGACGTTAAGGTTTTGAGATGGAGGTTGCAGCAGACTGTCATGTAAATAGTTGTTTAAAAACGTGTTTTAACCTGTTTACCCTGTTGGTGTGTTTGTTATATCTATAAGTTATTAAAATGTTATAACTATACTACTTCGTTGGAGTGTTTGTACATATTTGCAATCTGGCAACGAGCACAAGGATGTTACTGTGTAATTGGAAAAATAACATAGCCCAATTGAGCGCGATCTAGCCCTAGTTTGGTGACGTCGATGGTGGGTGTCAGCAGGCTTCCGTTTGTGCAGGATTTTGTCATGCTTATTGGGCGGGGTGGGCAGTGAGGCAGACATGTTTAGGTAGCGAGAGTAATGGAGTCGGGCTACCTCGTGGCCGTCTCGACCGTGAGCTTGGCTCCTTCCCTTGGTTTCATATTTCCCACAAAGGGCTATCTCCTAGCGTTACTTTAGTTTTTGTAAGGTCAAAAAGGATCCCACCAGTGCCTTTACTATTTTGTCGATTCCTGTTCGTTCATCCTTCGTTAGTCGATTCATTCTGGTGGACTCTTTCTTTCTCATCTCAGGGTCATCCAACGTCATTGCCGACGTTGTGTTCAGTACAAGAGGCTCGGCCGGCGCGGAGGCCGTGAGGACCGAGGCCCCTGTACTGCTGTCGCTCGTGTTTGGGGGTTGTGGGTGTTGCACTACCGATTGGGAGGGTGCGTATGGAGGGGGCATGTAAATGATTGGGGGACCTAATAGTAATTCGTCATTCGTTCGTTGCTTAGAGGACAACTCAGGGTAGAGCATAGAGGGGGTCCTAACAGCGTACTGGCCTGATGTTTCGGGCTCCTGTCTTAGTTTAGTTTCCCTTCTCTCCTTTATTTCTTCTTCTAACTTTCTAGCAGCAAGGTGAGCTGCCTTTCGTAATTCCTTTTCTGCTTTTACTTCTTCCCTCTTTTTCCGTTGCGTTGCTTCTTTGCACCACATGCCGATACTGTCAAGCATAGTAGGCGTCGTCTTATTGCTACGCAGAGCTATTTCTAGCACTTCTATCTTATGGTCGTCGAAGGATCCCATCAGTGGCCACTGACTCTCGGGGTCCTTCCTGGTATATTTATGCCATAGCTTGCTATAAGCTACGGCGACTAGTCCATATTTAGTGAACATGTCCTTATTAGGGGTGCCTTCCAGTGGAGCCAGATGGTCCACCTCTAATAAGCGGTCCGGGCATAACCAACTACCAATCAGTGGGGAGAAGATAGGCATGACGGGTTTCAATGGGGACAAAAGTCAGCACTACCTATCTTTTCACTGCTTGCAAAGACTAGACAGAATATCTCTATTCCTCGTTATTTGTAAGCAGAGAATACCTCCAAAGAACCAATATCGAACAACTAGTGTTCGGACAATCAATCAATCAATCAATGGGGAGATAAAAGTAGGCACGACGGGTTACAACGGGGACAAAAGTCTGCGTTACCTACCCTTCACTATTTGCAAAGACTAGACAGAATATTTCTATTCTACGTTATTTGCAAACAGAGAATATCTCAAAGAGCACTATTCTTCAAAACAATCAATGTTCGGACAATCAATCAGTGGGGAGATAAAGATAGGCACGACGGGTTTCAACGGGGACAAAAGTCTGCGTTACCTACCCTTCACTATCTGCAAAGGGAGAGAGAGAGAGAGTATTTCTACTCCTCCCCGTTTGTAGACAGCGAATATCTCAAAGAGAACAATCAATGAGCAATACTAGTATTTTCAAAACTTCAAACAATCAATCAATTATTTCGCAATTTGTCGTGTATCACGACCTTACCCGGACCGCGTGGACAGTTTCTCGTCTTCCGCCTCCAGCGACCGATCGTCCTCTACTCTCCGTTATTGCTGCGGCACTCCTGATGGTTCCCAGTCAGGACCGTAGATCACTCGAGAGAGGTCTGCTCGGAACCAGTGAAGTTCGGATGATCGACTGCCAGACGAGGGTCTATTGGGCAGGAGCTCTCCCGATCGTTGCAGTCGTTCACTCTGTCGTCAGGACCTCTCCCACTGGATCCACATGTCTCTGATGGGCCCCACGCTTGGGACGCCAATTGTTAAATGGTAGCGGCAATTTCAGTCGATAACCCTTCAAGTATTGCCCGGCGGTAATCGCCTCTCATACCACTCGATAATTTACCAATGAAAGAGGCAGGCGCCGGAGACTGGAAGGCAGGAAACAAAGTTTTATTCCGCCGGAGCAGAACACATCAGATCAGACAGCAAGGTATCGTCACGAGGTGCTCTAACTGCATCTCTGAGACCTGGTCTCTTATACACAGGTTTATTGCTTTATTACACATGGTACATTCTTTTTGAGACTTTGATGTACGGAAAGACATCCTTGGAACCCCCACTTCAAGCTTGTTCCCACACATATCTACAGTAGAAGTCCCCACCCCATCTACAGTAGGAGATGGCTATCACGCAGCTGGACATTCCGCCAATTCCCCGGGGGTGTGTGCAACCGGCCGGGTCTCAGGGGGTAGGGGCTTTGATCCACTGTAATCCCTTTGATGTGGGGTGTTTCCCTTACAGTAGGGGCAATAAACTGCATCCGCAGGGCTAGGAGATGGCCTGGGACCGGTTCGGATAATGGGGCGCAGAGGAAGGGGGGTTATCAAAGAGATGCATGACCATGTATGGGATGTCAGTCGGGCGTGGGATGTGGTTCCATGGCAGGGTCGCGCAGAAGGAGAGGGTTTATGGCCCATGTATGAGAGAGCGGGGGTGGCCGGTGCGCGGGGGATGCTTGCAGCGCCAGGGGAACGTGCTGGCGATTGACAATGAGCGGGGGAGAGAGTGGGGTGCCTAAAATGGCTGTCGTGTACTCGCTGTGCGTGGCGCTGAGGAGAGGCAAGATGGCGCAGATAATGTTCAGTTTGCAAGCTAAATTTCCACACTTGCACACTGATAATCTGGTACTCTGGTTCGCTTTGTCCCCAGGATAGTCACACTAGCACAAAGTTCTTTTTTCCATGGATTGTCCCAATATTTATCTTCCTGCTCTGACCACTGCTTTTCACATTATCAGTATGTTCATATTCTGCGGTCGGCTTGGCACATGATCAGTGCTCCCTATCTTCATCTGAATTGTCACTCTGTCACTGTTCCAGTTCAACCTTTTGAGGGTCACATTATGACTTTCTCTATTCATCCCTTGATTATCCCACTCTTACATGGTTCCTTATTAATTCCCAGATAGTCACAATAACTGTGTATTTTTGACCAGGTCATCACACTCCACTGTGCTTTTATTGTGATCCTGAGATGCAATTTTCTGTTCTTTGTGTTCAGTCTTCACCTTTGTTAACACTAAATTTACATTCTGCCTCCACACTGGTGATCGAAGAGTCTATATGTTTGCATTCTGCACCAAGTATGTGATATTGTTGCACAGTCCCAATTTGCTTTCTGTCTGGATGGCTGCGTGTTGCTCTTTTCACAGTAATTTCTGGGCACCGTGCTTTTGTAGCGTGTGTTTTTTTTGTAAATCATGGACACTGTGAAGATCTCCTGTTTCTTCTGACCACTGATTTCACACCACACTATTTAAACGTCGCTGGCTGTGGTCTCTGGGTTTTCTGCCCTCATATTAGTTCATCATTACTGAGGTTGTTGTTAGCCATAGTTTGTACACCCTTATCTTCTTCTCAAAGTAAATGAACCCAGACGTCAGCTGTAGATACTGCATTTAAGTTTACATTACTGCATTAAAGTTTCTCACTGTTTTCTTTGCAGTTCCTGGGGACTATCCTGAAGCAAGTCCCATACAGAGAATGGCACATCTCCTTAAGGGAGGAGTTTGCCCTTCTGATTCCTGGTTTCGACCATCATGAGAATGTGGAGGTTAGTGCTCTCAAGGGTCAGCATTGAACCACTGGAATTCAGAAAAGGATAGAACTGTGTATTCCAATTGCACTGTGATTAGTAAAGTTATTTTTTATACTATGTGTACACAGGACTGGAATTAGCCAGTTCGGAAAATCCGGTATGGTTCTCCTTCTCCCTGTATAAGTCGACCTACTAAGAATCAGACATAGATGTACTCCATATGGTAATTCCTCTACACCTGACTCCTTAGAAGCCGCGGCATGTCAGGGTTATACTCATTGCCCCAATGGATCTCCTTTAGCCAAAATGTATTCTTCATGTTAGAGCCGCTCCCCATTCAGTGGATGTGAGGTCATATTCATGCAAAAAGCAGTTGAGGTATTGTTCCTATCAAAAAGCAAAGAACAAAGAAAGGCCGACAAAGAAGAGGGAATCCTAAGGATTATTTCCTGGTGCCCTCACACATACATGAGAATGTCATGCATCATAGGGGGCGTGCTCCTCGTAGGGCCGGCACTGCAATGCCCTATCAGCCCCACGAAGTGCCTGTGTGAGGCCATTTTGAAAGTAAGGAGTGAAGTGAATATTTGCAATGAAGTGAAGGGAGACTAAAACTGTCTAAGAGATACCGAACTTTACTTTATTTGCAATGGTTCCCTTGGAAGGATTAAAAAAAACATAATTTGGTAGGGACTACTACAGGGGTGTGATGTATTCAAGTAACCTAAATCTTAGAGTGTGGTCAAGTTGACATCTTTTGCGCCAAATGGCCTAAAAGGGATCCACAACGCTTCTTCTGAACCTAAAACAAGGAGGGAAACCATTCCCAACACCTAAGATGTGATATGCAATGTAGGTATTCCCTTAGAAGACAATACTTGGTTCAAAATGTTTAAAATTGATCGTCCAACCTAGAAAATAAATGACTAAAATGAAGAAAACACACAGTAAATAAATGTTTTGTATGTATGGTCCAATACACCACCAGCATCTTGGTTTCTTGCTGCTTCCAATGCACTTGTGTGTTGCCTCCTCTTTTTCTTCCTCTGCCCTTGTCCAGAAAAGGTTGGGGAAAGGGGTGTTGGAAGAAGGGCTGCGGTGATTGGTGGGGCATCTGAATGCCTCAGAGTGCCTCATTGGTGGGTGTCCTGAAAAGGGGGGACATTGTATATCCATACAAGGATGGTGGGGGAAACTTTCCCCTTCGGTTCTCATTGCTGCCCCAACTGTCTTTACTCAAAATGCTATTTGAAGAATGATGTGTCCTGGGAGATGTGATAGAACCTTCGTCTGATGAGAGATCACCCCCAGGTGGTTGGCAATCTTCCCTTGTATAGGGGAACACCTTATCTTTGTCCAAACTCTTGATATCTTTCTGCAGCTTGGATAGCTTCTGCTGCATGAGGTAATACTTGTGGTCGTTCATCTGGGCATTGATCTCAGAGAGCCGTGAATTGAATGCTGAGCTATTGATCCCAGCTTTCAGTGCAATCCCGGCAATGTTGATTTTGATGATGAGTACATCAGACAGAAATTTGGCCATGTTGATGATAAAAATGAGCCAGTGATGTGTGTGTTTCCATGCAATTTGTGACCATTCTCCTCTGAACATCATATCATCAAGAAACAGAGGTGGTGCTGCAGTCACTAAGAGCCCGTTGGGTGCTATATTGGCTCTAAGGTACTCTTATAAGATGGCCCCATACATGGCTATCTGGACTTATTGCTTCTTTAGGGCTGTGGTGGAATTCCAATCATCTTAGTTGTTCCTTGTCGGTGTGCTACCGTCTGCCCCTATTAAGGATGGCGTTTTTAAAATCCAGAATTATCAATTTAGCCGAGAAAATGGCACAAAACAATCACAGGAATGTTCTCTTGGAGACTAACACAAGACCCACTGAAGATGTCCTCACTTGTGTGACCACCTTCATCTCCAACTCCAATCGGATCAAATGCACAATCATGAAACATTGTTGTATTTTACGCACTGTGGGGCAGACCTGCAAGAAACTAACACAGTGCAGTGCCGCAAGTCATTTTGCTGTACCGCGCTGCGTTAGTTTCGAAGCACAGGGATGCGACATATTTACAACAATTTGTCGCATCTCTGTGCTTCCCCCTTCGGTGGCACACAAACTGCTGCCATGCGCCGGCACAGGCACCTGCGTCATGGGGAGATTGTTTTTGTGGAGGAAGGTACACCTTCCTGCGCAAAAACAATCAATTGAGGTGATTTCCTCTTCCAATATGTGCTGTAGAATGCAGCACACATTGAAAGCTGAAAAACGAGTAGAAATGAATACATTTCTCCTCATTTTACCTCGGTACGCCACCCCTACGGTGGCACAGCATTCTGACGCATTTCCAGATTTACGATTTCTCGTAAATCAGGAAATTCATCAGTGGAAATGGGTGTTACGTGGGAACACCCACAGCAACACCAAATCCCTCACCCCTAACACGCAAAGAGTTGCATGAACAGGGGCGTTATTTACAAGCACAGGTTAAGTCACACAGGGTGACTTTACCTGTTCTTGTAAATATCACTTAGCAGGCTGCGCCACTGGTGCGTCACGCAACATGATGCACCAGCGGCGCAAGGGGCTTCTTAATCTGCCCCTGGGTCCCTAGAGATTCCACAGCCGCAATTCACTTTTAAGTGTACCCAGAGATACCTGAAGGACCTTCTGGTACACATGAGACCCCATGTTCAACAGTCCCACATGCAGAAAACCTTTTGGGCCTTATCGCCTGTCACAGGACACTATCCCTGTCGGTTCTATGGGGTATACCCACCCACTAAACATTCCAAAGAGGTCAAGTTGTGTACCCAATTCACCTGTATGCAGAAAAGTCACACTAACTGCAATACAAAAAACTGTGTTTCCCTGATCACTTGCCCGTCTGGCTTTCATTATGAGGAATGAGCATGTGGGCTATTGAAACAAGAATCATGGCGCACCGGAGCAATATTTGCTGTAGACACAGCACTACAAAAAATGTGCAATCACTTTTGTGATTCAAACCAATCTCCAGATGACCTCAAGTGGACGATTTTGGAATCAACTAGCTCATAGAGCTCTGTTAACCGTTTTAGAAGGGAGCAGAAGTGGATTTTACGCCTCTCCACCAACAGTAAGGTGGGAACGATAAAATCCTGTGGTACGAGCTGTAATTCCCCAGTGAGTCCCCTGTGATATCAGATTCTCCCTTACCATGGATGTATTCCTATTTTCTTCATTTATGGGATTTGATCTACTATATCACCACTGACACCATGTCACATATGAGGTGATATGGTTAATATATGCAAGAGCAATTAGGTGCACCATAGTTTTCTACTACCATTACCGTCCATTATGAAAACATGTAACTGACTTAGTTTACTGCTAAGATGCCTCCTTTCAAAAACCCTTGTTGACTTTTGGCTGACCTGCATTTGAGCACCACACATTCCGAGATTGCCACCACTGAGGGATGATACCTCTGTTGCACCAGCACATGAGGTGCTTGCTCCTATGGGATCAATATCGCCCCTCGTCACCTGTCCTCATTGGCCATTTGGTCATCATTCCTTCCCGTGGCTGCACGTACCCCACCTGAGAACAATAACTCCAATTACCTGCACCTTAAAAGGCGTGTCTTCTCCTCCGCTCATTCTCTATCCAGGTGACCGGAGGAAGGTAGGTCTCTTGCACTCTCTGTGCAGAAACCACATGAGTACGGTTGCTTCTCTTGAAAACTCCCAGTTTTTCTTTTTCTTTTCACCCTAAGGCCATTTGGGTCCCCTTGATTTACTGTTTCTTTATGCTGAGTATCATTGCTCTTTTCACAGTTAGCAGCTGAGTGCTGCCCTCTGCTTTTGACCTATGGGGCATTATTTATTGTTCCAAAGGGTAAGACCCTTCACTCACACCTGAGTGTAACTAATCACTTATGATACACTGTGTAAAACCAACACAGATTGGATTTATGTTGTCTGTAACACCAAAGTCTACTTGCCTGTTCTGTTATATTCTATGCACTAGCCTGTGTTTCACTTCTTTCACGTTGTGGCAACTGATCAGCGACAACATTAGCATGTGCATGTCTATTTTTGGAGACACTATGATACAGTGTGCTGGAAAAGCGATCCTCGTCGGGTGACGAATTGGACCATACATACAAAACATTTGTTTACCGTGTGGTCTCTCTCTTTTCTCATTTATTTTCTAGGTTGGATGACCAATTTTAAACTTTTTGAACAAGGTATTCTCTTCCCGGGAAATACCTACACTGTATATTATGTGTTAAGTGTGGGGTAGGGTTATCCCCCCTTTTTTTGGGGTCCTGAAGAAACAGAGTGATCTATTTTGGGCCATCAGTCATGAAACATGTCGACCAGACCATACTCACAGATTTAGGCTACTTGGATACAACATGTCCCTGTAGTAACCCCTACCAAATTAAGTTGTTTTAATCCTGCCAGGAGAACCATCATATTAAAGTCCTGTTTGGTGTGTTTTAGACAGTTTTAATCTCCCTTAATTTCACTATACACATTCACTCCAACCCAAAAATTCAAAATGCCCTCACTCTGGCACTTCTCATCAGACAGCAAAAATAATAAGATCTCCACTAAAGCGACCCTTTGTGGCACCCGTAGGGCATTGCAGCGCTAGCCCTTCATGGAGCATGCCCGATGTGTATACATTATATTCTCACGGATGTGTTAAGTAACCAAGAAATAATCCTTTAGGATTTCTCCTTCTTTGCCCACCTTTTTTTCTTCTTTGCTTTCTGAAAGGAACAGTACTTCCACTTCTTTTTGCATTAGTCTTTCTGAGCCCAGGTACTGGACTTTTATTGGCTCCCACCACCCCCCTTTGCATTGTTTTGAGTCATATTCATGGCCAGTACAAATCTCTACAATGTCCAGAAGATATACATAACATAACATAACAAACATTTTGCTCAAATCATTAAGTGCTATTTCAAAGTGGGAGGAGAAGACGTGTGTATAGTGAATGAAAGATGAATACTCCTCTATAAGTAAGACTCTCATAGAGTGGGCAGGAGTTGCTGGTTATTATTAACTCGGACTGTCTTTAATTCACTCCCATATTAGGGTTTTATTTTCCGGTGCCTTGGTAAGTGCCTGACCAGCTGTGATGATACTGAGCTGATCTTGCCCTTCCTTTGAAGCATGTTTGAATCTGCCCGGTTAATCTTGACTCCTAACCATTCAGTAAGTATAAAGTGTATTTCTTACAATAATCATGGAGCTATTACCCTCAGGTAAGATGTCACCCTGTACAACCAGAACAAACACATGTTGAGAAGGAAGTCATATGGGACTGAGGAGAATCTGAGTGTACATTGTTTAGGTTTGTAACTTCATTAAAGGAGCTTGACAGTAAATTAATGATCACAGGTGAAATATTGCTCACTCAGCACATCCTCCCACCCAAAAGTGTAATATGTACTCCATGGATAGCCAAATCATATCAGAGTGGAAACCTTCCATACAGTAGAATAGGACTAAGTTAGCTGAAACTAGACGAATAGCTCCTTTGTACAGGTGACCACTGCTGCATTTCATCAGGGATAGTTAGGCGCCTCTTTAGGGGATCTCTCCTGATAGATGCAAGTGATTGAATAAGATAAATCAAGCTTAATCAATGTAGCAGATAATGCAGAGGAAGGTCTAAAGCTATGTGAAGTCTTTGAAATGACTCTTTCAAAGAGGCCTACTAAATAGACAACAGAGCTGTCTGTTTCTACCTGTTGTCAAGGGGGGTTCTCAAGGATTGAAGGACAAAACAGAATCTGGTGTAATCCCTGCACAGTGGACTTGAGGAAGAAAGGCTAAGCCCCTCTTCTGAAGAAATCTCACTCCTTCGTCACAAAGAAGGCTTGGGTACTGAACTGTCCTTGCAGTTCCTCCATGTGTACGCTAGAGAGAACCTAGTGACAGAACGTAAATATTGACTGAACTCTCATCTTATTGTCCAAAGATGCTTCTTCAGTCGCATGGTAAGGACACTGCAGCATAGTTGTATAAGGGTATCCTTAAATCATAATTTCTGGGCACTGAACATATTTTCTTTAGTAGTGGAGAATTATTTGCCAATGCCAGCTGTAAACATTGAAGGTCCTATCAAGAACCCCAGCTTCAGCCTTTCTTTCTAATATGGAATCTCTTGACCTAAATAGCTGTTTTTGGTCAATGTCCTGATCCTGTGAGTTGTCTTTCACTCTTTGCAGGATATTGTAATTGGCTTCCAAAAGTGTGCCAAAGTTCATGCATTCATATGTCGTCAAGTGCTTGAAGAGTACAAGGGTTCTCTTTTTGCTATTGAGCTGGTAAGAACCATGTATCTCTTTCTGTCTCATATTTCAAACTTTCCTAAGCAGCAGCGGTTCACATTTACAAAAGTGTGTTTTACAATTAGATAAAAGTTTACAAGAAAGAAAAGCAAAAATATGTCTAAAGACTTATGCAGTCTACAACACCGAAAACAAAAATGTATCAAATAGATGGGCAGTGCAGCCTCCCATGCCTGATGTGTATATAACATTTGTCAAAGAAATGTTGAAATTTGTTTCGGAATTTTATTTTGAAGGCGCTTATGATACCAAATGCAACAACCTCTTAAAGTCACCGTAAATGAAAAGTAATTCAACCTTTAAT
Organism: Triturus cristatus; assembly: GCF_964204655.1. Classification (NCBI taxonomy): domain Eukaryota; kingdom Metazoa; phylum Chordata; class Amphibia; order Caudata; family Salamandridae; genus Triturus; species Triturus cristatus. The sequence continues at coordinate 80,240,783 of NC_140582.1, read as the reverse complement.
TCCTCCTTTGCATTACTCATGACGACAAAAGTGATAGAGCACAGACGGAACGGACACTCTCCAAGACAACTCACCTTTAGGAATGTGGATGTTCAATATAATACCGGGTCTAAGACCAGGCCCTGGACTCAAGGGTGGAGGGGTGCTCAGGATCAAATATCAGGCATGGGTAAAGGCTGGGCTCTGCATCCACAAAACACAGAATATAGTTACATTGAGGAAAGGGACAGGGCTGCATGCATATTCCATAGCACACAGCTTACAGTGTTCAAAACTGCTGCTGAAATAGTGACTGGCCCTGGCCATGAGGCAGCTGGTACTGGCCCTGGTGTGTTGTGTTACAGGACTACCTGTCCTCTCTTTCCGCAAGGTGGAGGGACCTTCATGATGTCAACGTGAATAACCCACCCTGAAACATGGGTAAGTCAGTGTGATTGCATTGTAGGGGCAGAGAACAACACATACCACTCTATGCCTAGGACAAGGCCAGTGAGGATCATTGTATTGAGGGACAGAGTGATACTGAGGCCATGGTGGATAAGGCAATTTTCATTGGTCATTGGTATTGCAGGGCATATTCTTTGTGGCCTTCCTGGACCTGATGGGGTTGGGGAAGATGTGTGTGTTTGTTTGTGTGTGTATGTATGTGTATGCATTGTGTGTGTGTGAATAAGAGTTATGGTACACATTACATTTAGGTGTAGGGTTAAGGTAGGTATAAAGGATAGAGATAGACTTTAGGTTGTGTATATCTAGCCAGTTAGGGAACAGCTGTTGTTTAATGTTAGTCTTAGGGATAACTTTAGGGCTGAGATGAAGTATGGGTATGATACGGGGTTAGGGTAAAGGATATTGTTAAGGTTAAATAATCATTTGCTGACTAGAACTAGGTTTAGGTTTATGAAAAGGGGTGGGTAAATTATGCTGTTAGTATTAGGGGTATTGGGTTTGGGTTATAGTACAGAACAGTCGCGGGCAAGTGATGGGCATAGCGTTATCTTTAGGCATAGGATTTGGAGTTCGTGTACCTTACAACAAAAGTCAGATCCTCTCAAATAATTTCAAATATTTATACTGCATTAAAACGTCATGTCTCTTCCTGCGCTAACACTCCTGAGAGCACAGGTGAATTACTTATGTCTCTACACAGCAGCCATTTTAGTTACTCATTCCGGACTACTTTTTTCAGTGGTTAACACTACTGTACACAGTGAGTGCAGGTGCGCTTTCTCGCGGATCTTGAAACTGCTTGTTTTTTTATTGTTGTCATGTGCTTTTATCTTGACACACTGCTGGCACAGGGGCTTTATTTCAATTTGTGGCATTTCCGTTGTTTACTGTATGCTCCTTCACGGCAGCTGCTTCATTGATGTAAGCGGTTTCACAAACAAATTGGAATTGCAACAGCACGCTGCCTGTTGTTTAAAAACTCTTTTTCTGTAGGGAGAGCACACTTCTGATAGCGCCCAATGCTGTGTTGGCTTAAACACTACTTCCAAGTTGTTAAAATCAAATAGGAGCGCCCAGTCATATCTCATTGGAAGCAAGCCTGCCTATAAGACACAGCAGTAAGATCTTATTTCAAAGTATTTTATTGGTTGTTTCCAAATAAAGCAATACATATAGTACATTAAATAAAAGGACATAAGGACTAGACATGCAAAAAAAAGCAAAGTAACGACACTAAAACAACAAAAGCATTAAGTAATCAGGTAAGTGTGGCTGAATATCACATTTTTATTCACAAGTATTGCTTGGCTAGTGTTTATCCAGACACTAAGTAGATTAACAATTTCACATAATGTGACTGCATAATCAGCAAGAAGTATCTTAGCTCAGGGAATAGAACGTCTCGGGTATCGGTGTGGATCAATGATCTATAGGGTGGTGCCCTCAGTCAGGCCAAACAAACCCTAGAGCGAGTATGATGTGGGGAGATTAGGTTATCAGGTCTGTTTTGGTTCATGGCGGTCTGTGTGAGTTAAAATAGAGATCAAGAGTGTCCCACATGTGTCTGATAAGGGCTTTTCATGGTGAATTCTGGAGCGCTATGTTGTCAGCCCCCCTTAAGTTGGTGACCCAGTTTAACCAGCAATTAAAGGATGCGTTGCGTGTATCTTTCCAATTGTTAAGTATGATCTTAACTGCTGCTGTTAGAAGTAGGTCCAGCAGCGCCCTATCTTCTTCACTCAATGACTCTGCTTGGAGGTGACCGAATACCAGTGTCAGTAGATCTCTATTAGGGTAGTAAGAGAACAGTTTAGATATGAGTTTGAAGACCTTATCCCAAAAGGGTACAACACAATTGCACAGAATTAGTAAGTGTTCCAGATCACCTATTTTATCGTTACAATTCCAGCATATGGGATCTTCACGAATTTTGTGTGAGTGTAATCGGGCTGGTGTCCAGTTGACCTTTTGCAGTACCCAGAACTTCGTCTGGGAGAGTGCAGGACTGATTTTATTCCTCATGATTGAGTTCCAAGTTTTGGACCAGTCCGTCTCCAAGATTGGGAAGGAGGAGTGTAACTCCCAGAAGGATGTGAGCTTCTTATTGAGAGTAGACTGCTGTGGGTGTATTAATCTTTAGATCCAGGAGACCTGGTGGCCTAAACTGTGTAGCTTTGACAGATATTGTGGGAGGGAAGGGGGTAGGGTTGATAGTTTCGCTTTAGTTAAAGCAGCCTTTATTTTTAGGAAGTTGTAGAATTCGATTGGATCTAGGTTGTATTTAGCCTGTATTTCCTTAAAGGTTTGTGGGTGGGCTCCATTATAGAGTTGCTGGGGAAAATAGATACCCTTGTTAATCCATGATTCGTTATGTAGGGTGTTCCCTTTATATAGAATTGTACGGTTGTCCCAATGGGACTCAAGATTCGGCTGTCTGATGCTAATGTCTAACAGTTTGTCTACTTTCAGCAGGGCGGACTTTGTCGTTTTGAATATGGGCTTTGAGCAGGTGACCTTGTTGAGCTTTGCAGTAAGAAGGGTTGCTGGGGCAAGATTCTTGAGTAGCGATTTTTCAATGTCCAGCCATACTGGGGTGTATCCTTCTGGTGGGGCAAGCTAGTATGAGCCTTGTTTGGCTAAGAAAGCCGTCTGGTATAGTTTAAATTCAGCTAGATTGACCCCTCCCAAGGATTTGTTTAGTCTGAGTTTTTTCATACTAATTCTAGCTTTTTTCCCTTTCCATAAAAATTTCGAGAGTAGGATGTCCAATTTATGGTGGAAGGCCTCTGATAGAGTGAGAGGGAGCATAGTTATTAAATAGTTCACTAGAGGAGAGATCATCATCTTGATGGTCTCAATCCTACCCCACCATGTTATGAATCTCGGGGACCATGCATGAAGCAGATTTTTGATTTTGTCTAGGGTTCTAGTGCCATTGTGTTGGAGCGTCTCTAATGTAGTGCTGCCAAATTCGATCCCCAGATATTTGATGTGCCCCGGTTGCCATGTAAGGCCGGAGAAGCATAATATTTCTCGTGTGCAGTGAATATTTAGGGGCTTGACCTCGGACTTATCGTGATTTAATTTATACCCGGAATGCCTAGAGTATACTTCTATGGTGATCATTAGGGCTTTGATGGATTCTCCCGGATTCTCTGTAACAATGAGGATATCATCCGCGTATGAGGCTAATTTCACATGCATATCCCCAAAGTTTACCCCGCTTATTTCATTGTTGTGTTTGATATCCTGAATTAGTGGTTCCAGGGCTAGAAGAAACAGAGCAGGGGAAACGGGGCAGCCTTGTCTAGTGCCTTGTTCTAGCTGGAATGACTCCGAGAGGGTTCCATTAATTGCTATTCGGGCAGTAGGGTCTGAATATAATGCCATAACCATGTTAATATATGGATCACCCAGATTGAAGGATACCATGCAGTGTTTTAGGAATGACCATGATACTCTGTCAAATGCTTTTTCTGCGTCTAGTGTAATGGCGATAGAGGGGGCAGGGGTGATTTTAGCTTTCTCTAGTATATGACATAATAATCTAGTATTGTCATTAGACATACAATTTTTGAGGAACCCTACCTGTGAGTTACTGATTAATTTTGGAAGGATCGCATTTAGTCTATTGGCTGGGATTTTTGCATAAATCTTACAATCCACGTTGATCAACGAGATTGATCTGTAGTTTTTTGTTAAAAGGGGATCTTTTCCTTCTTTCGGTATGACAATGATATTGGCTTCCCTCATTGATTTAGAAATGCAGCCTTCTTTAGCTATGGAGTTAAAAAGTTTTAATAAGGTGCGTTGAAGCGACCTTTCGAACTCCTTGTAGAAGGAGGCTGAGAAGCCATCCAGGCCCGGGGCTTTATTGTTCTTAAGTGACTTGATAGAGCTCGAACGTTCTTTTTCAGAGATAGGGTTTCCCAGCGCAGAGCTGTCTACCTCTGATAGTTTTGGTAGGTTTAGTGAATCTAAATATTTTACGCAGTCCTCTGAATCTATTGTTTGTTTGTTTTTGTATAGATCCTCGTAAAAAGAATGGAAGGCCTTTAATATTTTGTTTTGTTTGGTTTGGATATCCTTGTTGGCGTCTTTGATCGAGGAGATATTAAACTGTCTTTGTTTGTGTTTGAGATAGGAGGCCAATAATTTGCCTGCTTTGTTTCCTTCACAGAGCTTGAGTGCCTTGAATTTATTAATCCACACTCCAGCACGTTTGCTCACAATTTTATTATATTCGTATTTCTTCTTGACCAACCGATGAAGGACTTCATTGTTATATATCTCCTTGGCATGTTTTATTTCGAGTAATTTGATTTCTCTCTCGAGTGATTCGAGTTCAAGATTTAGTTTCTTATTGATCTGGGCTTTAATGCCAATAATGAACCCTCTGACAGTTGCTTTAAGTGCGTCCCACATGGTGGAAGTACTTATATCTGGGAGGTCGTTTGTTGCAATGTATTCCTTGATTGCGGTTGCGATTTTCATTTTGTTTACTGGGTCAGAAAGTATCTCATTGTTGAAGCGCCACCTTTTCGAGGGTGAGATTGGATGGGTACCTGCAAGCTTGATGCTGATGCAGGAGTGATCTGAGTCTAATTTGGGGGCTATATCTGTTTGGTCTATGAGGTGTGTGAAGATACTTGAGATTAGGATGTAGTCCATTCTAGAGAAGGAGTTGTGTGGGGCTGTGAGATTGGCAGTGAGATCTTAGATGGGACTAAGAGGGGCTGCAAGCAAGACGGGGAAACTTGGGGTATAAGCTGCAGAAGGCTGCATTCTTCTCTGCAGGTTTTGTCCTCACCCAGCAGGAACTTTCAGTTTACTTGTGTACTCTCTTTCTGGTCTCCTCCTTCTTACTTTGCGCACATGTTTTCATGTTTAACAGCGTGAACACCGTAATGATAATTATTTGTGTTTTAATGTATAGCTCTTGTAGCTGTAGTTTTGTTGTTTCAGTGGTGCTACACATCTTGAAGATACTATTTTTAATAACCCAGGCACAAATAAATATCATGTAGGCCCAGGGCTTTAAGTGGGCTGGGTCTTGCCGGTCCACCATCAGTTCTAAAAAGCAGGTGCTGAGACGGCTCCTTATCCGGCTCTCTATTTGCCCATACCCTCCGGGTAGAAACCTCAATTTTGTCTGACTCCTGTTTTCACTGGAATGTCTGCTCTGATCCTACTGCTTGAAGAAATAATGTTCATTGTTGCTGGGAAGCGTGCCTCTTTTTCCAGTGCAGCACACTGTGCATTACAGCAAGGCACTTTCTAATATAATGCAGAGAACATCATTACAGTGTTCACCACAAATGACATTAACTTTCATTGTCCTCTACTAGAAAAGGTTTCTACCCTTCATGCGCTTGTATAATTTTACAATCAAGGCAATTATGATACTTACATGCTGTTGTTACACAAAAGGACATATTCCCCAAGCAGGGCACTCCAAGGCCAAGTTATGCTGTTTTCTGTTTTTTTCCGGCAGTTTATATAGAGCGAACTTGGTTCCTCGCCCCTTTGAGAGACCCACCAGTGTTTTCATCCCACATAGGCACTTCGTCGCAGGCCAGGGTTTATTTCACAAAGCATGCTCCAAACAGTAACTTGCTACATTCCATTTTTTTCTTTCTGAGCGTGATGAACTGGCAACTGTGATAAACGTTTATGCGCCTCGTAATTCAGCATTAACTGCAGCTGGGTGAATCACAGTGATATAGTGTTGGATAGGTGCATAATGCACCCTGGCAGCTGGGGTTGCTGCTCATTGCTGGGGGCTTTGTTTCAATTATTTTGTGGCTAATCTTGTTAATTATTTTCTAATTCTAACTCCTATGGCCTTGCACCCCTCACACTGCAGTGGAACTGAGAGTGCGAGCAATTAATTGTCCCTTGCCACCTGGGCTGTCTGCAGGTAGGGACTTTCAGTGCATAGCCTGGCCCACACTGAAGCAGCCTCTCACTCCGTGTGCCGCCAGTTCAATAAAATGTGAACATCGGCTACTTTTCTTAGAAAGTAAAGGTGGGTCAAAAGGTTGATATGTGTATGAAATGAATGGCAAACTGTACGTACTACACTATAAACATTTTGGTAACCATCGAAGTCGTTATCTGATCTGAAGACACTTGCTACATGTGTTTCTTTTATTATATTGGATTATACTATAATTACATGTACAGTTGATTTTCCTAGGATTACATTTGTACATGTGTGCTGCTTTCATGGGAATTCTCCCAAGGGCAGGATGACATGTTGCACATTTATTAACACTCATAATTTCTGCGTCTACAATTTTGTCCACTGCCCCTATATCGTGGCCAAAGCACACGCTGCCATTTTCTTAGTCGGGCAAACTGCTACCAACGACTCATAAACCACAATATCTGCTTGGTCACTCTATCTTGATCTCTGCCTCACTCTGAGAATGCGGAAGAGAACACATTTGCGCCGGTACAAGCAAAACATTGCAGCACTATTCAGGTATCTCCCAGATGGTAAACTACACACCTGGATGAAGTCATGTTTTTTTGGTCTCAGCTCTAGATGGAGCACATGCGCTGTCTCAAATCGAGACATGATGCATCTACTACATGGGCTCTAGTCTGCCCATAGGCTTTCCATTTGCTGCCACCAACGTCACTCTTCAATTTGATCCACATAATTCCACAGCACGCCATGCCACATATATCCACTACACAACTTCACACCAGGCCACACAATTCCACAACAAACAATACCAATCGACTACATCTCTCTCTTGCCCTTTCGCCAACCCTGTCATCTCTCCCCCACACTCACTGCTCCTCTCATTTCTCCCTCACACTTCCAGTACCCCCTCTCATCTCACAATACCACCGTCTCTCTCATCCCTCCCCCACACTCCCTGTCCCCTCTCTGTACTGCCTGCTCTCACACACTACCTTCCTGTACTTCCTCACACTCTGCACTGGTACAACTCTTGCCTCCCCTTCATGGGTACCCCTTTTACTCGTACCTCTACCTCTCTCCCTCTCATACTCTCTCTCACCCCTCTCTCTCGCGCTCATGCACTGTTACCGCTTCTCTCTTATGGTTCACTTCAACTCTTCAAGCACAGTTTCTTTCCCGTGTCATTTCAAACTTTTTGTACCTCAAAGCCACGCTCTCCTCCTCTTCTTCTGGTGTCTCCTGCGTACACATGTGCTCCCTCTTTATGCATCTGTGGCCTTCTCTCCCCTATCTATTCACCATACCACATAATTCAAATACACCACACAATTTCATCCCACACAATTCCACAACTAACAATTCGAATATAACCCACAAAATTCATCTCCACACCACATACATCCACTACACTCCAAACCAAAACACATAGCTAAAAGACATTGTCATTTACAATGTCAATAGCTTTGACTCTTGCAAAACCGAGACCTATTGTATTGTAAATGTTTGTTAAATTATGCAATCCAATAACTGTGTGGGTCTCCACTCATTGAATGAGGGTTATAACAGGGGTGATGAAGATGATCATTGGCTAGCAAAAGCAAGGCAATGAAATGCTCAGACTAGATTAATAGATTAAAGAAATGCAACAGCACCAAAAAAGGTAGAAGAGAGGTACCTACCTTAACCAATAATTGTCGATCCAGAAACATGTAACATGATTCTCTAAGAATACGTTAGTCACAACAGCAGTCCCAGCTCTTACTAGTTAATCTAACACTCTGCACTTGTATTGCACGTATGTATGAATAGATATTTCTATAAACTGAACATCAGAAATATTGGAGTGTTGATGGATGGGCCAGCTCATCAAATAATGTACTCCATTCGGACAGGGCAGTGGAGTCATGTACTCCACTGTCCTGGCAGACATACAGCCCACCATATTGAAGTATTTCTGCCAGCCTGAAAATCCCATGCTAGTTTGTAGAACGTGAGTCAATAAAAACGAAAGTTGTGGGAAAATCCAGCTGGCACAACTGCAGGATTGACTTTGACAGTGAAGTAAACAGATTGGTGGAGTTTCATTGCTGCATTTCACCTTGATTCAAGAGCCGCTATTGGGCAAGAGGCAATTCTTGTTGATTTGTCCTTTTAAATTCTTTTGTTTGAGTTTTTAACAATTTTAAGATCACAATACTGTAACACAGCATCGTCATCCATCCCATGCTCCCCTTAATCAACAACCGATTTAGTTCTAGAATAAAATGAGGTAGCACCACTTAAGTCCACTGCGACTGGTCCGGTGAACTATAGATGGATCTTGCCCAGACTACTGTGCGCTTTCCCCAAAGACCCTCCTATGGGCTGTCTGCTCTTGGTATTTTTTGCTGCTCTTTCCACTGTCCCCAGATTCTATCATACTTTTGTGGGCATCCTCTGGACCTATACACTGCTTCCTTAGCTAAAGAGCAGTATTCCATCCCTCTTAGCCACTATGAGATTTGGGGCCCCTGGATCTCAAATGGCCCGCTATGTGACGTTTAGCCAAAACACAACCTCTGCCACCAATACGTTTTTGTCCCCTTACCCATCCCATCCAGGGAATACTTCCATGATTCCCAATATGGGGTTGCGTTCTATCAGAAATCGACATGCCATTTCTAGGTTGGAGAAAAGCAGGTTCCAATACACCTGAATCACCCAGCATCCCCATGCCACATTCAGGGTCGCTATCCCACCGCATCCTCCACAGCCTGTCAGGGATGTGATACATTCTGTGAAAGTATTTAACCTGGTCTAATCTCAGGCAAGGCAATATTTCAAATTCTCCAGTTGCCAGTGTTTGCCTCAATTCATTTGTTGTCGTTCAAGGGACGCAGTTCTGACTCCTATTTTTGCTTCATTTTGTTTAGCAGGTCTGGCACGTTTATCACCAGAGTTCCGTACAAGCAAGATCTGTCCTTCCTACAATAGCTAAAGTAAAAAACAGGGACCCCCTGAAAATACTGAAAGTACCCAGGACAGGGAAAATACAATTCTGAACAATAACAATCCTAGGCCACTAAGAGGCTAAATGAACATCTCAAGCCCTATATATGTAGAACCATTTGATATACATTGAGAACCAGTGTACAACACAAATAGATTAACACTTTAATTTTATTAATATATTTTCATGTAACGGTTAAAAATTCCTTTGTTGACATAAAAAAATATCACTACAACGACCATGATGTATCATGATAGACACTTGATAATTGCAAACATTAATACATGACTAATATTAACATTTAACAAACAACAAATACCGATATTTTGATATAGCGGAAAACAGCATAAATCAAAAAACAATATTATGAATCTAAAAGAGCGGCTGTAAAAAAAATCTTGATTTTCTCTACGCGCGTTTCGACGTGCTAGACGCCTTCTTCAGGAATGCCACTTTAGTTCCTAGACATACCCATATCTTATACTCAACGGAATGCCGCAAAGGGACACTAAATGGAAAGACTAATTCTCTTTAAATGATAAATCTGGTACATAGAAATCTGGGAAGCTACAGTTTCTTTAGGGTTACTGGCTACTAAGGCTCATACATAGAACATGTCCCCAATGTATTCACTTGACCGGAGTGATTTCATAAAACAGTATTTATTATTTATAAAAAATGTTTATGTTTTTTCTCTTTTTCAGAAAGTTGATTTTTATGAATAAACACCGAACATAACAACAGACAAATAGAATAGTCCAAGAATGCCAATTCTTCAATATATTTCATGTACTAAGTTTCATGAATGGCTTGGTATCTCAGTTAATCTAGCATGACTGAATAGAATAGGACAGACAACACAGTTTCAATATGAACAAATATATAATACACATGGGAAAGAAACAATTACAACATAACATTAGCCTGAGAGTAACCCCACACTCAATGATCAAACATGCATTCATTCCCATCACATGCCTCATCCATACTATCATTCATACTACATCAACAGATAATACAAATAACTCTTCAAAAACATATAAGGGATCCAGTAAGTCAGATGGAAATCCTTCACAATGTGACTACGCTATGCTGATACATCACAGCAGTTTCTTCTTTGATTTGTGTCTCAAACTGGATTCCCGTCTGTAAAAGGTAGGTCAACGCACGTTTCGGTGGGTCATCAAATAAAACCACTGTTGCAGGGATTCTGCTTATGCACAGAACTATGCGCAAGAAACCAGGACATCAGAGAATTGTGGTGTACCAGAAACTCCCCTCAGAACTAAGAACCCCTATCCGACTAGCTTAGTGTCACATTCGTTATACGAGATTTAGCTCGGCGGTCCCAATGTATAGACAACCCAGAACAAGCGACTTAGATACTCTCAGGAATGGTGGGAACCCAAAATACCCGTTGGTAGCTATATATCAGTCCACAACAGAATAACTAAGACACGGTAAAGTTTAAAGAGTTTATTTTATAAACCTCGCGTCCTAAGATGTAGTACTTTGGCTAACACAAGCAGACAAATGGTTAGGATCAGCACCATCAGCATTGTTACAATACCATAGAAAATGAAAGGAGCAATCATAATAATAATGACCGTGGAACACAACCACCCTCCTTTCTCTAGCAACTAATAAGGTATTATTAGACTAATAGAAGGTCTCTTAGGCTTGCATGGGGGACCCCATACCTTATAGATCAGCTTAGTGGAATCACATCACAGGATCAGCTAGGCTCTCTCCTGCAACAGCTCTTCATTTCGAATGTAACAGAAAACATGCTGCTCTGTAATATTAAAGGGCTCGTCTTTCAGGTATTGGCAGCTGTATGTATGTTATGGCTAAGAAGTGGTACGATCAACCTGAACACAACAACCTGCCCCGTCTAGTGACCCAGACTCGTTCCTTACACGGTGTACAGACCAAGGTCACAGCTCGCTGTTAAGGATGTTAAACAACAGACGGTTCTCATGTGAAGCAAAGTCGAGTCAGCAGTTCTCAAATGAATAACATGTAACAACAGTGTCGCGTGCAAAAGCAGCAGAAGCAGCAAGCTGGCTTTCTAACAGCCATCGAGGTTATGCTAACTTAGCGTTGTACAGAGGGCGTGGTTAACCCACACTACACCACCTTCATCAGGACCACTTATAATTCAATACCAATGCAAAAATGTGTTGGGTGGGGTAAATCTGAAAAAATGATGAAACATATGTTTGAATCAAACCGGCCAATTACATGGGACAAAAAACTAATATTCAATGATTAAAGGTTACTAAAACCAATTTTCACCGCTGAAAAGCAGAAACTGTGACCCAGTCACATATCAACCACAGAGCGTGACAGCTATCAATTGCATGCTATTGTTGGAGTCAAGTAACATAAGATATAAGGACTTTACTTTCTCTTGAATACAATGAAATGATATTGTGTATACGGGCCGCATGTCCAGTAGCGACACAAAGGAACATAAGATGAGCAACAGTCAAAGTATACACTATAGATGAAAAGGCAGAAGATTTCACCAAATAAGTCAGTGAAGAAAGAAAACCTCCAAGATATAGGAAAGTGCCACATAGGTAAAGCAGATTGGTGAATAGAATATTTACACATGAGGACATTATGATGGAATAAGCACCTGGGTCGGTTTATTGGTCTCCCATATGTTGGACACACAATCAGTCAACCTAGAAAGGTGACTCTGTGTTTTTTTGCCGGGCTATGCAAAGGTATAGTAAGATCAGCATTATACCCATCCGGTATTTTAAAATGTTCTCTTTCAGATGGATATTAAATCCTTTGCTAAAATATTTTTGTGGTGTGACTGCTACATAGTTGTTTTGTTTACCAGCAGTGTGCTCCCTTTGAAAATGCAGCCTTATATTCTTCCAATGACAGTGCTTTGATGGTCTTGGTAACTGCAATCTTGAAGCTGGTGTGGGACGCTGATGTCGCCCATAAGTTGTCCAAGCCAAGTTGACTTAGGGAGTGAGTTCTTTCTTAGTTATAGTTCAACCCAAAGTTGTCAGTTCAGTTTATCTTGCTCTTCCCCTCTGATCTTGTTCCAGCATTTGATAAATATGCCCCTTCTGACCAGTGATTGCTTCTGTAACCCAAACACTATCCTTATTTGGGCAAGGAATGTATTTTGGGAGGCTGAAGATTGTTCTAAACAACCTGGTGATTATTGTTTTGAACAGTAGTGGCGTCTCTTCCTCTCATTGCCTCGTCCCGTAGGTTATCGTTGGAAGGAGTTAGGCTTGGATAACCTCTAATACAGGGCCCAGAGAGGGCCTGGCAATCACTTTCTTAAAAGTTTTCATAGCGAAGGTTATTGTATTGCCTTTTTGTTTAAGTGCTTCCATATGAGGGTTGAAGGAGCCTTTGTTATCTAGCAGAACACCCAGGTATTTGTATTTGTTTGGCGATTCTAGTTGGTGTGTGTGTGGAAACCTGACCAGTGCATGTTAGCGCCGTAAGTAAAGAAAGAACTGGGATCTGTGTTAAGTTTATTCAGCTTTGAGTGGGTCATAGAACATCATATGGTGTGTCTGCCAGACATCTCCCAATTTAGGGATCCCCAACTTATCTCAGTGCCCGGGAGCCCTATCGTTTCCGACAGCCATGTACTCATCCAAGTAGCTTCTTCCTAGTGGGCACCTTACACTATCGTATCCACTGTAGTGCCTCTTTCCAGCTAATCATAGGAATAACTAAAATGGCCAGGAGAGTGGGCAGGAGGGACTCCCCATACACCCAAAACCCTGTTGCCTGCCTGGTTAAGAGAGTCTGCTTGAATATCGTAGGTGGGTCTGACTGATCCCAAAGATCTATTCATTAACTGCAAGCAGCTGGACTGCCCACTAATACAGTATGATGTCTACTGCCCCTAGTCTGCCATTATAAGGGGATTGTATGCACTTATTATGTGTGATTTACAGCATCTATCCTCCCTTCTTGTAGCTATTGATGTTGGACTGTAGAGTTGTAAACCAATGGGTAGGGATTTTGTGGAGGTAGTGCTGCAAAACATATAACAGCTTTGGCAAGGCCCGCATTTTGAAGAGGACTTTACACCCCATCATGATCGAGGAAGGGAGCTCCATCTCACCATATATATCCCTTAAATTTGCGTGTCTAAGGGATGATATTCCTGCCCCAACGTTTCTGTGGGTCTCTTGATATGCGCATGCTCAAGTGTTAGAAATTGGGTTTCTGGTTGACAGTTGTATGCACCCTGTCCCAGCAGAAGCCATAATCCTTATCAGGGTAAGCTAGTTTCACACTAAAAGATAATCTGTGCTCATCCTCTGGTAGGTTTGCACAGAGCAGTGAGGCTTATCTAAAGAGGCAATGTGTAACTTATTTGTGCAAAACACACACATACACAGTAACACAATGAATACACCACAAAAAGACTCCAAACAGGTAGAGGAAAAATAGGTTATTATATTACAAACAAAACAAAACCAAAATGATAAAAATCCAATGTACAGACATTGAGATATTGAATTTTAAAGGCATAAATGCAGTAAAGTGCTTAGAAGCAAGTAGCACTAACAAGGTTACTTTAAGTTGAGCTGGGCCGGGTCAAATTCAAAGTTCAGGCTGACCACATGGAAGCGCAAGCCAGCTGAAGAACCCACGCAGGACCCAGTGAACAAAGCACCTTTCCTGATCGCAAACAGTGAGATGTAAGCATCTGCTCCACGTAGTGAAGACGATGTGTCAGTACTGAAGACGGGTGCTGGAGTCAAGAGGTGTCAACAATTTGTCGCATCAATTTCACCAAGCTGCTGTGGTGGTGATACGCTGCCTGACACGCCGATCTCTGGAGGCAAAGTGCTGGTTCCGATGTGATGTCCTGATTTTACTCCAGCAACAGGATTGATGCACCGGTTCTGTTACACACAGACAGAAGGTGCATCAAATTCTAAACTGTAAGTATCTGGGACACTTCCAGTAGGTTCAGGCGCACTAGTAGGGGTAGAGACTTTGATATCCCAGAGTCTCAAGCAACAGGAGTCGAGCCAAGAAGCCCTTGGAGATCACTTGGAGGGAAGGCAGAGTCCAGCTCTCCTTCAGCAGAGAGCAGCAGACAGCAGGGCAACACAAGAGAAAGGCAGGCTTTCCAAACCTACAGTCCAAAGATTAGTCATTTAAGCAGCACAGCAGTCCTTCTAACAGTGATTCAGTTCAAGATCCAGACGTGTCTAATTTTGGAGGGCTGGGTCAGAAACCTAGTACTCATACCCAAAATTGCCTTTGATATGGGGGTGACATCAAAGCAGCTCTCTGAAGTGCACATGTTCCCCTTTAAGCCCAGTCCTTTCTATCAGGCTTTCTGTGGAGGGTAATCAGTCCTTTGTGTGGAAACAATATTCTGCCTAGTCAAGTGAAGTGGTAACCTCAGCCTTCATCCTGCCCAGGCAAGGCCATCAGAATGCAGATGTGTGTAGATGATTACTCAAACACACCTATCCTTCCTGTGTTGTGGCTGTCTAGAGGGAATGCAGAAAGTGTAGCTGTTAGCTATCCCAGACGTGTATTGGAGATAGCCTGTCAGGCACCCAAAGCAGTGAGTGCAGAGAAATATCCACTTTCTAATAGTGGCATTTCTAAAATAGTAGTGTTAAATTCAACTTCACCAGTTCGTAGGTTTTAACACTACCATTTCAAGCATTTGAAACATGAAAAAGATACTCCTCACTGATCAGGAATTATAGCTTAATAAGTATATTAAGGAAGTCCTAATACTAATCTTTGAGAGGAGTAGGCCTCACAGTAGTGGGGGTGGAATATATATTGTTTAGTAGTCAATTAAAACTATAAACACAGCACAGTACACAATACAAAGCATTCAACCATAAAACATCATATTATGGGACTTTACATTTTCCGTCAACCCTTCCTATCTATAGGGATAAAAATGCCAAATACAGATGTTAGAAATATTGAGATGGCTTGATCAAGGACCAACAATATCCCTGGTTAGAATAAAGTTTAAAAGTTTGCAGAGTTGCCAATTATCGTACGCCTAAATATACCACTATAGGTGTTAAAGTGTGTGTGTGTACAACTTCAAGCAGCGAGAGTAGGTACTCTGCTAAGTGAACAATGGTTTTCAGCCAAATATGGTACCTGTAGACGAGACAGTGCTTTATTAAAGTACCAATGCGCATATGGGGCAGATGGAATGCATTCCGCTGCAACATTTGCTCCCCCCAGCCGAGGCCTCAGACCCTGACCTAAGCGACTAAATTGCAAGAACTACCACAGGAACACATGGGCGGCTTGGAAGCGATATTTATTCATTTACTGTCTTGAAAGTTGGGATGTAACTAAAACCTGTATTTTATGTCACTCGTAATCCTACCTTGAAAACTGTACAAAATAAGTTTGCTAATATCTGCTGTCAGCAAGTTTGTTAAGATAAACAATATATATATATATTTTTAAAGTACCAATGCTCAAGACAAAAGTGCCAGGTTGAGTAAATTATTACCTTAGGAAGACTGGATAGGGAATGGCCACTATGGGGGACTCTAGCAGCCTGACCTTGCAGTTTACCTGCTCATGTAAATTTGCCTAAAAGACAGCCGGGGTTGTCGCGGCCTAGGATCAGGTTTTTTCAGGACCTCCTCCCCCCAAGTTCACTCAGTACTCCAAATTACTCAGTTTAAAGATTTTTTAAATTATAGCCAACAACTGCACTAATCTAATGTTCAACATTGTATTAATTGGGTCCATTGACTCCACAAGTGCAGTCCTACAGGATATGATTCCCAGGTCAAGAAATTTTGACCTTAATAGGCTTCTATGTTGGTCCGTCTGCATTGGGCAGATGCATATAATGTGGAGCAAAGTCTCCGTCTCCTGATGACACAGACAACAGGCCCGGACTTCGGGTAGGGCACCCATTCTCCATTTTGGCATGAGGTCTAGTGTGGGTATCTCTCCAAATCTGAGGGCCAGAAATGACTGTTTGACCTTCCGGTTAAAAGGTGCTGTCAGCAGGAGCGATTCTCCTGGGATTGAATAAGATTTCAACACAAACCACCAATGACAATGTTTGGACAGCTTTTCCTTATCCGCAGACCAGCTTTGCAATCTGGTCAACTTATTTACAACTCACTTAAAGTTTGACCGGAGATCTTAGAATTCCAAAGGTCGCCCAACTCCAAAGACCTGATACTATTATCAAGATGTTTTTTGTGGGAGCCATTTCCCCGTTGTAAATTAAGAGCCGACTAGATTTGCCAAAGTGTTATCAGCCACTGCTTGCAATTTATGACAAAGCCTTACAAATGCCCCCGGCTAGGCAAGTGACTGTTCTGTAAGTGAAAATTCTAACCAGGGTTGAGCAGGTGAGGCCGACCTAGGTAGCCTGATGGAGCAGAGGAGCCTCATCACCTAGCATTATGTCCAATCTATATGCAAGGGTTGGCAACAATTTGACTTTCATAACTGCTCCAATAGGTTTCAGATCATGACCTTTTATGGATCTAGCCAGTGTTGAAAATCCATAATTAATGCCCTGGGCTTTAGCCCTAATCACCTTTTTCTGAGATGCAAAGGTGCCATTTGCATTGTTTAGACAGTAGTGAAAAATGAAATATGCTGTTTGTCACTACCAGGACATGCAAACCATAAAAGTACATGTCCTACCTTTCACTTACATAACACCCTGCCCTTAGGCCTACTTAGGGCCTACCTTAGGGGTGACTTATATGAGATAAAAGGGGAGTTTAAGGCTTGGCAAGTAGTGTTAAATGCCAAGTCGAAGTGGCAGTAAACTGCAAGGACAGGCACTGTAGTGACAGGCCTTTGACAGGTTTCAAAGGCTTCCTCTGTTGTTGGCGCATTCAGAGCTGCAGCCCACTAGTAGCTGCAAATTGTCAGACCCTAGGCATATGGTATACCACCTTACAAGGGACTTACAAGTCAATTAAATTGGTCATGTAAGTATACGGCACTTGCACACATGTTTAGGGAAGAAGCACATGCCCTTTAGCACTGATTAGCAGTGGTAAAGTGCTTAAAGTCCTAAGGCCAACAAAAGATTCAGCAGAATGTGGAGGCAAAAAGATTGGGGAAAGACCACCCTAAGGCTGACATGTCTAACACCAAGTATTTAAATGCCCCAGATCGCCGTGGAGTCTGGAAGTAGCTCTTTAGGAGCACCCATCACAGGGATTGTGGCTGATTCCCCCAGTTCACCCTCAGGACTGACACTTCTTTGTAGATTTTTAGAATGGAAATCAGCCGTAGGATCGGTTGATTTAGGTGCTGGATAAAAAGGAGAACATTGTCTGCATACAAAGAGATGCGGTCCTCTAATTTTCCGCCTTTCCTCAAGCCCCACACCTGCACGTCCCCACAATCTATTTGGCCTGTGGTTCAATTGCAAGAGTGAACAAGAGAGGAGACAGCTGGCCTCTGCCTATCTGGAACAGCTGTGAGTAAATGCTGTTCATTCTGACTCTAGCCCATAGCTCTGTGTATAGCAGCCTCACATACTGAAGGAATTTATGGCCAAAATAAATCTTTTCCAGGATAGCAACGTCCAGTTGCATCATGTCTGTGTGGTTAGAATGACAATGTATGTGGTCCAAGGCCATATTTAGCCTTCTAAGACTCGACTTGGTGCATCTGATTGGCATAAAGCCATTTTGATTGCAATGCGCTAGGGGTCTCACCTGCTTCAGTTGCCTGGTTACTAAGGCCTTTGTAACTATTTTGACTAAAATATTTCTTAGGGAGATCAATCTGCAAGACATGCAGTCTGTAGGTGGCCTATATGGTTTGGGGAGGACTACCACTGAGGCATTCCAGATATCTTAGGGAAGTATCAAAGCTGTCCCCGCAGCTTCACCCATAGTGAGGAAGTGAGAGAGTGGTGTTGATGCAAACCTTTCCAAGAATTGCATAGGTAATCCATTTGAACCAGGCACCTTCTCAGATTGCATCTCCTGCAAGGCTGCAAATAACTCCTCCTTTGACAGGTGAACTTTCAAATTCACCCTCCCACTGCTGGAGAGCCTCAGCATGACCAGGTTCGCAGCTATGGGGTTTCTTGCTGCACTCTGCCCGGCGGGTTTGATTGGTAAAGTTTCTCATGGTAATGTGTGAAGGTATTGCCATGAGTCACCTCACCGTAGAGCCCTCGCGTCAATGGGACAAACCTGTCTGCCAGAGTTGGTTACAAGCCTGTATAGCAATTTTCCTGTCTTGCCCCAAATCCGCACTCTCTGTTTTTAAAAATAAGACACTGGTGCCCTGACATGAGTCATCATTTTCTGTTTAAGGGCCTCCTTAGTAGCCTCTAGACGATAAAGTGTTTCATCGGCTCTCATTTGGGTAATGTGATATTCGAATTGCCCAGACTGCCTTGTCTGTGCTGTACTTTTCTTTCTGCTCGCACAGGGTATGCTATTATTACCCCAAAGACCTGCTTTCATCGCCTCCCACAATATGATTAGGGAGACCTCTGTTGTGGAGTTTGCTCTTAAGTTGAGTTCTATCTTTTTCTTCATGTGTTCCTATAACCTAACATCCTTCAGCCACCCAGCCTGAAGGCTCAAGTGCTTGTTAGACCTACACATCCCCAGCCCCATTGTTAGTTCAATCAGTGATTGGCCCAACAGTACCACTGCGTGAATTGTAGCTCCTGGAGGCTATTGGAGTCCAGCAGCTAGAGGAAGAAGTAGTCTAGTCTTGAATGTGACCTATGGGAGTGGGAATAATACCTGAACTCACATGCTGACTGGTTCTTTGCTCTCCACGGATTACAATGCCGCAGAGATCCCACCCATGGTGCAAGGGTCTAGCCCCTCTAACCACATCAAGGTGTAGGTACATGACATCATTGTAATCCCCCCTACGATAAGCTCCTCATCCGGGCCCGAGGTGATAACTGTCATCAGATCTTTCATTGTGGTTGCCTGCAGGGTTGGTAGAATATACACAGACACCACTGTCAATGGGATGCCATAAAGGAAGCCCGTAACCACCACATATCTATCCATGGCATATAAGATAGCGTCGGCAACTATCAGGGGAAAAGAAACTCCTCTGGAGCCCCTAGTGAACCCTGAATGATTAAAGCCATAGTGTTCCAAAAAGGCACCCCTATTCACAAGAAAATGTGTCTCTTGCAACAATGAAACCACCGGGGCCAGATTGTGGACCTGTCGAAGGACTGTTGTGAATTTTATTTTATCCAGCCACCCACTGAAATTCCAAGACAATAGCTTGTAGAGGATGGTGTTGTTGTCAGAGGTCATGGCAGGTCATTGAACCCATTTGCCTGGGGCCCCGCAATGTTTCTTGTGTGAGGCGTAGTATTGTGACCAAAATCAACCCTAAAGTACCCAACTTTCCCCCAACTACCCTCTACTCCACACTTCTAAATTAGAAGCATTTGCCACCTCTAAAACAAACAACCCCAATAGAAACAACATACAATACAATGTAATACTACATTAAAATAAAGTATTCACGATAATCCTGTGTAGCGGGGAGTGCTTAGCCTCGGGCCAGCCCCTCTCTCCAGAGGCAATGTGTCTCTTATTCATCAGCAAATGGAAATGAACTTGTAGCTGTACATGGAGGAAAGGAAGGAGGGGGACAAACTCCTCCTCTATACCGCTAAATAATGTCTCATCATTGGCTAGTAGGGTCCCCTCCCCGGTAATCACCAGAGCTCTAGGAGGATGATGCTCTATGTTTGCCTTTGGTTATAATCAGAGTTGGCCTCCTATCAGTCTGCTGCATTTCCTGCGGTTGATCCCCTTCGGTCTCCTGAGATGTCATTGGCTCCTTTGTTGATATGAACAGTTGTTTGCTCTCTGCCGCACAGTCCCAGGCCTCTTCTGGGCTCTCAAAAAAAATGGTTCCCCACTGATACATTACTTTCAATTTGGCAAAGTACATCAGCATATATTCAATGTACATAGCCCTGACTTTCCACATAACCTCTAAAAAACATTTACGAAGGAGCTGCACTTTAGCTGTGTAAACAGGGAACAGTATAACCCTGGAGTCGGTGCAACGGATGTCTGGATGTTGGTGTGCCTGCTGCAGGATAGAGTCTCTGCCCACAAAGTTCAGTACCCTAATGATAATGGCTCCAGGCGTTGCCACCGGCGGAGGCCGTGGGCCAGTGCCCTGTGTGTCCTTTCCGGAATGAAGTTAAGGAAGTGGCCCGATTAGGGTCACTTGGGTCACTCATGACCACCTCTCAGCCTAACATACAAATGAAGAGCCAATCAGACAGTATAGAATACAAACCAATAATAGTTTATTCAGAGTTCGCTCAGAGCGGATCCCTGTCTGCCCAGTCGCTAAGAGTGTTTCAGAGACAGTCTGACATCAGCAAGCATAACAATACATTATGTACATTCCAGAATGAATGAAAACACGCCTACCATGGAATTTTCCAGAGAGATGCAACTGGACAGTAAATTACATAGGAGTAAGTTTCGATTCCGAGACCGGGCACAAATTATCTATCTCTCAAGGTTACTCTGTCTGGGCCCACCACTAAACAAGTGGGAGAAGGCTTACATCTAAAGGAAAGGTATGCGCTAATAGAACAGTTCATCCTTTAGTGTGGCAGAACCCAACTCTGAAGAAACATAACCTAGAGAAGGCCATTTCTCGGATATGGCAAAAATGAGTTTCAATCTAAATATAAAATGGCACCTACACACAAAATGGCTCCGCGAATGCTAACTTACGTAAAACAATACAGAAACATAATTTTTATTCCAACAGACCCTCCTTTTAGCATGAGCTAAGCAATTATGGTGTAATTATAAGAAAAACATATAGTTCAACAAACCATGAATACATTTAAGAGCACTCCATATCTTCAGCATCTGGGGGGGGGGAATAAGAGGTCTCAAAAATACCCTTGTCTATCTGCATATGGTATTAAGCTCTTTTTGAAGCATTATGGTGGCGTTAGTATCATTAACTGATATTCTTTTAGGAGAGAAAAGGGTGGTGCAGTGCCAACAGCATAAGGGTAGACACTGGACCAAAACACAGCAAGACAAATCAAAATCACAATGAAATATAGGATGTATAAAATGTGTTGGGTAATATTTCTTTCCATATTAGTATCCTGACCACACACTGGTCTCCTACTGCTGCGCACACACCACCGCTCTTAGCTAGGATGAAGTCAACTGCATATCTGGTTTGCTCGGAATATATTTGCTTACTTTCCAATTGGGTGGTGATGTCACGTAGAGCGTCCACTGTGGAATTTGACAGTATCTGTAGCTTACATCCAAAATATTCTCTAGCCCTTTCACCTCTAGCCATGGTGGTACCACCAAAGGTAATGATGGAGGAGAGAATATATCCAAAGGTCATACCATTACTATAGTTATTAACTTCCAAATCTGTCACTCCGTCACAGAATTCTGCTGTTAACGTTCTTTTTACCCACCGTATGTTTGGCTTGCCATACTTATAAGGCACACCTAAAGGAAGCACCATTCCTAAAGCAACATCATCTATGCCACTATTAACATTTGAATAAATGCCATTAGACAAAAAATAAAATCTCGGGTGCGCATAAAGTGGACCTTGGTAAACATATGTGGTGTTCAATCCTACCGTGCTTGGATCCTTCCTTTTTTCTAGAGACATTGTATTTTTGAACAATATTATCCCAGAAAAATTGACATACAGAAATGCATCAGTGCTGTTTACTATTAGACAACATTCTGGATAATATCCGGCTTTTCAAGTGACTGTTAAATCTTGATAATGCCATCCTACCAAGGTAATGTTCTGCTCTCTCACATAAAAATTATCACAATATGTATTATTGTCACAACCCGGATAGCCCTTTCCTCCTGGCTTCCTATAATATAGCAAGGACCGGGATACCCCAGTCCAAACTTACCCCTTACCTCTACAAAGTGGGCTGGGCAGGTATATGTATAATTCACCAATGACAATGGGTAAGCGGGCCATAAACTTGTAACAGATTCGGTAGGATAACGAGCTGTACCTCCTCCAAAGAACCTTTTATGTGTTTCTAGGAATACATTACTCTGGACTTTCCTTTTTGTATGAACTTGAGAAACAATCTTGAGTTTAGTACATTAGGGTGCATTCTGATCACATTTCAAAACCCAAGACACCCCGCCCAAAATCAACAACAGCAGTAATATAAGAACAACACACAGTATTTATTGCTTGGTAGACCAAATTTCCGGACGTGATCAAGGGTAATTACTGGCTTCTCTTCCTCAGCAACCATTCTGCCAAAGGGTTGCATAGCAACTGATAAAGCAAGGGGGCGAATTGCCAGCAAAAGAAGTCTACAAGTTCCCAGTGTCCGTCAGAGCCTCACTGGTACAGGCTCTTATTGTTCATCAAAACGTTGGTGCTCTTGAGCACTGGCGGTGGAACTTGCTCTGTCCTAAGCTCTTGATGTACCCACGCCGATCAGGATAATGTACCACCGAGGGGATACGTTCAATCTATCCTGTCCAATGTTCAAAGAGTGCACAAATCTCACATCACCGTAAACTAACTCCGTTGGTACTATAGCAAAGTACCTCCTAACTTACACTGTCCATCCCTGACTTATCTGACTTCTCCTTTGGTGCACTATTCCTCAGCCGAGGACGCAAATTGTACCTGGTTACTCCAGGCACAGAGGGATCAGCGAAAAGGGGATCCTGAATAGCTCTTATCTCTCGTGGGACTGCTCATTCAGGATGTCATCATTCTCCTTGTCACTTTGCGTCCATGTAAGGACAGCATTGCTGAATGGAACAAAATGATGCATCTGTTCACACTCCGGGTCTGCTACCCCCTCCTTAACCCATTGGTCATAGGGTAACGGCAAGTTCACCCACCTACAATGGGAGACATTGATCCAGTTCTTATGTCCAGGATCTTTAATGGCAGTGTGGGTTGCCAGCAAGACCTGGAGTGGTCCCTTCTAGCGCGGCTCCAAACTCTTCTTCATCTGAAGATTTCGAACCAATATGTAGTCACCAGGCTGAATATCGTGTCCGGGCCCCTCTGGGGTAGCTGGCAGGGTGCCCTGGACCTGTTGGTAAATAGAACGCTAACTGTCAGTTAACTGGCATAAATAATCAATCAACAATGGGTACTCAGTATCTGAAAAACGTCGAGGACGCAGGACACGCCAGATATTTGCCGGGCGTCCAAACACAACTTCATACAGTGACAGTCCTGTCCTAGAATGTGATGTAGTTCTTGTTGACAAAAGTGCTAATGTTAGGGCATCTGGCCACTGTAACCCTGTTGCCTCCTGAATCTTTGCTATTTTCAGTTTGAGAGTACCATTGTACTTCTCAACCAAACCTGCTGACTGCGGGTGGTTTGTAGCATGAAACGTTTGTTTTATGTGCAAACCTGCTAATCTGGACCCCATTCTATCTGCTTTCTCCCTAAATTGTCATGCATAGACTTTGGTACACTCCAAATTGGATACTGGGTTACCCTTATCGGTCCCTAGTATATAGTACCCATGTACCCAGGGTATAGGTACCCCAGAGGCCTCCCTTGGGCTGAAGCATGTATTATGCCACCCATGAGAGGCCAGGCAAAATTGAACCCCAGGTCTGCTACAGCAGCCCGTGTAAGATGATGTTTGCACCACTTACTTTAGATATAGGTTCACTATATCTATAGGGCACTACACTTAAAACCTATACGTCACTCCTATAGCAGGCCTTAACAATCCTGAAGGTAGGGTGCTGGGTTTTTAGTGAGAGGGTGCCCCTGCATGAGCAGAGCCTCTCTGCAGCCTTCAGAGACCCTTCTCCCGGGTGGCCTGTGACTCAGCCGGACATATAGGTAGAGGTGCATTATAACCTCGCGGTAAATGCTATCTCGAAAACGGCTACATAGAAACATATCATGTTTGGTAACACCTTGGAACCATATCTCAACACAGGTAACCGGTGTGGGAGGTATGATTCCACCCTTCAGAAGTGAGCTTCAAGGGGTCTAACCGGTGCCAGCTACTCAACCCAGACAGCAAAAAAGGGATGCTGCCTACCAGAGACACATTTCTGCCCTCCAGCTGCTGAGCCAATCTTGAGCAGGGGAAGGCAGCACAATAGGCATCCTGTCATAGGGAGGTGTGATCACCTCCCAGACAGGATTTAGTGTATTGGGGCTGGGATGGTGCACTCTGAGAGTGCCTGAAAGTCTGCACTGGGGGCACATCTGGTGTCCCTGTGCATAGTCCAGCACAAACCAGTTCTCGGAGCCATTGGCTCCTGCTCTGGCACGAAACTGCCAAAGGACATGGGTGTAACTACCCCTCTGTCCTGACCCTCCCCTAGAAGGGTCCCTCAAATCTGTCCAACCCCTTCCCGTGGGTACATAAGGGCTTACCTGGCTGTAAGACTTTAGATTTTACGTGGACAAGATTCGACAAGAAGAAACCACTGACCTTCGACCGTCTGGACTCTCTGGACTTCGCTGGACTTCGATTGGGCCCGACTACGTCTCCCTATCCGTCCAAAGCTTTGTCTGTGCCCTTGCTCCATACTGGCTCCATGCAGGACCTGTGGTGCACTAAGGACAACCGAAGAATCTCCCTTGGAGTGAAGGAGTCACTCCCCTGCAACTGCAGGCACCTTAATGCAACTGACCGGTCTGCTGCTCCTGAGCTCCTGCAGACTCCGAAGATTTCAGCATCACAGGAGGTGGGTTTTCAAAAGTCCCTGAGGTTGATCTGCTCTCTCTGCAAGTTTGAGGCCAGTATCCCTCGTGGGGATACATTTCCTTTGAAATTGGTTCTCAAGAAGGGAAATGGGAAAGTGTTTAGGAAGGATAATGTGATGGTGATGAGGGAGGGGAAGGTGACGTGCATTATATACATCAAAAGAGTGTTAAACCTATCCTGCCAGATACTGGCGAAAATACATATGGTAAATCATAACATAGTAGTATTAGCACAGATAGATAATCTATGTTGCCTATGTTTGAGAAATAACAACACAACTGTCGACGTTTCGGCTCCTGTAAGCATAAAGGGTATTTCAGCCTTATTGGGTGTTCTTCTTTTCAGGACCAAGGAGGACTTGTGAGGGGGGTGGCACCTAAGACTGTATCAATGTAACAGAGAAACGCAAGTTTAATTACCAGAGATGAAGAGGCAGCGCGACGAATCAGGTTGTGAAGTCAGTAGATGGGCTCGTAGGCTCCTAAGTAGTCAGAGATGAAAAAGGGAAAATGCTGGAATGACCCAACAATAGGGTAACTGCGCAGTGCCTAACAGCGGTCAACTGAGTGGTGGGGACCTACTCGTGATGGAGCTAAAGAGGGATTTGGCTCCATGACAGGCTGCCACTAGGATTCGCTCCAGAGCTGCCGTCTGGTAGGTGTTGCGTGTTTTGCGCTCCTTGTATTCAGCCCTGTGCACTTCTGTCTCACGTTCTCGGGGGACACTATGTTTTTAAACCATTAGCATGTTCTATTAAGCCACTTTATTAGTATCTTTATTTCCATTCGCGCAATAACTTGTTTTTTACTGTCACCATCACGGCCAGGATATGCAGTAATTTACACTACCGTTATCACTCCCGACTCCGTGGCACACTCATTTTAATGATCGGGGTTCCCACGTCACTGCCCCAACCCCATTTTCGTTACGATCAGACCAAGCGCGCTTCACTCACGATTAGCCAGGCATTAGGTTGCCTTTTTACACAGTCGGTCCCTCACGGTTTTTGGGGCATGGAATGGATTCACTCATTAATCCATTCTCCCTTTTAGATCTGAAGTCCAGGGTCTCATGTTCCTGTCACTGTTTAGCCAGGCATTAGCTTGCCACAGATTCGGTCACAGATTTGATTGCGCTCGTGTTTGCGGTATACGCATTCCCATGCATTGAATGTTCCCACCCCGGCCGTTTATCATGGTTTCCTCCCCTTTTTTTTTTAAAGCACCCCATCCCTTCTTTTACTTAAGGTTACTTATCAACCATTGCTTATTTACACGAGCAATTTGACCACAACCACCTCCACTTGCGGAAAGTGGTCTACCTTCTTTCACAAGTAAGTCCCCACCACTGAGTTGCCTCTGATAGGAACTGCCCAACTAACCTATTGTTGGGTCATTCCAGCATTTTTCCTTTTTCGTCTCTGACTCCTTAGGAGCCTACAAGCCCATCTACTGACTTCACAGCCTGATTTGTCGCGTTGCCTCTTGATCTCTGATAATTACCCTTGTGTTTCTCTGTTACATTGATATATTCCCATGCCCACATCACCCGACTAATGCTTGACATTTAATTGTTCTTAGGTGCCTTCCCCATCACAAGTCCTCCTTGGTCCTGATGAAGACCCCCCAATATGGCTGAAATAACCTTTAGGCTTACAGGGGCCAAAACATCGACAGTTGTGTTATTTGTCAAACATAGGCAACAGAGAATATCTATCTGTGCTAATAATAATATGTTATGATTTGCCATATGTGTTTTTGCCAGTATCTGGTAGGATAGGTCCAACAATCTTTTGATGTATATAATGCATGTCACCTTCCCCTCCCTCATCACCATCACATTATCCTTCCTAAACACTTTCCCATTTCCCTTCTTGAGCACCAATTTCAAAGGAAATGTAGGACATTGATTGCCTTATCTGTCTTATTTATTCTGGTGATACCAAATATGTGATGAAATAAAATCACATTTACATTGATGTTTCATGGTGATGTTATATTTGTTCAATTCGTATCATATGATTAAATTAGCTTTTTTATGTTTCAGTACAATTGATTACCACTGGGTCCAACTTTTTTGTACCATACTATACCTGGGTCCAGTGGGCTTACGGGTCACCCCATTGATACATAACTCGATACTGTATAATGAGTGAACCCTGCTATTGGAACGTCTTCCTTTGACTACGTCTATTGCAGAGCTATTATATCACAATCAGCCCACTCCTGGAGGGGAAGGCCCTCCTCAAGTACTTGATTTGCTCCAGCTATGTTCCATGATAGCATGTGTATGGCACCACATTCGAAGCCTCTGGCCATTTCTTTCTTTTGTCGATCACTCCTCTTATTACTAAGAACGCTGGGAAGCCAGTTCCATTGGTTTGTATTTGAGACGATTTCCCTACGAGGATCTTCGGCTGGTCTATCTGGGTTGAGGTCTAGGCCGTTCCTACCTTTCGCGTTTTGTAAAATCGAATACACCTGTGTTGGAACCGCTGTTTGGTTTCCTTTTCCTTTGACTTGGCACGTTTGGATTTCCTTCAGAGGAAAACAATAAGAGCATTCGTGATTCAAAAAAAGAATTTTTCAGAGTAGAACTTGAAAATGCTAAGAATAGACCCCGCAAGCTCTTCCAATTGGTAAAACAACAATCAACCAAACTGGCTAAAACTTCCAAAGAAACAACCGAATCCTTAATTAGCTCTGAGAGTTTTCCTGATTCTTCGCGACTAAAATCAACTCCCTGGGCAACAAGCTGTTTTCCGCTGCCACCGCCCTCCCACAGCCCACAGTGACACTCCCACCTGGCACTACACACTCCCCACAGACTTTACCCAAAAACCAAGCCCACTGGATCAACGTCAATCTTTATGACGAGCATAGCATATCAAAAATCCTATCATCCATTAAACTGAACAACCACTTGAATGACCCACTCCCATACAACTGCCTATCTGCAGCTAACCATGTCATCATACCCATCTGGACAGCAATAATCAATGCTTCCCTAATGCAAGGTTCCCCATTCTAAAAAAAAAACATGCTAAACCCTGCTGAACCAGACAATTTCAGACCAATATCCATCATTCCTCTACTCGCAAAACTTCTTGAGAAGTGCGTGCAACAACAACTTAGCCTTCACATCGCCTCCTTCAACTTGCTAGATGAATGCCAATCTGGTTTCAGACCTGCCCACAGCACGGAAACCACTGCTCGCCACATAGTAGATGATGTCCTTCAAGCCCTAGACCAAGGCAAAACTTGTCTCTTAATTCTGTTGGATCTTTCATAGGCGATCGACACAATCAACCATGAAAAACTTCTAGAACGTCTGGAATCCAGGATGGGTTTAGGGGGAACCGTTTTCAAGTGGTTGAAATCCTTCTAACAGAACCGCTCCCAGAGATTCTTAGTTAATCATAATCTATTCTCCCCTTCTCTCTCCAACTCTCTTTAACCTCTATCTCGAACCATTAACTGAAATTCTTCGTATCGCCAACATCTCCTTTCATATGTACGCAG
The DNA here is from genome assembly GCF_964204655.1 of Triturus cristatus. NCBI lineage: Eukaryota > Metazoa > Chordata > Amphibia > Caudata > Salamandridae > Triturus > Triturus cristatus. Next base: position 80,212,146 of record NC_140582.1, on the reverse strand, counting down.
ATGACACTCAGATCTACATCAAAATCTCTTCTCTTGAGGAGGTCAAAATAATGATTGATGCCCTGAAACAAATGGTTCACTGGCTTGCCAACAACCAGCCCAAACTTAATGTGCAACAAACCGAATTGTTGTTAGTCTCCCCCCAACAAAGCTCTCCTGACATACTGAATGGATCAACTCGATCACCCTGCTGAACTGCACCCTGACCATAGGGGACTCAGCCAAATCACTAGGAATCTCACTGGACAAAAACCAAAATATGCGAGCCCACATAAACACTCTGGCCAAAAATGCCAGGTTTCACCTCAGCTATCTGAGAAATCTCAAACCGTTTCTAGACCCTTCGGACCTAAAAATGGCAGTCCAGGCCTTAGTTATCTCTAGGATTGAATACGGATGCTCAACCTTATCTGGCCTACCAAAGATCTCACCAGCTCCTCTAAAAGCCTGTCTCAACGCTGCTGCAAGACTCCTAACTGGCTCAAGAAATTCGATCACTTTACGCCGCACCTAAAGGCGCTGAATTGGCTGCCGTACGAAACCAGAATCCAACACAAACTGGCCTGTATCACTCATAAAGCTGTATACTCTAACTCTCCTGCGTACCTTGCTCTGAAAATCGCGATCTCCGGAGGTGGCAGGCACTCTCGGTGTGCCAGCGATTTTGTTTTGTAACCACCCCTCTTCCAGAAGAAGAAAACATACAACAGAGTCTTCTCTGGAGCTGCCCCCAGAATTTGAAAGTCGCTGCCACCTTACATCAGAAGAATACCTGCCCTATCAAGTTTCAAACAGGAAGTGAAGACCTTCCTAATGGGCAAATTCCTACCCTAATCCCTCCCAATGCTTCTGCAGCTTCAACAGTTCAACAACTTGCTTTATCTCGTACTGGAACTCTGCCGGGATTGTCGACTCTGCTCTCATGTTTACATGTTCCTTTTTATATCTATCTTGTTTAGCTAATTCTTGTAATTATGTACTATTGCTGTAAAGCGCTCTGATATCCTCCCAGGTCATGTTCGCACTATACAAAACACTAAATAAATAAATAGGTAACAGGGTGTAGTAGGAGCTGATAATTGTATACCCCAGGCTTCAAATCGATCAGAGGTATTTAATAGTAGGTGTGCTAGCTCTGGCGTCTGCCATGTGGTTAGTATTTGTTCATTAATTGTTTATGGCTCCGTATGAGAAATTAGACTGCTAAGAGATCTGCTGATTGTATATGCTTTATTTCCATTATTTCAGCCATGAGTTTCAGAATGTTGCTTCTATTCAAGATGTTGTGACTACCCTGTGTTTCATATTCGGGGCGTCCAAATTATCTGTTGAGAAGCCTGACTATATCCTACTATTGCTCTTGTTATGTCCTTTTCATTGCAGTTCTTCGAATAGGGTTTGACCTGATTTAGAATGCACAAGCTTAGTTGCCCTTGAGGGGAGTGGCAATGCTTTGTTGCATTATAGCGTTGTATTTGAGTTTGAAGTACTTCAGAGTTGCGTGGATCTATCACTTCACTTACTTGCTGTAGAGGTGAAGATATTATGTCTGCATTGACCACATGTTCGTTTACTTCCTGTAGCGGGTTTAAAGGAGACACAGAGTCGGGGGTTGCAGTTGAGGTGGGGTTTATTGGTTGTAGCACTTTTTTCTTATAAGTCTTGGCCCTGTAGTAGGGAAGGGGGAGTTCTGCCTCCTGCTTAAGGGTTGGTCGCTGGTGTGGGCTTTTCGCTCTATATCTGCTCCGGTCCAGGATGCCGACTCCTTCTGGCCGATGCGGCTTTCTCCGGTCTCCGGTGTGGGCGTAACCAAAAGAAAACAAGAAAAACTGATGTCAGGTAGGTGCGCTGGGGAACAAATACTGTGAAGGGTCGGGAGTGAGGAATTCACACAGTGCTCTCTAGTTCCCTTAGGTGACGGTGAGGTGAGGATACGGGAACAGGGAAATGCGTCAACTACGGTTTCTTTAGCCTCTGTCGTCCCGCCCAACAAGAGATACGATCCCGTACCTGTTGGTGCCACGCTTCTCCGGAAACGTGGCGGGGCGAGACGCGGGGTCGTTGGCCTCCTGACTCCGTCGTCCCGGTCTCTGGTCTCTCGTCTTCCTCTCTGTCTCGTCTCTCCTCCACGTACGCTCTCCTCTCTTCGTCTGCTCCTTCCGCTCTCTCCACTCCAAGTCGCTGACCCCTTCCTGGTTCTGGACTCCTCCCTTTATCCTCGTCATCCGTGTGGGCGGGGTGCATGTCTAGCTCAGCCCAATTAAAGAAACACACGTCCTCTTGTCTGCTCAAATGTAGCGAGCTGTCTTCTCTGGCTCTTGCTTCGGGTTGCTGGGGACAAAGAGGGGAGAGGAGGGGATTCACACGGACAGTTAGAATAGGCAGGCTATCATCCCCTTTTGGTCCGGGCTCCTCGTGACACACCACCCCCCTTGGATTCTCCCGCTCGGGGAGATTGTGCCGTGATAGGAAGTCCGCACTGTTGTTCTCTATGCCTTTCCGATGGTGTACAGTGAACGAGAAGGGTTGGAGTGTTAGAAACCACCGCAATACCCGGGGATTGTGGGACATGGTCTGGCTCGTCCACTGCAGCGGGGCATGGTCCGTGTAAAGGGTGAATGGGTGACCCTCCAAGTAATATCTAAGTTTATCAACGGCCCACTTTATCGCCAGGCATTCCTTCTCTATCGTAGGGTACTTCACCTCCCTGGGGAACAACTTCCTGCTTATGTATAGAATGGGGTGTTCTATCCCGTCCAGGGATGTCTGAGACAATACCGCCCCTATTCCACAGTCGGAAGCGTCAGTGTGTAATATGAAGGGTCGGGAGTAATCTGGCGAGGCTAACACGGGGTTGGTGGTTATCACCCTTTTCAATGTGGTGAAGGCATTCCACATGGCTGGTGTGGGGGAGTGAAACAGCTGGGTACTTGTCCCTTTCTTTAGGGTATCAGAGAGAGGGGTGGCTATGTCCGAAAAGGAGGGTATGAATCGCCTGTAATATCCGATGAGTCCCAAAAACGCTCTCATGTCTTTTTTGTTTTCGGGAAACGGGGTTTCTGAAATGGCCCGGACTTTCTCTATTTGCGGTTCGATGACCCCGTGGCCCAACACATACCCCAGATATTTAACCTTGTGGAACCCTACTCTCGACTTTTTCGCATTCACCCGCAAGCCAGCTTTCTTTAGGGCCTGAAGGACCAGGGTCAGGTGGTTGAGGTGGCTCTCCCAGGAGGGACTGAAAACGATGATGTCGTCAAGATATGCGGAAGTGTAGTCTTGGTGGTCCCGTAGTACCTCGTTCATCAGTCGTTGGAACGTCGCGGGAGCTCCGTGTAGGCCAAATGGTAGGACGTTGAATTCAAATAAACCGCTTGGGGTGGAAAAGGCGGTCTTCTTACGGTCTTCCTCTCTCAGTGGCACTTGCCAGTATCCTTTGGTCAGGTCTAGCGTACTGATGAATTTGGCTTTTCCGAGGCGCTCGATCAGCTCATCTATGCGTGGTATCGGATATGTGTCAAAGGAAGACACTTGATTCAAGGCCCGAAAGTCCATACAGAACCGGGTGCTGCCATCGGGTTTCGGGACCATCACGATTGGTGATGACCATTCGCTGCGGGAAGGCCTGATAATCCCCAGATGTAGCATTTCTTGGACCTCCTTCTGTATGGCGGGTCGCCGTGCAGCGGGTATCCGATATGGCCGTTTTGCGACGACCACTCCTGGTGTGGTCTCAATGCGGTGTTCTATCACTGTGGTTTTCCCGGGGACATCGGAAAACACAGAGGAGAACCGCTCCAACGTGTCCTGCAGGCTCCTTTTCTCGTTTTGTATGAGGTCTTCGCTGATGACTAACTCCTGCAACGTGGACAAGGGGGAGACGGTAGTCGGTATGGAGAGATGTATATCCTGGGGGGGGGGCCCAATCCATTTTTTTAGTAGGTTTATGTGATAGAGCTGTGTCTTTCGAGGGGCCATCTGCAATTTGTAGCTGGTCTTGCCTACGGTGGCGATTACTTTGTAGGGTCCCCTCCATTCCGTCTGGAATCTGTGGGTCGCCGATGGTAACAACACCAAGGCCCAGTCGTCCACCTCCATCCTCCTCCATTTCTTCCCTTTGTCATAGGCAGCCTTCTGTCGTTGTTGACTTCGTGCCAAATTGACGTATGCCAACTCACGTATTTTCCCCAGCTTGGTTTTTAGGTCTTGAGTATACTCCAACAGGCCTTGGCTCTCTCCCGCGTCTTTCTCCCAGACCTCCTTTGTCATCTCAAGGAGCGTCCTGGGCTGCCGCCCATATAACATCTCAAAGGCAGAACAGCCAAGACTACTCTGCGTTTATCCACTAATGACGTATAAGCCCAGAGGTAAGAGATTGTCCCATTCTTTTCCGCTCACAGCCAGCATCTTCTTTATCGTGGCCTTGAGCGTCCCGTTATACCGCTCTACCAGTCCGTCGGTCTGGGGGTGATATACCGACGTCTTGATATACCGTAGGTCCACCAAGCTGCATACCTCCTGTATCAGCCAGGACACAAAGGGGGTCCCTTGGTCCGTCAATATCTCCTTCGGGAAGCCCACTCTGGAGAAGAGTTCAATCATTCTCTCCGCTATGGCCCGTGATGTTGGTGCTCTTAAGGGAAAGGCTTTCGGAAAGCGGGTTGCATAATCCACCATAACCAGTGCGTACTGGTTCCCTCTTCTGGTTTTGGGCAATGGGCCTATCAGATCTAGGCCTACCCTTTCGAACGGGGTCCCTATGATAGGAAGGGGTTGTAACGGAACTCCTGGGGGCCTGTGTGTGTTCTTTTTCTGGCACAGCTCGCATGCCAGGCAGTGTTGTGTGATGTCTGCGTAAATGCCTGGCCAGTAAAAGTGTCGCAGGACGTTGTGCGTCGTTTTTTCCGTACCAATGTGGCCAGCGAGGAGATAGGAATGAGCATAGAACAGGATTTGCTCCCTAAAGGAGAGTGGTACTAACAGCTGTAAGGGTTCGTCTTTTCTCCCCTGGCGATACAGCAAGCCATTGTGGATAAGGAAACGGGGGAACACGGGAGGGGCATCTCCCTGGGTATAGTGATCCTGTTCCCAGGCATTATAGAGGGAGCTATCATTGGCCTGTGCGAACTTGAAGTTCCTATCCCCTGCCCACGGCTCTGGGGTAATGTATGCCGGACGGGACGACTCTACTCTCGCCTCAACCTCCTTGGGTGGGGTTTGTATGTGTGTGGAGCGTGTGAATAGGTCCAGGAAGTTGGGATTGTCCGTTCCTATGATCAGTTCTTCTGGTAGCGTGTCTAGTACACCTACCTTCACTTGGTGCTGTCCACCCTCCGCGGTTTCTAAGGAGACGTGTGCCACCGGATAAGGTTTCGTGTCCCCGTGTACACATTTGATGCAAACCAGTGTTTGGGGGACCACTTGCCTGGCTTCTATGAACACCCCTCTTATTACCGACTGTCTACACCCAGAGTCTAGTAGGGCCCGGACCGGTTTACCATTCACCCTTACACTCACATAGAAGGAACTGCCCAGCTCCGCTGTGTAGAGAACCGATTTGGGGACGTATCCCACTTCCATGGGTTCTTCCAAGGGCCTCCTGTGGGGACATAATCGGGAAATGTGTCCCCAAGCCCCACACTCAAAGCATTGGGGTCCCTTGAAGGAGATGGGCTCAGCTCTCACGGGTTTTTGAGGATAGGCTTCCCCTGTCGGTCGGGTTTTCCTTTCTCCTTTAAGCGGATTGGCACGGGAGGGTTTCTCATAGTCCCAAGGGGCTGAGCGAGGTTGCGCTCTGGCATATGAAGAAGCCATTTCAATGGCTTGGGCGGTGGTCAAGTGTGAGTGTTGCCGTAACCATTTCTGGGTGGCGAACGGTACTGACTCCAAGAACTGCTCTAAATAGATCTTGTCCATTATCTCGTCTTTTGTACTAGAGGCCGGGGTCAGCCACTTATCCGCGGCCATTTTGAGGCGTAAAAACAGTGTTTTGGGATTCTCCCCCATGGCTCCCCTCTCCTTTCGGAAACGTACCCGGTATGCCTCCGCATCCATCCCCAGATGGTCTAGGATTACTGTTTTGATATTGGCATAGGGTACATTGCCTGTCGCATTGGCAACCTGATAGGCTGCCTGTACCTCGCTAGTTAGTAACGGAGCCAGAAAGAAAGGCCATTTCTCCACAGGCCACCCACAGGCTAACGCGGCCCTTTCGAAATTCAGCAGAAAGGCATCAGGGTCTTCGCCTGCCACATACTTCTGCAACGAGATCCCGGAGGGTCCGGAGGTAATGGGTCGAGGGGGTGGAGGGTTTCCTGGAACCGGGTCCCTGAACACCGTCTGTAGACCTTCGAGGTGGGCGGTCAGGGTTGTTTTGAAGGTATCTCTGTCCGCTTGAGTGGCGTGCAACTGTTGCTCTACCACCCATCCCAGCTGTTCCTGCCCCTTGACCAAATGTTGTATTAGTTCGTCCATCTTTGACGTACAGATGGGAGCTCCTATGCCCGCATTCTCCACCACTTGTAGCGGGTTTAAAGGAGACACAGAGTCGGGGGTTGCAGTTGAGGTGGGGTTTATTGGTTGTAGCACTTTTTTCTTATAAGTCTTGGCCCTGTAGTAGGGAAGGGGGAGTTCTGCCTCCTGCTTAAGGGTTGGTCGCTGGTGTGGGCTTTTCGCTCTATATCTGCTCCGGTCCAGGATGCCGACTCCTTCTGGCCGATGCGGCTTTCTCCGGTCCCCGGTGTGGGCGTAACCAAAAGAAAACAAGAAAAACCGATGTCAGGTAGGTGCGCTGGGGAACAAATACTGTGAAGGGTCGGGAGTGAGGAATTCACACAGTGCTCTCTAGTTCCCTTAGGTGACGGTGAGGTGAGGGTACGGGAACAGGGAAATGCGTCAACTACGGTTTCTTTAGCCTCTGTCGTCCCGCCCAACAAGAGATACGATCCCGTACCTGTTGGTGCCACGCTTCTCCGGAAACGTGGCGGGGCGAGTCGCGGGGTCGTTGGCCTCCTGGCTCCGTCGTCCCGGTCTCTGGTCTCTCGTCTTCTTCTCTGTCTCGTCTCTCCTCCACGTACGCTCTCCTCTCTTCGTCTGCTCCTTCCGCTCTCTCCACTCCAGGTCACTGACCCCTTCCTGGTTCTGGACTCCTCCCTTTATCCTCGTCATCCGTGTGGGCGGGGTGCATGTCTAGCTCAGCCCAATTAAAGAAACACACGTCCTCTTGTCTGCTCGAATGTAGCGAGCTGTCTTCTCTGGCTCTTGCTTCGGGTTGCTGGGGACAAAGAGGGGAGAGGAGGGGATTCACACGGACAGTTAGAATAGGCAGGCTATCATCCCCTTTTGGTCCGGGCTCCTCGTGACACTTCCCTAGGAGCATTTATTGGATTATTTATTCCCCCACTTACTGCTGGTTCCAGTGTCTGATTTTGGGCGTTAGGCAGGGTTTGTGGCTTCGATGGAGCTTGTGTCATTGGAGATATTACGTTTCCCCCTTTATTGATTCTCTCTTTGCCTACTTTGTTCTTTACTTCTTGTGACTGCAGTTTCATTAGGGTGGCTGTCTTATGTATTTCGCCCTCCTTGTAGAGAACCACGTCGTCTGCAACTTTAGAGATTCTAGTGTTTGTATCCATATCTCCAATATCAACTGAAGGCTTGCCCAGCAGCTCCACGTTTAGGGTATTTTTATACAATGTTAGTTGGCTAGTGTGTTGGAAGAGGTACGGTCATTTCGGATCGTTCCCTTATGGGCTTGTCTTGAACAGCAGACCTCTTTTTCCGTTGAAATTGTGTCCTCAGTGTGTTTTCTGGAAGTTTGAGTGTTATCTATATTCGTGCCACCTGACCCTTCATAAGAAATGGTAGAGTTATGTGGGAGACTATCTGTTGTGATTACAGCGACTCAGGATCAGTCATTTTGTTTCTCGCTTTCCTTTCCCTCTTTTTTTTGTCTTCTAAAGTGAGTCGGCTTCTTTTCTGGTTGTCCAGATGTAACATTCTGTGTTGTCGCTTGCTCGGTGTGCATTCCACGGTTTCAGCAGAGGGAAGCTGAATTTTGTTTTTAAGTTCTAAGGTGGAGTTTGCAGCTACCTGCGGTTGAATCAGGCTTGTGATTGCTTGTGATTGTTTTATATGAACAGTCTCTGAGTGAGTAGTAGGAGTGACCAGGCGTTTATTAAGTCTAAGTATCTGTTCTAGCAATGTTGGTAGGAAACTCAACTTGTCTCGTATTGGCCCACATGTACTGGCCGATTCCTGCGGGGAATAATCTGATTGCACTCTTTTATTTAGATTAGTTAGATTATCGAGTTTTGCGTTTATTCCTGCTATATATGATGCAATGACGTTCATTAGATCTATTTGTATATCTAATTTATCTGACTGCATTATAAAGGTAGCTGTTGATGTTTGCAATGCTTGCAGTAGCGGGGTAGTGAATTTTGTTTGGACATTAATATTGCTATGTTTATTAGTTGTCCTTTTTTGGAGTGTACAACTAGATCTCTCATTTTCTTTGGGTGTAGATAATGGGTTGACTCCAAAATCTATTGTCTTGTAAGCTGATATAGTTTGTGTTGGATACCTGATTCTCCACTTCTTCTCTTCCTTGGGTCACTGTCCGTACCTCCTGTGTGTCTACTGCAGGTTTACTAACCTGCGACTCATCCAAATTTGTAATTGGTAAGCATGAATTTAGCCATGCGAGCGCAAGGTCTTCATTATTTGATTGTAAATTTTGTGGATTGACTGCTTGTCCTTACCCAGAGGCCTGAGAGGAAATGCTCATTGAAATGTTGTGATCTTGAATCCTTTGCTTTGTAACTAGACTACCTGGAGTGCTTTCTCCATTGATTTTGCTAAGAGCAAGTTGCAGCTCTTGATACTCTATTTTGTTTCTGGTGTCTTCTCGTGCAGCATGTACTTGCGCTGTTGTTGTAATGGCATTTTGCAGTGAGGTCCCGCTGGCAAGGTTACTCCTGTCTTGATCTACTAGTTGTTCACACCATGTGCACGGTCTTTTGATCTCAGTAGCATTTAGATATAATATCTCTGAAGCAAAGATTTGGGCTTGCTCTTCTTCCCTTGGGTCTGTCTCTTGTAGGATTAGGGGGGCCAAAGGGGTCATCAGACCGGATGTTTCCCCTGGGGTAGCACAAAAAGATGACGCAGGGTCCTTTAAAAATTGAAATCTTGAGTTTTGGGTTGGTTTTGCGTTCGCCATTGATTTGTCAAACATGGAGGCTATTGACAAAATTAATGGGCTCCTTAGTGTGAAATTTGCACCATTTGTGATTGCTGGTTTCCCGATTTTTTTGCTTTTTGGGAAGTCTTTTTTGGGTGGCGACTTTATCTCCTGGGGTCTTCCTGACCCTGCCCGATCACATAGTTAATTAACTTAGTGTGTTGTCACCTTACAGTTCACACAGCCGCTGGTGCGCTCCTCACCTCCTCAACCTATTTTAAACAGCCACAACAGTCACAACAGTCACAGCCAACTTTGCTGGTCGTTTAACTAAGACCAAGTGACGGCTTTGTTATGTTATGTTATGTTAAAAGAAATTTGTACCGCGCACTATCACCATAGGTTTCTTGGCGCTCAATGACCAGTAGCGTGATTCAGGAGAGAGGGTTAAACATATGCAGAACGAAAGAGCAGAGTTTTTAAGAGTCTGCGAAACGAATCGTACTGAGGACAGTGGCGGAGTGAAAGTGGCAGAGAGTTCCAGGTAGAGGGAGCCTGGACTGAGAAACTCAAGCCACCGTGTTTCTTCCTGGTAAATTTGGGGACCTCAAGAAGATTGAAAGAAGCTGAGCGAAGGGCCCTAGAGGGAGTGTAGCGAGTCAGGCACGAAGAGATGAACGCAGGGGCTGCATTCGAGAGGGCTTTGAAGGTGGAGCATGCCAATTTGTAAGTGCAGCGTTTAGAGATAGGGAGCCAGTGCAAACTAAAAAGGAGGGGAGTAACATGCTGATATTTAGGCTGGTGGAAGATCAAACGGGCGGCTTGATTCTGAACTAGCTGAAGTCGATGAAGGAGACCCACTGGAATGCCCGCATACAACATATTGGCATAGTCAAGCCTTGAGGTGATGAGTGCGATAACAACTTGGGTCAAAGCATCTTTAGTAAGAAACCTGCTAATCTTACGGATCCGCCTGAGATGGAAAAAACAGGCTGAAGTGACCGAATTGATTTGCGGTTTCATGGAAAGATCTTCTGAAATAATCACCCCAAGGCTTTTGACTGAGCGCACGGGAGTCGGTGCGGCCCCCAGGGATGTTGGCCAGTAGGTGGAATTCCATGGATGGTTAGGGCCACCTACCAAGACAAGCTCGGTCTTGGTAGGGTTCAGTTTTAAGTGGCTGTGATACATCCACTCAGCGATAGTCAGCATAATGGTCTGAAAATTGACACGGGAGGAGGGAGAAGGGTCAATAGGAAAGATTAACTGAAGGTCGTCCGCATAATTAAAAATGGTAGCTGGGGAGTTGCGGAGGGAGGCTAGTAAGGGTTGGAGGTACAAATTAAAAAGAAGCGGGGATAGTGCCGAGCCTTGTGGGACTCCGCAAGGGAGAGAGACAAAAGGCGCGGACAAAGTGGAGAGATGGACGGACTGAGATCGCTGATGGAGAAATGATCTGAGCCAGTCAAGGGCCACTCCCTGGATGCCGGCATTGTGGACACGGTCGATCAAGATGGTATGATCGACCGTGTCGAATGCCGCTGAGAGATCTAATAGGACAAGGGCCTGAGATAAATTATTGTCAGCGCCCTTCCTGAGAGTGTCCAATACTGCTACTATGACCGCCTCGGTGGAATGGAGGGGTCTAAATCCCGCTTGTTGAGGGTCTAAATAAGAGGAATTCTCTATGAAAGAGCTCAAACAGCGGGTAACATAGGTCTCCAGAATTTTTCCTAAGTAGGGGAGGAGAGAGATCGGTCTATAATTGCTAAGTATGGTGGGGTCAGCATTAGACTTCTTCAGGATGGGTAGGATGGCAGCTTGCTTGAAAAAGAGAGGGACCTCCCCCTTTGCAAGAGAGTTGTTTAATAAAGCAAGGGGGGGGGTCCGGACAAGCAAGGAAGGCCTCTCTCAGAATCTGTGGGGGGCAGCAATCGTTAGGGGAACCTGACTTAACTTTGAGGAGGAGTGAGGTGAATTCCTGAAGGGAGATAGGTGGAAATTCCGTCAGGATACTGGTGTTTCTGGGAGAAAGAGGGGGGGGGGACAGGAGATGCTGGGTTAGGGATATTGTTCCTAATGGTTATGATTTTCTCTATGAAATAAGAGTTGAGTTCGTTACAGAGGGTTTGGGTCGGCTGGGGCTGAGGGGTAACCCTGTCCGGCAAAGAAAGCTCATTTACTATCGAGAAGATGTCTTTTGATTTGTTGTTGGAGACCAAGATTAATTGGGAGAAGTATGCCGTCTTGGCTGTTAATATCGCTTGTTTATAGGTTTTTAGAGCCCCGATATAAACAAGTTTTAACTGGGGGTCATAGTGGAGACGCCAACGGCGTTCGGCTTGCCGCAAGGCAAGTTTATCTGCTTTAAGTTGGTCAGTGTACCATCGTTGCGCGTCATGGGGGCGCTTAGTTTTTATCTTGTTTAGCGCGGCTACTTTGTCGCTAGCCTGGCGTATCCATTCTTCAAGGTTAGCTGCCTGAGCCTCAAGAGAGCTCAGAGATATGGGAGCAGAAGAGGCGAGGATGTCATGGAATTCGGACAAGTTAGCACTTTTCCAGTTACGGGCCATGAGATTCTTAATGCGGGGGGGAGGACACGGAATGTGCAGATGAAGATAGAACGAGATGAAATAGTGGTCCGACCAGGGACAAGGG